>NC_051245.2:79362037-79982394 GCF_015237465.2 Chelonia mydas
AAATAAAATAAATCATTGTTTTCTCTTTGAAAACTCAATTTATCTTAATCCTGAAAAACAGATCAAGGATCATTATTTAATCTGTTATACACACAGCCAAGAGACGTATGAAGTACTCAGGGTCTGCATTATTGGTAGAAATCTTAGCAAGCAGTGCTTTTATTTTTTTATTTAAATATTCCACCTCCATTTTATTGCACTGAGTTTATACTTTTTCATGTAATGGGAAATGTATGCCAAGGAAATCAACTTACCAAGGCACTCAGTGCCTGATGGGCTTGACTGGAATCCTTCATTACATTCACACCTGTAGCTTCCAATAATGTTCACACAGCGACCATTTTCACAGATACCTGGCTTGGTACGGCATTCATTTTCATCTTTACAAAAATATCACACATATACACACAATAAATGTGATTTAAAACTTATCTGAATTGACAGACTAAAAACCTGTTTGTCAGAGTTATTTACTCAGCAGGCAAAAAAAAATTCAAACATTTTGGTAACTAATACATTTGTATGGCCAAAAGACAGCTGAGTAAGCCTCCAAAAGCTGATGTTCACTCTTCTGTTGAGAACTCAGCACACTATGTGCTTTGAAGGAGGTATGGAAAAATATAGCAACTTAGAAAGATAAACCTTGTCAATTTTCTACCAAATATAGTAAGTTTTCAATGAACCATGGCATAAGCCAACTGCACTACAACTCTGTCTAGCAATTAGCATTACAATGAAATTTAATACACTAATGAAGAGAGTCATTCAGAATAAAATAGTGAGAGCCATTAAGAAACAGAAAGTTAATAGTTAAAGAGTATGTCACATGACCACGATTCTACAAAATGTGCCTGTTCAGGAAGGGCACCTAAGCACGTGCTTAAGTCAGTAAGAACTAAGTATGTGCTTAGGCGCCTTTCCTAAAATAGGGTTTATAATCCCAAAGTGTCTGCTCCTTCCTTTTCCCATATTAGCTTGCAAAAAACAAACTGATACCATAATTTCCATAGGTGCTTAAAAGAACACTGGAAGGTTTGGCTGCTCAGGGCAAAACAGAGGTAGGTTTGAATCCAACAGCCATCTCTCTCATAAAGGCACAATTCTTGATTTCTTACTAGCAAATAGACTGATGCTTTATGATTAAAGAAGACTGTCTTCCTTGAATGCACAATAAAATAAGAAGAATTCTGTAAGGAGAGATTTTACCAGGATGGATGTTTAAGAGAACTAAAAAATTACTATTTTTTTTTAAACTTGGAGATAAATTCCAGTATTTTTTGTCAACATAGAAAGCTTCAGAATGTCAATGGACTTGCAATATTACAAGGGAAAAATTCTGATTCCAGACACAGCAGCACTTGGCAAGATCTATCTATTTTCCCTCTAAACAAATTACAGTAATGGTCAAGGGAAGCTGTTTGCCTATTCATCTTAAGATGAGAGAATTATTCTGAATTGTGATGGTTTTTAATTTCTATGAATTCTTTGCTGCTGATGGCTGGAACAAAATGTTTGTATTTTGCTCTAGATTGTTACCCCTTAACTCTGAAAAAGCTGGATACATAAAATATAAAGAAAAGGAGTACCTGTGGCACCTTAGAGACTAACCAGTTTATTTGAGCATAAGCTTTTGTGAGCTACAGCTCACTTCATCGAAAGCTTATGCTCAAATACACTGGTTAGTCTCTAAGGTGCCACAAGTACTCCTTTTCTTTTTGCGAATACAGACTAACACGTCTGTTACCCTGAAACCTACATAAAATATAATTTCTCTACTATTAATACATATTTTTGCAAATATATAATTTCTTATTTACCTACAATAATTATTCTACTTTTATTATTCATATTTAGAGAACTATTAAAAGAGATGCCATTTGGCTAACTAATTAAAGGCTTTCATGGGTAGTCAGAGTAATTTTAAGACTTAATTCTTACAACCCTATACATTGAAAGCAAAGGTGGGCCACACAAAAAAAGAAACAAAAATAGTCTTAAGGGCCAAATTCAGCAACTCTTATTTATGGTAAGTAGTCCCGAGATCACTGGGACTTCTAGTGTAAGAATTACTCACTGTAAAGATTAGAGAATCAAGCCCTAAAATAAGGAAAGACTGGATGGAACAGGGTTAGAGTAGACTTGTCAAGTGGAACGTTCAGGAGGCCTTGTGTCTCCATCCTCATGAACAGATGTTTGGGTATATGTAGCTGAGCACAGATGCAATCCGTACTTCTGTTTTTGTGCCTACAAAATATTACAGATGCAGTTCTGAGTAGTTGTGCCTCTAATTACTACATCTAAACCACAGTCAAGTAGCAAAGAGTGTAATTAATTAGCACCTAGCTGTCATTTATGACTTTGGAGGTCTCCCTGTTAGCATACAATTCAGTAATTCACAATTTTAGCAGGAGGTTTGGATGGGTAAAATTGTGCAAAAAATTATCCCCTTTAGTGTTTCAATGCAGAAAACAACCAAGTCACAAAAGGATAATAATATCCCTTAAGGAGTTGGCTTTTTCCAAAAGATAACGGGAGTTGGCTCAAAGTCAGAACAACAACTTTATACCAATACTCCAGTGTCAAGCAGTACAACACAGAATAAATTTTCTGTATCTCTTTGTATTTAAAAATTTCCACCCTTGGACCACTTGAGAGAAATATGACTCTGGTTATCTCAATTACTTTCCAAAGAAATATATAATTCTGACACCTAACCATAGTATGCTCCGACTAGTTATTTTCCAAATGTACTTGTATATTATAAATTTTTCATTTTAATATTGGAGCAATATATGAAGTGTTCCCTTCCCAAGCCTTACCCATGCAGCCTTCTCCATCAGGTCTACGGGTCATTCCAGGAGGGCAGATACACATGAAGGTGCCAATCAAGTTTTTGCACATCATGCCTCTTGATTCACAGTCATGGAGACCTTCAACACATTCATCCAGGTCTGAAAAAAAATGTAGTATATGTTGTATTTCAAATAAAGACCTAGTATGAATGCTTTCTCGTAGGTTCAATTGTAGAAGACAACTAGTATTTGTTGTTCAGAAAATATAATTTTTATTTTTCTTCTTAACCCCAAACTGTTTTTATTAAGAGTAAACGAGGTGACAGGCTACTTGGGAGGGTTGGGGGGGTGGGGAGAGGCATGTGAGCACTGCAATTAATCAAAAGCCTGAGAGCCCTTGTAATTTG
Organism: Chelonia mydas; assembly: GCF_015237465.2. Classification (NCBI taxonomy): domain Eukaryota; kingdom Metazoa; phylum Chordata; order Testudines; family Cheloniidae; genus Chelonia; species Chelonia mydas. The sequence continues at coordinate 79,365,237 of NC_051245.2, forward strand.
CATAACATTAAGCAAATAGCAGCTACCTTCATCTTTAACACTGTTACAGAGAGGACATCTTCCAGCATGAAATGCTCCATCTTGATCTAAGTTTTTGTGACAAGTGGAGACAACAAGGGCCCACCAGGTGATATTCTGTCTTGGACACAATGCTGAGTGTATCAGTTTGGTGCATCATATGGTAGGTCCTGCTGCAACATTTTATTAAAAAGGCTGGATACAGGATGCACTGAAGAAAAACTTTTGACCGTACTTTGTCTATTACTGGGTAACAGGCATTGGGAAAAATTACATTTCAATAGCCATTACTTTCTAAAACTTTTTTTAAAGTTAATTACCTTTGCACATCTTTTGGTCTTCTCTCAGTTCATAGCCAACCGGACAGGTGCATTCATAGAAACCGTAAGTGTTGATACACCGAAAAGCACACAGCAAAGGGTTCTGAGCACACTCGTTTATGTCTGAATAGTAAGGAAAAGGGAGACTGAATGCTATGTTCCAGCTTAATTGTAATAGCACCACTGGAACTTTCTTTATACCCGTATTTTCTGTGTTACCATCTAAAAAGTGTTAGAAATCAATGCTTCATTCTGGGAATTTTTTTGTGTATTTCTGAGGCAGCATAAACAAAAAATAAATGTATCCAGGGTATCCTCATATATATTGCATTTTTTAACATATACACTTCTAAAGCCACCTTTAAGGTTGGAGTTGTAGGTGTTTTTGTATTTTGGTTTGTTTTGTTTTTGGCTGGGATTTTACTATATGGAACTATTTACAATAGACAGTCTTTTCAAGGACGTGATAAGCCAACATTTCCCGAGCTTCTGAAAGCTGAGTCCCTATTCAGGAAAATAAACTAATCATGCCCTCCTTCAGACCCACCATGTGTTGTTAAAGGCCTATCCAAAATGTATAGATCTTCATAATATGATCCTCTCTCTTTGCTTTCTTACATGTTTTGTTGAGCAATGAAATAGTTAATGTTGACAAGTAAAGTATTATTAGTGGCATTTGACTTAGCACCCATTGAAATAAATGGGGCAAGTCACACTCCAAAGCTATTGTGTCAGGTTCTCTGCAAACTCAGGCAAACACTTTTGAACCAATTACACTCTGGTCACATTTCCAAGGTTTTCTTTGTGACTATAACAGCTAGACCCTTATTTTCAAATTAAAGCTGAGACTCTGGAGAACAGTTGAGTAGCCTATGTCCCTTCTCTCCCTCCATCTCTGCAGGCCACACCCTAAAATTTGGGAAAAACTAACAAGCAGCGTATTTGACTAATAAAATGAACACTCACATGCCACGTTAATGGCTGTTACAATGTATTGATGAGGAAATTTAAGAGGTTCAGTTATTCTTAGAAACACTTCTATCAGGTAACATATTTCTCTAGACCTGGGTGAGGAGAAAACTTTTCCTTCAAAAGGAATGTTAGCAGGGTTACACTGCACCACACACTAGCTAGGTGTGTGGTGCAGTGTAAAAGTGCTATTTTTGCAACATTTTCTTTTACACAGCTCATTTCAGAACCCTAGACTTTATTTTTCATTGGCATATTTCAAGAGGAGAGATTCCTTTTAACTTATAACTTTGACTTTGTAATAAAAACCCAATACACACATTACGATAGCGCAAACGCTGGATGGAAAATAAAATACTTTAAATATAAGAGAAAAAGAGGAGGTAAAACGGAGGAAATCATGATTCACCTTCACAATTCATCATTGGGCCTGGCTCAAACCCTTCATGACAGTTACATTCAAAACTACCAATCACATTAGTGCATGTGCCATTTCCACATGGATTGCCAATCGAACATTCATCAGTATCTAGGATGAAATAAATAAAACACAAACTTCAGAGAACTGGGACACAGGCTAAGTGGTATTTTAAGTTTATGAACTTTAAGCATTGCTATCCTTGCAATGTACAGTCTGCCTAATGTAGAATCAGTACTTACCTACACAGTGCACTCCAGTGTAATCTAAGTTGTATCCCATTGGGCACTCACAGCGGAATGATCCATCAGTGTTGATACAATGACCATTTGAACAAATGCCTGGGCTCTCAAGACATTCATTGACATCTGAAAAATAGAAAACCATGTAAACTATTATCTTTCAGCTGTAAAACTCGACTATTTTTATATTAAATATTACATTTCTAATGAAAAGCAGGAAATGACCAAAAAGTAAGCATCTTGTTCTATGTCTTGGGCCAAAATATAACTATGCAGTTTCAAAAATAGAATATATCTTGTAAGCTTTCTCAGTGCTCCAAAACTTCTTTCACCCTTGAAAACAAAACAAAAAAAACCACAAAATAAAAAAAAGCTTTACCAGAAAGAACAAAACAGCATTACCCAGTAGCGCCTCACTTAACTGGGAATTAAAGATTTTCTAAGCAGTGTCAGAAATAAAGCAATACCTTCCCGTGTATCATCAATCCCAGGGATGGTTCCGTGGCCGTAGGGACACAAATCCTGGAAAGCAACTGTATAGGAACATTTTAAACAATTATAAACAAACATGCTAAATGGATGAAAGTGATCAAAACCATTAAGGCAGCTGAATTTAATTAACACCAATGAAAAAGAGCGTGTTTTGGATAGATATTCTTACCACATATTTTCCCTGTTATTGAGTTGCATTTTTCCCTTCTTGCTAGTTTCAACTGCAACATCCTTTACTAGTATTAAGCCTGAGTAATTGTGTCAGTCTACAGAGCAGCTTTCTTAGCTAGGGTTACCATATTTGAACATTCAAAAAAGAGGACACTGCATGCAGGGGGGAAATTTTGCTCGTGCCCCACCATCCCTGGCCCTACCCCAAATCCACCCCTTCCCCACTCTCATTCCAACCCCTTTCCCAAAATCTCCACCCCCCTCCCCCAAATCCCTGGCCCCGCCTCCTCCCCTGAGCGCGCCACATTCCCCCTTCCCCTCCGCTACACAAAACAGCTGTTTCGCGGCGCAAGCACTGGGAGCTAGGGGGGAAAAGCGGGCACTCTCTTGAGTGATCAACATTCACTTTCTTTCTTGAATGATCAACTCTTCTTTGGGGAAAAATAATAATGGCAAAATCCCGGACGTTTTTAGATATTTAAAAATTCCTCACGGACGGTGATTTAAGAACCAAAAAGCTGGACGTGTCTGAGAAAATACGGACGTATGGTAACCCTATCTTAGCACATAATCATGTAACGCTTCTCCCTCAGTTTGTTTAGTGTAAACCAAACAGTAGGGTAACAAACCAAATGCCAGTGACAGCTTTTGTGTTTCTGAGCACTAACCCACATTTTGCCTTTCCCCCTGTCCCAAAGCAACAAGAACTACTGCCGGAGGTTAATTTACAGCTGTGCAGAGGCACTATTTTGACTTCACATTTTAGTCTTTTCCTACACGTATTATAAACCATGATGTATACCTTCTTCTTCCTTGGGGCAGAGCTCACAAGGGTCACCCCATCCCTCTCCTGGCATCTTACTACAGCAACATTTTGCCTTGGTGGTGTTGAAAGCCTTTGGGACAGAGCACTTCCCATTTTCAAAGTTAGTAAAACAGAAGCTCTGCCGGGTATCTAGAAAAACAAACAAAAAAAGCAACAGTAATAAGCTAGGTATGTAAAAAACCCACACATTCTATATGACAGACTCCTACCTGATTAGAGAAGAATGTATCAGAAAATGAAAGTGATAATTCTAGGCCTGAGTTTTCACCATTATTTTAGGGAATACATCTCCCACCCAGACAACAGGATACCAACCCTTTTATCCACAACTGCTGTCTGCTGCATTCAGGGTTGAAGTGAGGACTAAGGGCTTGTCTATACTTGAAATACTACAGCGGTGCCACTGCAGTGCTGCAGCTGTGCCGCTGTGGCACTTCAGTGTAGATACTACCTACACTGAGGGGAGGGATTTTCCCCTCGTCGTAGGTAATCTACCTCCTCGAGAGGCAGTAGCTAGGGTCAATGGAAGAATTCTTCCATAGACCTAGCACTGTCTATACTGGGGTTAGGTTGGCTTAACTACGCCCTTCAGAGATGTGGATTTTTCACATCCCTGAGCAACATTGCTGGGTCAACCTAACATTTTAGTGTATACCAGGTCTAAGACTTTCTTGCACATTGTTCACCCTCTGCAGGACAGCAGGGACCATCATTACACAGGCAAAAAATACCTCCACTCCTGCCTTTACAGCTCCTCAAAGCCCCAGACTCTGCCAGCCTGGGGAACAAGGAACTGAGCTCCAGACTCAAATGTAGTTTTCCTTCAAGTAAAGTAGTATTTTTGGAGTACACAAAGAAAAGGATTTCTTGCAAAATTTGAAGGCAAGTTTCCTGTCATGCCTAGCATTTGCTGGATGCAGCAGAGCATGGTGCTAATCATGATTGTCTGCCCTAGACCCTGGCCCAGTGCTAGTTCCAGCAGGACTGTACACCATCTTGGCAGAGGTGAATGGCATCCCAAAGCTGAGGCTGTGGGGAGAAAGGTGTAGAAGCCAGTGTAGAAGCTCATACACTGTGCCTCCCATGCTATTTATAACCACAAAGGGAGCCTATCTGGGCAGGGAATCCACCCTTAAAAGAACCAATGAGTTCTTTAGTTTTATAAAAAGGTTTAAAGGACACAGTGACTGTTGGTTGTATTGCTAAGTTGTACCAGAAGGTAAGAGAGATTTATTGTCTTCCGTAGAGCATGGCGCACCATGTGACAAACATTTATTTTACTGGGAGGACCTAATCAATTTAGTTTTAACATAATAAACTTATAATAAGAGCATGACATGGCAACAATCCTGACAACCAGTGTGAGGTTACTAAAGATTCCCCACTCTTCTTGCAAAGTTTCTGTTAACTATTGCAGTCAGTGATAACATGCTTTAACCCTGCAACTTACCAAAACACCTTCGTCCATTGTCAGACAGCACAAAGCCTATGGGACAGATGCATTGAAAGCCTCCTGGAGTATTAGTGCAGGAGCCAAAGAGACAGATGTTGGGGTCTTCATTGCACTCATCAATATCTGCAAAATAATAGGAGAAAAGATTCATCATTAGCCCACCTGGCATCAATTTTGTGTATTTCTTTGATATCTGAAAAGATTTGACTTCAGCCACACTCAGTACTCTGTTTAAGCAGCAAAACAGACACATTAAAGCTCCCCCTTCTTTCCTTTTTAAAATAGTGATTGAAATGTGAAATTTTCCACTTGTTTATTGGTTTTCATTATCCCGTACAGTTCTAACAGGGTCTGCTTTTTGTCTTCTGAATCTGTACGCTTCCTGTGCCATCAGACGTCACTTTGGGCACGTCTTATTGATACTATAAACGTTAAATGTTTTCAAACCACAATGGGAGCAGATATTTTAGGACAAGGGGGAAAAAGATTCTTTGGAAACATGAAACAAAGAAGAGTTTTAAAAAGGTGTTTTTTTTCCAAGTTCTGAGTGAGTCTAAACGTGAAACTGCATTCTAAATGTTCTTGCCCGACTTCAGAAAGAATGGAGCCCCCATGGCACATGCACACATTAATATTTATGAATGTTTTCTGCAGCCACTACTGATTTGTAGTATATACAAATGTTTCTTTTAAACCCTTCACTTTCAATCACTTTAAAAAAAAACACAACTAGGTATGTTTAAACATGTGGGATTTAAACATGTTGTAAGTTAAACAAAGAAAAATAAAGGAATTTTTACTCTACTACAAATACTTTTTAAGTTCTAGTTATGAAGTAAGATATGAACAGAGGAGAAGCAAATGGAGGGAGTTTGCCTGGGGGGAGAGCCCACACAGGATTTTGCCTTTCAAGCTTCTGGGAGCAATAAATACATCTGAAGAGGCTCTTGATACATCACAAGGCAGGAAATATAGATAGTGAGGTTGGCTGTTGAAACCTGCATAGGATGTGCCATGTTCTCCTGGACGATAGAAGTGACTTTGTACAAAGTGCAAGCTGGTCTCCATACTGGAAGAAAAAGGTTAGAGGACTAGAGACCCATGTAATAACCCTGCATTGCATCTAAGAAAATGAAGACTTCTTAGATAGAAGTCAGGATTTGGTACTGCAGGCACAGCATGCCAAAGAATTGGAGAAGGCAGCATGGGGGGGACTAAAGAACAAGGAAGAAAATTGGGAGCATGTTCCTCGAAAAGAAGAAAAAGAGGAGAACCAATATACCCCCAACACGGATAAAGGTAAGCAACTTTCAGGCTCTCTGCACAGGTACTACTGCTGAGAATGCCTTGATAGGGTCACCTGAGGGAAGGGATCAGAAGAAGACCCCCGTTGACTGGAAGGCATGGGCTGCATTGTCCTAAGGATGGGGGTTCCACGACCACCACTCCCAAGAGGAGGAGAAGGGTGATGGTGGTTGGGGACTCTCTCCTAAGGGAGACAGAATCATCCATCTGCCATCCAGACCAGGAATACCGACAAGCGTGCTGCTTGCCTGGAGTTAGAATTCAGAATGTGACTGAGAGTCTCCCAAGACTCATCAAGTCCTCGGACCACTACCCCTTCCTACTTATCCACTTGGGCACCAACAATACTGCCAAGAATGACCTTAAGTGGATCACTGCAGACTACATGGCTCTGGAAAGAAGGATGAAAGAGTTCGGGGAACAAGTTGTGTTTTTGTCCATCCTCCCTGTTGAAGGAAAAGGTCTAGGCAAGGACCATCGAATTGTGGAAGTAAATAGTGGCAATGCAGATGGTGTCAGTGTGAGGGCATTTGCTTCTCTGACAATGAGCTGATGTTCCAGGAAAGAGGATTACTATGCTGGGCTGGGCTCCATCTATCAAGTACTGGGAAGAGCATGTTTGGACGTCGTCTGGCTAACCTGATAAGGAGAGCTTTAAACTAGGTCCTATGGGATATGGTGACAAAAATCCGGGAAACGCGCATCTAGGCTCAAGTAACAAAGACAAGGGGAAGGAGCTAACTTCTGGAGAAGGGTCTAGAAATCACAACTGCATTAAAAAGGCAAAAAAGAAAAGCAACAAGGCAATCTGCAAAATATCTTTGATATCTGTGTAGAAAGTCAAGGAGTATGGGAAACAAGCAGGATGAACTGGAAGTCATGGTACATGAAGAAAATTATGACTGAATTGGCATCACAGAGACTTGGTGAGGCAACTCCCATGATTGGAGTATCAGCATTGAGGATATAGCTTGTTCTGAAAGGACAGGTATGGAAAAAAAGGAAGAAGTGATGCACTGTACATCAAGAACGTATACACTTGCCTGGAGGTCCAAGGGAAAGTGAGTGACAGACCTAACTAGAGTCTCTGGGTGAGAATAACAAGGAAAAAGAACAGTAGTGATATCCTGGTGGGGGTCTAGACCACCAAATCAGGAAGAGGAAGTGGATGAGTCATTCTACAAGCAGGTAACACACATGAGCTGGTATTACCTGTTATAAAAGGTATTACCTCACCCACCTTGTCTCTCTAATATCCTGGGACTGACATGGCTACAACTACAGTGCATAAAACCTAACCACTAACTTGGCAAGTATCCAGTAGGAATAAGAGGGTGTCCCCCTCCAACAAACCCTGAAACTAGGGTATATAAAACTGAGGTCACCATATGCTTAAGAGAACTGACAGAACCTAACACAAGAAACTGCACAATCCTAAATGTGACAGATGCCCAGACCAGCTGTGTGGAAAGGACTCTTCCCCCATCCCAGGGTTAAGAGGATAAGAAGAAGTGGTGAGATTTCATTTCAAAGACTGTATTTCCCCTTCTGTTTGTTAATATAAATAACTGTAGGTTATCTTGCCGAGTCTATATTCTCTAGTGAGAATTCAAGTAAACATATTTTAGATTTTAACTCCTTTATAAATCCAAGAAAATTGACCTAAGAAAGATTGAAAAGAATTGTTTTAAGCAATCACTTTTAATATTCAAAACGTGTCCCTTTTGGACTAATGTAGTCAAACAGAAGTAACCACACTCTTCAAAGTGCCTTAAAGACAAATCCACCCTTGGATATGTGATAAATGTGTTAGGTACTAAATAATTGAGAATTGTTGATAAGTAAATGTAATAAGAAATCTTGGTAATTTGCATGGTTCTTTAATATAACTTCTGAGCCTCAACTCTTATGTGTAATAATTTCTTGCAGGTCTGTACTGTGTGTGTGGTATATACAATTGGTTGTGTCTACATCTGAGTGGTGAACGGTTGATTACATATTTATGTGGTTCTGGGTGAATTAATAAATTGTTGGTTGGTTAAGAATAAGCAAGTCCTGATTTGAGAAATACTGTTTGAGTTAAAAGTTGATCTAGTAAACTAACACTCCCTGGACCCGATAAAAAGGGGTTATCCTACTGGATTTGATTATATAGTGGCAAACCTAATTCGTTAGACTTCAGCTTTAAAAATATAATTGGCACCTTGGCATACTCATAAATTGACCCCCCTACCCTCCCTTTCATGCTTACAACGGACTTGAAAGTGCCTCCTCTTTTGCGGGTAGGTTTTTCTCATGACTGGTTATCTACTACTCAGGAGTACAGACTGAACTTTGGGATAGCGGCCCAGTTCTATGCCTGAGAACCACAGCTCTAGGGTGCAGCTTTGACAGATTGGGGTGCGTTATGGTGCTCAACTCCTGTATCAGGAGACCTCCTGGGAGAGGAAAGCAAAATGACATTTGCAGAGAAAGAAGCAGCTCCAGGTACTGCGCTTGGTGAAAGTGCCTGCTCAGGGAATCCGATACGTTTTGCAGGCATGGAAGGTAGACCACTGAGCTAGCTACGCAGTGGGATATGCTCCAGTTCCACAGTCTTAGTGATTCTGCACATAAATATTAGGATCTTGCTCCCCCCTCTCCCCCAGTGATTTATATAGTACATTGCTGCTCTGTTGTCCAGTATTACCTTGACTGAGTGGCCCTCAATGTTGTGGAGGAAAAACTGGCACTTATAGAGAACTGCCCTGAATTCTAGAACATGGATGTGGAGACAAGCTTCTTGAGGAGTCAATTTGCTGTGGGCTGTGGAGCCTGGAATCCCAATGCAGTAGAGAAGCATCCGTAGTGATGACCCTTGATGGGGACGAACGCAAAAATGGAACTCCCTCACAAATTTTGAGAGGACCAACTGAGAGTAGAGAACTCTTGGAGGTATGGTCACTCACTTGAAAAGACTGATGGGGATGTAAACCATTCAGAGCCAGGTCTGAAAGCATTGAAGGTGAGGTCTTGCATGGAGCATCACAAACATGCAGGCTCACATGTGGTCTAAGAGCTGCAGGCAAGCCCTTGCTTTGGATTTGGGCTCTGCTGTAGAGTGGAGATAAGCATGGCCGCCGTGATAAACCTTTTTGCAGGTAAGTATGCTCTGGTGGCTAAGTCCAGAGTGGCTTCAGTGAAGTCTGTGTGCTGTACCAGTGTTAGGGTAGACATTTCCAGGCTTAGACAAAGGCCCAGGATGTAAAATAAGACTACGGCCATGTTTGTTTCTGCCTGGACCTCAAGGAGGATTCAGTTGCCCAGATACGGAAAGATGGTTACTTCCCCCGTCCCCGATGCAGTTGAGCTGCAATGACAGAGAGGACCTTTATAAAGGTCCTCAGAGCAGCTGAAAAGCCAAAGGGGAAGGCACAGTACTGGTAATGCTCTGTACCAACAACGAACCACGAGATGGGTGCTTAGCTACATGAAAGTGTGCAGCCTAAAGGTTGAGGACAATGAGGAATTAAGGATGGAATTATTGTTGTTAGGGTCAATATCTTGAAAGGCTGCAAAAAGATAAAAAGATATACATAGTTATGAGGTCTAGTATCAACCTCCACCCTCCTCTCCTTTTGGGAACTGGGAAGTACCTGGAGCAGAACCCTCTTCTGACAAATTTTGGGGGAAAATGGCTCAGTCACTCCCAAAAGTAGAGATTGAATCTCCTGATTTAGGAGACCCATGTGAGAAGTGTCCCTGAAGAGGTAGGGAAATGGGCAGGGGGGATGGAATGGAAATGAATGAAATATCCTGTGAAAACCACCTCTAGGATCCAGCTTCTGATGTGATGAGTTCCCAGGCAGGTAGAGGGGAGATCGTCCACAAAGAGCAGAGGGAGAGTGGTTTCATGCAACATGAGATCCAGAAAAAGGGGTGGTTCATGACCCTCGACCATGCTATCAAAATGGCCATTTGATGGAAGGTGCAGACTGGGAGGTCACCGTTGAAGAGGGCCCCTTCTTCTGAGGTCTGGAAGAGTTCTGCATATCTTGTAGAGGTCTGGTATTTAAAAGGTTGAGAACATTGAGCAAGCTACGATTTGCTAAATCATCTTTTTACTGTAGGCATATAGATCTGAAGGGATCACAGAGTCATCCTGGAATCCTTCAAGGAGTGGTGTGAACTGTTGGTGTCACTACTGAAGAGCTTAGACCCTTCAAAAGGAAGGTCCTCCACTGTATTCTGAACCTCCCTGGGGAAGCTGGAGGATTGTAGCCAAGAGGCTCATTACATGATGATGCCAGTTGCCATCAAATGTGAGGCTGTTTCAGCTGCGTTGAGGGAGGTTTGAAGGGAAGTCTTCACAATCATCTGGCCTTCCAAGATGAGAGCTTGAAACTGCTCTGTTTGATCTTGTGACAGGCAGTCATTAAAATGTGTAAATTTAGCATAGTTTGTAGAATCATATTTTGCCATTGAGGCCTGATGATTCGCAACCCTAAACTGGAGAGCAGCCAATGAATAGCTCTTTTGGCCCAGATGGTCCAGACCAGAGGTGAGCAAACTACGGCCCGCGGACCACATCTGGCCCACAGGACCCTCCTATCCAGCCCCTGAGCTCCTGGCCTGGGAGGCTAGACCCCGGCCCCTTCCCTGCTGTTCCCCCTCCCCTGCGGCCTCAGTGCACCGCCGGCGCAACACTCTGGGCAGCCAGACAGCGCAGTTGCAGAGCCGTGGCCTGATCCGGTGCTCTGAGCAGTGTGGCTGTAGCACCACCAGCCACCGGTGCTCCAGGCAGCGCAGCAGGGGAGGCTGGATAGAGGGCAGGGGAGTTCGGGGGTGTGGTCAGGTCGGGGTGGATAGGGGTTGGGGCAGTCAGAGGGCGGGGAACAGGGAGGTTGGATGGGGCAGAGGTCCCCGGGGGGGGGCCCAGTCAGGAATGGGGGGGGTTGGATGGGGCAGCAGAGGGCAGTCAGGGGTGGAGGGTCCAGGGGTGCGGTCAGGGGGTGATGGATGGGGCAGGAGTCCCAGGGGAGCCGGGCCATGCCTGGCTGTTTGGGGAGATACAACCTCCCCTAACCAGCCCTCCATACAATTTTGGAAACCCAATGTGGCCCTCAGGCCAAAAAGTTTGTCCGCCCCGGTCCAGACTCTTAAGGTCTTTATCCTAGGGAGTCAATTTGGAATAAGCTTATTGGCTGCTCTAGTTGACAGCATCCCTTACCAAGGAGTTGGGGGTGGAATGGGAGAAAATACATTCTAGTCTCTTGGCCAGTACATAATATTTTTGTTTGCTCTCTTGCAAGTAGGCATGATGGTAGCAGGATTCTGCCATACAGTACAGGGTGGTGACTGTAAAACCTCATTAACAGATGACCTAGTCCTGGGGGAGGAATGCACACTGCCCCGTAGGTAGTGTTGAGTTGGGGCCATAGACACCTCACCAGGTAAGGAGGAGGACCTTCTAAACCTTTAACTCCTGCTCCTCTCATCCTGGGGAGGAGATTCCTATGGTACCTATGTCTGTTGATAAAGATGGGGCCTCTTATGGGAGGTATCCTATAATACCAGTCTGTGTCTGTAGATCATGAGTTCAGAAAACCCACTGCAGTGGTGCATAAAGAAAGGGAGTGGGCCTCGTGGGGGTTCCTGCCAGGGATGGCATGGGCACTACCTCCAGAGAATGGAGTTGGAATGCAAAGGAGGCAGAATCCTGGATGGAAAAATCCCAATCTGAGGAATTATCCTCCCCATGTCCTACTAAAAAGACCCAGAGATCGGCAGTGGGGAGGTATCAGTACCAAGCGGGAGGAGACTGTATGCTGGGATGCAGGATAACCTAAGGACACTCTGGCTCGAAATGGTGAGATGGTACCAGAGGGATCCTTTTGGGTACTCCTTAGGAAGGGAAACCTAGGTTCCTCTGGTACTAAGAGGGCTTCATGGGAGAGGAAAAGACAGTTACCTTTTCCATAACTGGTGTTCTTTGAGATGTGTTGCTTATGTGTATTCCACAATAGGTGTGCGTGCTCGCCACATGCACTGGTGCCAGAAGTTTTTCCCCTAGCAGTACCCATAGGGGAGTGCCCCTAGCGACCCCTGGAGTGGCGCCTCCATGGTGCGGTATAAGGGGCGCTGTGTGCTCCCCCACACTCAGTTCCTGCTTGCCAGACAACTCCAACAGAGGGGAAGGAGGGCGGGATGTGGAATAGACATGAGCAACACATCTCGAAGAACACCAGTTATGGAAAAGGTAAACTGTCTTTTCTTCCTCGAGTGATTGCTTTTCTTTTCGAGTGATTTTCTTCTGCGAGTGCTGGAGGTGGGAAGGAGTTCACAAATTCTCAGGGAAGAGCACAGCCCTACCAAACCCGGTGTCTTCCCTTGTCTGGGAGACAATCGCATAATGTGAGGTGAACGTGTGAACTGAAGACCATGCGGCAGCCCTGCAAATGTCCTGAATGGGGACATGGGCTAAAAAGGGAACCACAGACTGGTCAGCCTTACTTCAGTCCCCGGCAAAATCATCAAGCAGGTCCTCAAGGAGTCTATTTTGAAGGACTTGGAGGAGAGGAGGTGATCAGGAACAGTCAACATAGATTCACCAAGGGCAAGTCATGCCTGATTGCCTTCTATGATGAGATAACTGGCTCTGTGGATATGGGGAAAGTGGTGGATGTGATATATCTTGACTTTAGCAAAGCTTTTGATACTGTCTCCCACAGTATTCTTGCCAGCAAGTTAAAGAAGTATGGATTGGATGAATGAACTATAAGGTGGATAGAAAGCTGGCTAGATTGTCGGGCTCAACTGGTAGTGATCAACTGCTCCATGTCTAGTTGGCAGCCGGTATCCAGCGGAGTGTCCCAGGGGTCAGTCCTGGGGCCGGCTTTGTTCAACATCTTTATTAATGATCTGGATGATGGGATGAATTGCACCCTCAGCAAGTTCGCAGATGACACTAAGCTGGGGGGAGAGGTAGATACGCTGGAGGGTAAGGAGAGGGTCCAGAGTGACCCAGACAAATTGGAGGATTGGGCCAAAAACTCCTGAGGTCTCTTCCAACCCTAATATTCGATGATTCTTTCACAGTGCTAACGGGAACCTGAGGTGGCAGTGGGGATAATGAAAAGTTACAGTCTGAGTGCAATGTGACCTGAGGTGGACAGTATTGGGGGCAGTGTGGAGGTAAGGTCAATGTGCTCCTTGTGGCTGCATACATAGAAGAGCAGTACTGGAGCACTGGTTGAAGAAGGCTTCTTAGGGGTCTCCTAGAGGTCTCCGGTTCCAGTACCAACAACGGTGTCACTCACGGTAGTTTGTTAGAAGAGATCTCAGCACGAGGCATACCAAAAGTCTTTTCTGTTGGGTAACTGGTATCTTGGTACTGGGGCCTGGAGAAACCTTAGCAGGATTTATACTGGGACGCAAAGTCTCCTTGCTCCCTGTCTTAAAGAAGTGACTTTCCCCTTTTGGAGAGTCTCTCTCCGGGGAATGGGTTTTCTACCTCTGAGTGTTTCACTTCCGAATCTGCCTTATGGTCTTTTGAAGTGACCAGTCTGGACTAAGTGACTGAGGCCAACATATGGGGGAAGGGAGTTGGACCCCCCCACAGGTCTCAATGAGCTCTCCATCAGGAGTAGCATCAATTTATCCTCCCTCAACTTGTGAGATCTGCTTTTAAGCCTCATGCAGACCTTGCTCTTAGATGAGACCTATGACTCTCCAAGGCAGCTGGGATGCTTTTTGCTGAGGGGGAAAGACCTGTGGCAGCTCTGGCAGAGTTTGAAACCCTGGATCTTTGGCATAACCCAAGCAGGGAGGCTGTAGACAACAAGAGTGAGGGTAGAAGACCCTGACTGCAAAGTGCTCAGGGGAGAGGGACAGAAACACAAACACGTGCTAAAGCAAATAATATAACAATTAGGAAGAAAATAAATAAAATTCTTATTTTCTTAAGAAGATAAGAGCTGAGAAGTTCACAGTGAACACCACTATGCTCTGTCTCGAGTAAAGGGCAGTTGAGAAGGAACTGGAGCAGCGGTATGTCTGCCTCTCCCTATATATCCTTGCATTTGAATCCAAGGATATAAAGAGTGCAGGTGCGGACACGGCTAACTAAAATCTCTGAGCAAGAGCGCATGAACACATGCACATTCTATGGTGGAGCACACATAGGAACAAAGGAGAACTGCACTTCCAACACACCATTTGGCAGATACTGCTTCCTAAAACTGCCTTTTGGAATATATTAGACTCAAGAAATATTTCACTTTATGAGACAGATGTTAGAGAATCTAGCAGGCATGAAAGCGAACACTGATACCATAATGGGCATGGATGCCAGAGCACAAAAGAGAGTACAGTGATTTAAACAACATTCTGATAGCAGCTCCAGAGCTGCAATTTTCTGGCCCCCTGAAAGACAACAAACTCTCCACATGTTCCTTGAAAGGAGGGCTGGGAGTAGTACTATTAAAGTGTTATGGAACTGATTGATTACCAGTTTTGTATGCATGTATGCCTATAATGGCTGCAAAGACGACATATCTGCAAATTGAAAAAAGAGACATTAGGTCTGGCAGATGGATGTACTAGATTTCACAATTTTATGGCCATAGCTTCAAAGCAGAAAGTAATCATAAATCTCTGACTGAAATACACAAAAAGTGGCTTGGAGAAGCACCATCAAGGCTATAGTGACTACTTTAAAAAATACAGAACTATGATGTGATCCTGAAGTTCTAACCTGGACACCACTAAGTAATGGCAGACACACTCGCAAGAGCTTGTGGTTCCCACAGAGTGATGGGAAAGAAAAACATTGGAATGAATATACAAAGATCACCTTGGAATGACCACATCAAAAAGGAGAGCTAGAGAAGTTGTATTCTGGCCACAGATGAATAGTGGCATTGAAGAAATGGTGAGCAGAACGGTGAAACGTGACAAAAGTACTGAGATTCCTAGCAGAAGGAACCAGTGTTTTGATATGAACTCACAATTTCATGCAGCAAAGTTAGAACTGACATACTCAACTTTGGGAAGACATGATCACCTGGTTAGAATGGATTATTTTGGTAATTTCCCAGTAGTCACATATTTTAAAAGATTAAGTCTAGGTGAAATGAGTGAACTCTAGGGATCTTCTTGTGTTTCTGATCCTTTTCAGATTCTCCAGCATGGAACTAGAGAGATCCAAACCCTCAAAAGGCAAGCGGATAGCCATTACCTGCACTTCTTGGGAAAGCCAGACATTCTCAATTGGGAAAGTCTTCTCAAACAACTGTAGAATTCATAGATCTAACTGCTGTTCTAAACATCATAGAATACTCATCATATGATACTGTTTCTGGCTTGACTTGATTTGATTCTTATTTCAATATTAATAACTTCTCTTTGGTGATATGTTTTCTTGATTTGATTTTAGTTTAACAGTTTTAATAAAATTTATAAAACAGATACCGAGTCACATTTATTTCAACGAGCAATATGGGTCAGGAACTTTTGCAGGCCTGGGTGGATTTCCAGCTGGTCAACCTAAAAGCCTGACCAGCTCCCCCTCATTAGTCTTTGCTTCTCACAGGGGTCATGCATGTTGTAAACCTCTAGTCAAATCAAATCTTCTCATTAGAGGATCAAAATGCTCTCCAGGTCTTGAGAAAGAATGATGATAAATAATGACATTTAGAAAAAATTACAATTACTGACTTATGGTACAACATCTGACGTAATTGCACATGCACGGAGACACACTGTACTCCTGACAGAATTCTGCACCAATGCAGGGGAGCAGAATTCATATGGCCCTCATATTTCTGTTCCCCTCATGCAGAAAAATTCAAAGAAAATATGCAGGAGGACACGAGTCTTTTCCCCGCAGCCCAGGGTGCCTGGAGCAGCTTCAGAGATGCAAATCACTGTGGGAGGAGGGGGACTCGCATGCCTGCCTGCGGGGGAGACTATCACCGTCAGGGGGCAGGGCTGGCCAACAAGTGAGAGAGAGACTGTCCCTCTCTCTTGATACTGTGGCTCCAGGGTGCAGAGGAGGGTATCCAGAAGGAAGGCTCTGTCCCGGAGGTAGAAGTGTAGCAGTCTGCCTGCCTAGTAAAATGTAACTCCTTGAGAATTGAAAAAACAATTAAATATTAGTATCATGTTACTGAAAATTGTTTGTTTATAAGTTAAAGAAAATAGCTTTTGTTAAAAAAAACATTGTTAATGTTGCTGTTGATGGTTAATTGATCTCATTCTCTGAGGGAGAAATGTAGCAACCTGTCTGCACAGTAACACTGTTAATTATTCTATTGTTAGTTAACTGTTCCCATTCTCAGTCAATTCCCCCAGGAGCATAAAAACTTGTAGAAGTTTTAAGGCCCTACATTGCCAGAGTGATATAAAGCCTTATAAATGACAGTAAGGGAATCAGCTAGGAAGATCTATGTACTTTCTCACTTTTTTCCTGTGTCAAAGTGTGCAATGGGGTTAGATTTTTACTTACCCATTTAAAAAAAAAAAGACTTTTGAGGGCAAATAGAACATTTACCAAGCAGTCAATAAAATGTCAGGACAATCAGAACCAAGCACTTCTCAAAGTACCCAGCTAGGTCCAGGACAATGATTAGCAAAACTGTATGACTTTCATGTGTGAAAGTCTGAGCAATTTAAAATGACGTTCTATTTTTTTTTTTTTTTTCTGTCTGGTGTTCTCTAATGTAATTTAAATGAAAATCCAGGATTATAACTGGAATGGAGGGTACTAGTTACTAAGTAT
Source organism: Chelonia mydas (assembly GCF_015237465.2). Taxonomy (NCBI): domain Eukaryota; kingdom Metazoa; phylum Chordata; order Testudines; family Cheloniidae; genus Chelonia; species Chelonia mydas. The sequence continues at coordinate 79,382,210 of NC_051245.2, forward strand.
TTGTAACTTAACTTTCATGTGTTTAGGAAATACTGAATAGTTATTGTGACATTTTGTCTGTATTGTAGTTCAAAAAAACTTACCAAAACAATTGAAACTGGTGTGATTGTATTGCATTATTTTGACAAATAAAATCTGCAGAATTTTGCAGAATTTGTAATTGTTTGGTACGAACCCCCCCCAGGAGTAACGCTGCCTTCACTCACATATCGAACTCTAGTTGCACAGGTGTAAATGAGTTGAATTTAGCAATAATGAACAAATTTCAAATTTGTAACAGTAACAGAGCATTACAAAGAAGGCTGCACATTAGAAAAGTAACATAAAATAAACTGATTACAAAATATTGTGATATTAGTCAAAATATTAATAAAAATGACACGATATCAAGCAAAAAATATTAATAAAATTTTTTTAACACGGCAGGATGAAGAAAGTAGGAATATGCAATTCTGTTTTTTGTTGGAACTGAAAGTTGATTAAAGGGAATATTTTACACTTTTACTGTGGTGTTGTCTAAAAACATACAAGACACTGAGAGGAAATTAAACATGGTCTTAAACAGTGATATTCCTGGGGACGCAACAACTTTCATTTAGAAGGATTTTATAACTGTAGGTGATTTGGATTAATCTTAAACTCAGTTGTTAATATAGGCAGCAGCAGCCAAAAGGAGCTGCGAAGTCAGCAGGCAAACTGAACAATGTAGAATGATACTTGCATGAAAAACTTGTGATCTTAGAAAATATATCATACTTTTAAAAGAGGAAAATCTACAGTGTCTTTGAGATCTGCCTCTGTTCCTAGATTTAGATAGATTAAATTGTTACAGACCAAATCTTGAAGTATGAACAGAGGTTTTCTTCAGTCCTTACTTGAGCAAGTCTCCCACTGACTACAGTAGGTGTTCTCTCTGAGTAAGACTTTCAGTAAGGATACTGTAGGATCAATTTTAACATATATATATAAATATATATAAATTTACTTTTAGGTTCATGCTAGCCCTCTTCTTAGTTTTCCTGATGAGGACTGAACTTGTTTGGGTATTGTTTCTAATTTGGTAACTATGGTTTCAATTCGCTGCTGCACTGGAGCAGCGTTCTGTATTTCTCCTCCACAAAACAAGAAAAGAAAGGTGACGTTAAAGCGTTGAACTGATTTTCAACAGCATTCTCAAAGTTATTCTTCTAAAACTGAAACAAAGATCTGTTTCACCATCTCTGCTATGAATTTGGGATTGAAATCTTGATGCACATGCTCCCACGGGCTGTAAGACTCAAAAACAGAAAACATCTGTTAGGAGAAACTGATTTAGAAAACTCTGTTTCCATAGGGAAAAGTAGCTCAATAGTTTTATTAAGATTTTTAAACGTCACAATTCTACGATACGAGATACTTCGAATTGCCGTTTAATGCACTGCTTGCCAAAAATTATAATTTTTGTAATCACTGTATATATTCAGTAGATAGTCTCTCTTTTTTCATTTGGAAAAAAGATTAGGAAAAGAAAGAAAGAAAGATTGGAAATTCTTTGAGCATTAGACAAAATATTTTTTCATTTGGATTAATGAAAAACATTGAGTCCTTACATCCTTTTCTCTCATTACAGCTCATAATATCTTGCCTGCTGGCTAAAAGGACAGCTGCTGATGACTGCTGCTTATTCCTTGTCATTATGACTTGCTAAAATAGAAGAGGCTTTTCATCAACAATATTTACATGTTTTTCATCAAGTCTGCATCAGATCGTCTACTATATTGGTAAATCATTCAGAAGTAAGAGTAACAGCCTTACCAATACAGCTTTCACTTTTCACTTCATATCCTGGTGGGCAGATGCATCTGAATGACCCTTCCAAGTTCTGACAAGTACCAGGAAAGCATGCACCAGGAAGTGCCATACACTCATTAGTATCTTAAAAGAATAAATTGAATATATAAGGATGTGGAAATTTTGAAATTAATGCAACAGTGAATTATTTATGTTTATGTAACAATGGCTGATATTATTGTCATCCACAACAGAGATGTAAGCCAGAGGGTTGTCTTTTATGAGCCTATAGGTTCTTTCCTGACTTCATCGACTTAAGCGAGCTCGGGAAAGGAAAACAAATGACATTATTCTAAACCCTCACACTTTTGCCACCACTTTTCTTAATGTAAGTCTTTTGTTCTCAGTATTCTATCTTAGCTATTCAGATTGTAATATTTACTTCTAAATGGGACTAACAGTTTGATTATTTCAAGTCAGAGAAGTTTGGAATCTCTGGTTGGTTTAGTACATACCAATGCAATTCTTGCCATCTGGAGTAAGTTCATATCCTTCATTACATAAACATTTGAACGAACCAATTTCATTAAAACATTGTCCATTTCTGCACACCTGACCAAAGAAGGAACTGCACTCATCAATATCTGTAAATAAACAAGAGAGGCTGAGCCTTTCCAAGAGGTCTAACAGTTAGAATGTATATGCAGACACAGTATATACAGAATGGTATAAACACACTAAAGTTGCAATATATAATTCCATGGAAGAGACAAATCCTGAGCAGCAAGGGAACAGTTGACAGCTAGTGGAAAGTAACTCTCACTTCAGTACATTAAGGCATATGTTCTATTTAAACAACACCCCCTTTTATAGGGTATTACAATTTTTAAACTTGCAGCATTACATCAGCTACTGCATCTGGAGATGTTCAGTTGCTGCCAAGTGACTCTGTGTGTGATACTAACGTCAGGCACAGAGAAGAAAATGTTACATGGGGCATTTTGGATTTCATCTGGCGTTTTAGATGTGCTCAGGTTTTCACTGAACTTGTTTTATTATTTTTCACATTTTTGAAAATGTATATTGCAGACAGCACTGAATCATCCTGCGTCCTGCAAGCTGATTCTGTAGTTCAGGAGACCATAACAAGTGGCAGACTGAGCACTGGAAATGCCCAATTAGCTCTACAGAGCCATTTTAGTAACATAGATTTAAAAAGACATGTGAACAAGGACAGTGCAGATGGGAAAGTATGGAGTGGATGGAAGGAAAAGTGTGTGTGTCAGGTAGAATAAGATGCTAGCTGTTAATTCTGGTTGGTTTAGAGACAACTTATGCTTTGTTATTTAAAAATATTTTAATTTGAGACTTGAAGATTAAACACTCTTCTATCAGGTATATAATCCTTATAGCTTACTGCAGAGGTTTCAACCGTCCTCTGAAACATCTCATACTGGTTTCTGTTGATAACAGAATACTGAACTAAATGGAACACTGATTTGATGCAGTATGGCAATTTCTGTGTTACTGGTTACAGCTCATGAACCATTCTTCTCTTTCCATGCTATTTACTCCATTCAGATATTTGTAATTAGTTATTATCTCCTTGTGATGAGCTATGCTGTCCTTCAGTGGGCAGGGGCATGGCTGAGGGAGAATGCCATGGGGCTCCAGGGCAGGAAGGCGAATAGTAATGAATGACCCCGGGCTATGAATCACCTTGAGCTTGTTAGCCTCCTTGAAAACAGCATGGAGCCATTATGAGAGAGGAGGACAGCTGCTGGGGCTACTGGGAGTGGATCAACAGCCATTCTGCCACACAAAAGGAAGGGGCTTCAGTTCAGTGCTGTAGATTTTCTTCTGTTTAAAGCTGCATTCTGTTGGCCATGTGCAGCAAGTTTTGCTTTTTTCTCCTCTGCTGGAGGAGAAAAGGATGTAAAAATGATTTATAGACTGTGTTTTGGTTCTCTCCAGGAGTTGGAAGGAATTTAAAGACTTTTTTCCCCCCTGTTCAGCCTGTGTGAAGGCTCTTATTTTCCCCTTAGAGGAGAGGATGTCAACCGACCTACTCTGTTCTCCAGTCCCGGAAGGCTTTAATCTCCCTCTTTAAAAAGATGATCCAGGAACCACGGTTATAGAAAACTATCAAAAGCTTAGCTGTACTTTGAAAACAGTGGTGACTGTAAAAAGAACGAGGAGTACTTGTGGCACCTTAGAGACTAACATTTATTTGAGCATAAGCTTTTGTGGGCTAAAACCCACTTCATTGGATGCATGCAGTGGAAAATAAAAAATGGGTTCAGTGACTGTGGGTAGATGAAGTAATCTTGGGAGGGCAAGAGAGTTTGGGAGGCCAATAGAGACTGCTTCCTTGGTACTGGTGTTTCCCTCTTTCCCTAATACTGAGGACACTCACTCTTTCATACTGGCATGGAAGTTCAGCTATGAAAATCTGAGGTGGGCTAGTGACAAGCTATTAGTCTAGAGGTGGGAAGTATAAAGGGAGGGGAGGAAGTCTTAATAATAATAACAACAACAAGGGGTCCAGAACCCAAGTTTCCAGAAGAACGCTCTGTGACTTAAGCAAAAAGAAAAAAATTAACTTGTAGACAGTGATATCATGAGCATTTTTGCAATGCATCAACATGAATGAAAAGAGGTACCGAAGTGAGCTAACTTAGAAAAACCACAATTGTAAGAAAATAATTATTTATTTGAATCACTGGTTCTCAACCTATTTAACATTGTGGGACACACATGCAGCTCTCTAATATATATACTACCTGTACATCTACAAAAAAATAAGGTTTCGTATTTGTTATATGACAGCAATATGATTCAAATAGATATAGTACCTTTCTTTCAACACTGACAAAGGTCTACCAAGAGCATTTTAATTTAGCAAAGTAAGTCAAAACATTCACTGTTAAAATTAATTAATTTACTCTAAGGGTAGCATGGCATGGTGTACTGCCACCCTCACTTCCACAGAGCTGGTCTGAGTGCCCAGAGGGCATACTCCCAGAGCCTGCCTGCAAAGATGGAGAGCACTGCCCAGTGCAGGGTGCCCTCACAGCCAGGGACTGCCCCGCATTTATCCAGCCCTCTCCCCCGCCCCTCACCCCCAGGGACTGCTCCCCCAGCATTCAGACCCTGCCCCCAACACTGGGCTGGCAAATGTGCCTGCCCGGTAGAGACAGGGTGCCCTCTCCAGGGCAGAATACCCCTCCCAGGGACTGCTCCTCCAGCATCCAGCCCCCCCCCCCCCCCCAGCAACTGCCCCCAAGCATCTATCTCCCCCAAGGACTGCCCCCAACCACCAGTCCTCCCACCTGCAGTCTGTCCCCCATGCACCAGCTGCACCCTCTCCCACATCTCTAACTCCCTGCACTCCCACCCCTTGCCCCAGACCCTGCCTGCGACCCCCACAGCCCTAGCACTCCCACCCCTGTACCACCCACTCTGCGCCTGTACTCTGACACAGCTCAGCTGTGCAATCCACCCTGTCCACCTGCCACTGCAGATCTGGTGCCAGGGAGCCTGCTCCAGCTGAGGTCACTGGATCTTGCAGAGTAGGGGGGTGCTGAGCATCCTGGTCTCCTGCCAATGCTTCTGGGCCGGATCCTGCTGGGGTCGGGGCTGATACCACTGGGCCTGATCCTGTGCCACCCATTTTTGTACCCCTTGCTGGCTTTGCACCCAGGTCAGGTCCCCCTCCCACCTTACCCTATTTACAGCCCTGAGAACGTCACATGGGCCGCAGCTGTGTGCTCACTGGGACGCAAGGGACTACTGAGAACCACTTATTTAGATGTTATTAATACATTGGGCAAACACCCAATTGTAAATCCTGTACTGTAAATAAGAAACAGTGCCATACAACTTGGGATGAAGTATCATTTTCAGCAATGGCCCTGAATCATTGCTATAGCTGAAGAATGCTCAGCACAAGTCTCCAGTGGGAGTGAGGCAAGAGATACTTTGAGCCATATTTGCAACCCCTGAAGATGCTGGACCAGTCCCTGATGTGATTTATGCTGGCTGCCAATGGCCCCCAGGGACCGTCACAGCAGTTGGGGATCAGTTGAGCGTAAGGGAATATCAGTCATGCCTCCTTTCCAGAAGCCAAGAGGCGGATGGCACAAAAGCCACTATGGCAGCACTACTCGAAGGTTTCTCAACATAGAGGAATCCTCCAGTGGCTGGGACTGCTTTGCACTATCGGACCAGAGCAAAGCAGTCCCAGTGCACCAAAGAGTCAGGGCTTGCATCTTTTTAAAGAATGACACAAGAAAATTCTTTCAATGATATCCAAAATAATGATTTGTTGAGAAAGTGTTATCTACAGAAGTGCACAAAGGAGGTAACAGTATCATTTTCTGTACTTCCTTGCCTTTGCTAGTACCCTGATCAGTTCTGACTATGGTTTAGGGGTTTTTTAAGTTTCTTTAAATACATCCCCATGTGACACCAAAGCAGCAGCAATGAAATTAAAGTACTGGATTAGAGTACTTACCCATACAGTCATTATTATGAGTGAGCTCAAATCCTGGGTAACACAGGCAGTTATATGATCCAACTGTGTTTTTACAAGTTCCATTTCCACATGGATGGCGTTCACATTCATCAACATCTGCAAAGACAAATAAATTTGTAGACAGGAACTTGTCTTCCCAGTTGTTTGTTAATGTGGTATGCACACAAAAGGGTCTTGTAAAGGTTCTTTATTCAAGTATTAGTTTCTAGTGTATTTTTAAGAAAAAATGGCAGTTTTCATGATTATTTTGCAGAATTTTTAAATTTATTTTTTGTAATGTGGAAAGTGAGACTTGAAATTTTTTGTAAGAGTTGGCAGGATCATAGGGATATTTTTACCATATGCAACTGTTTTCAGGATTTATGTTTGAAACCTTAAAAACTGTTAGTTTAAAGTTATGAGAGTTATGAAAAAGGTTACTGTTACTTTTCTTAAATAATCAAAGTTTGGATATTTGGACTTAGAACAAGTCAGTTGCCAAGTACCCTGCACAAATAATTTGAATGTGATTCACCTGAAAAAATTGAGAAAAGGAAGATACACAAGGACACAGCAGCATATGAAGAAGTTTCCAATATTTGTATAATAAGAAAATTGGAACACTTCCCATATTTCCAGAGGGACACTGAACTCCTAGTTAGAGCCAGAATTTACACGAGGCTTATTTACAAAAGCTGCAGAAGCTATATTTGGCTGTTTTCTCAAAGCATTAACCAAAAAGTGACACAAAGGGAGCTGCATACATTCATTACCTTTTCATAATAATATAATGTCTACAATTTTAAAAATCCAAACAGACCAAATGGTCAAGGACAAGAACCTTTGGTTCTGTGATTTATGTATCTTAGTGACATCTCTTTCACATCACCATATGAGCACAATAAGAATAGGGATTTAATCATATTAAGTGCCCTTCAGTATGAAGACTTCATCATCACATATCTTTATGAACACTGATTTTATATTTTATTCAGTGATGTGTAGCCCTGAAGAAGAAACAAGGATCAAGCATATTTTACTTCAGAGCACTTTGCACTTTCTTAAAGGAAATTCTAATTTGTCTCATTGATACTTAATATATGAAATCAGTACTTTAATAGAAATATAACCTCCTAATACGATTCAAATTCTAGATACATTCCATTGTCTAGAACTCAAAACATATCCCTTCCATACCCATGCACATGGTTTGGTCTTGGGATGCCTTAAAACCATTATGACAGATGCACTGGTAACCTCCCTGCATGTCCACACACATGCCATGACTGCAAACATTAGGAATTTCCAAACATTCGTTGCGATCTATAACAAAAATATAAAACACGTGACATACATTTTTATCATTCATTTTTCACAAACATGTTTTTACAAAGTTAGTAAATTATTTAAATCATGCTCAGAATTATTCATAACCAAAACGGAATCATTACAAAACTGGTTTTGTCTATACATTTTGAGGTCTCAAACATATTCTAGCAATAGCTTCACCTCAAGAAAGTTGTTTTAAAATCTCATGGAGTTTCTTCTTATTATGAACAGAGAAATATGGCTAGATCGTAAAGTTTTTACATAGTTTTGACAAGCAAACTAAAAAAAAAAAAAAAGTTTCTCTTGCATCTCGACAGGAAACATGTAAATGTGATACATACAAATGGATTCAAGCAAAGCAGTGGAATCAACTGATTTCTTACCAATACAGGCACCATTAGGTGAAAGTTTGAAACCTGCAGCACATTCACAGCGGTAACTCCCAGGACTGTTGATACAGTCTGCGTTTCGCTGACAGAGATTGTCTCCATTGCTACACTCATCAATATCTGAAACATAAAGAATCCTAATTCAAATGTCAAGTGCCACAATATATTTATTTGGTCTAGAGTGCAGATATTTTTAGCGCCATGGAAGGATAACATGGAGAATGGAGATTCTGATCCTGAATTTCCTCTCAGTTGCACCAGTGTAAGCCAGTCAATAGAATGAACTGAAGTTAAGCGAATTCCAACAATGAAAAACCAGGGTTAGGAAAGAATCAGACCTTATGGATCTAAGCCCTGTTGCAATAATTGGGCCTACAAATTTACCCTAATTGTAAGCTTAATTATAAAAAGTAAAAATTCAAGACATATTACAATAACCTATAACAACATATGTTAATGAAAAAAGGTGCAAAAGCAAATCAAAAAGACTACATTAGTCCAAACAAAAACGCCTACTAATATAACTCAGGGACTATGTAAAAAACTGGTAAACAAAAAAAGTGTAGAACTGAAAATCAATCAACTGAAATTAGGCCTAATTAATAAACAAAGTAATAAGGGGATGGGCTATTCCACCCACCAATCCCTTTTTGGGTCCTTAAAAAAATGATTTTGGGAGAAAAATTGGCAACTGGAGCAAACTTCATTATCATGGCTGCTATCCCCACCATCTCCTGAGACCTCAGATCGGATTCAACCTAATCCTGAGAGATGTCCTGATCAGCCCGGGCCAGAGAGAGACATCCAGATGACACCGAACCTCCAGCTAAATCTCAAACAGCATCTGGCATGTGAGATTGTCTGTCCTTTGTCTGTCCTCCCTCCCTCACCCCAAAGTCCTTTTCCTTCTATACATTATGGCTTCTCTTTCATCACTCTCTCTCCTTGTTCCTTTTGTCTAATAGGAGACTGGCTTAGTTGGTCAGGATTGTATATCTTTTAACATAACTGATGTCTGTGCCCATAGAGAAGCAGCAAAAAGCAGTGCCCCAAGCAGCCCAATTCTGGTACAAGTTTGCTAGGTCAGGGAGTGGCTGATAAGACCATATGTGGTGCCTGTGCTTTTCCAGTGGTAAGGTTGTAAGTGAAACTGTGAAAGTCAACCACAGTAGACAGTGGCTGCATTTTCTCTTTGTTGTTCTTTTCGCTCCCCTTTCATGTATATTTGTCTTGTTTTATCTTCTTAGGAAATGGAATCTGACTTTAACAACAATAGCAACAACATGTCCAGCCCATTTTAGCTAAGTATTTCTCTTTTCCCCACAAAAGGACAGTTATTACCATCTTCAATGCCATCTTAAAAAAACCCAGTCAAACAAGGTCTTTCTAAAAACTCTCTCCAGATAAAGGGAAAATATCCCAAAGTGTGTTAATAAACTAAAAGCCTTATTTAACACATTACATTTCTTTAGTTGTTCTTCTGTCTTTTCTGTATCTTTAAGATAAGGTTAAAATGATTTTTAATGGTGTGTTTGCCATGGTACTAAGCAGACTAAAGTCAGTATGCCAAACCCTAACCTTTTTAAAAACTGTTTAATGCTGAACAGTTTAAAAGTCATGTTAACACTTTTGACTCTTTGGGTCCATAGAGTCCATCTAAATTAATACATTTTATGTCCCTAGGTGAGTCTAAAGGGTTAATACGTACTCAAAAAGCTGGCAACTTAGCAAAAAGACAATTGTTTTAAAGTTGGTTTAAAAAACAAGGGTTTATAAACAAAACTGGGAATTTAAAATGTGTAAAAAAACTGGCAAGTTCTTGACACAATGCAGAAGTTAAACAGTGTATTTAAAAAACCCTTACGAGAAAGTGTGTGTACATTGCAAAGGGTGTACAAAACGTGGGGCAGCAGGGAAAGAAAAAGGTTTGCCAATTTTGGATAAAAGTCATATTTTTACAGTATAACAACTTAAATTGTCAAAAATGTGTTTTAAAAAATCAGCCTTAAACTAGAGGAAAACCCCAGTAGTATCAGAATGTAATTTAACAGTTTGCTTTGCATGCTTTTAATCTTGTTTTTTTTTTTTAAAGGGTTATTCAATTGTTTTATAGCACTTCATTTTTTAACCTTTTTACAAGTGCTTTGTTTTGTTTTCCCTTTTTCTTTTAATTTAGGGGTTGTAGTTTTTGTAAATGGTAAAAACTTCAAAAGTTTAATGTAAAGGCATTTTTTAAAAGAGGCAAAAATGAAGTGTAGTTGTAGTGTAGCAATTTTTACTAAAAGTACATCGTGGGTACCCCTCCTGTTAGCAGAATGCCAGCTTAATTCAGCGCTGCTACTGCACTGACTGTGAATTAAATTTCAAGAAGCCCCTCAAAACAAGGAGTTTTGCAGAACCAAACCTTCTTGTGATTGGTTTGGGTTTTGCACTTATTTTTCCTGTTTAGTTTTTAATGTCAGTAATTATTATTGATGTTTTGTGCATGTAAGATAGGACGATGCTAGTGTTTACAGGTTAGATCCACTTATTGGGGTAACTAGCCACAATGGCCATGTTGTCCTCACAAATGTTGATGAAGCAGGTGGGCAGGGTCTGTCATAGTCTAAAAATGCCTGCAAATTTTTACCACCCTTGGGCATTGCAAAAGGCTCATGAATGCAAAAGCAGTTCCAAAGACATCACTTTGTTGCTTCTTTTTAAAAAAGGCAACATACTTAGGTAAACATGCCATCGGGGTAAAGTTTTTCCCCAAATAAGCAAGTTTAACCACTCGTGCATTAAATTTTTTACAGTTGTGTAAATGTGCAGCTTTAAATAGTTTTAACTGTGTAACGGGGGGGGGGGGGGGGAGAAAGTTTTTTCCATCTTAACCCATTCTGGGCATACAGCCAAAAAAGTAATAAAAGCCAGTTTGTTTTTAAACATCTTAAAACATATAACAGCACCAGATCTAAGTTTTGTTTTAGCTATAAAGTTGCAAGTTTTTAGCTTTATTAATATCTGAAAGGTTTTACTGTAATTTTTGTAATATTTAATTAAATAAAATGTTTAAATTCCAGTTTTAAAATAAAAAATTGCAATATTTGCAATTTAAAATATAACCAAGTGCCTTTTCTCCCCTGTATATGCTCAAAGTAAAATAAGATTCTTGTTTATAATTGAAATTTTATGAACCAAAGTCTGACCTGATGTGGAACTGGTTCATAAAAAAGGGATTACGTTGCAATAATTTGGTCTGCAAATTTGCCCTAATTGTGAGCTCAATTGTAAAGTAAATGAAAGTTCATAAAATGTCACAACAACCTATAAACAACAAAACCTATGATGAAAAAGGTACAAAAGCAAAACAAAAAGACCTACCGATATAACTCAAGGAGTGTGTTAAAATCATGCTTGGTAAACAAAAAAAGCCTGGAACTGGAAATCAATGAAGCAAAACTGATGTGTTATAAATTAGGCCTAACTGGTAAACAAAATAATGAGGGGATGGACCCTTTAAAAAAAAAAAAAGACGGGGGAGAAAAGTTGGTTACTGTGACACTGGGTGATGAAAAGACAAGAGAAGGGGAAGGATGCCCCATCATGGCTGCCCCCCTCTCTCTCCCATCACTTCAGACCCGAGATCCTAATGATTCTTCATCCTAATGCTGAGACATGTTCTGACCTGTGTGTTTGCTATCGAACTAAGCAGTCTACGGTCTCTGTGTACCAAACCCTAAACCTTGTTTAAAACTTTTTAACATTAAACAGTTTCCACAACCAAGTTACCATCTTTGACTCTTTGGGGCTGTATATTCCATCTAAATTAATACCCCTCTGCATTGTGCTGACAGTGGAACTGTAAAAGTCTGTGTAGATCAATAAATAAATAAAATTAATATCTGGGTAAATAAATATACCTATGTAACTTTATATAATTAAACAAAATAATAATTTAATTAAAACACTAGGAAAGTGATGCAGTGTGTTAGTATTCTAATCTTATGGGGTGAAACCTTGACTCCTCTGAAGCCTATGGCAAAATTCCCACAGAGGCAGGATTTCACCTCCAGCCTTGAATTCAAATCCAAGGTTAGGGCACAAGTGAAAATTATGACAAGTGATCTAATTTTAATTCCCATGTTTTATTGTCATAACAACATTGCACAACTGGATGTAACTAATACGTCTCTGCCTAGGAGAGTACTGGAAGAGTAGATCAAAAATGAGATGCATTGGCAAAAGCGTGATGTTCAAGAGAGTGCTGTTATTCCTCACATTCAAGAGAGTGCTAAATTCACTCACAAAGGTAAATAAGAAAACAAAACAATGCCTGGCCTAGAAAGGAGAAGGGACTGTTAAGGAAACATGTTTAAGACTTAGCAGGTTGCGTGAAAACCAATGTAACAAAAACTGTCAAAAACTGGCTAGCACATACATTTGTTTTTTTAAAGAACAAGTGCTCCTATGGTCATTATGAGATAACCATTGAAACAATACCCACAACTTGTTCCTCCTAAGGTATAATAGCATTGGAATTATGCCCTGATGCTCCCCTTTACAATAACCATGCTTGTGGGGACAAAACAGAAAAAAACTGTCATTCAAATCACCTTCACAGACCAAGAGTAGGTCATTGTAGCTGAATCCTGTGGGACATTCACAGCGGAAACTGCCAATCTGGTTAATGCAAACACCATTTGCACAGATTCCTGGGATCTCCTTACATTCATCAATATCTGAAAGTGAATATACATTAGTCACACAGAGTATTGTATGGCTTGATGTACCCCATGGATTCTCTATACTTCACTCTGCTTGCAGCTATTCAGCATCATTTAATATATATTATATATGTATTAAAAATTATGTGTGTGTGTGTAGAAAAAACTCTAAACATGCTGCTGTTGTGAATGATGGGGCAAATAAATTATATGATATTCAATAAAGAAGTTCAAGATTTGGATTATAAATTTAAATCAATCAGTTAGGAAGCTGGAAAAAGGAAGAAAAGAGATACGGGAGTGGGATAACACTGAACATTAAATATCTGTTTCCAGTGTATAAAGTGTTATGAATGCAGAAAAGTCCCAAAGAAACTCAAGAGGAAAGTTTCTTATAGGTAATTATTCTTTTAAAGTGTATCACTTGTAACCATATACTGGGATGGAGAGGGAAAGGAAATGATAGCAGTATAAGAAGACATGGCACTAGAAAAATACTTAATAAAAACTGAGATATATAATAAAAATCTTATTCTTAACTTTCTTCACTTTTCTGAAATTGTCAGGATGTAGCAGAGAAATGCAGAAGGTTATACAGCTCCAAAGGGAGAGAGAGAAGCATGTAAAATGCCAGTTGCAGGAAGGGAGAATTTTTCATACAACTGTTATATTAAAATAACATTAATTACAAATCCAAGTAAACATGAGTTCTAGTGACCTGATCAAACCACATACTCTTGCAATTTATGATGTCACCAGAACTCCATGATGGAATTAGAGTTTTATTACATACAGTTGGTATACAGAGTTCATAGCAGTATTATTATATTGCTATGAAACACTAAGCGGCAAACCATTACCTGTTGAAAATACATTTAGTAAAACTTACCAACAGCTTTGCCAGTATGGATGTCAAAGGTGAAGCCAGGAATATTCCCACATATGGTCTTAAATTCCGCTAAACATGAAACAAATTATGCATTTGTAAAGAATATGTATAAGTCCCTCAATAATTATTTTTTAAGTTTCTTCAGCTTTCCAAGAGCACTTCCAGTCACTTCTACTGCGGCTTTTCTAAGTAAAATTTAAAAGCAAATTTGCCAATAAGTGCAGCTACCACTCAGAAATTCATTCACACTTCTATATATCATTATTTGCTCCATTTGAAGCTATATCAGACGTTGAGTTTGGGAGAGCAGGTCTTCATTTTCTGTTTAAGTAGCACTCCTCAGCCTACTTCTTGAGATTTGTTACTACTTTCTAATCTCCTACAGTTGAGGATCTACAGAGGCAATTTTACTAGGGAAACTAAAGGTAACTTAACAGTAACTAGTTTTCATTGACTACATTAACTCTGGCCAACACTCCACACTGGTCTCTCCTATTCTCCTTTCCCCTTCAGAGATTTTTGTAATTTAAATGGCAAGGAACTCAGGGAGAGATAGGGGACTACTACTCCCTCTCTTCCAGGACATCTTGAGGATAAGGGATGTAGATAACCCTAATGGCTTTTACTACTATCTGTTGAGCCATGGCTTTCAAGGCAAGGCATGTAAATCCTACAGTGTGGATCTGCAGTGGCAATATATTTAGATTAATTCAGTTACTTGTAAGTAAGCTTTTTTCCAGCATTTAATGGAATCAATTAGTGCAGGGTGTTACAGCATACCTCCTCTGTTAGTAAAATATTTTATTAACCCTCTGAGTCAATAAGACTTTACCAGCACAGCAATGTTCATAAGAAAACCTTCACAATACATGGTGAACTTTTAAAACGGAAAAATGGACCCATTTTGATCAACATGTGTAGTTTTGCACAACAAGAAGCCTCTCTCACTATGTCAAATCTGTAAAACACTGATATTGGCAGCCTCGTGCATCTTGCAGTGAAATAGCGGAGCTGGGACAAAATAACTTTACTGTGTGAATAGTTACCGCCGAATTCTGCCCTGGGGATGTGAACATACAGTTCCTATTCATTTCCCGATGTATTTAAGGGCAAAATTTGACACTTAATTTTGAAATGTTACTACGCTTTTCTTTCAGTCATTACATCAGCATTAAAATGAAAACTGATTTATAGCTTCTGGTGTTAAGTTTCCATTCTACTAACATTATGGGAAAATAAGGCATAATTTTCAGCAGTTAAGGCTGATTAACCATTAGTACAACCTTCCATTGGATGTGGTGGACTCTCCATCACTTGGGAGTCATTAAATCAAGAAGTAGTATGTTTCTTAAAGACAAAGGGTTAAATTTGCAAAAGCACCTAAGTCATGTACGCTCATTTACGCACTGAGAAGCCTTAGTACTATTGACTCGGTCATGTCAATGCTTTTCAAATTTTTACCATGTTCAAGTTCAGTCACAAGTTTTGGGGTTTCATGCAGAAGTCACTGGATGATATTCAATGGCCTGTGCTATACATGAAGCCTAACAGTGGTCCCCTTGTGGCCTTAAATTTTATTAATTATTTTCACTTTCAGATAATTGATCATCAGCAAAACATTTAGAAAAGCCAATTTCATCTGAAAACTTTGGGACAAATCAAGGCTGCCCCAGGGGCAGCCATGTTAGCTCCTTTTGGAATCTTAATTTGGCCCTAAGCTTTCAGTTGAAATTGGCTTTTCTAAATGTTTTGCTGGTGACCAGCTATCTGAAAGTGAAAACAATTAATAGATTGTTAGGGGGACTCTGGAAGCATTGTGTGTGCACAGGGCAAGAGCAGGCATAATGCAGGAAAAAATAGTATGTGATTGGATAAAGACTTTCACAATGCATATGCAAAGGCAACCTTAATTTTGGCATTTCCTAACTTTTGATTGCTTGACTTTGCAACCTTAACATTTTTAAATTTAGATTTTTGTATGTAATTTTCAAATACCATATACTATATTTATTACTACATTACATTTCATAAAGACAGTAAGATCTAAGAGTTAACAGTAACTAGTCCCTCATGATTTAGTTATACCTCAAATGATAAGCCAACTAATCAGATACAATTTGGTCATAAATGAGAAGTGGCGGAGAGGGTAAAAACTTACAAGAGCATTTATTTTTGAAGGTTAGAGGCCTGTCTAATGTTAATGGATGTGATTCACATGCATGTGCAACATTAAACTATATAATCTTTGTTACTCAAATACATGAGACAGTGAGACTATCTGTCAAACAAACAAAAAAATAAGAGTTATTCAGAAAGGGAAGATGTAAAGGCTGAGCTCACTGAGAGGAACAATATAGTTCTCATCAAAGCATAACAACACTTTTAATGAGTTACTGGGCTGAAGCCAGCAAGCTGGTTACGGTCAATGCACCATAACCTCTGCTTCTGTGATGTGCAGCCTACACCCAGATTTCAGAACATACTCGTTATCTCAGAATAACTGTAGCTATTCAACCATTTACAACTGGAATTTGTGTTTGATACCCCCCCCCCACACAAACCCCTTCCTTAGTGGAATTAGAGGTTCAGAAATGTCTTGAACTGTGGCAAAAACATCTAAAGGAGAAAAGCCAACCAGGCAAAGTCCTGAAACAGAGATATTTTAACTCTGTAACTATTTGCAGAATTGCCCAGGCAGAGAGGTTTTAAAGAGCATTTAAGAACAGCTACAGAGACACTTTCTTGTTCAATGGTGTCCACACAGCCATAAATACTCTATGTATGCGATCCTGACACTGTGAAACTATATTTTTATCATGATCTTATTGCAGTGGCTTTCTGCGACTGTAACACAGTATTTCATCTCTCACGCTTGCTTTCATTTCGCACATTTGGTTGCTAGAAGAAGAGTTCTTCTCTTCATTCTTCATACTCCTGCTTACTGAAAGGAAGGAAGGAAGGAAAGCGTTTCTCCTTTCGGTCCCTTTTTGCTCCTTCCTGGCTGCTTGTAGGACAGGGTGTCCCAAGCGGTTCTGATCCATTTGGATATCATTCTGTCCTTCGCCATGTGGTAGACAAGGCAAACAAAAAGACCACTTCAGTTATATGGACTCCACTAAAGATGCATGCAGCACTACAACTGCAGGTTGAGTATCACTGATTTAGGGGCAAAACCAATGACATAATAAAAGGCGTCTTTTGCTATAGAAGTGATTATTTTTATCCCAGTACATTATGAGACTTCTGCTCGATTGTTGAATGTCGGTGTTTGTTTATGCATTCCATGAATTACTATAGGTTTGATGATTTTCCTGCTGGTGTTGTAATCCAGGAAGTCGTCCCTTCCTCATTTTGAGCTTCAGAAAAACATGGGATGCAAAAAACATTCAACTGCACTTTTCCTGAAATTCCATACACTGGGATGAAAAAGGTATTCTGGTGGGAGTTTATCATGTTGACAAATGCACTGTGGTCTTTCTATTTGATTACTAGTTTTGCAGGGTGCTGAGAAAATAACATCAGATAATACACAAAGCAGACAGATGACCAAGGCCCCCTGTTCATGCACATTAGACATAGGTTATGCAGCTCCCAGAATTATGTGGTAAGGCTCTGCATAGCAGAGAGCCCTCCACCCCACTACCCTCTCTCCCATTCACAGAAGTCTCACTGTTCAGCTTGTGACCACAAGCTGGCTCTGAGCTCCTCTCCTTCCAAGGGGAACATGTAACAGCAGCTGACAGGGAGAGGGAGTTTACAGACTGTCAGGTCTGGGATGGTGGGTGAATGCCTGAGAAGTGGGTTGCACTCAACAAACTGTTAAAGTGAAAACCAAGCAGGTGGAGGAGCTTGCATTATGGAGTTCCTAAACTCTGCCGGAGCTGAGCCTGTGCTCTGGTGGAGATAGGAATACCATAGGGGTGGCACACTCCCAGCTGCAGAGTCTCTAAGTTAGACAGGAGAGGAGACAGCATGCCCAGCCCCACAGCAAACTTGCCCTGCCACTATTTTAACAGTCTACAAGAGAATGTCCCTCACCTGTGGACCTCAGCAGTTCCATAGCTAGAGAAGGTGCCAGTATTGCTGAGCTCAGCTACTCCACTGGAGTAGGGGCTCTGCTCTTGCAGCACCTCTTCCAAAAATCACCGTATTATCTACATCTTGGGCCACCTCAGTCACTGCATGACCATATCTCTCTTCCAAGCCTTCTGGGTGGCAATTTATGCAGCAGCTTTACTCTGCAGCTGTCTACATGGCAGCGTAAATGCATGGAAAAAAGGCACTGCTCATGACATTCCTTTTGGCATGTACCTTGTGGCTTTTATATTACAATTTGTTATATACACATATTTTAATTTCAATTATAATTAGATTTATGTCCATAAAAGCGCCTACACAAGGCTCTGAGTGCTTTGGCAATTATTAAGAACGCAACTGATCCAAAATTAACAAATTCACAGCAGTGAGCTCCATTCTACCTAAAACAAAAACTTGTGGTCCTTGTGTGGTCCTTGTAGCCCCCAGGCCAGATTCACTCTGCCAATGATGGGGGATGCAATCAACACCTTCCTACTCCCTTGGGGACAACTCACCCAAGGAAGGTCAGATACTGGTGTTGCTGCCTGCCCTCACTCCCACTTGCAGCCAACAGGAACATCTTTAATTCATGTCATGAGCTCTCTAGGCACCTCCCTGGAAGAGGCTTCAGCCAGGGTGAACGGAGTTGTCATATCACCCGGCTCTCTTGGCCACATCCTGCTCAATATTTGGGCAACACTGACTGTCTTTAGGTCAGAGGGGAGGTTGCAGCTCCTTTGTGCCAACCCCATTACTGTACCATGTCAAACTTTCAACCATGGCCACCCTGTTCCTGGGATCATGATGGCAGATGCCTGAACTCAAGTCTAGCCCATGAAGATTAAGTATTGTTGGTGGCAGCTAACATGAATAGCATCACTCTGCATTCCCTTTGGACAATGGCATAATCTTAACTGAAACTCACACTAACTGATACAGAGAGGGAGCTAAGATGATGTGGAAGTTAATGTAACAGGATTGTTAGGGGAAGTCTTACCTGTTCCTGGGGTTGGACATGGCTCACAAGGCTTGTTCCAGGCTTTGCCAACATTGTACGTGCAGCAGCACATCCTCTTGGTCACATTGAAGGGCAGTTCATTCTCACAGGAGGTTCCATTGTAGCTTCTGTAGCAAAAGCTCTTTCTCATATCTACATGGTAAAACACTCAGAGTTACAAGGTAACTGCAACAGGGTGGTTCTTCCCTTAAGGGCTGGAGGACTGGGGTCAGCCAACCCCGATTACAGAATGAAGTATACTTGGGTTGAATCAGACAATTCCCTATAAAGGGCAGCAGGTGACTGCAATGAATGGAGAAGTTCAGGAATCTGTGGTAGTCCCTCCAGGAGTGAGGAAAGGCTCCTTTAGGGAAGACCTGAGACCAAGGGAGTTGCCCCAGGCATGGAGGCCTGGGAGGAGAAAGAGAAACCTTGTGTTGGGTGGGCTTATGAATTGACTTGATTTGGGATTTTGAGTTTTAGTTTGTTTATATTTATTTGGAATATGCAATCCAGTCAAGCCAAGCCACAGTGTTCTTATCAATGAGGTTCAAAGCATGAAGACCTCCAGGAAGTTGAGTCATTGTGCAGTCATAGTTTGTGGCTGCCCACATTGACATAGTGGACTGTCTCTAAAATGCCACTGAAGTTCTGCTGCAGCACAAATTCCACGTCCGGTACGAAACCGGTTCAGAAGGCTCCATTGCCTTCATGGTAAATCAAGCCTGGGTTGATGGTGGGTGGGTCCAAGACAAGATAATTATTTGTCACTTTCTCTGCAGACCATGAAGCTCACCACGCAGCCTCTACAGTAAAATTTTATATTAATAAACCCAGTCCCCAAAGAGGGGCATTTTTGACCAAGAAAAAACCTGTGAGAAGATTTTTTTGAACATTCCAAAAGGGGAAACTAAGGCAGGCTACCTTAGGGTGACCCTAGGCCAAGAGGGGGTGCACCAGAAGAAGCTGGCCCATTGCAGTAACCAACAAAGTAGTTCAGCCAAAAGTCAAATCCCTTCAACTATTGACCTAGCCACTGTGACTCATGAACTCTGACTCAGAGTGACCCTGAGAGTGCAAGCAGCATACATTAAAAAAAAACTTTTTCTACAGATTAAATCACCTTAATTAAATTATACTTTGTCTCCCTATTACTTTAGATGAGTGTATTTGCTCAAGATGATACAGTTCCATCTCCATTCGGTCACGGATGCCTTAGAAGAGAGAAAAATTTCAAAGAAACTTAAAAAAAAAAAATAGCTGTTCTTAAGACCCATTTCCTAGCAGACTCACCAGCTGGAAGCCAAATATACATACGAAAATTATGTGTGAAAATGAAAAGCTCTGACTTCTGTTAGAGAACACAACACCACACTCTTTCATGGATATCTGATGTGGCAGTTTTGCAATAAAGGTTAGAAAAGGTGATATCGTCTCAAGAGCTTTTAAGCATTGCAGTTGCAATCATTTAAGTTTAATGTTCTGATAAGGCACTTAAAGGAAGCTATAAACTTCTAAGATTTCAAAGTCAGCCTTCTTGCAGGGAAGATTTTAAGCAGCCAGATGAGGTCTAAAACAGCTCTGATCACTACAGCATGTCAGGTAAACAAGTTTTACATACCCATGCAATTGTGTCCTCGATTCACCTGCATGTATTCTGGAGGACAGATGCAGGTGTAGTTCCCTAGGGTGTTGTAGCAGGTCCCAGGGCCACAGACACCAGGATGTGCAACACACTCATCAATATCTAGAGAGAACAAATGAAAAAGTACAGTTCACAAAGAGACAAGAGGAACAACCCCAATTAAATAATTATAAGGAATAAGTCCATATTAAACTACTCCAACATAGCAAAGAAGCTCAGCAAATTGCTCAGCTTTGATTTAAACAGGCTTTTGTGGCAGCAGCTGAAATGTATTATTGTTCTCTTGTATGTTTGATTTCCTCCAATCCCTGAAGTGGAAGACAGCACTTGTCAAGAATTCAAGATTTGTTGAAGCTGAGTCACTTCCTGTCCCATCTACTCCACTAATGATGTAAGCCTTAGTATTTCATTTGCCTGCCACTTCCAGAGGCATTTCAGTACCATGCTTCCATACCACCCCTCATGTAAGGAATTAAATCCCTACTGTGGTCCACCAACCCATAACTCTCTCTTCATTCAAATCCCTCCTTCAGATTCACTTCTACTGTGGTGGCTAAAAGGAGAAAGTCAGTATCTATTCAAAACACATTTTTAGAAATGCACACGCATATGCTGAATAACTACATAATCTCGTTGCTGTAACCCTTGTCCTTCCTCACCCTATCTTTTTCCCCATTGTGTGTAATCCTCCATTATCACATTACAGCTACATTGATATTGTAACCTCATTAAGATACAGGTCTTATCTTTCTTTGTGGTGTGTAACCAGCGTAGCATGCTCCATAGCTACGTCTGAAACAAGAGCTTCCATTACAAACCCAATTTTGCTCTCACTCTTCACCTAAACGCAATGAATAAAGGAATGTTGGCCTTAGAATTGGTAGGCTGGTCAGAAGTTGTAGTAGGATTTTTTCGAACAAATTTGAAATGATTTGAAGAAGTGGTAACTGATTTATGACATCCTAAAACAGAAGTGATCATGACAGTTAAAAATTCTTTTAACCTTTTTGAAACTTGGTAGCAAAAAATCTGCCCAAAAAACCAAAGAAGGGGAGAAATAAAACGTAGTTTATTGAATTTACCTAGCTGAGATCTATTACAAAAGAACAAAGTTTAGTTACTTAAACTCTCATTTGCCAACTTATTAACATTTAAATACTAACATCAGAATGGCTCCAATGAGTTTAAAGTATGCCAGCAAATGATTGCGGAAACCTAAGCACTGATTTCAAAACAACAATAAGTCTCTGTCCCTTTTCCACGCAAAGACAGACCTCAAAAAGTAAGCCAATCCTGAGGGAAAATTTGTCTAATACCATTGAAATTAATCAGACAAATTGTACATAAAATAAGATATATTTTAAAAGGTTGTCACCAGCTAAACTATTCTTCTAAAATGTATTTATTTCCACCACAGCCAGGCTTGAGAATAGAAAGTGGGAGACAATTAAAAGTTTACTGGATTCATATACTCAAGGGAGGAATGTTCCTTGCTATGCTGCCCTCACAAGCCCCTGCTAGACCACTATTTCCACACCTCACCTCTTCCCATTGTGCACTTTTTAGAAAGTGCTCACTTCCTACAGTCCTTAGGAAGTGCACTGGCGATGCAAGTGTGGGGCTTGGGAGGAGACTGGAGGGACACTGAAGCAGCAGAGCAGAGGGCAATGTAGAAGGGAGACATGAAGGGTGCTGGCAGAGTGGGGAGTAGGGATAGAAAATGAAAGGGAGCATAGGAACAGATGAACACAGGATTATGTGGCAGCGGGTGGGGGGGGGCAATAAGGCAATAGAACTATTGATATTTCACCCTTCCTATAGACTTAAGAATGTAGTCTGGAGCCCCTTTCTAAGTCTTAATGCCCACCAGCACCCTGAAAACTTTGGGACACATGCTCGAGAATCCCATCCCCTTGCAAGCCTTAGGCATCTTGTTAAGGCCCTAAAAACTCCCTCAACCGCAGGGATCCACCACACTTGATAAGCATAAATAGGCTTTAAGACGCCTTACAAACCTAAGTATCGTAGTTGGGCAAGGAATAACTATCCTGTTTAGACTTGTCAGAATGAATGGGATTCCTAGTATTTGCAGAGGTAGGACGCGGATTTGGGATGAGGGGGGTTACTACAAAAAGTCACCATGGAGGTAGAGGGCCTGAGATAAGCCACATAAGGTTTCTGGAGGGGAGGTAGGTCAAGAGACTCTTAAGGGCTAGAGAGGCTGATGGGGCCTGACAAGCTCCCTACACAGCTTGCGGGGCTGCGGTTAGGGGAACCTACAATATGCCTCATAAGATTTGTCTAGGTTTGATGCACTTACTCAGAAGGAGTCTTACTCCTGTATACCTCCTACTATCTGCAGGAGAGGGGTAATGGATCTAAGGATGAAGGGGAGCAAGGGAGCATCACACAAGGTCTAGATGGGATAACAGCAGGCTCTGAGGAGTTTCCAGTTCTTAGATCAACCCTAACATGAATCCCCCCAAACATTCCCACTTGACAGAAATACAATGAGGAAACATCACAAGGTGAAGCTTGTGAAGTTGCACACACGTTTTCTTTGTTAGTGTCAGTACCACAAACGTATGTTCGTATTTACAAACAAGAGAGAGGCAATATATTAGGGAATCATAATAGCTATGAAGATTACCATTACACTCTGTATGGAAAATGAATCTGCAATCAACTACTCTCTATGCATGAAATTTTCTGCATCCGGAGAAAAACTCTGAAAGACCAAAATATTTGCAAACGTGTGTATTGGTCTGGGACAAGGTACTGCAGAATTTCACCTTCACAGATGCGTGTTTCTTCACTGAGGTAGTAGCCTTGAGGACATTCACACTGGAAGCTGCCAAAAGTATTGATGCAGTTTCCACCTTGACAGAGACCTGGCAACTCCTGGCATTCATCGATATCTGTAAAGAGAGAAAAGGCAATATTCTTACTCTGAAATGTAAAGAAACAAGAGATCCTAACCATCCCATTGGAATGTTACCAGCTAGTAACTGCTAATCTTCACTGGGGTTTTTTCCTTCTAAATCTGTACTTTATTATCAAAGGGAAGAGGGAATATGATTATCCCACATATTCTGTAGCAAATTTTCAACATGATGAATATAAGGAGTTCAGCTTCCATGATTGTTTATGGGAGTTTGGTATCTAACGCTTCATTTCTGCATGCTGAAAGTGCATGAGAAATTCACTTGGACCAGGCTTTTACTCTATGATAGATGTTTGCAGCAACATTAACCTTCCATTGATTAAACTGTATTTTTGTTAGGTTGTCTTATGCTTTGGGGGGCAAATGTTGAAGGCCTGTATAATAAATGAGGTGGACAAAATATATGTAAATCTGTTTCACCTATAAAACACCAAATTTACTTACTCAAATGGGTTTTGAGTATCCTTATTGGGTAACTGCTCACACAAGCACCAGTTTGAATTTGCCACTCTAGTATTATTCATGTTAATAAGTGGTTTTCCGATTCAATGAATGTGAACACTTCATCAATGATCCTCCTATTGTGAAAACTTTTGAAAATGTCACCTTTTGTCAAGTTGCAACCATAACAGCCATTATTCAGGATGAACTCACCTTCTAAGATAATAGTGATGGGATTTGGTCTGAATCCTTCACCCCCTGGACACAGAGTATTATATTCCGCTAGAGGAAAAAAAAGGCTATTACTTATTTGTAGAATAAAACACTGGTATTAAGGATAATTTATAATTTCAATGGTATTTTAAATGCCATAATTATTTTTTATTTGCATTACAGTAGCACCAAGAAGCTCCAGTCAAGGACCTGGACCCCATTGTGCTAGGCACTGTACAAATATAATGCACAAACACGATCCCTGCCCCTTGTCATTTAACTTGTTTTAACCTAACAGCACTCTGACCTGCAATGACATACACACTACAAATAGTCCCATTGACTTCACTGGACTAATCACAGTGTATAAAGTCAAGGAAGTGCACAGGCTTCCATCTTGGAAAGTCTAAGATAACACTGGTAACCATGCACACAAGGCCTTAACCTGTAAGCTCTTCTA
Source organism: Chelonia mydas (assembly GCF_015237465.2). Lineage (NCBI taxonomy): Eukaryota > Metazoa > Chordata > Testudines > Cheloniidae > Chelonia > Chelonia mydas. Next base: position 79,406,586 of record NC_051245.2, read on the forward strand.
AGGCAGGGACTGTGTCTTCTTTGCGTAATGCCTAGTAGAAAGTGGCTACCATCTTAACTAGGGCCTAGAAATTATTACTACTGTACAACAGAGATGAGTATTTGTTAAAATTAGACTGTATAGTATTATAACTTAATAAATAATAAAAACAATAATGCTTGGTAGTTACATTGCACTATTCATACCTAAAACCTCGAGTGCTTTCAAAGGTAAGTATCATTGGGCAAAATTACTGAGGCACTTTTGAAAATTTTATTCAGTGATGCTCACTTTTTTAAAGAGCTTGGAGTTCTCTGGATAAGAAGCATGATGTAAGTACCTATATTCCTCACCTGCAAAAGTGCAGTTAATGGATAAAATTTTAAGAGCACCTAAGTGTGAAAGTTACTTAGGAACGTTTGAAAATTTTATCCATTATTCCCATTTTTGCAAGGGAAAATGAGGCACAGAAAAGTGAAGTGATTTGCCAAAGGTCACCAGTGATGGCTTGATTCTGGTCCCATTGACCTCACTGATGCAGGAACAGGCACCGAGTCAGTGGCAGAGCTGGGAACAAAACTGAGGTCTCTTGATTCCGAGATCCATGGCCTATGCATCACCTTTGAGAATAAGATGGAGACCTTCTTCAACAATAAGATTGTTAGAGAATAAGCTTATGAAGTAATTTGCCAGATATTTTCATAGTCTGTTTATTGTCATACGCTAAATTATTGTAAGTACTTTTTCATATTAGCACCTTTTGTAAGAAAATTTTTAAAAATGCTTACTGCTGTTTACAGGGGGACAAGTCTCACAGGGGATTCCCCAGGCCTTCCCCAAAGAGCAGCAGCATGAGGAGCGACTGACTCCAACGCCGATTTCAGTGTTGCAGGATAGGCTGCCATCCCCTCGGGGTCCATATTTCAGGTAACAATTGCCAACACGATTATCTACATGTAAAACACATTCAGCTATAATTGCACTTTCCAGCCTGGATGAAGAAACAATCATATTAAAGCTTGCTACTAATGGATGGAAAGCCCCGGCTGCTGTATCTTTCTGAGCTACCGGTAAGGTAAAAAAGCTAATGCACATTAATACTCAGGGGTACCAAGAGTAATGAAGGTGATGGTCAATATAGCTGCTGCTTCTTCTTAAAGGTTCTTAAACACCAGTTTGCATGTCTTCAAAATTCACAGCATATACTGGTATAGCACTTTTACTATTCCCAGTATTTTAATATGGGGAATGGAAAATTTCTTACCAAAGTTTTCTTTTTGTTAGTAGCTCCTCCCCCTTATGCTCCATGAATGGCAATGATTCTTCCCTGTGGAATTCAGAGGAGGGCCAGTGTTGCTCTTGAGGGCAGGAATACAGGACGCAACCCTACCCTTCACCTCAAGCCACCAGAAGAGTGCTTCAAACTCTTTCGAAACTCTTCAACAATTGGTTATTGGCAGCAAGACAACAATCTGAAACTGCATTAATTAACTTTAAGGGAATTTTGTGTATTAGTAGTGTTCCTTTAGACTTTAAAAAAAAATTGTTACTAACTATAGCTTGGCCATTAAAACAACTAGGGTTAGTAGAATTAGGAAGGAAACTGCTAATAGAAAGAAAATTATGGTAAAAAATTTTCCATTCTGCTGCGTAGATTCTCCCCTCATTCTTCACTAAGGGGAAACAGCAAGTAGTGAATCAGAGTAGGGAAGGAAGAGATCAAACAATCATCATCATTACTATTTATTATTTCAGTAGAATAATAGACAAATGTAAATTCCCTTCATATAAGTTTTATAATTTTAAATAATTTTTTGGGCATTGGCCCATGATGCACTTTACCACTAAAGGATTACTCTACGGAGAAATAGAAATCCACTTTATAGAAGTTGGTAAAAGCATTGTATGAGGATCACAATACTGTTCAGCAAATTTTCTCTGATAAGGCCGAGACTATTCCTCTTTGTGTTACCGCTAGAGACCTTGCAGATGAAGTCTTGACTGTCTCATGGAACAGTTTCCCAGATGTCTAAATAAATTGAATTTTCTGGTTCAGTCCTGTCTAGATACCAAAACTGTATCAATCACCCTAACAGACAATTCCCATTGAATTACACTTCATTTTTAGTGCTTAAAATTTCAATCAAAGATGGTCTCAGCATCTCAGGATGAAGAATGGGCCCCTGATTCAGTTGGTCTAATCTTTTCTCCAGGTGCTTTGGCTGGCATTATTGAGTCCAAAAATTAGTGCGGATTTATCAGGTTCTTTCATGGTTATCATGGTTCTTTTTTTCTTATTTTTGGTTTCAGATTACCCTTCACATGAACTGCCTTGCAAAACACAAGATTCTTCTCTGTCAAAGACATTATTTCCATTGCTTCTGAGAAGAGCTTTGAATTATGGCTCATCCCTGGTTTTTGTTCAGACACACCAATGGTGGTGCTGTTGAATAGAACCGGAAAGTGGTATCCTTTGAGGCAATTTGTGGACATTTTACAGCACAAACTGTGCATTTAAGAAGGATGATGCTTTCCTTTTCTTGGTCCCATAACTCCTGTTATTTGTCTTCCAGTTACACTCCCCATCCTGTAAGGCTTGCTTCCACAGTGTGTATATGTAAGAGTTCAGAATACAAATTGGGTTAGGTTGCAGCACATCCTCTGGACTCATCTGCCTGTGATGACTTGGGTTGATTTTCTGCTGTATACAGGCATACAGATAGCTTCTGTGTAGCCACTGAGACTGGGGGCATTGCTCTTGCTGTAAATCACATTGACTGCCAAGAATTAATATTCTATACACTGCTGTGAAGATTGCCCAGAATTTGAACCCTGGACCTACCATACCCAAGGTGAGAATCACACCCTTAAACCAATGAGCCATTTGGTGGCCACCAAGTAAATCTTTCTTACAGGGAATCTTTTTGACTATATTCAAAAGGTGAGAATTAAAAATATTTGTGTAGAGTACCCTCTCTCATATGGTCTATGGGATCTTTTGGGGGAAAAAACCCTTCTGAAAGGTGAACAATGTATTTTTCTGATGAGATTAGGCCTGTACTGATTTTTGCTATCTGTGCTAGTTCCCACAGTTCATGAAAATTCTATATGTTTTCTTTAATGTTAGTTTTATCCTCCAGTTCCCATTCAGATCCTATGATGTCCTCAAAGATCAAGAGCATGGGAAACATTGTATCCAACTTTATTTGGAGAGGAAGATATTTTTCCTTAGTTTTGAGAACTTCTTCCTCTGTTTGGTCTGTTTATGGGTATTATCTTGCAGGTTATAGTATCACAGTACTTAGGTGGAGAAAGCTCTCCTGAGTGTCCACCTTTAGAGTTCATGGTATGAATCAGATAGCTAATCCTCCAGGAGAAGAGCTGCTGGAGAAGGAAAATGAGGAAGGATGATGATGATGATTTTATATTATTAGTGAATTTCGAATGAACTATTGCTTCTCCACCCCAAAGGGCTATCCTTGTTTTAAAAAGTGCTTCCAGTAGTAGCACACTGATCTAATTTTACCCATGCAAAAGGATTTCTCACTTACCCTTCTGTAATCCTACACAGGTGCAGCTACATAGGAAATTAAGTTCTTAGGTACTTCTGGTCTGGGTACAAACTCCCTGGAGTGTTCTTTTCACTATAACCAGCAGTCCAGACTGTTGAGGGAGGCCAGGGAGAGATTCATTCCCGCCTCTGAGAGTTGGAGCCCTTGTACCAGAAAAGTGAGGATATGTGCAATTCCCTGTCTGCTGATGCCTGAGACAGAGCTTCAAAGAAGTAGCAGACTGCAGTCAGAGTTGCTTCTTCTCTTCTCTGCACACCCAGACATGCTGCAGGCTGTGGGAGAGGCAGTGAGTCTGACAGAAAATACTGTGAAAAGGTCTTTGTGCAGGAGAAAAGACCCAGCAAACGCTTCCTCAGAGTGGGAATGAAAAAGATTTAAAAACTTTGACTTTTCTCCCATTTGCTCTTTAAAGTTACAAGTTAGCTATTCAGTCGGGGGTGTTGGCTTCTGGGTTTTTTTTGGGTGGTAGGGTGCACGGGGGACTCTGGAGTTACCCCTGAACAGGCTGTATAGGTCCTCCTCCCCTTTGAAAATGTTTCTGGATAAATCCTGGAGCTTTTACTCAAGTTTCCCATGCCAGAGCTGTGGTTCCAGAGGAGGGCTGAGCCCCAGAACACAGATCCAACTGAAAGCCCCGTGTTCTGGCAGATTGAGAGTCAGCTGGCAACTGGCAGGGCAGGACTCACCCTCAGAAGCTTCTGAAAAGCTGCCTGACAGAAGCCTCTGGCTGTGGGAGGCCAGAGGTATCCTAGTAGAAATGTGCTGCACCAGAGGACCCAGAAGATTAGATTCTCAGTGCTCCAGTGAGTCCTCTGCTCACGAGATGGAAAGGGGAACTAGATGCTGAAATTAGATTTCAACAGCTCAAAAAATGAATAAAAATTGAGTCTGGAATTTTCAAAATAAACTAGTGGAGTCAGGCAACCAAATCTGACAGAAATTCAAAGGGAGTTGGGTACCTAACTTTCTTAGGTACCTTTGAAAATCGCAGCCTGAAACTGTAAAATAAATTGGTTGGGATAAGCTGAGCTGCCAACTTGTTCTGCTGGTGGCCTGGTACCCTGAGCAATGACAGTGAGCCCCTTTGAATTCTACAGGGAAAAGTAGAACGAGGGAAGAGCTGAGCAGCAGAATCCATTCCGACAGAATTTCACATTTCTTTAACAAAAGTTTTAAACAGGTTTTATTTATTTGACTTAGACCAATAGCAAACATCGTAATCATTTTTTAAAATTACTATAGATACAAATTTTTTTTAAAAAATCCCAAGACATCCCCAGAAAGCAAAGTGAAGAGGCCTTTGGTGGCATTTCCAATCTGAAAGGTTAAATGATTTGCCCAAGTTCACACAACAAGTCTGTGACACCCATTACACTAGCACCTAAACTGCTTGACTTCCAGTAAATATTGTAATCAGAAGACTATCTTTCTATATCATGTTGCAAAGGGACAAGTAAACTTAAGCTTACTTTAAGCCAGAGTAAAGCAGAGAGAATTACACAAACTGCACTGAAGTGTGTCTTTCACAGGTTGGTTTCAATCCAAATGGCTACTACATGCAGTTCTAATTCCGATATAGGTTTAAGCACACCAGTGAGCCAAGTCCTGAAAATCTACTTCAGCGGAAGTGTACATCAGCCCCATGAGAACTCTTGGATTTAAAACTCAATTACTAAAATCAAAAACATGGGTCCATCCAGAAAATGGAATCAGTAATGAAAATAACAAACACTCTGGTATATACAAAAAAATGTATTTTAAGAAAATGGACAATGTTTATAGTATTTAAAACTGGTAAATCTATATTTAGGAGCATGGTCTGATATCTAACATGACATAACAGATTCATATTTTCTGGACCAAAATCTGCCCTCATTGATTTTGAGCAGGATGCAAAACAAGGCAAAATGTGGCCCTCTATCTTTAGAAATGATCTAGTATCAGTACAAGAGGCCTCTGGATCTGCTGTCTCTTGTTCATACTTACGTGAAATAGTTTTCACTTACCCACACAACCTACTCCAGTTGGGTTCAGCTGGAAATCTGGTGGGCAGTTACACTCATACCTCCCAGGAGTATTCACACAGAGACCATTAACACAGTTAATGGGATCAGCGCACTCATCAATATCTAAAATGGGAAAGCTACATTTGTAATCTGTTGATTTAATGGAAGAACGATGTGGGGAACGATGTGAGGGTATGATTCAAATGAGAGAGAGAGAAAGATAAACCTCTTATTTTTAGCTGAAGTTGAAGCAATGACATTTCTAGAAACACTCAGGAACAATTTCTACACTTGCACATTTAATAGAAACATTACTTTTGTCCAGTTCTTAATTTAACCAAAATAACGTATAGCACTACATAGCAGAGCTCTGCATGGGATTGTTTTTTCAATCCTGTTTCTCCCACTTCCACACTGTTTCTTGCATTTTTATCCCACTCCCACCCGCAAAAACCATAGACCCCGTAAGAGGGACCGATTCCCTGAGGCTACTAAACAAAAAACAAAAGTGGTCAGTTAATATATAAATAGAATTCAGACACAATTTTTACAACTAAAAGAATAAAACAAATCTTGCTTAAACCATGTAAAAATACTTTAACTCCGTATAATAGACATCAAACCTCTTTCTAAACCTCACTTAAATTTAAGTATTGAAAGTTTTAAAGTGTTTTCCCGCAAATTACTGGTCTTTTTTTTTTGCCCACCTAATCCCTTCTACAACAAAATACATTTTACCCACTCCCGCTATTATGGCAGCAGGTCCTGCAGGACCCGCAGGATCCCAGTCCTGCTGGAGGCCTCTGCTATATAGCACTTTGTCCAATGGGGGAAGCAATGCATAATACCAATTTCTGCCAGAGGACATAATACAGCTTTAATTAACCAGGAAACCTGGTTAAACTGGAGACTGGATAAACTAGGTTATATAATTTCTAATACTCAGTAAATAAGGAAATGCTGGAAGTCCCGAAGTGTTTGAAAAAAAATTACAATGTTGTACGAGTTCTTTCTAATTATAGATCTCATCAAAATATTACTCTTAATATTAGTAGCATGTCTGAGAAATCCATATAAGGAGTATATCACAGTTGTATGATCACCAAACAGAGGTTTCAGAGTAGCAGCCGTGTTAGTCTGTATCCGCAAAAAGAAAAGGAGGACTTGTGGCACCTTAGAGACTAACAAATTTATTTGCTTATGCTCAAATAAATTTGTTAATAATAATTGAGGCAATCCAAGAAAATGGAACGTAAAATAAAATGAATGAGATAGGGTCCACTCTTACTTGAAGTATCTAAGCTGTATAGGACATGACAATGTGCGAATTATACTGTTATAACAGAATGATTGTGTCTGCCATGCACAATGGAGGGCTTTCCACACTCATTAAGTTGCACCATTGCAACACCTTTTTATATCGGACATTGTTGCTGCCTGCACCCTGCATCGCCTCCCTTTCCCCTTTTTAAAAAAAGTGTGAGTAAAAAAAAAAAAAAATCTTTTTATTATAAAACTTTGATTTCTGTGCCACTTCCAATACAAGAACAGTCTGGTCCAGACTTCTAAAAATAAACTGTAGAAGCTTTATCCATTCTCAGTTTTATGAAGCATTCATGTTACTCCTCCACACTTACAACTGCTCTTCCAATGCATCAAGGAACTTCCTTGTCTTCCTTCAAATCCCTCCTTAAAACTCACTTCTTTTGTTTAGTCTTTCATCATTGATCTTTTCAGAATCTGCTCAGAATCCCACTCTTACCCTAATACTTAAAGTGTTTGCATTGTGTCTGTCTAAACCGGAATAGACGAGCCTCATGGACCATGTTTAATTGTATGTCTGCAAAGCACCATGTATGTTTATAGAATTATGTTCCATACATTTTAATTAATAGTGAACATTTTAAAAAAAAAGTTTACTTCCTTAGTGCACATTTGTCCACATCCGGCAGTTATCAAACAGAGAACAAGTACCAGATTGAAAGAAGGATTGCTGAAACAGCTCAGCCAGGATTGAGGTCCACTACTAGAGATATTTTCTGAATCTTTATAATAAATCCAGCTAGTATCTTAATTAAATTCTATATGAATACTTAAGAACGACCACATTCATACTCTTTTATTCTTATTAAAAATGTGCGCGCGCGCACACACACACACGAATGTTTACACATACATGCTAACAAAAAATTCTGCTTGGGAGAAGTATGTAGGTTGAAGGAAAGGGTGACTAAGTCTGGAATATAGATGAAAGCATAGGAGAAAAACTTTTGTGGTTTTTTTTGGTACTTGTTTTCTTAAATACTATTCTTTGAGTTTGAATCTTTTAATTGTACATAGTTAAAAAGAGTTTAAAAATAGTTTAAAATGTACCCATTTAGTCACCAACTGATTTTACCATGTTCATCCAGCAGGGAAAACGGAAAGATAGATGAACTGGTACATTAAACACCTCTTTGAAAGACCTGCCACATTTCTGTATGGAATTGGCTATACCTGTACAGTTTCCTCCAGTTCTATCCAGTTCATAGCCATCATCGCAGATACAGTGAAACATGCCTGGTAAGTTATTGCAGGTTCCAAAAACACAAATGTTCTGGAAGGTGCATTCATCAATATCTGAAGGAATAGAGGAAGAGCGAGTAGTTACAAATCATCATAATAGTAGTGTCCACTATCTTAAGAACAACTAAAAACACTCAAAAACACATAAAACACTAATAGAATTTCTGGAAAAATCAGATGCACTGCTTGTATACTTTAAAAGTTAAAACATAGGAATTTTTGAAGAGTAGCTTTAAAGACACCACATCTCTTATTCCTGTCATATTTGTTATAATAATCTTCAGATATAAAGTGAACGTTCAGTATTTCTATTTGGCCAGAAAAGTTGTGCTATCAGGAATTAATCCCCCAGATTCCAAATGAAAAAGAAAGTTTTAAAATCGAAATACTATTAAATGACTTCTTAGAAATATACAAAAAAGAAAAAAGAAAAGAAAAGCACATCGTTAAACAAATACAAATTATAGGGATTGATCATTTGCCATTCTCCTAGTTTCCACATGTAGGTAAGCATGTGTGTAAAGTTCACCAAACTCCCCTTGAAAGAATGCAAAGTACACCAAGTAGAGAGCAGTAGGCTAACCACTCCCTAGTTCCTGAGCTGACATACCCATAGTGTTCCCATCTTTCCAGAAACACTATGGATATGTCTACACAGCAGCTGGACACTCGCGGCTGGCCTGTGCCCGCTGACTCAGGTTCATGGGGCTCGAGCTGCGGGGCTGTTTCATTGCTATGTAGACTTCTGGGTTTGGCCCTCCCACCTCACAGGGTCCTAGAGCCAGGCTCCAGGCCAAGCCAGGAAGTTTATACAGCAATGAAACAGCCACACAAGCCTGTGTCGGCTGGCATGAACCAGCCGCAAGTGTCTAGCTGTCATGTATATAACCTCCAAGAGCAAACTGGAGACATGGACATAGGCTCCACCCAGTTTCATAAACACCTGGAAAATGGAGAAGGCAAATTAATGCAAGTCCAGGCTGTTTTAATATGTCTGCACGTGTGCCTCAGGGTGAATGAAAATTGAAAATTAAAAATAAAAAATAAAAATGAATTTAATTTAAATACAGGTTTATATTTTAAAATATACCTATTTAAAATTAAAGCTAAAATTGACAACCTATTTTAAGGCCTAACCTTAGTATAATTTATTAAAATAATTTAAACGGAATACAAAAATAATATTCAGTAGCACGTTTGCTGAAAAAGTTGATTTACGTATGTATATGGGGGTCTGCATGTGCAAAATTGTGGGTGCAATTTTAGAGAATGCGTTTAAAAATCTGGCCTTAGATGTCTCTTCAAGAGGTTTACACTTTCCAAGATGTCATGAGGTTCTACTAACATGTTTGTGTTTTAAAACAAGATCTAAAAAGTTTTGGAGCATTCAGGACACAGAAATCAGTCTAGAACAGAGTCCACATACACTTCTGTTATAGTAAGTGAGAGATGACATCAGACCACTACATGGAGTGGAATCACTGTCAGCTAAAAGTTATGTCTCAGACAATAGAGTACATACGACAGAGAGAAAGCGGGTAGAAGAAAAATTCCAAAGAGAAATTTTAGGATTGTTGTAACTTAAACACAGTAGTGAACAGCACAGTTCAAATTTCCTGTATACATTTATTAAATAGAGTGGTGATCAGCATAGTTTATATTTCCTGTATAAATGTATTAAATAGAACAGTGGTCAGCAGAGTTTTTCCACAAACTGTTCACTTAGACAAAAACAAGAGAAATGAATAAGGAAAACAAACTTGTTGAGCCAAACCTCTACTCCAGGTTTCTTGGCTCAAGACCAGGAAAACTTCATAAGAGATGAAAGCTACCTTCACCATAATTCATGCAGCAACATAATCCTTGCTGGAGAAGCATATGAAGCATGTTATGTGTATTCTGCTTCCAGGCTGAGGTTCTTCCAGCACTTCTTGTGGTTTCCTTCAGCACAGCCAATCCAAACTCAGAAAACAAGGTTGAAGTACTGGTAACTTACCTTGGCAAGATTTGCTGTCTGAAGCTGGAGTGAATCCCATTTCACACTCACATCGATATGCACCAGGGACATTCAGGCACTGTCCATTCTCACACAGATTAACATTTTCTGCACACTCATCAATATCTGCAGGAGAAGAGGTAAGCAGCCATTAAATTTCTGTGATGTATTTTATAATCCAAGTGTGAGTCTGTTTCTTCCCATTCATCATTCAAATAAATTCTGTTCAACATTTGTTGATATAAAGCAAAGCAGATACACCATTCAAAGACAGAATATAAAAGAATGTAGAAAAACAAAAGGTAACAACTATTTCCAATATCTTTTGCCCCATTGGGTCTCCATGTAAGCACATTTTCATTAATAGATTTTCCCATACTGTATCTAATTTTGAACCAATGTAAGTTTTCCAGACCCAATAGTGGCAAGTTCTGACAAACAATAAGGTGGATATTTTATTTCTGAAGTCATAAACGTGTATCATAAAATACACTGATGAAATATTTATTCAGATAAGACACTTCTAGAGGCAAATTTTCAAAATGAAAAATCTCTATTTATGCAAATGTAAATTGTCTTTTCCACACGATTTTTTAACCCTATTAACTGTGTGAGCAAATGATACGTACACAAACACTATTTGCATATACAAACTGAAAACCAGTGGGGTCTGTGGGTTTAAACTATCATTTCAGGGCATATATCATAGTATGCTAATTTTTGCAGGTGTTCTTTCAGTATTTGGCCTTTCAAATGTTACTGTTTTGCTAGCATCATTTTGATTTATAAACATTTCATATATATCGGAATGTTGTTCAAGAGTGCAGTCAGTGTAACCACATGAAAAATGACTCAGATCACCCAGACTAAGTAAACCCAGATACTAAATCCGACTTACTCGTTCTATTCATTAATGCTTAGCTCTCAAAATTATGAAAACAAAATATTAAAATACTAGTTTTTAAAATATATGAGAATGACCCAGAATAAAGCATATAAACAGAATGGGGGGAACATTGATTTAAGACCACATATTTATCAACTACAACTACATCTACTACAATTAAAAGAATATTTTAATGATTTTGCACTTATGAAGTCAACAACTGACCATAATAAACAGAAAGAAGACAGTGTCTATTTAGGATGGAAGTAAATTTGGGTCTATATTTAAGTTAGTTGAAAAGTATAGCATGCAGTAACATTACTTTCTAGCCGTTATAGCATATTCTACACATCACAGAATCATGGGACTGGAAAGGAGCTCGAGATGTCATCTAGTCTAGTCCCCTACACTCATGGCAGGACAAAATACGCTAGTACTTAAAAGAAAACAGATGTTACTGCAGGTCTATATTATGCATGGAAGGGGTGACAAAACTGTAATCATGCAAACGTAGAATCTCATCAGTGTTTATATATAAAATCAGGATAATCTTCAATACTTCAGATGATTTTCAGTTACCATATGAGAAAAAGTTCATTCTTAAAACTGAAATTCAAAGCCAACTATTAGCAAATGCAACGGAACAAACATGATATATTTTTCAATTCTAACCTGACTTAAAAAAAACCTTTTCATATGATAATCATCAAATCCTCCCCATACTGGCATATTGAAGAGAAAACAGATGCTGCCCTTCGCAGCCCCTGCTACAGGGATCCTGCCAACAGGGACAGGATGTGTAATGGGGAGCTGGAGCTGTGTGTGCTCCTGGATAGAGAGTTTACTGGTGACAGCAGGCTGATGGGCGGGGAGGAGGAGGAGGGTAGGGTAGACAAGAACACTAGCCAATCAGCCATCTGCAGATTTGGTACACAAGCTGAAGTGAGAGCCAGGAGTCTCTACTAGTGTAACGCCAACAGACCGCAGTCATTGACAGGCAGGATCGAACCGGGAACTTAGTGCATGAGCCTCTACTGCATGAGCTAAAAGCCAACTGGCTATTAGTTAAGGCTATAGAGCAGACTCATTTTATCTCTCTCTTTACATGGTCTCAGTGCCGCTAGATGGGACAGAACACCACACGCAGGAGGTATGTGGCTCACACTAGCAAGTTTCTTGAATGATCTGGAGGGATCTTGACCTGCATCTTGTATGGCAGAGGCTCTTACAATCTTCTCTCCACCTTTGGGAGTTAGTCCTAATTTTGCAAAGCTTCTAAAAAATGGAAAAAAATCAGTATCCACACTACCCTTACAGGAAACTTCTTAGATCTTCCTTACCAGAACAAGTGAATCCATCTCCAGTGAATCCCTCAGCACAGGCACAACGGTATGACCCAGGAGTGTTCACACATTGAGCATTCACACTACATTTGTGGGTTCCATTAGAACATTCATCAAGATCTGTACAGCAGAAGAAAACCAAGACATTAGAAAGAGTAAAACTGTATATTTATAGCAGGTAATATGCTGCACGCGCAATTAATCTGTTAGCTGATACACAGCAAAAACCACAAAGTTGATTACAATAGCCAGGAGGGCACCTGTACTAATGCTGTACACCAGTAGGAGATACTTGGTTAATATACAATTGATTTAATTTAAAATTTTCCTCTTATAATAAAGTTTATATGCATGAATGAAGTGGTTCCAAGCACAAGCTACTGCAGTTCAAATGACACATACCCTAAATAACTTGAATTTTGGTACTTTGTTGAGAAGTTGGAATCAAAACAGTGCTTAAAACCTGGAGAATGCTGCATACGTGCTACTAAACTAACACCACACCATGCTACAGGTACTGACTCCTACTAACTATTTACACTAACTAAGTCCCAGCCAGTAGCTGTGATGCAGGTAATAAACCATGAGGAGAGAACTACACAAGGAGCTTTGACTTAGGCTACTGGCAGTAAGGAGGAACTAAGGGGAGTCAGGGCGGCACTGCTGTTACATAGGGAGGGGCCTTGAGGAGGAGCAGGGTGCATGTGCCACCTTGGTGGAAACTGTTGCAGGAAAAAAGTATCTGGCTAGTGGAGCACACATCTGCAACTCAAAGAACAACAATTCTTTCCGATGCAATGAAACCTCAGACGATAATTTGCACAAAAAAGCTTGCAGGGGAGAGGCTTTCCCTTCTTCTCAGTAATGGCTTAACCGCAGTGAGCTTTCGGGGCAGTTTTACAAAGGTATTTAGCCACCGTAAGACACTGATAGTCACCTGAGCAAGATTTACAAAAGCACCTATGCGGGTGAAAATCAGTGGAATTTAGGCGCCTAATTCATTAAGGGGCTTCTATAAATCAGACTTAGTGCTTATCTGCATCCACTGATGCCTAATACCTTTGTAAATCTAGCATGTAGTGCTGTCTTATAATAGTAAGAGCTATCTTTTAAATAAATAATAAAATAAAATAATACCTAGTTCTTATACAGCAATTTTCACCCATAAATCTTAAAGTGCTTTGCAAAAGAGGCCAGTACCATTAGCCTCATTTTACAGATGGGGAAACTGATGCACAGAGAACTGAAGTGACTTGCCCAAGATGACTCAGCACCAGTGGCAGAGACAGAAAAAGAACAATAAGAGATGGGTTTTAAGTTTCCTTTCACTTACAGAAACTGATCTTCTTTGAGTCACTGGGCCATAATCTCACAACATTTTGTTTCTTCCATTTGTTTTTAATGAACTTAACGTTTTACACATCTTGACATCTACTCGTAAGCTTTGGAAAAAATATTAAATTCATCCTCCATTCTATAATTGATTGAATTTAGCTTACAAATGCTGGACATGCATCAAAAGATGTCTGCACTAAAGTGTTCCATTTCTTTCCAATATTGTAAGCCAACATAAGTATTCTGACTTGAATCATTTCATATTAAGTTTTTTAAAGTAAACTGCTAGACAGACAAGAGTTTGTGATGAAAGCAAACTTTTTTCTTCACAGAACAAAAAATAAATAAATGAAATACAAGAATCCTATTTCTCTATCTGCCCATAGATCTTTACATGTGAAGGAATAAAATGATTTTTTTCAAACAGTCAAGTAAGTCCAATTTAAAAACTTTTCAGCCAAACAAATGCATCAGTAATTACACACTCACCAATACATTTAATGCCATTCCCCATCCATCCCTCTCTGCAGCTGCATTTGAAGCTTCCTGGGACATTAACACATGAGGCATGCATGTCGCAGTTGTGGGCACCAATCTCACACTCATCCACATCTAACAAGGCAAAAAAAATTGATCAATAAAAGTTCAATGCCAAGGCTACTGGAAATTTGACTTGTGATGTTTTTCCAACATACTGCATATGTCGGTTGCATAGTTTCAAAATAAAAATACTGTATAATGATTTAAGCAGGTTGTTTTATATTTATAGTTTGTGTTACTGGAAAGTATATATAGTCTATTTTATTTCCAGGTTTTTCTTTATCTGCAAATACATATTAAAACTGGGTTTGTTATTTCCTACAATATCAGGTTTTTATTTGATATTCATGTAATCTTACATAAATGTTATTTATTTGTATTTGTTTAAAAATGTGCCCATCAGAGCTCTGAGCATACATGCAAATCTTACTCATAAAAAGGATTTGACATTTATGCAAAAAATCCCAAAAGGCCAAGTTATAGGAAAAAAAATATTTAGTTCCTGGAAGTGGGTGACGGCTGTGGAATATACAGAAAAGTATTTACTACACTCCGCTAGAAAAAAAGAGACAAAAATATGTAAAATGGTCCGTATTAATAGCACTTGTGAGGATCTAAGACCATATGTTACTCTTGTTAGACTCAAATAATTGATAAATAGGAGAAAAACAAATATCTTTAAAAACAGAAATCATTCAAATATAACAAAAATGTACATTCCAGAAGATCTCTGTTTCTCAGTTTTATATATACCATAATAATGTCAGTCTTGCATACTACAATAAAACCAAACATTGCAAAAAACAGTAAGTAAAAGAGCAAACTGAAATTTCTATTTGATACAATAACTCAGGGAAACCCTCCTCTTTTGTGAACAAAACTTTGCTTCCATTTAGTATCTATTGCCAACTTTCCTAAGAAGTACAGTTTTGGAGATATCCAGTTGCCTGCTATGCAGCTATGGACAGCCCCATTTGCAGTAGAAAGGATGATGTTTAGCAGCAGAAAAATGGAGGGTAAGATGGGTGGGTGTCATGGAAGCCTCCAGCATGACAATGCATAGAGAGTAGGATGAGAGTCATTAGGCTGAAATAGCATCCATCAAGCAATGTAGCATAGTAGCTGCTCTGTGGCCAGGGGAAGGATTTTCTTCCACTACTGGATTTGTAGAATATGAGCCTGTTTTACTTTAATACTGTACAGTTGCTAGGATGGTTCAACAAAGGACTGCATGTGGTTTCACTTTCTGTTCTTTACCTTCTTTTATTCTCTCTCCTTTTACCTTATTCTTGCTATTTCGATTTACTTGATGTAGAATTTTTCTCTAAAACTAATGCATGTATGCATCTCAGAAATATACATACACATATATATATGTGAAATCCATCTAGGAGCTGCCCACTGTGACAAAGACTAAAACTTTGAAGATAAAATATAACAATTATAATGCATAACACAAATGCTGGAAATATTCTGTACCTGTGCATCCAGTTGTTCCCTTCTTGACTGAATATCCTAGCTGACAGTGGCAAATGAAGGATCCCTTGGTGTTCTCACACTCTCCAAACATACAGATGTTGGAATTCAAGTCACATTCATTCACATCTGCAGATATAGTTTAATTATTACTTGAATATTACAGCCATTTAAGAGCATTATCTATTTTGGGGAAATATTTTCACCCTTCAGGTGAATTTAATCAAAGTCAGAAGTAATCAATAATTCTATTAGTAAAATATTCAAGATTTACTTGAGATTTGACAGGTAATATTAGTCTTCAACACACTACGTTTCAACCGTTCCTCACTTCATTTCTGCAATTCTCTAAAGAGGTAGAGATGATACTCTTGCACAATTACATTAGCATTTTCAAAATGGATAAAAAGAGTTGAATATTTAACTATGAAGTGTATTATTTGTTAAAAGAATAATGTAAAATCAATTTAAAAACACTCAGACATGAACATCATACTGTAACAGTGCTATTAAGACTTTCTTCCAGAGAACAATTTATGTAACAAATGTAGCCCTATTTGTAGTCTTGAATTATCTGCAAACTGACTTCAATTTTCACAGGTTTCTTCATCATTTAAAATTTTGATGAATGACATATGTGAAAATGTATTTTAGGCCTGAGAGTGTCACCAGAAAAAATAAAACTAAAATAATAATTGAAACATAAGTAAAATCTAAATGAAAGCATTTACCCCTGATTAAAATGTGGCTTATAACTATAAGGTACAGCAAATCCTCTATATTAGGACAAGCATTAAAATCAGGTAAATGGCAAACAGTCAAATGAGGAAATTCATAAAGATGCCGTGATTCATATTACTAAACAATTCAGTAATGTTAGGGGAGATGGAACTTTCCAAATATATTGCCCAATATTTTTATACCTCCTTTTAAATGAAATGGTAACACTAGGGTATGCCAATGAAGAGAATTACTATGGTGAGAATAAAAAGGCATTGCTGGTGATTTCTCTGTTTTCGTTTTGAAAGAAATAAAATAAGTATAAATTACAATAGGCACAATTTTAAATAGAGGTGGTGGGAGAGAAGTTGGAAGTGAACTGGCCAGTAAGATTTCCAGGGATTTTCAGATGTATCCCTGTAGTTCTGATCTGTTGGGACTTCAATGCAGGACTTCTTTTGCATTTTCCAGGGTCTCAGTGGAGGAGTCCCAATCAGAGAGGATTGAAGAGGGGGTCCTAATATGTCTAGGGAACTCCCATGGGTTGGGAGCAGTTGTGGCAAAGATTTCCTATTTGGTCTTCATAAAGGGTTTCCACATAGATTTAATACCTGGTTAGGTTTCAGTCCCTTTCTTCAGTGACCTATTTATTGTTTTCCCAAGCAAAGAGAGAAAAGTATACAAAAAGCAGTACTAGCAATCATCTGGTTAAGGGTTCAGACTGGGGGGTCCTATGGCAGCTGCTAGGAGGGCCCTTTCCAACCCAGAGTGGCTCCATGGGGCCGGCCTGCAGTCTCCAGTTCTGCTTGCCAGAGATTATCCTCTCTCCTGACTCTCCCCACGCCCCCCTCATGGCTGAGCTCTCCTTTATATTCCAGATGAGAGTGTGGGACAATCCTGAGGTGTGGATCAGCTGCATCATCTGATTCCCAGCACCTGTCTGTGTGGCTTCTCTCTGGGGTAGGGTCAGCTGCTCCCTGCCTCCCTCCTGGGTTATTAAAGGAGCAGATCGCCCTGTTATAGAGCTATTGTCACTGATACTTTTCATCTATTTTCCTCTCTCGGAAGGCTAGCATATGTATAAAATGAAGGCTACTAAGACTCTGCATATCAAAACACGCCATCACGATCTTCCTTATTGTTACAATTCAATCAAACTGAATAAATAAATTCACTACAAAATCCCTCATGATTGCTTAGTATAAGTTTCAGTAGTTCAGTTAATGGAATACATAGGCAACCTTAACTCCAGCATCACCTAAATTTTAAGTGCATAACTTTGTACCCTTAAATCTTCACAGGTTTTCTGTATGTATTTTATGAACGTGTGTATTCCCCCCGCCCCACCTTCCTATCAAAAAAAACTGGAAAGAACTGTTAAAACAGAGTTAAATTTGAGAGTATACATCAGTAATTTAAGGGTAAAAAAATTAAGGGATGATGTAATTATCCCAAACCAAGCATTACAAACCCAGGAAGTTCAGCGTTAAGGTTACACTTTCAGGAAATTCAAATCTGTTACATTATGGAAATGATGAGTTAAAGCACCCAGACAGCCTTACCTCTGCCCGGTAGTGATACCGTGCAGTAATACTTAGATTATGAGTAAGGCATTTTAGTGTTAATGGACCCAAATTAGATTAATCTCACTTTTAAAGACTTTTAAAAAAATATTTTCTCTTCAGGGGAAAGCAGTTAAGGTTGTTTCTTAAGCAAAACTATAAATTTTTATTTTCAGCAATTTTTTCTTACACAATTTGATTCTGCTTGTAGTGATTCATCAGGAAATACACACAACAACATAACTGCTAAAATATAACTTGTAGGTACTTACCAATACAGGTTTTCATGTCCATAGAAGCCATGAAGCCATCATAACAAAGACAGCGATATTCTCCTGGAATATTAGTACACTGCCCACCATCGCAGATATCTGGGTTGTTTTCACATTCATCAATATCTGGAATGAACGCAGATCATTGTACAGCACATACAGATAAGGATCTGCTAAAATAATATGTTTTGTTTTGCTGCAAGATATGATGTAAGAATTTTTTAAAATGAAGTCTCATGAAAATACTACAATGTTGTTTTATCCCCTCGCTTACCTGCACATGTTCTCACATCTGGCATGAGAGCATAGCCATCACTGCAACTACATTCATAGCTGCCCTCTGAGTTAGTGCAGTGGGTGTCACAGCCTCCATTCATGATCACACATTCATCGATATCTGGGAAAATAATATTTGGACTACATTATTTGACAACTCTGTTTTCACAAGGAGAAGTCATCTTTGTTTGCCATTTTATTTAGCAAGGGAATTGTTTTAAAAAATGAGCTCATTTTGAATTTCTATTCTCACTTTATATCACTGATTTACAGCTTAGTTAGCCCTCCCTCCTTCATGACTCATTTTTATCTATGGAAGCAAGTGACTGTTTTTAGGCATTGTTTTTGTTGATATTTGTTGATTTTCTTGCTCTAATATTCAAAGAAAGTAAAGATGAGAACTTGAAAGGAAACAAGGTACCAGAAGACATTGTAGAAAGAAAATTTGAGAGACTCTAATAAGACCTCTAGGTGAAAGCATTGAACCATACCACAAATTTGTGTCAAAACCCTTCAGTTAGGTAACCTAACAGTATATGCATACTACCAATTATTATAACTCAGTAGTGCTATAAACAAAGGTTAAACTACAGGATCGCAGTTATAAAACACAGAAAGACTCTCCCATCAAAGTATTTACAGTGAAAGTGCTGCATTTAAAAAAAACTGTATGTACCACATGTGATGGGGAAGGGGATAATGGGGCAAATCAGTAACAAAAGCAGTGACATGGGACCCCTTGCTGTTTTTGATCAGTGAATAAAATTAACCACCATCTGGACTTTAGGTAAATCTTTTGAGATTTGACTGGATAAGTATCATGAGAATGCTTTTTCCTCACACTGTTGTGCAGAGGTTTTGCAGCATGGCAACACACTCTTCTTTCCTCTATATTTAAATTGAAATAATCTGCTCTTTTCATAACTCTTGGAGTAGAGAGGGTCCCAACAGTTGCTGCTTTGGATAGTGACAAAAGCTGGCTCTGACTGGTTTTAACAGGAAATTAAATGTAAAGAGAGATGACATAAAAGTATGAAGGTGGAGGCATTCAATACTTGCCAGTGCAGCCTTGTCTGTCTGGAGTGGCCTGGTATCCGGGGTTACAGGAACACTGATATGTTCCAATCATGTTCACACACTTGCCGTTTCTACAGAGATTATCACTCAATGAGCATTCATTTATATCTGAAAAAGAAGAATTGCTCAGTTCAATTACTTGCCATTCAAAAATGGCTGCTGGAATGCCAGAGCCACTAAGGAAGCATGGACGGAGACTATACTTTAAATTATCACTAGAAGTAACTACGTAACAAAACAACACTGCAACTGAGCAAGTGATATTTCATAGAAGAGGTGAAAAAGCAAAAATGTACTCCACGTACATGGAGAGGAGAGCTACATTTCCTAAAGGAACCAATTTTTGTGCAGTTTATTCTGTGCTTTTATGTATTTTAATTGAAAGTTGACAAGATTCTTTTATAATTTCTGTAAGTCCACTCCTGTGAAGTGCAGAACATTTCCTGCAAGGTGCTCTGTGCCCTCAATTCCCATTGAAGTCAATGGATGCTTAGTGTACTGAGGACTTTTCAGTGTCAAGCCCTGAGGTTTCAATTTGAAGGAATTCAGAAACAAGGAAGGACAGGAATGTGTAGATATTCCGGGAGCCACATCCTTGTCAGTCACAAGGAGCTTTTATACCACAGATACATGCCATCCTCAGGTAACAAACTCACCCACACAATCCTCACGTGATGGTGATAGCTCATGTCCCAAAGGACAGTCACATTGAAAGCTGCCTTCTGTGTTCACACAAGTGCCACCTCTGCAAAGGAGAGGGTTACGTTCACATTCATCTATGTCTGAAAGGAAACATGACAGGCATTTAAGGAACTTAATGAAGGGGGAAAGAAGGGAAAAGCAACTGTCAGCATCAGGAGGTAATTCAGAATCTGAGGCTCACAAAAAGGGTAAAATGAAGTAATTACTGCTCTTCTCCACCTCCTGTAATATGGTAAGCAATTAAATTGTACAGTAATGGCTCTTGAATGAGTTCTACTCTCCTGTTTTGTAAGAAATTACTATGAAGTTCAATCATTCAGAAGGAGATATTCTGAAAGGAACAGAAAGCAGGCAAAGACGATTTCTGTTTGAATGCTCACCAATCAGAGTATTAACCAAACAACATATTTAGGGTTCAGAGTAACAGCCGTGTTAGTCTGTATTTGCACAAAGAAAAGGAGTACTTGTGGCACCTTAGAGACTAACCAATTTATTTGAGCATAAGCTTTCGTGAGCTACAGCTCACTTCATCGGATGCTTATGCTCAAATAAATTGGTTAGTCTCTAAGGTGCCACAAGTACTCCTTTTTAACATATTTAGGTAAATTCAGTGTATGGATGGAACAGGTTAAAGAATACTTAGGAAAGTTAGATGGATTCAAATTGGCAGGAGCTGGTGAAATTCATCCTGTGGTGCTTAAGCAATTTCAGAACTGTTACCAATTATCTTTGAGAACTCCCAGAGGATAGATGAGGGCTAACATAATACCTATCTTGGGCGGGGGAGGAGAGGGACAGAAGAAGAGGGCCAGGGGAATTATAAGCCAGTCAGCCTAATTTGGATACCTGTAAAAATACTGGAACAAATTATCAAACAATTTGTGAGCATCTAGAAGATAATAGGGTAATAAGTAATAGACAGCATGGATTTGTCACGAACAAATCATGCCAAACCAACCTAATTTTCTTCTTTGACAGGGTTACTGGCCTAGTGGATGGGGGGCGGGGGGGGAGCCGTAGATGCCTATTTTGATTTTAGTAAGGCTTTTGACACAATCCTCCATGACATTCTCATAAGCAAACTCCAGGAATGTGGCCTAGATGAAATTACCATAAGGTGGGTGCATAGCTGGTTGAAAGACTGTACTCAAAGAGTAGTTATCAATGGTTTGCTCTCAAACCGGGAGGATGTATCTAGTGAGGTACAACAGGAGACAGTCCTTGGTCCACCAGTATTCAATATTTTAATTAATGACTTGGATAATGGAGGGGAGAGTATGCTTATAAGTCCGCAGATGACATCAAACTGGGACGGGTTGCAAGCACATTGGAGGACAGGATTAGAATTCAAACAACCTTGACAAATTAGAGAATTGGTCTGAAATCAGCAAGATGAAATTCAATAAAGACAAGGGCAAAGTACTTCACTTAGGAAATAAAAATCAATTGCGAAAAAGGCTAATATAATTCTCAGGAAAATTAAAAAGCAATGTTGTAAGTAAGACATGGGAGGTAATTGTTCCACTCCAGTAGGCACTGTTGAGGCCTCAGCTCGAGTACTGTATCCAGTTGTAGGCACCACACTTTGGGAAAGATGTGGACAATTGGACAGAGTCAAGAGAAGAGCAACAAAACTAATAACATGTTTAGAAAACCTGACCTGAGGAAAGATTTAAAAAACTGAGCATGTTTAGTCTTGAGAAAAGAAGACTGAGGGAGGACCTGATAACAGTCTTCAAATATGTTAAAGGCTGTTATAAAGAGGATGGTGATCAGTAGTTCCCTATGTCCACTGAAGGTAGGCCAAGAAATAACAGTCTTAATCTGGTGCAAGGGAGATTTAGGTTAGATATTAGGAAAAACTTTCTAACTATATGGATAGTTAAGCACTGAAATAGAATTTTAAGGGAGATTGTGGAACCCCATCATTGGAGGTTTTTAAGAACAGTTTAAACAAACACCTGCCAGGGATGGTCTAGTGGTACTTGGTCCTCCCTCAGTGTGGGGTACTGGACTAGATGACCTCATGAAGGCACTTCCAGATTTATATTTCTATGATTCCTTAATATGTGCATGTGCAAAAATGTGTGCAGGGAATTGTATACCTAATTCATGTAGACAATTACCATAACTGCATGCACAATACAGGTATTTGTACCGTTAACTGCACATCTGTGCATGGTTAGACCTGATTTATACATGCAGTCACAGTAACTATGGATACTAATTAAATGTGCATTAGTGCACATTGTTTAAAATATCAGGCTCCAAAATAGTAAATGGAAGGACTGCAATACATTCTGACAATGCTTACCCATGCAATTCTTCATCATCATAAATCCACTCTCATAGCCCTCGAAGCATTCACATTCAAAGCTGCCTGGAGTGTTGACACAGGTACCACTTCCACAGAGGTCCGGGGAGATACGACACTCATCAATGTCTATTTTACATTAAATGAAGAGAAAAAAAATCAAACAGTTTAAAGTGAATCCTGCTTTACATGCAAATGGAGAAGTGACTCATGCCAGTGAAATCTGAAGTGTACACATGGCCATTCAAATATTTCATTTAATATTTTAAAAGAATGATTCAGTGATAAATTGAGTCCTAGAAGATTTGGAACAAGGTGACTTCAGGAATCTAAGTTAGATCTGAAACCTTGTGACAAGTGGGTTTCCATCAGGTATCATTTTCGGATCATATTTTTGATGGGAGGTTATTTATGCAATAGGCACCATACCAAGAATTGCAAAGTTATAGAAAAGCTCTGATTATCATCACCCCTCTTGGAATTGTCATTATTATGGAGGTGTCAGTTGACTCCATAGCTAAAGAGGCATTGAGATTTACACAGGGCTTTGGAGCCGAGCCCAGAGCTGGAGCGCGGAGCAGCTCCAGAGCAGTGGAGCTGCAGGTTTTTGCCTGGAGATGGAGCGGAGCTGGAGCACAGCTCCAAAGCCCTGGATTTACAGTAATATGGGGATTACTTTCATATATTATGTAAGCAAAATCAGGAATATCTAAACTCACAGCACTTACTCCTAGATAGAAAGTTAATTTTCTAGAAAGTTATAAGTATATTGGTTCACTTCTTTAGACGTTAGGAAGTTAAAATGACTCCTTTCACATTTAGATTTGCAGTTTAATGTCTCTTTTGGATTGCTGTACTTTATTAGTCATGTCTAAATATGCAACTTGGTCCAGTGAACCACAGCACATTTGTCGAAAACGAAGGTGGAAGCATTAATGGATTGGAAGGGCTCCATGTAAGGAGCCAGGGAAGCAAGGTGGGCAGCTGAGGAGTTGGTCTGAAGAGGGTATACAACAGGGTGACGGATGCAGGGTACCAGGATGTGCAGGACTGGGGAGCACAGCTGAACAACATGCTCCTCACTGACTCCTCAGCCCAATGGCCAGACTGCTTGCCTTTCTCATTAGCCTACTTCCTCACCCGATTCTCCAATCCTTCTACCCAGTCTGGCTCCCTGGTTCGTGCTTTCCACTATACCCTCAGTCCTTGGTCCCATTAATTATTTTTATATACAGAAGTCTCTTTTTAAAATGATTTTTAAATACTGTAAAAATGTGTAAAACAATGGAAAATTATAAAAAGTTTACAAGTGGAAGAGAAATCAGAAAACAAGGTTATAGATAGATGAAAACATTGAACTGATTAATGGAAGAGCCCCAGAGAAGTGTGGAGGATTGGGAAGCAGAGAACTGGTGTAGATCTCCATGAGGTCCAAGGAAGACGGGGTGAAGAAAACGGGAATAGAGCATATGGGACACAATGGGGGTTGTGGGCATCAGGTATGGAAGTGGTCAGGGAACTGTAGAGAGGAGGTATCTGGATAGGTGGTTCAGAGAACTAGGAATGCACAAATTCAAGTGTTTATAGGGGAGTTGCAGGAGGCAGACACACACATGGAGCTGGGGAGGCAGGGATGAGGAGGGACATGGGGAGACAGAGAGAAGAGGGAATCTTTGAACACTTCACACATTTTTTACACTTCCACCATGGATAAAATCCTCTCCCTTTTTCCTCCATTTCATTCCTTCTCGCTCCCCTTTGTGCAACACAACAGTAATTCATATACCACATACAGACATGCAGAAGTCTGCAAGACAGAAATTCACTGCAGTGGGCCTCTCATGTCATTGCACGGTTGGCCTCCTGCAGATTTTGCACACTAATCCCATTTTGTTAGTAATTTAAAACACAAACACACATTAAAAGATCATTAAGTCTAGAGCTGGTCAGAAAGAAAATGTTC
Source organism: Chelonia mydas (assembly GCF_015237465.2). Lineage (NCBI taxonomy): Eukaryota > Metazoa > Chordata > Testudines > Cheloniidae > Chelonia > Chelonia mydas. Next base: position 79,431,170 of record NC_051245.2, read on the forward strand.
ATCTGAAAAAAATGTCAGTGAAAAAGTGGGGAAAAAAAAACTTTTGTGAAAAAATGTTCTCTGACCTCTCATTAACTTAAAAATACAATCACTGGAAAACCAAGGAAAACACCAGGAAAGGGAACGTTAACATCCAGACCAACCTCACGTGCCTTACTACACACACATCAAACAATGCAAATACACACACACAGAGATTCCTGAGCTCCAGAATAAAACCACTTTCATTTCCAATCCCTCACAATGCACACATCCAGGTCCTCAATCACACAAGCTTACTAGCTTAACTCTGACTTCAGATTTTTTTAAGTACCAATAATACATACTACATGTCTGTCAGTATCATGCCTGATGTCATATGTGAGCATGACTGTAAGGAACTGGACATAAGCATTTTGAGTGGTTGCATTTTGCAAATGAAAGTGAGTTTGTGGTGGAAGTAAGGAGTCTCTGAGTCCACCTGGTATTATGATGCCTAGGTGGTAAGGGAGGTTAATATTGCCTTAACTGGAGATTTTCTTGAATTTTAGTGATTTCATTTCAAGGAGTTTGACTCAAGCAACTTTAACAGTAATTTAACAAAGTTTTGGTGTATGAGAATAAATCAGAAGACACAATTATTAGAGAATCCCTCACTGAGAGAGAAGCTCAAGAGGTTCACACTAACAGCCGAATTTTGCCTTTCTTACTAGCGGAAAACTCCCAAGACCTGCAAGGTCTGGATAGTGAGCAAAATGGATGCAGCTTCCTTTAAACACCGGGGAAAACGTAAGACTTACCTGTACAGTTTCTTTCCTCCATATCTAAAGCAAACCCGCTGTTACATCTACACTTGAAACTTCCAATTGTGTTCCTGCATTTGCCATTCCTGCACATACCAGGGAACACTTTACATTCATTAATATCTATGAAGAAAAAAAATAAAACAGAACATTTAAATGATTAACAGGGAAACTGTGTCAAGAGTGGTAATTTCCCATTCATTTCTACACAGTGTATACTGAACACCATTTTGTTATCCCACAAAATAAACCTGGCAGTGTGTAAGACATTGTCGCTTCATTCCTGCTGCTGAAAGTCATTCTTTTTTAGAAACTGAACTTCAGCTACCACTGTGAGGTTGTGAATTCAAAACAAAGCAGGAAAGGGAATGAGGAAACCCTGTGCAATAAACTGTGCCTATAAAACACAGCCTGAGAAAGAAGCAGTGAGGAGCCATGCCAGCCCAGTTGTAACTTGGTGAGAAAGTTTGTGGCTCCCTGAAACTCTTTCCGAGATTCCCAGAGCAAATGAGGACTTTTTAGCAGCTTTGCAGACTAGTACAGTGGAGTGGCGGGGGGTATAGTCCCATACTTTCACTCCTCTTTGGGGCAAAATAGTCCCTTGCAATGTATGGAGCGAGCAGTCCTCACATTCTCCATAGCACAGGGACTGCAATTGTAACAGACCTTCCACAGGGCTTATAAAAGAGGCTCTTTGTGTACACACAAGAGCCACTCAGGCCCTAAACACATTCTGATGAGCACTATACATTACTTATAGGTACCATTCTACTGGATGAATACCCTTAACTGAGAAGCATCCATTTTATGGAACAAAACTGTAGCCTGGAGACATCAGTATGTGCAGAGGAAAGTGCTGGTACAAGTACAAGAGAAAACAATAGGCACAGAAAAGCAGAGCTAAATCCTGGACAAAATACTAGTGCTTAATCCTTGTTCAGGCTAACTTCCACTGAATTTAATAGTTTTACCTGAGTAAGGACAGTAACAATTAAATATCAGAACTGATGAATGGTTATGCATAATGACAAAATGTTGAAGTTCCTCCAAACAATATGTTTTTTTTCATGACAAAGGCTTTGCTTGTTCAAAAATATTTCAGAATGATCTCACCATAAAAATGAAATCAGGATAGAAAAGGTGAGAATATCCTTATTACTTAAAGTCTTTAATTTTCTGTGGGACGGAGAAACTGGTGTTTCTGTCCTCTTTTACCTGTCACCTCCATCCCCCCTAACCCCACTTCTGGCCACACATATACCTTCCAAGAATGTAACAATCCACAGTTCTCCTTCCACAACCCAGGCCCACTCGGGCATCAATAAATATCTCACCTCCAGCTCCTCAGGCAGTTTCCAACCCTCTCAGTCTGAGAATGAAGCAAGAGCCACTTAGGCAGCATGCAGAGGGGAAGGGCAGTGGCCTTCTCCTTCCTTTCTCTATCACTGCTGGTACTGTCTTCACTATCTTCTCTAACCAGAATATTCAGCTTCAGTATCATCTCAGCCACTTTTTTCCTTCTCATCCAAAATGGATGCTGTTGCTCAATCCTGCAGGTTTTTCCTCTACATCATCATCTCCAAAACATATCCATCCCTCTCCACTCACATGCTCAAGAACCATGACTATGTCCTAATCTCTTGCCTTGACTTGGCTTCCCAGACTCTCATCTTACCCCCACTCCAGTATATCCAGAATGCTGCCACAAAACACATTCCACATATGGAGGGAAAGGAGATGACTATCTGAACTAATATTTGTTATGTTTTAATTTTAATTTAATTTTAATTAATTTAATTTTAATTGATAACATCTCTAATCATACAAACCTTGGTGTTTTCCCTTTAAGAACTGACAGATACAAATAACACCCACTTTCAACTCCAGTAAGCTATGTGCAGCGAAGTATGGATTTTACCTTTATAAAATGGCCTGCCAGTTAGAACATCTCCCCTGTTGGAAAAGCCAGGTCCCCTAGGGCATAAAGCCTCATATTCTTTGGTGCCAGGCTTAGGACATTCCTCACAGTCTGAGCCCCAAGCAGCACCAACAGCACAGCAGCAGGCATCCATACGAAACTTGCCCGGTACAGACTGAATGCACTCATCTTCATCCCACTTCAGGTAGCATTGCTCCATGCGAATATCTGCACATTTCATACAACAAAGGCAATTATACCATGTTACAGAGTAACCGTGCTAAATTTAATGAATTTTCTATAAACAGTTATTTTTGAATTATGCATGCATGATGTTCAGCCTTTTATAGCTCTAGGGAGAGAGAGTACAAGATCAGATCTGTGCTTGAGACACCAACATGCGTGCTTGATATTCCATCATACGAACTACACAGATGCATACGTACTGTTGCTAATGTTACATTATTGATGGATTTCTAGATTTGTATTGTTTCACACTGAGTAAAAGTATCTCCAGAAAGAGAGGTGCAGATCACAAGGTTTCAATGCAAATGTTATGACCTTTGCATTATTACAACATCAAGGTATAGTGTTGCCATGACATGAATGTGCTCCGTTGATTGTTTGTGTGTATTTGGTAGGAAGCAGAAGTATATTTATTCATAGTTCAAAGATACTCTAATTTATAAATATGGTATGGCATATATAGTAAAAATCAGCTATTCTTTAAAATTGGTGATATTGGATTAATAACATGAAGAATTCAGAAGATTTTAGATACAGGTTTAAGCAAAATTTGGTGCAGGTTCTGCTGGTTTTTGTTGACCTTGTGTTAACAGCTCAAAGTAGTAACAAAAAAAACCCCCAAAACAAAACCCTAGAATACTTTAATGTAAGTTCACATTTAGGGTCACATTTAGGGACAAATTTTCTAATGTGTATCCAAATGGGTGGATCTACCAAAAAGGTACATACACCAATTGGACCTACAAAATCCACATCTGCATACTGTACTATCTAGAGAAGCATTACATCTCTAATTTACATATGTAGTTGTGTGTGTATGTGCGTGTTTTAAGACAGAAAGTGCACGTGTACGTTTTTCCAAGCTTACCTGTTTCACCCATTAAAAATAAGCTGCACAGTGTTATACACACCAAACATGCCAAAAATCTCCCAGTAAAGCATGTCAGAATGTCTCACTCTTTTCACAAATTTCTTATGCATTTTTTCATCATGCCAAGAAATAACTCAAATTTTTTTTAAGGAAGTTGTTTAATTTAAAGGATTAAATCAATACAAAAAATGCATTTTATAGCTAAGCCGCTAAATGGTCATTTCTAGCCTGGAGGGGAACTTTTAAGTCCAAGTCATGAATACCTGACAAATAGTGTTCGTAATAGAAATGTTGAAAACACGCTACTGTAAGCCTCTATGATATTGTTCAGAAGTTTAGTGAAAGATTCGTCATCACCAAGACATCCACATATACGTACTGATTCCAAGCATACTGGAAATACCCATTTCCTAGAGGTATCTGGCTAGCTGTATAAGCCCAAAGGGCACGGCAGGGGGCTTATCAAATCTCTGCATTGAGTTATAGAAGTTTCAAGAAAATACGTAACAGCACATTCCAAAGTTTGTTATTAACCTACATCTTTATTTTTTTCAACAGAGCAAAAAGGGTCTGGTTGACTCTTCTGAACTCATAATCCTGCATTTAATTTTATAGATTTCCCTTTCCAGTTCGGATTCCTCCCAGATTTACTTTTCTAAACATCCAGATTGAAACCTGATGGACAAATCTGTGACAATGCTCTGTTAGCATTCCAGAACTCTGCCAGTACCAGTGTAAGATTTAGCAACTGCAGAATAGTGTAAGTACTAAGGGCCTGCTCCTATGCCCATTCAGGCCAACAGAACTTTTGTCACTGACTTCAGTTAATGGAAAGATACTCACTTACATCAATGGGAATTAGATTAGACCTTAAGAAACGGTGTATTCTACAGAAAAGGGGGACAGTTACAGTGTGCAAGGAAAAACATGAAGACAAATGCACTGTGTAAGTAACACAACTCAGACTAGGATACAAAGAGCACTGTTGATATGGAGAGAAAACCAATCTACAGCTCCAAAACAAAATATGTTGTATGAATCGGTCATATGACAGACTAGACCAGGAATTAGGTTTTAATAAGCATTGTCTGGCTTTTTTAATGCTCAACAGGGGAAATGAAGGACTGATGAGGGAAGATGGAAGAGCTAAAAATGACACAGATGAGTTATAGATATATTTTCCATGCAAATCCTTCAAAATAATATAAATTTCCTGTGTAAATTTCCTGTATATGCATCTTGATTTAAAACAATTTACAGCACAAATGTAAGAACTGGAAATGTAATCCTCATGGTTTCCATGCCCCCTCAAGATGTATAATTATTTTCTGCTCATGCGACCGAGCGACCACATTGCTAATACATACTTGCTTTCATTAAAACCACTGTAGTACATTAAGCAGTTTGCAGCAAGTAAACTTACTTCAGGAATGTCTCATGTGGCCCAAATTGCCTAGGTAGTCTAACAGAAGATTTATGCCATGTAATTTAAACTGGCATTTATTGGTTAAACCCTGGCAAAATGAAGTGGTGGACTTAAGATAAAGTTGTAATATATATTGTTTTAAAATCAAAGTCCCTCCTATCAGTTCTCACCTCCATCCACCAATTGTAAGCATCACACTGCTCCTTGTAACCTTTCCTACAGATGCTGGAAATAACATTACCAAGCATGGAATAAAGTCTAAGCCACACCTACTGTACAAAACTACATAAAGATGCCAATTACACACACACACACATCCTGATTTTCTGTGAGCAAACAAATATGGGAAAATGGAAGTCCATACCAGAAACAAACATATTTGCTAGATTAGATTTTGAGTTAGTTCCTTTTTCTTTGATACATTAACATTCACTATATGCATATCTGAGTTCTTATCAAAGCTTTGATTTTTATATACACATGCTAAAAAAAGAGCACCAAGCCACATGCTATAACTGAAAATAACTTAAAGATACAATAGAATTAATGCCCAGAATTAATTACTAAAGTGCAACATATAATCCACTATAAACTACTACCGGCAATGCAAAAGCTCAAATCCCACTCCAACAATTCCTCACCTTTAGATACTCTACATTATCTTCAACTCCCCTTCTCCCCCTGAAAAGCAAATTACTGATTCATATCAGCTGCTGCTAAGTAATAGCATAAATAGAACTACAGCTAACACAGAATGAACAGGATTGCCATCTTGCTCAACTTCAGTCTTTAATGGGGGGTGGAGGGGAATTCCTTGAAGCATGGCAACTGCTCTTAAAGTAAAGGAAAATATGAAGGCCTTGATCCTGCAAATCCAGGTGTGATGCAGAGCAGGGAGTGCAAGGTGGGTTGCACTTTCAAGCCTGAGTGAAGAGGACACATAGGTGCAAGTGTGGTTAAACACTAGGCAGAGTCCTCTAAAATGACTGAAAATAAGTCTCAAAAGCTTTTGCTGCTGACCTCTTACTGTGATAAAAATGGATTGGGTATAGGGCATGGGCATGTCAGAGACATCTTAAATGTACTGCTTATCCAGTTAATGAGAAGATTAGCAGTGCACTTCTCACTCTAGTCTTACATCTGCTTCTATGTAGGAGTGACAAAGCAGCTGAGCATTAGTGCTCCCATTAATACTGCAGTCCCCTCCCTGTCCTTGAGCTTATTATACATGTAACCATTCTACACATGTCCTGTAAAAAATCAAGCTTTAAGGGCCAGATTTTCAAAAGAGCTCAGCTCCCCAGCAGGAACCTATATAAATGACCAGAGTGGATGTGGAGCTCCCTAAACAAACAAAAATTAAACTAAGAGTAAGCATACATATAAAATATATATTCTCTCAAGTTCACTATATCAGAGGAAATATCATTCTATGAAGAAAACCCCCCTAAACCTGGTAACAGAAACTGTAAGCCGGCTTGTTATACCCTCATCAACAGTCCACAGCCTCCAAGGCAAGTCAATACCCCAATGTACCATACTGGAATAATTTTAAGGAAAACTTCTCTTGCCTGAGTCCATTGACTTGCCCAGCACAGGTTTATTTTGTTGTTTCCTGGACTTGACAAGTGGAATTTTCCTTCTTAATTAAGTCCCCCACCTCCACTCCCAAATGGGATGTTGTTTCTAATTCTCTCTCTCTCTCTCTCTCTCTCTTTGGATATTACATTTTTAAATGTATTCAATATGTTTTGAGCTGCTATAACAACATTCTGGTTGTCTTACCTCCCAACTGAATGTGAGTTCCCTAGGAGAAATGTTCAGAAAGTACAAATGTAAGGCTATAACAATAAAGCTGTAGAGCCTTCCAAAAAGCATTATAAGCTCACAAATTTGAAAGTGGCTGAAAAACTAGGACAATTTAAAACTACTGGAGCATGTCACTTTGGACAATCTCTTAGAAAGCCACAGTCATCCATGCTGAGACATTCTAAAAATTGAAATGAAATAATTAATTTTAAATTATTTTTCCTGGTACCTGCCAGAAACCTGATTTCAATTTTTAACTAAATGCATTTTTCACTCTAAGCCAAAAATCCAAAAAGAAAAATCAGCTGGTTTCTACAAAATGCTCAGTTTAAAAAATAATTTTCCTTTCTTAGAAAATAGTCAAAATGTTGCTCTTCATACTTCAGCCACCAGAACTGCATTAACTCCACTAACGCCATACAAACTCCAGAATCTATACAAAGTGCACAGTTCTTTGGCTGCCAGTTTCCCCATCTGCATCCACTGGTCCCGTTCCATTTCCAAACAGGGAATTTGCAAGCAGCAGTGTGACGCTCACAGCTGTTGGACAGAGGTGAAGAGTGTGGCATGAAAATGTTTCAGACTTTTAATTTAAACATGTACTTAATCACAAATCACCTAAGTCCATTACTGTATTTTGCCAAGCTTTTGCCAATAAATGTCCATTTAAATTACAAGGTAAAAGTCTTATTTAATATGATACAAGAGTTTGGGGCATATGAATGCAGGTTTTATAGCTTCTCGGTTATGTAAAATGCAGGTTCTCTAATGGAAAAAAATGTTCCTTTTCTATCCATTGAAAAATATTCTCATTTCTACTGGAACAACTTCAGATTTCACATCCAACTCCTGATACTATCTCTGTTTTTAATACAGCACCCTGAGGCATACGTATGCAATCAGGACCAAAAGTATACAAAAGCTACAGAGACCCTTGTGTCCAGGAACTCCCCTCGTAGCGTTTGGAATTGCTGCAGTAAGTCTCTACAACTCACCATGATGAGATATGGGTATAGGCCCCTTTCCTTATGGTAGAGTTCTAAAGAGTTTCTATATTTATTTTTTTAGATGTCAGTCTTATATAAACTCCACACCAAATGGAGCACATTGAAAGCTCTGTGCACCATGGACAGACATTTAAAAACAATAATGATAATAAAGGAGATATAAAGTAAAAATTAACCAAAGCAGCACACCCCATCTCCTACATCTTTAGACCGCATCATTCACATGACCAGTACAGACTAAAACCCCCACCAAGCAAATCCCACCTTCAACTGCCTCTTCTCAGCCCTTCATCAACATCCTGAAAACAGATGGGCTTCACAGCATGCCAAGAATGTCAACATATGAACACTATTTCAGACCTTGGGAGACAGAGCATTCCAAAGGAAAGGGTCCTTTACAGAGAATGCTTTGCAAGCAGACCCTATCTTTTACAATGGGGAGAATCAAGATCAAAGGCTTTTTCTGATCATAACTGTGGTAATATGACCTGGACAGAGAGAGGCTGTCTCTCAGGTAGGCAGGTCCCAAGACTTTTAGGACATTATAGGTCAAATCATTACCTTACACTCCACCTGGAAACAGACAGCCAGGCAGTGCAGATTACTGAGCACTGAAAACATATTCTGCCAAAAGCAGAATGATGCTTTCTGAACCTAAATTTCCAGATAGAAACTGATAATCTTCCAGAAGGTCCAGGTGGCCTAAAACAGTGTGGCTCTATGTGTATCACACTGCACATGAGGCAGGGACAGATCAGTTCACTGTTCTTCCCCTAATCCAGAAGTATAAGCTATGGCCTTTCTGCAAGGGTGTGCCATGCCCTACTTCTGGACTGCGGATAAAAATTATATGTCCCATCACTTTTGCAATTCTAGGGGACAAAGTCCTATCCCATAGGATTTGCTAACAGGTTCAAGATTTGGCCATTAGAAAACTATAAAATGTAATGTTAACACTGACTCATTGATTAGGAAAATCACATGCCTACAATAGCTGTAGTATGTATTAAACTTAGTGTAGTTTAATACATACTACAGTATTAGTATTAAGTATTTAGTATTTAGTATTTCCTTCTGAGCCACAAGGAAGAACAATGTGCTGATTTCTCTGTAACTACTATGCTTGAACATGAGTTCCTTAGCCCCTGTGAGCCACATGTGTGATATGCTTTGCAACTAATTCAGGAAAGAAGGGGTTAACAGAAGCAATGAATAATACAACTTCAACTGGTTAATTTTTTAAAGCACAGAGGTTTACATTTTTTGATACCTAAAGGTCTTCTTTTCTGTGTCAGAGTGTCAGTTTCTTCTGTTGACTAAATGCTGAAATCTAAAAACTTGATCTAACACTGCAGTAAAGACAAGCCATCTCCTTTCAGATAAGCCTACCTCAAGTGAGAGCAGCCATACCGCAAAACAACACTTGAGCAGCACAGAGTGTTTGGATTAGCAGCACAGAGCTGCTGCATCCCAACTGCATTCCTAGCATGAGCATCAGCAATAATCAAGCTTCAACCCATACCCTATGACGGGCCAGCTAGCTCAAGTTTAAAACTCCTCTTCATCTGAGCGATTTTTGTGTGTGCAAGGGAGTCAGGGTAGAGGCAACACTCAAGCTAGACCTTGAGCAAACACTGCAGTGAAAACAAGCCCTAAACCAGATGTCTATCTTTAGCACCTCTTATATAGACCTCCCTAAGCTGGCGGAAGTGTTGAGTATTAAACAGACATAAATTAAAATATAAACATGAACTTAAAAAAAATACCTTTCAAGGAACAGTGCATTCCAGAAACTATAGGACTATTTTAAACTGTGCAAAGAACATGAGAAGTCAGTCACAGAGCTAAGGAACAGTAAGAGGTGACCATGTTTTTACCTAAACACACTCGACCTGTTCCATCCAGTGTCAGGCCTTCTGGACATTCACAGTGAAATGATCCTCTGCTGTTAACACAACGTCCATTGGTACAAACACCAGGGAAAACATCACACTCATTTACATCTGATGTGAAATGAAGCATAAAAAGAAGTTTAAATTTGCATTCTTAATTTATTAAGGTAGCTACAGCCTTATTGAGGATTTAAAGTTATGTCACGGCAATCAAAACATTTTCAGTTATACAATACTAGGATCTGAAGACTGTTCTTTCTTACACCTGGCAGCCTCCTGGGGGCTGTTCCAACACCTGTGAATCACCATGGTATAAACACACCCCTAGCCATATTTCCTTTTTTGTGGAAAGGTCTCCTGTGCTGGGAGTGAGGGTGGATAAAGTAACAGAGATTCTGTTTATTTAGGGGGAAACCGAGGGTGCTGGACCCATCAAGTTTCCATCTGCTCTGTATCATCCGAACAGAGATTTCCTTGATTTCCTTTGCTTCTCCAATACCTTAGGATAAGGCAACACTTTCCAACAGTCACCATTGACTGTAATGGCAGCCACCAAATGTCAATTTGGTTAACTTCTCCAACAGGGATGTAATGTAATGAATCCTCTTTTTCTTTTTTTTTTAAACCGGATAAAGTGTGCCACTCCTGAGTAAGAAAGAATTACTTCACCTTCACAGGTAACTCCCTTAACTCTGGCAAATCCTCTTGGGCAAGCTGCATCTGGAAACAAAAAAAAAAGGAACAATTATTTTCAGAATTATACGACTTTAATAGTTAATCATAATCTGAAATGTTGTGACCTTTTCCCCCCTCAAATTTATACAAATTTTCCCCCCTCAAATTTATAAGGGCCTAACAAAGTGGAACAGTGGCATATTCTTAGTATTAAGGGCCCATTTAAAAAGAAAGAGCAGAAATGCCCTGATGTTGTCTCAATAGCGAGTGGCATGACTAGCTTAATGATGCAAGGGCATATAAATTAATTCTGTCTCTTTCCCATTTGTCCTGCTCCTTAGAGCAACTGCTGTGATCCTTCCTTTTTCACACATCGGGAGCTCAGACAATATTCCTGCTTTCAATCTCCAGTCCCAGAGGATATTAAGCTCTGAGATTTAGAAATTATGCTATTTTGCAAGCAGCAATAGTAGAGAAACAAGGTGGGAGAGCTGTAGAGCCCTGTAAGATGGAAAGGTCACTGCCTTGGGCTGCAGCCTGAGCTTGAACATCGACACTGCAATTAAGCAGCCCCTTAGCTTGAGCCCTATGAGCCTGAGTCAGCTAGCATGAGCCAGCCCTGGGTGTCTAATTGCAGTGTAGACATATTCAGAGTGTCACAGCTAAACACAAGGTGGAACAGATTGTTTAGCATAAGTCACTAACACACATTTCAAGGGACCATTCAAGGTGAAATAGTCCATGAACACCCCTCCAGTCATAAGGGGGAAAAGGTCGGGGGGCAGCGTAATGGTTGTCTGGTTTCACCCTCATAGTTGTCATTGGAGCATTTTGTGTACTGAATGAGGTACATTGCATGTTGTGATAGGCATGTGTTGTACCCATTGATCTTGAGAGGTGTGTTGAGGGAGGTGTTGATCATTGTAGCAGTGGAGATATGTCCTCCACTTTTGCATTTGTTGTTCTGTCAGGATCTGGTACTGCTTTGAGTTGGTGTGTCCTGTCTGTGGGGAGCTTGTTTCTGATGATGAGCATGGAAAGGTTGGGAGAATTATTTCAAGGCCAAAAGAGGGGGTTCAGGAAAGATTTATTTCAGGATTGGGTCCTCATTAAGTATGGGTTGTAATTGTTTGATGCTACCCCATATGGGTTCCAGTGTGGGTAGTAAGTGACAACTAGGAGTGCGTGGTCAGAGAGGGTTTTATTTCTGTATTGAAGTAGGTTCCCTCAGGGTATTTGGGTGGCCTGCTCCATGATGCAGTCTACTTCTCTGGTGGAGTGTCCTTGGTGAAGGTGGTTTGGAGTATGTTAAGGTGTATATCCCTGACTTTCTCGGAACATATTCTGTGGTATCTGACTGCCTGGTTTTAGATAAACAGATGTTGTGGTGTGTATGTGGGTTTCTTGTATGTAGTTGTCTGCAGGGTTCCATTGTTGAAGCTGATTGTTGTGTCCAGGAAGCTGATGCTTCTGTGGAAGAGTTCTAGAGAGAGTTCAATGGATGGGTGGTGGCTGTTGAAGCTGTGGTGGAAATGAGGATGAAAATATTATTGATGCATCTCAACGATATCAGTAGTTGCATGGTGCATTTGTCCAAAAATTCTTCTTCAAGGCAGCACACGAAGAAGTTGGCATATTGCGGAGCCATCCGAGTACCCATGGCTGTTCCCATGGTTTGGCCAAAAGTGTTTTTTGTCGAATGTAAAATCGTTCTGGGTGAGGATGAAATGGATGAGTTTGGCGATGTGTTTGCACTGGCTATCTAAGAGTTTTCCATTGTCGTGTAAACATTTGAGGCAGCCAGCGATGCCATCATTCTGAGGGATGTTGGTGCAGGGAGGGAGGTGATTCATGGTGGCAAGGATGGTGTTCTGAGGGAGGTTGTTAATGTTGTGGAGTTTGTGGAGAAAGTCAGTTGTGTCCTGGAGGAAACTGGCCCTTTGTCTGTTGAGTGGTTTGAAGATGGTTTCTATGAGTCCCAATATTCCTTCAGTAAGATTACTGTGGCCAGATATGGTGGGTGTCCCTGGGTTCCTCAACCACGATGACTGTATTAACAAGGCTAATGGACTACTCTCTGACACCACCTACTATAAAGAATTCAGAGAAGATCCCACACCACAATTTAACCAGGAATTTAAGGATATCATCAAATCCTCCCCCAAACAACTCCAAGAGAAACTCTACAAACTCATCCCCCAAGAACCCACCCCAAGAACCTTATACATGTTTCCCAAGATATTCAAACAAGGGAACCAAGGCAAAAACCACTCAGTACATTCTCAAATGAACTCTCACTGGAAAATGCTAAAAGGCAAAAACACCATATCAGCCATGGGGGAACACTTCACGAAGTGGAATCACAGACGGAATAGACACACTTGATTATAACAATCTATAATCCACTAACAACCCGCCTCCCCCCTCCCCACCCCATCCATGATTGGAGGGGTGTTAGCAAGCTACTTCACCCTGAATGGTTAACTACTTATGCTCAACAATATGTTCCACCTTGTATTTAACTTAGTTTGAGTTAGTTTCGCAGATCTGAAGAAGAGCTCTGTGTAAGCTCGAAAGTATGTCTCTATGACCAAAAGAAGTTGGTCCAAAAAAGGATATTACCGTACATACTTCATCTCTCTAACATCCTGGGACCAAGATGGCTAAAACAACCCTGTATAAAGCAGCAATAGTGTCAGTACAAAGGTTGCTTGTTTTTAAATACCTGCATTTTTGGACCCTTCAAGAAACCGAAGGAATACAGATTTTTCACTAGATATTTCTCTTCTTTGCTACCTTCACCTTGCCCACACACAGGCACGCTGTGGGGAGAATGAAAACTCATCCTTGTAGAAATCAATTAAAAATGTAATTTACGGGCGGGCTTCATGGTTTACAAAGGGTTTCACACAGTGAGGGTTAAAAGTTACACTAACCAACTGTTCTCATTTTATTATTCTTCTACTGAAAATACTCTGATGAGAAAGATGATTCAATTGAGACACCATTATTTTACCCAGTGATACATCTATCCTTCCCCCTGAAAGCTGGAAGACATTACAGCCTAGAACCATACCTAGTTCACATCGCTCGCAAGGGCTGCCCCAAGCAGCTCCTAAAGTAGCACAACATTCTGATTTCAGTGTAGCACCATTAATGTTTACTTCACAACGACTGTCTTGGATGTTCAGCCAGCACGTTCCTTTCAGACTATCTGCAGTGGATTAGAAAAGAATGGGAGCTGTTAACCAAAAAAAGACTTTATTTTCAAATCTGTTTAAGGTGAAAGAACATTTATCAAAAAGGAAGAGTTATTCAATTTCTTCTACTTTTCTCTGAACTAAGCTGTATTTTTATTTCTCTCTACACCGCTATGCTCCAATATTCATCTTTAATATATCTATGGTTAGAGGATGTTAACTTATGTCATAAGATTATTTTTCTTAGCACAAATACGATTTAAATATTCAAAAGGGTAGGCATAAATAAAATGTTATAGACCAGATTCTGATGTTTCCTATATCCATTTAAAATCAAAGTAAATCCTGGCCCTACTGAAGACAATGGGATTTTGCCATTGACTTTAATAGGACCAGGATTTCACCCACTGTTGTGCTCCCAGAACACAAAGTTGTGCGGTATTGTTAGAGCTGCCAATGACGACACCCCAGAGGGGGAAAATGGAGTCAGGGTCCTTCACCCTGTCATGCCTATTAACAGCTGGAGGCCATGCCCTTTAAAAGGTGTAGAAGAGATTGCCTTAGAGTAATTTTGTGTAGATTTGTTTCTAGTAGCACTATCAGAAGCATTTTGCATCCCTTTGTCCACTGTAGGCAGAACTCCTCCAGCAAATACTGTTCTAGTGGGATATCTGAGAAACTGCTATCATCAAAATGATTTAAATTATACAGCTAGCAGGTGATTTTCCTCATATCAGCTGCATCTGGATCTTCCAGCCAAAACCTGCTAGTCTTATCTTATTTCAGCCTATGAGTTAATTTCCTTTATTTTACACAATCTCTCTTGCAGAGACAAAATTTACAAAGGGTAGTCACTGTGACTTTTTTTCTGGTGAGAAAGTTATTTATTACCCAGCATCAAAGCATTCTTTCGGCCACTCGCATCTCTTTGATTCTAACTTGAAATAAATAAATATCCATGCTACAGGCAGATGGCAGCCTACTGCTTTGTGCACTACGGTTGACTGGTGTCAGAATTTCACAAACCATAACTCAGAAGTGCACAGAAAGTTATTTCAAAGAGAACAAATGACAGTATCCCTATTGTGTGTACATTTCTCAAAATGGTAATGTAGCATTTATACCACCAGTCAAGTATACCATCTTGAAAAAAAAAACTACTCTCCTTTCTCAGTAGGTGACTGACAACTCCATTTACAAAACTGTCCTCCCTGGATACATTCATTTGGGAATACTATTAATGTGAAAGTAAAATGAACCAGTGAGTAAAAGCAGCTTTTTAAAACACAGTGTTTATGATAGCTGCAGAACTGCCATCCTTTAGAGACCAAAGTCCCCTCTCCACAGAACAGATAAACTGGACCCATTCATTCTAGGGTGATAGCGAAATTCAGCAACAGTGCTTCAGTCTGGCATACATTGGGAGTGGTACACTAAAACAATAAAATTAGCTTTGGTACTATATCGTTAGCATTATTCTAACACAACTGTTGTACACTTTCACTTAAATGCCATGTGGTGTGTAACAATTACATTTTAAATAACTTCTATCATCATTAGTAAGGTTAAGATTTTCTCATGGCTATTTTTAGGGAAAGTCATAGATAGGTCGTAAGCAATAAACAAAAATTCACGGAAGCTCGTGACCTGTCTGACTTTTACTAAAAATCATCAGAGGGCCGGGGTTCTGGCAGGGAGACAACTGAAGCCTGAGCCCTGAGTGGGGTCATGAGAGCCCTAGCCCTGGTGCGGGAGGCAGGGGGGTCCAGCACCCGCTGCCGTGGCAGCTGACAGCTCTGGGGCCTCTGCTACAGCCCTGGGGCTCTGAGCTCTGGGGCGCGCACTGCCTGCAGCAGCTGACAGCTTTGGGTGCCCCCGCCGCCTATAGTGGCTGGGAGCTCTGGCCCATGGGCTGACAGCTCCAGCCCCGTTGCCCAGAGCGGAAAATATCACAGAGGGCTCTGAGAGTCACAGAATCCATGGCTTCTGTGACTTCATCTTATCCTTAATCATTAGGGAAAGAAAAAAAGAAAAACCCCTCAGATCACTCATGTCATAAGGACTGATTCTGATCTCTGATATCGGCATAAATCAGGGGTAGCACCAAAATAAAATTGGTGTGAGATCAGTATCATGCTAACATATCTGTATTTGTCTATTTATTTTAGTCTCATTAGAGTCTCTTTTTCACTCTATCAATACACTTTCACATTATGTCATATCAGAGAAGCATTTCTGGGCGGTGGGACTGCAGAGCGCAGCCTGACCCGGTGCTCTGTGCTGCGCGGCACGGCTGCCTGTCCTGGTGCAGCCGCGCTGCCAGCCACCGGTGCTCCAGGCAGCGCGGTAAGGGAGCAGGGAGCAGTGGGGGGTTGGATAGAGGGCAGAGGAGTTCGGGGGGTAGTCAGGGGCGTCGACAGGGGTCAGGGCGGTCAGATGGCAGGGAACGGGCGTTGAATGGGGGCAGGGCTCCCGGGGGGGCAGTCAGGAAGGAGAGGAGGGGTTGAATGGGGTGGCGGGGGGCAGTCAGGGGACGGGGGGTGGATGGGGCAGACGTCCCGGGGGGGCAGTCACGAAGGAGGGGGGGTTGAATGGGGTGGTAGGGGGCAGTTAGGGGCAGGGGGCAATTCGGGGCGAGGGGTCCAGGGGCGGTCAGATGGGGTAGGGGTTCCGGGGGACAGTCAGGAAGGGGGGTGAGTTGGATGGGGTGGCGGGGGGCAGTTAGGGGCAGGGGATCCGGGGGTGGTCAGGGGACCAAGAGCAGGAGGGTGGATGGGGCGGATGGGGCAGGGGTCCCCAGGAGGCCGTCAGGGAACAGTGGGTGTTGGATGAGGCAGGAGTCCCGGGGGTGCGGGGAGGACGTCGGGGGCAAGAAGCAGGGAGGTCGGATGGGGGCGGGGGCCGGGCCATGCCTGGCTGTTTGGGGAGGCACAGCCTCCCCTAACTGGCCCTCCATACAATTTCAGAAACCTGATGCGGCCCTCAGGCCAAAAAGTTGGCCCACCCCTGCATTAGTGTCAAAGCTGACAGGCGCACACAGCAAAGAACAATGGGGCAAGAGAGTATTGGTACATTCAGGACCCAGGCCTTTCATTGTAGGCATGAGGTCAGGGGGAAAAGTTGTTTCATTAGCCTATTTGTTTTTGAAACTGCATCTATTTAGGTTTGGCAGAATTTTTGACAGATAATATTGATTTTAAGCATTTTTTCAGTTTTTATCAATTTCCATATTTGCAGGAAATTTCACAGGTGTGGGGGTCAGACAATTATTTAATGACAGATGCTGAGATTCAAAAAGTTAAAGCATTACAACAATTAATACACAAATTGTCAACAGCAGATGTCAAAAATATACAAAGTATCCTTAAAATCAAACTCTAACGTTCTCAGGCAGCAGTTTTATTTTGCCTGTCTGTAAATTTCGATCATCATCAGTGGAAATATTTTTTCATTGGTTTGTGTGTGTAGGGTTAAATCGATGTTTACAGACATTTACTGAAATCTACAAGACGTTTACAAAAATCTAATCCTTTCAAGCCTACTTATATTTGACAAGAGCATTTATCAAGTTTTTTTTTCAGAATAAAAGAGCTATATCCTGTAATCCTTACACAGGAATAACCAAGGTCAAATTGCCTTTCTTGCAACACCACTGAAGCCAATGGCAATTTTGCCTGGCTAAAAATTATAGGATTAGGCCCTAATTTTGTAAATCCATACTTGTCAATTTTGCTCTGCCTCCAAACCCCTTTTGCTCCTACATAAACACTCTAATCGTTACATAAATGTCTAAATCCTGATACAGACAGAACCCAGATCAAAGTCAGTTGAAGTTTTACCTGTTTGAGGACTTCATCATTGGGTCCATTATGCTCACTTTCAGGTTAAGTTATTAATATATTGAATGTATGTATATATTGTTTAAACCATATCTGGCTCCTCCTACCAATGTTTATCTGTTTTCATTTTCCAAACAATGTCTTCTGTTCACTTTAGGGCCAGTTTCTGCCACAATTACTGAAGCTAAGCAGACTTCACTATCCAAATAATACTAAACAAATCAACAGGACTACTTCTGTAGTAAGGTCCAAATCAATATAAGTATTGGCCCTTAATTATTTCACATCAGTGTTGCATCTGGAAACATGAGAAAGCTTAAAAAATAATCAGACAAAACGCATAGATGAGTGCGGTGAGGTTCACATGAAGGAATGAACACAACCTCTTAGCTAACCACAGGTGCGCCCCCTCCTCCCGGCCCAAAATGCAGCCACTTCTGCTACCTGGGAATCTAAGAAGTCCAGGGTCCAAAGATACCAAAAAGGTTTGCAATCTAAGGTTAAGAGGTGGACACACCAACCCATCAGAGGAACGATCATAATAAACTCTTCTCAATTCCTTAAATTCCTTCTCCCTGCTAACCAGTATCATCTCTGTCTTTTCTGGACTGAGTGTGTGACAAATCTTTCTCATCCAGGTTCCAATCTTAGCTAGGCACTGGAAAGGCAAGGAAACTGCTATATCAGGATCAAACAAATTGGAGACTTAGAGCTTTGTGTCATCCTAACACCACTGGGACTCCAGCTCAGCTCCTCTCACAAGATCCCCTACTGGCCTCAAATAAATATTGCACAAGTGGGGTGACAAAATGGAAGCTTGTGGGCACTTGAGGTGGATGAGGGTCTGCCAAACACCATGATTTCAGACCTTTCAGAAAAGTAGGAACAGAGCCATTGGTGAATATCCCCAAAGCCAGATTCTGCAGCTATGCGAATGACACCTTGCGATCAACCATCTCAAAGGCTGCCGCTAAATCTAACAAAATTAATGACACTTGACTTTTTTTCCATTACCTGGAGCTCATCAATCACGGATATTAATATGATACATACTTTATCCCCAAACCATAGCAATATCTGTTACCGGATAGACAAAGATCCAGGAAGAGTGTTCCAGATGAATCCAGAACTGTCTTGACATGTCCTACTTAATATCCTTTACCAAAAAAGGAAGGTGTGAGGCAGTGCAGTAATTGGGAAGGCCAACAACATTTAATTATGGCTGTATAAGCAACAGACTAACCACCCATTGGCTAAACTGACATCTAGCTCTCTTGGAGAGAAGCAACAACAATATCTGTCAATAATGGACCTAAAACCTCCCCACTGATCCTCACCAATCATAAAATGCATGGACCATAGCAGCCGGTACCTGTGTAGGTGAAATAGTATCAATGAAATTGTTATGTTAGTATCCCCTGCTCCGATGGAAACAGGCAAACTGGTCTGGATTTGAGCAATGTTATTCAGAAAGTAAATCCAAAATGCCTCACAGTCAGATATGCTAGTCTACTACCAAGTACAAATTACCAGGACTCTCTTGTTTATTTCTCAGTTTCTTTAATCAGTGTAATCGATTCCCTTTGTGTTAATAACAATAAAACTATCTATACACTCACCAATGCAAATCAATCCAGTAGAATCCAGTTTACTGCCAGGTGAACACTCACAATTGAAAGAACCAAGATTGTTCCTGCAGGCACTGTTGACACACGGGCTGATTTCACATTCATTTATATCTATAATCCAGAAGGAAAAAGGTACCATTAGGACAGCCATGCATTTCTGGAAAATATTGTGCTGTATAAATGAAGCCATGAACCACAATA
The DNA here is from genome assembly GCF_015237465.2 of Chelonia mydas. Classification (NCBI taxonomy): domain Eukaryota; kingdom Metazoa; phylum Chordata; order Testudines; family Cheloniidae; genus Chelonia; species Chelonia mydas. The sequence continues at coordinate 79,450,664 of NC_051245.2, forward strand.
TGCCAGAATGTCTGGTAAATCTGGCTTTTTTATTTTATTTGATGAGGTACAGAGTATGCTGGGGCAAGCACTGTGTATGTATGTGCATATGTAAAGGAGTATTTGCATATTTTGTAAGTGTTATTTAATTAACGCTTTCTTACAAGGACAGAAACTTCCAAGAATTTGGACTAAAACATTTTCCAGAATAATTTACAATTGTCCTGTGAGAAATCAAAACCCTTTTTCCATGGAAAGCAGTGCATTCCCAGGCACAACACGCTGTGCACAAACAAAGGCCTTATTGTTTCTGTCTTCTAGGCTCCATGAGGCTTTGGAAGAATTAAGAAAACCTTGTCAGAATCAAAGTATTACAATGCTGGCTGCAATTCCATAGTCCTGGAAAGTGCTCAAGAAAGAAGACAAACTGTAATACTCTATATAGTATTCCACTCCAGCTACTCTCCTTCTCACTTTCACCCACATGGATTTTTTTTAAGCCTGTCCACATGTAAGAATAAGACTCCTGCTGTCAGCATTAGCCTTTTTAAAAAAGTTAAATTAATTTTTAAATTAAAAAAAAACACACCAGCAAACTCTTCCTAACAACCACCAATTATGTCTTTTTGAAGTTCACCAATTTTGTTTTAGATTTGGATCCTAAATCAAATCAGACATCATAATCCTAACAGATAGTTCCTGTCCTGGGTCAGGAATTAAACAGTTTGGGTCCATGCTTATGTTCTCAAATAGTGACAGTAATGCCAAGCCCATAAACCTAAAACAGCCTGACACAAATTAATTAAAAATTAAATAAAGGACAGAGGTAAGCATTGGAAACAGGAAACGTACCAATGGCTGATTTTCAAGGGAAAACCAACTATTCCACTTATTTTATAGAAGTAGTACAAAAGGTTTCATTTTCTATTTGGTGTAGTATGCCATATCAACTCTTCATTTCTCTACACATTTATCTGTTTATGGGCTTCTGAGGTCATAAGAACAATGATGAATTTAAACTATTCACTGAATCACCTGTGTTATTAAAATGATGGAGCACATCTAGAAATCTGAAACCTTTAAGAAACTGATTTCTCTCTCCGTCCTCCCAAATCATACTGTACTTAGGGACAAAACCCACTCTCTTTACTTAACGGGACTGTTCAACTAAATAAAGTGATCAAGACTTGCCCTTGATATGAATTGTTTTTGAATAGTGAGAATGCTTTATGTTAGTATACAGAGCAGCTGCTTTTGAGAATAAATTCAATATTCTTGTTCCCATATGACTAGCAGGAACAAGGAATTTGATGGAGGCAGATCACAGAGTGATACAGGAGATATCTTAAATATTCAACACCTGCTAAATGAGTCCCAAGATAGAACTAACTTTGGACAACCTGCATGTAATGGTACTTCTGCGAACCTTGCTTTCAATGGCTATGCATTCTTTAAAACTGAAAAAACAAATAGGGAGATGAGGGTATCTCAACTGTGTGAGGACATGTAGCTTCTCCCTTTCAAAGGACTACTAGGAGAAACAGAGCAGTCTTCTTTTTTGCTATTAATATAGTATACTACACAGGCATATATGTATATTACACACACACACACACATTCAATAGATATTGATTTATTAGATCAACCTTGAAGATATTAAGGTTGCATAGACAAGCACTCTAAAGTTAGAAAATGCCAGAATTAAGGTTTCCTGTGCAACATTAATTTGCCGCACTTGTGTATACTGGTTGTGCACACTGTTCACTGTTGATACAGTCTTTAATTACATGATCACATGCTATTTTGTTCCCCAGGAACCCTGCCTCATTCAGTGCACCAGGATGGATAGCGCCCACTTGACGAACAGCTATTCAATATTTTGTTTTATTCTTGCTGTGCAGGTATGTAGCCCTGCATCTTATTTACTGCACACTATTCAAACCCTGCTCTGAAGAGTGAATCATTAATTTCCTCATGGGTTTTTCCTATGGTGTTCACCACTCGAGTATCTCAATGCTTCAACAAATATTAATTAATTTACTTTCACAACACCCTCGTGAGATAAAAGATGACATTATTACCCTCCTTTTATAGCTAGAAAACTGAGGCACAGAGGGCATGTCTACATTGCACACTAAACCTGGACTCTGACTCAGGTCTGAACCCAAGTCCTTTTTTTGTCCACTCACAAATCAGTCTGCAAGCACTCAGGACCAGGTCCTAGGATCCTGCTAGGGGGTGGGTTCAGACCCAGAGTCCTACTGAGACTTGGATCCAAGTCCCATCATTTTGCAGTATGCACACAGGTCAAGCCACAGCCCCAAGTTAGGTCTGCATAGTACAGTACGGACGCGTTAGCATGACTGTGAGACTGAGGGTCCAGCAACTATCAACTCAGATTTACAATGCAGTGTGGATGCTCAAGCGTGGGCTTGGAAACACTGAGTCCACAAACCCAGGTCCCACGGACTCGGGTTTACAATGAAGTGTAGATGTGCCCAGACATATAAAGCGAAAAGTTTCTACTTATTGTAGGTGCTCAATTTGAGATGCCTACGGCCTGATTTTTCAGAGTATTTAGCATTATAGAGCACTTTATATGTTCACAGCACATCTCCCACTGATGTGAGCTGCAAGTGTTCAGAACTTCTGCAAACCAGACTAACGGTCTGAAGTCAGCACCCAAGGAACATGCAGTTAGTGACCACCCATGAAGTTTGGTTTAAGTGACTTGCCTAGCATCACACAAGAACTCTATGTCAGAGGCAGGGATAGAATCCAATTCTTCATGGAAGCATTCAGCTTCCTTAACGAGACCCCCCCTTCCTCTTCCTGCAATAGCCTTCCACATTCACGACACACTTTCCAACTTCTGCAACAAATGAAGCAGGGCTCCTATAGACAACAGTCTCATTCTCTAAACAACCTGATTCATCCCTAGAGTAGGTCCATACTGTGCACTGAAAGAGGCAGAGGTCTTGTTGAAAAAAAGTATGCAACCTATATGTAGTATGTGACTGTATAAGGCATGTGCACTACACCGGGATGAATTAAGGTTGCACAGGAACCTTAATTCTAGTATTTCCTAGCCTCTGAGTGACTTTGCAACCTTAATAATGTTCTTTTAACATATTTTTTGTGTGCAACTTCCTAGGTTTTTAAAAAAGTAAATTGAAAAAACAAATTCCTTCATCTGCAATAATATTGATACCCACACAGATCATCAGCAAATTTGGAACCTTTATGTCAGGGGTGGGCAAACTTTTTGGCCTGAGGGCCACATCTGGGTGGGGAAATTTTATGCAGGACCATGAATGTATGGCTGGGGCAGGGTTTCAGGTGAGGGAGGGAAGGAGGCTCAGGGCAGGAGGTTGGGGTGGTAGGAGAGGTGAGGGGTGCGGCAAGGGGCTCAGGGCAGAGGGTTGGGGTGCAGGAGGGGATGCGGAGTGCAAGGAGGGCTCAGGGCAGAGGGTTGGGGTGCAGGAAGGGTGCAGGGTGCGACAGGGCAGGGGATTGGGGTGCAGGAGGCGTGTGGCGGGGGGCTCAAGGCAGGGGGTTGGGGTACGGGTGCACGCGTACCTCAAGCAGCTCCGGGGTGGCAGCGGTGTGCAGCAGGGCTAAGGCAGGCTCCCTGCCTGCCCTGGCCCGCACCGCTCCCGGAAGTGGACAGCATGTCCAGCAGTGGCTCCTGGGGGGGAGGAGGGGAACAGGCAGCTCTGCCGCATGCTGCCCTCGCCTGTGGGTACCACTCTCAAGCTCCCATTGGCCGCAGTTCCCCGTTCCTGGCCATCAGGAGCTCTGGGGGGTGGTACCTGCAGGTGAGGTCAGTGCGCCGAGCCCTCTGCCCCGCTGCCCAAACCCCAGGGGCTGCAGGGACACGGTGCCGGCCACTTCCGGGAGCGGTATGGGGCCAGGGTAGGCAGAGCCAGATGGAAAGCCCTGACAGGCCAGATCCAGCCCACGGGCTATAGTTTGCCCTCCCCTGCTTTAGATCCAGCACACAAACCTCTGCCATTTGCACTAGAGAAGTAACTGATGGTAATAGTAGGTTGCCATCCTCTAAATGGACTAGCACTAGTGAGGAATGATACACATAAGCTTCCAGAGGGTTACACAGATATTTGCTGGCAGCAGAGCAATAGTGAGATTCAGGAATCTTGGGTTCCATTCCAGGCTCTGGAGAATAGTGTGTTCTAGCAGGCAGACTCTTCTGATTATTCCCCACAAGTGTGACATTTTCTACTTGTCCCTTACAAGCTGTTCCTGTCCCAGACATATCTCTTCCTTCCGCTGGCTCCTTGTCTTAGTCCCATGCTCCTCACAGAGCCAGTTCCAGTCTCCACTCCTCAGGTCTCATATCTCAATCCCAGTCTCCTTGCCCACCAAGTCCTAGTTTCACCCCTCTGCACTTCTCCCATCCCAATCTCCTTGCCCAGTCATTCCCAGTCCATCCCAACACCTTGTCCCCAGTTTCCTTGCACAGCCAGTCCCAATTCTACCCCTCCTGGCTCCTATACCAAACTCTCTCTCTCAAACACTTTCCTCCACTTACACACGAACACTCCTACCACCCACATTCCCCATCCTCATGTGGCTCCAAGTCCCTATCTCCTTTCTCATCCAATCTGTGTCCTGTTCCTGCAGCATCAGGCTCCTTGTACCCATCTCTTTGTCAAGCCAGTCACAGTTCTGTCCCTACGGCATCGCATTTCTTTACAAGATCTATCTCACCTCCTCCCTAGCCACTGGTTCTCAGTCTCCTTTCCCAGCCAGTTCCAGTCTCCACCCTTCACTTCAGGTCCCTATCCCAGTTTCCCTCTCCTTTCTGTCAGCCTCCAGTTCCAGTTTATATTCCCCACACCCAGGCTTCTTGTCCCAATCTATTCCCACTGCTCCTGCTACCCTTCCCCACCTCCCTCAGGTTTGGTTCTTGTCCCCTCTGTATTAGAAGAGGGCATCTTCTTCCTTCATGCTCCCTGGGCACAGCAAGGATGTCACTGAGAGCACAAAAGAAATAGGATCTCTGCTGTCAGTTCAGACATGAAGATCTAGCCTGTCCACAGTACCCCTGAGCTGCAACTGCAGAGAAAGTCCTTCCTCTCAACCCTGGATGGGGGAATGCTGAGTACTAACAGAATCCCGGGAATTTAGGTGCTAAAATCTAAGAAATCTGTATTGAGCATGTGTGAACTGAGATTTTTCTAACATTTATAATTTGTCCAGATTTTCACAGGGATAACTAAAGGCACAGTACTGGCATAAAGGCCACCTGTTTGCCAAATTTTGAGTCCCTATTCTAAACCACCAGAGTGCTACAGCTTTTCAAAAATGATTACTAGGATTTTTTAAGATCCTGATCTTCTAAATACAAACCCACCCACCCCATCTCTATTTTTTTCCAGTTTGTTTACTTTGTGCATTTGACACAGTTTGGCTCCAATTCAGCAAAGCACTTAAGCACATGCTTAACTTCCACTGAAGTCAACAGGACCTCTCATTTTGAAAGTTAATCACATATACAACTGTTTGCGTAACAAACTGATAGCCTAAATGATCATACAGGGGAAAAATTACAAAGGCCCCCTTTCAGCAAGGCACTCAAATGTGCAGAACTCCATCTTCAGTGCTTTGCTGAACTGAGGTCAATGAGTGTCATATGCACAAAGTAAACAAACAGGAAATAATGTTTTTCCCTCTTTGTTGTAATAATCTTAGCTGTTAATTATAACAATAGGAAGTAAGATATTTCCACACAAATGTGACTTTAAGTTGATAATATTCTTTTAATTTTTAAAATGCAAAGTAAACATATGTGAAAATATTTACCATTTTTAAACAAATATTTTTCTTTAAGTATGGTACATATATATATTGTGTCATAGAACCAAAATTGAAACAATCCACTGTACATTCCTCAAAATAAACTTCAAAGCACGCCTGGTTTACATTTGTGGAAACACAATCTAAACCACAGAGCTTGTTGTAAAAATTTCTACTTTCACAGACTCTCAAGGCACAAACAAACAAACCCAACAACAAACAACTTGCGAAGTTTTCATAACCTGGTTATGAATACAAAACAACACAGGCTTTAATGTTTCATTATGGTTATTGCTGAAAGTTATATTAATTAAAACTATATATTGTTGAACAGCATGCATCTGAGTAATGTAAAAGCATGACACAAAGTTACTATTGAGAGCAAAACTTTACAGCTAGTAAGGTAAACTGAACTGCTTACCATTTCTTTGAAAACAGAATTTGGAAGGAGAAAAAAAAAAAAGAGTGAGATGAATTTATTCCTCAAACTGCCAAGCCGCTGAATGTTAGAAAAAGTGTAACAGATTTTATAGTTTCATAGACAGCTTTATGCAAACCATTACTGGATCATTTTTGCCTAATCAGCTAAATCTAAACTTCAGCCTAACTATGGGATTTAGATGGATACAACAGATCATTCATAAAGCATGTGTATATAATTTAATATGCACACAAAAGTGTATTAACAATAATTGACAAGACACTTCAGCTCCTGCTGTAGACAAAATATATTTTAGGGTGTCTGGATTAAAATAATTATGTTCAGAAGGAAAACTTCCCCAAAAGTTCAGGTTTATATTAAACCTGAAGTTTTGGGGAATGAGGTACCAAGTCAGTTTCACCAAGTGGGGAAGTAAACAGAAATATCTTTAATATTCTGGGTTTATTAGATTCCAAATAAATAGCATTACTGATCATTCTAAAATTAACATTAATTTTAAAATAGTACATATGTAACAGCAGTAGTCAATACTATAGGGTCAAATGTGCCCTACCAAACAAAGATTGCTTACTGTGGAAGGCAGTGCAGAAGAAGTACGTCTCACTGAGACACAAAACTTCATGCACATGACTGCACAGCCACTCAATCACAATTGTTCTCTGTAAAGGATGTGCTTCCCTCAAGTAGCAAACCAGCTCTGGTGACTGATCTGAAAGGGGTGGATGGGCCACAACCTTAGCTTCTCCTAGCTCCTTTTGGTGTAACAAACAGTGCTAGCCCCATGTAGTCTTGGTACTCAGGGACGCGTAAATACTGTAACCATAGCCAGTCCCTATCATGATATATTGCTTACTTATGAATATGTAGAAGTTTTCTTATGAACATTCAAAGTTGCTGTAGGTAAACAAACAGGAGTTTAGTTTATTCATTAGAATCCCGAAAGCAAAAAATTATCTATGACCGGTTATCACTTTGAAGAATCTTGAATGATCACTCAAATAATTTTTCTTTCAGTGGCAGAGTACAAGTACATTTTAATTTACATAACAATCCACTAATTGGGCTACAATTTTGTCTGCACACTTCCCCTCCCCTGCCTATCAGACATTGCTTGCTGTAGTTGTGAAATATCTCCTTATACCCCACGTCCCTATTATACTGAAATGTTATACCAGGAATTATAGTCAGAAGCACTGTGCTGTATAAGTTTAAATAAATCAAACTTGCTCACTATTTGTATTTTTATATTTGATGCAGGCTGGCTAAACTGATCATTAATTTAGTTAATGCACCTTTTAAACTTAGATACAAGTTTAAAAGTGTCCATTCTTTAGAGTTATGAGTTGAATTTTCTTGATGAGTGGAAATGACTCTCAGGCTTCTATTGACATCTCCTTGAATGCTCCCCTGAAAATCCAACCCTATCACAATTTTATACAGTGACACCTAGATCATAGGCCTAGTTTTGTTTTGAATTAATATGGTAATTTGTCTTGTTATGTTCTCAGACTGAAAACCCAAACTGGATGGAGATGTCCTTTATAATTACATTTCAATTATTTCATCTCAGTCGTTTGTGTCCTGGTAACTTGTTCAATACATTAGCAAGTTTATGGTCAGAGTTAAGCTTTGAAGTTAAATATCAAAATGAAGAAGCAAACGTAACATCTCTCTTGGTAATATAATGTCTGTCTGCAGCAGACTCAAGACTCTAGAATATAAAGCAGAGAGAGAAAAATCACTTTCACTGCTAAAACTATTTTTAAAAAATATGAAAGCTTAAAACTCTCAAGAATAAATTTTAGCTAAATACTGTGTATAGTATTCTAAGACAGCATAGGGATCAGTACATGGATATAACTAATAGGAAAAGACTACTCTGAAAAGAGTGCAGTTGGATCTTTAACACACAATGAGAGCAGACAGAACTTCAATTTTCAATGACTGCATGGAACACAATTCCCTTTGAATGGAAAGGGACTGAGTTGATCCTGCCAGGAACTGAACCACTGGTTCATGAGATTCTAAGTATTCCAAAGCTGACGCCTTCAACTTGCAAACCATTCCCTTTGGAAAAGGGCAATTCACAGTGAAAAATCCCTTACTGTGATAATATTGAATTATATAATTCAAGTGGCCAACCCAAAAACAACACTGAAAGTTGCCAAAATTCCACTATTCCTGGTAGCATTATGCATTTCTGTTCAAAATAAAACAGAAATTAACACCTCTGCACCAACTTCATTTATCAGCCTAATCAATGCAAAATTGATTTTGGACACAAAAAATTCTCACTAGCTTCCAGTGGCTATATTCTTAATTGTATCATTTGTGATATTGTGTGATATTTGTATCATTCAGGGCAGAGAGCAATGACAATTTTAAAAATATACATATTTTGCAGCAATAAAAGAACAATATCAATAGTCAGTAAGGCACAGATCCAGGATCCACTTAATACAATGGAAATATAGCTATTGACATCAATAGTAGCAGGATTTAGCCCTACATGATATTCTCTTGTTCAACATCGGGGAAGATGAGGAAGACTGGACTTCTGGAACCAAAACAAATACATTTATCAAGGCCACAAACCGGAGATCTGCATTCACAGAATGCTCAAGAGATAAATGTGCATTTTCTTTAACTTTCTCTTCAAAGTATTCTGTCTAACAAAACATACTGTTGTGTAGAAAATGAACTGGCTATATTGGAGGAAATTCAGTCATGCCCCATCATTCTAAGATAATTCCACTGAGAGCAATGACAAGATGCATTTTTTGATTTATACCATAATATAGGCCTTTCCTTCCCTTCATTGTTTTGTATCACCATGAGTCTTCTCTGCTCATCTCAAACGCCAATACTATAATATCACTGATTAGATCAACACTATCCAGATGGCTCCCACTCCAGCATTTTTACCTTCACACGTGTCGGTCTCACTGCTGAATACATAACCCTTTGGACATGTACAGCTGTAGCTTCCAGGTGTGTTTCGACACAGGCCATTGTCACACAGCAGTCTGTTCACTGAACATTCATCAATGTCTGGAAAAGATCAGGTAGACACATTAATGAACAAGTCTGCCCTCCTTTTCTCCAAGTATTATTTTAATTGTACTCTCAGCAGCAGTCATATGTCTCACATTCAGTTTTCCGCATTTGTATCTGAACAAGGAGAAATGCCAATACTTGGTTTCAAGAAGTTAATAAACTTTCAAATTCCTCTTACCCCATATTCTATGTTACACTTAAGAATTTTCACTAGTTTGTCAGTATATATCAGTTTTTCAGTAAAGCACAGCTTTATGTCCTCCATTAGAAGACGGCGACTTTGGGATATTTGGCCGTTTATAAACAGCCATGATTATCGCGCTCGGATTTGTCTGTTTGGCAGCCAGCAGTGATGTTAAACATGCTTTTAACAAAAATTCATTAAGAGTTACATCACTGTGCTATTCCTTTTTTCTGTGCAAAATATTTGCTATCAGAGAAGGTACAGTAGGAAACACCTACACTAATATCTACGTATAAAAAATAGTCTGCTTCACTCCAACTGATCACACACTGAAATATTGCAACCGTGAGTGTTTCATGAGTGTACATATTTCTACCTATCTACTGATTGATAGCAGATATATTACCACAAGCTAATATTAAAGCTGGGAAGCCAAGCACCAAAAAAATCCAGAAAACCCAAAAGTTAATGTTGCTCCTTAACCTTACTTTAGACTTTTGCAAAATCTTCTATAATATACATTAACAAACATTATTACTGTAAACTGCTTATGCTTCACAATGAAAACAAAAATATAAAATCTTATTTTTTTAAAAGTTATTCTGTGATTCCCATTACTGTAGTATTTTAGCACCTCACAAACACTTTACCCTCCCAATTTTCCTATGAAGAAAGTGCTATTATACAGCTGGGGATGTAACAGAAATTAAGGGCTTAATCTAATTTCAATGAAAACCAATAAGATGATTCCAACATACTTCAGTGGACATTGAATTGGACCCTAAGTGAGTTGCCAAAGGTCACACAGGAAGTCTGTGTCAGAACTGAGAAAATAATTCAGCATTTCTGAGTTCCAGTTCAGTGCTTTAACAAGACCATCCTTCCTCTCATACAATGTATGTGCAACTTAAAACCACAGGAGCAACCTTTTGGTATTTCCTGTCTTTTGACTGCTTGATTTCTCAAGGTTAATGTTACAGTAAAGAAAAATTCTATCCCCCTCTTTAACTGACAATTTTTTAAAAAGAAGCAAAAAAGGACAATTACGTAATTAGAGAGACAAGGTGAGCGAGGTAATATTTTTTACTAGACCAACTGCTGTTGGTGAGAGAGACAAGCTTCCGATCTTACACAGAGCTCTTCTTCAGGTCTGGGAAATGTCCACAGAGTGCCACTGCTATGTACAAGCTAGAACAGGTTGTTTAGTTGTTAACACATGACAACAGTTTTCAAATACGTAAAAGGTTGTTACAAGGAGGAGGGAGAAAAACTGTTCTTCTTAACCTCTGAGGATAGGACAAGAAACAATGGACTTAAATTGCATCAAGGGAGGTTTAAGTTGGACATTAGGAAAATCGTCCTGTCGGGCTGGGTAAGCACTGGAATAAATTGCCTAGGGAGGTTGTGGAATCTCCATCATTGCAGATTTTTAAGAGCAGGTTAGACAAACACCTGTCAGGGATGGTCTAGATAACACTTAGTCCTGCCATGAGTGCAGGGGACTGGACTAGATGACCTCTCAAGGTCCATTCCAGTCCTATGATTCTATGGTATTTCATGGGACCATTCAAATGGAAGTGGCCAGTTAACACTTCTCCAGTCATGGGCGAAAAGGAGACGGGGGGAAAAGCTCAGGGTGAGGTGTGTGGTTTAAATGGGTTATAGATTGCTGTAATAGACCAGTGTCTCTATTCAGTCCATGATTTTTAGTGTCTATCAAAGTTATGTCAGGCTTGTCATCTGCAGGTGTTGTGCAGGTTTCCTTTGAGGATTAGGACTGAGAGGTCAGATATAGAATGATCACTTTGCGAAAAGGGTACACCCACAGTCGATATGGTGTTTTTGTCTTTTAGCATTTTTCTGTGTGAATTCATTAGAGAGCACAGTGATTGTCTCATTTCACCCATATAGTTGTTACTGGGGCATTTAGTGAACTGGATGAGGTACACTACATCTTGTGATAGGCTTGCATAGGACCCTTGTGGGACGTGCTGACCATCGCAACACTGGAGATATGTCTCTAGGTTTTGCATCTGTTGCTCTGTCAGTCTGGTGCTGCTTTGAGTTGGTATGGTCTGTTCTATGGGGAGCTTGCTTCTGATGACAAACTTGGAGAGGCTGGGATGTTGTTTGAAGACCAGAAGAGGAGGTTCAGGAGACATTTATTTCATGCTATGGTCCCCATAGAGTACGGGTTGTAAGAGGGATGCTCCCGAATATACAGACTGAAAGGGGCAGATTTTCTAAAGAGATTTAGTGCTTTTTCATTGCAGCTAAATGTAATAGCCACTTCTCTCACACACTAAAGGCCCTCTCCTGCTTCCACTAAAATCAACGTGAGTTTAATCATTAATAATTAATTAATACCTCAAATAACTTACCAACACAGTTCCTTCCAGAGGGATCAGGTTCATAGCCACTGTTACAATTACAACGATAGCTACCACGTAGGTTTTCACAAATTCCATTGGAGCAAATATCAGGATCCAATGCACACTCATTAATATCTGTATCAATATAATAGAGAAAATTAATGCAGCTATATTACACATTTAATGCTGTGAAACATCTTATCTTGGAATAGTTGCACACAGAAATGCCTCTAACACAAAATATTTTGTAAGTGCAGTGACTACGGATTCAGGGCCGAAGAGCCATTCTTTGCACATTTCATCTCATGAGATCCAGGACTTTTTCCACATTAACAAAACAAAACATTACTCCTTCTATATGTTGATTCCTGTGGCTAATATAGAAACACTGGAAAGGACAAGGATGCCGGGCCTGATTGTGATCTCACTTAAACTTCTTTTACACTGGTGCTACTCCACTTATTTCCATGATTTACTTGGACTGATTAACAATGGTGCATCTGAGATCAGTATCCGGCCTGCAATTTACATGTACACAGATACATACTCAAACACTTTGTTAACCTTGCATTAAAGATTATAAGATGTCCAAAGCTTTCATAAGAAAATTTAAATCAGTGGAATCTTGTCTACTTATGGTGTTATTACAAATCTATAACCAAAGTTCACTAACCTTGACTAAATCTTGGGGAACAGTTGGGCACATTTCATGCTACAACCTACCTCCCTGCAGCACAGATTTCCCCTAACAGGTCCAGGCCATCCTTTTCCCGTAAGAGTTTTTTTTGGTAGAAGTTCAGTACCCACCTATGCCCCAACTTTTCTGATGTCTTCAGGGAGCAACCAGGTCCCTTGATCATGAATAGAATGAAGGGAGCAGGGTTGGGTGACTGTTACTGCAGTGTGGTAAAGTCAGTATGACTAGGATGGAGAGACAAATGGACATGACTAGGAATGAGAATTGTCTGTAAGAGGGATTTCCTGCCTGCTCTCAATAAAGGGAGCAGATGAGGAGGATAACACTGCTTTGGTTGGGGTAGAAGGTTCCGGTTTGAAGAGGTTCAGTTTTCCCCTGCTTTGGGGAATGGTTTGAGCAAGCCAAGTTCCTCAGAGTAAGCAGCAGCAGGGTTCTCTGCGAACCTGTTTTCACTTGCATGAGATCCACAGCAAAGGTTACAATTTTGTTCAGGCCTCCAAAATGGATTTTAATTTATATTTTATCCCTGGAAGAGATTAATCTTCTGCAGGCACCTTGCAAAGACTACGATCGGTCTTATATCCCTTGTGAGGAGTTCCAGTCTTCAGGTACTGAACAAAGACTGTAACCTCCACAGAGGACCTCATACAAATTCCCATAGCTCGAAACTGCAGCATTGCGGAAAATGGTTATTTCTCTTGTGAGATTTACAGTCTCACGAAGTGGCACTAGTGGAGCTTATACAGTCAGTAAACCATAAAGTATTCATCTCAGAGAATTTACAAACTCTGCTTACGCACTTCACATTACTTACAACTTCAGCAAGACACCAAAAATCACAGTCTGTAAAATGATAAAACTAGGCCCATAAGCTTACACTATTGAACAGAAATAACATTTTCTTTTTTATTTAAGTATTATTTTTAAATGCTAACTATGCTATTGCTGAAAGTACTCCAGTAGGGTCTCATCCTGCTCCCACTGAAGTGATGGGAGTTTTACTACTGACTTGGATGGGAACAATTCTCATCCTTTCTTAGGAACCTTTGATTTATTTTAATGTTGTACCATATTTAAAACAACATACCATATCTTGAAAAAAGCCTTTAGCCACTCGTATCTTATGAAAAATCCAAATGCTGAATTATACTTTTGAATATTTGTTTTACTTTTGTTATTTTTCATGTCTCATATATATAAGAAAAAAAATGCAACATTACCTCGTCCATCCACAGTAATGCCTACTCCACTGCTACACAGGCCATGGAATTCAGCTACTCAATTGAAACAAAAGTTGAATAAAAAAATGTTAGTTCTAAACCTCCAAGTACATACTTGAATAAAAATTGTGACATCATGAAAGAAATACTAGAAGGAAAACTATGGTATTATCCTCTCAAAAGTACCATCTCCTCGACAGCTCCACAACAGGGCAATGTCACCCCAGAAAGCAACATGGACTGTTCTCCAAAATATGGTGATATGAATACTGTTTTCAAGGGGAATTTGTGGCAAATAAACTGTTTCTTCATGTTCTCTGCATTTTCCTGTTACTAAAGATGAGTGAACTAGTTCTTATTTAAAAAAAAAAAAAGGGGGGGGGGGTTTGAACATCAACCCCATTACCAAACTGAATAGTGATTGTACTTTACACTGGACTGATTTTGTTAGGGAACCTACAGCTCCTTGTCTAACGCCTGTAAGGTACCTTTTCTCCTATCCAACATAACCTCTTCTGGCTCACCCTACACTTAAAGATAATTATGAGGCCCTGCTGCATCTATCTAGAGCTTGGTGTCTACACCCTGAATTCTCACATAGTCTGGACAGGTCTGAAGTTTGGTGCACTCTAGACAGCACTGTGCATGGAAGAACATAGAAAAACATTCTTCTTTTGTTCACATTAAATACTACAAGTTTAGATTACCCTGAAAATAAATGCTATGAATCTACTTTGAATCAGACTTATTAGTCTATGTTAGCTGTGAGATCAGAAGAATTATGCAACTTTACCTGAGTTCTTGGCAGGACATGGGTGACATGGCTCTCCAAAGCCATAGTCTGGATTGGCACAGCAACATTCAGATTTTGTCACTGCCCCAGGGAAAGGGCGGACACACACTCCTTTTTTGATTCCTCCATAGCATGTACTGCGCATGTGAGTATCTAAGAAAGGTGAGGCAGAGAAATAATTATGTATTCTTAGACTAGGAAGGATATGAACGAATATTCTTTCAATAAGAACCTGAGATCAGAATCTTATCCAGTGAAAGGGATATATTTTGTCCTGTACCCAGGATGGTTCACTTATAAGCCACTGAAAGCCAAGTGCCTGCATCGAAGAACAGAATTTGGCTCTAAATAGTTATCTGAATGTTCCCATTCCAAGTATATGTTCCCGTCTGTGGTGTATGTTCTTTCCAAACTCATCTGTCATTGGAGGCTGATTTTGCATGCTTATGTTTAATAGTACAGTAACTTACTCCATGAAAAGTCCTATCGGACTCAATGACATTACTTATGAAGCAAGATAGTACTCAGTGTAAGGGTAGCAGAAAGGAGCCTTTTGATTGTAAGTTCTTTTATGTTAGTAGTACTCACAATGTCATAGGCATTTTGCTGAAAAGTGCATCAAATAAAATAAAATCAGCCCTATGTAATGTGATAACTTTCAGATTACAAATACTTTTCTGGGAGCTATAATGTCTGAATAATATTATTCAGATCTTTCAGTGAATCATGTAGCATAGTCAGATAGAAAGCTCCTGTGTCTGATCCTGGAATACAACTTTCTAAACACCATACAGGCTCCTTGAAATTCTATCCAGAGGATTATGTATGAATGAAATTTTTGTTACACACTATTTGAAATAACCTACTTTATGTCTGGAACAATTATATCATCTTTTTGTAAAACTGAAATTCCCAAATGAGTCATGAATCTGCCTCATGATTTTTTGGCATCTTAAGGGCATTTACTGTTGAAACTGTAATATTTATGGTATATCTTTAAAAGGTACTAGTGATAACCCATGGGTATGGCTCTATGAGTGAGGTGGTCAAATGTGTATGTGGTTCTCGCAGAGTTGTGCTGATTCGTGCATTGGTTGAACAGCGGCAGTTGGGCCAAGTAATCCCCCATCTCTGCAGTCTCCCTCATACACCCAATGAAATTACTCCATGAACATCAACTGGAGAGTAAGAGTACTGATTAGTTGAGTTACCTCTGCTATCATAATTGTCTAGAATTCTTGGTATGACATAGATAGATGCCTTTCCGTAGCTGTCACACAGCTGTAATTCATAAAATCAAAATAGCCAACAACTTAAAAACTGGATGGCAACAGATTGCAAATCCCAGCAATGACAGGATCTGGGGATATTCTAAACAAAAAGAGCTCTGAACCATGCATGTAGCTGTTTATATTACTTCACACTGACTGAATAGACATTCTGGGCTTCAGAGTGACACAAAGTGGCAATTCTGGAATCTCATCATAAGTAGCAGCAGTCCATCTTGAAAGCTCCAAAGCCGTTCAGTTACTGTGTGCCATGCTATAGCATCGCAAGTGGCTAGAAAAAGGCAATTCTCGAGTAACAGTCCTTGCCACAGATAATGCAGATGCAGGGTCAGAGGGATGAAGCCAGGGCACTACTAGCACTTGAGGCCTGTTGTGCTTTCCTCTTTGCTCTCTTCACTTTCCTCTCTCTCTCTCTCAACCACTTTTTTTCAGTCTCTGACTCCCTGTTGCAGCACACTCCTCCGGTGTAACCTGGTGCTAACTGAATACTCCCAGCTTGATGCTGAAAGTTTTCAAATTCTTTTTGCAAAATGTCCTTGAACCTGTGTCTACGTTGGCCTAGTAGCCTTAGAGCATCTGCAAGTTCTCCATAAAGGAGATCCTTTGGAAAGCATGCATTCAATGCAGATGACCAAGCCAGCAGAGATACGTGTGTCTGAGAATGATGACTAGGCTTGGCAATTTTGCTTTCTCAAGTACTTCTGTGTCATGGACATTTCCCACTTCATATTTAGAATACAGTGAAAACAGCAGGTATGTAAGATGTTTAGCCTTTGCTGAAGCCTGCTGGAGGCAGTCCATCACTATACAGCAGCGTGCTCAGAACGCAAGCCTGGTAGACCTGTATCTTGGTGTTCAATGTTAGTTTCCATGTGCTTGGTCAGCTGGCCGAATGTGGTGCACGCCTTTCTGATGCCAGAATTAATCTTGTTATCTAGAAATAAGTTATCCGATACAGTAACTCCCAAATAGCATAACTTGTGCACAATTTCTATCATGGTGCTAATAAAAGTTCTGGTGCAGTCAAGAGACCTTGTGCCATAATCAAGGTCTTCTTTAGACTGATGGTTAGTCCAAATTCACCACAAGCTAGCACAAACCTATTACATAAGATTCCTCCTTCCTTCTTCTTGAAACAAGGAATCTTATATAGATATGGGCAACTACATATGCTCGTATGTGAAATACTGTGCCAAGCTGGCCTTACAATTTGTAAAGCCCCAAACTGCCGGAACGCTGTGGGTGGGAGGTAAAGGAGAGCACAGAAAACTGAACACTGGGTTGCTTCCCACTACTGTCTCACTGCCAGAGTGTGAGATCAGACCGGCCTGGGCCCCAAAATGTGTGGACCACACAAAGTTGCTGCCTGGCTCGTACTTAAAGCTGGCTCCGCAACTGTGCCCTAATTGTGAAATCCCTAACACAATAAGAATGGTGCTGGGAGTTACCATCTCAGGCTGTCTGTGCTCATTTCAGTACTTTATTGGCAATATTCATTAACATGATATAAACAAATATCATGGCTGCAAGATCAGTGAGAACAATTCTTACTTTTAATTCTTGGTTTAAACCTTAGCATAGGTTTAATTAACTATAATAAAATGCCTGCATTTATTAAAATACAGTACATATTTAGTATTCTCATTTAGAAATAGAGTAAAGGAACATTCTGCTTTTCATATTAACTTCCTTTCACTCCTTGCACCATGCAGACTTTTCCTATTGCAGTTTCTAAATGGAGTTTGTAATTGAAGGGGTTAGACTGAGCTGGTACTTGGTGGAACACTGCAGTGGTTTTATTTTGGTAATCCCCCAGCTTCTGCAGAATTAAAATTTTTGTTTTAAAATAAGAATATAATAATATAAAAGTGCTTAGCCCTTATGGTTATAGAGATACCCTTCCAAATATTAACTGATGCAGTACAATCTTCCTGTGTCTGTAGACAGGCAGGTAGGAATAATGGGCTACGTCTTCAGTACATGGAGCGAACATTAGTTTTAAGCCACCTTTGTGTTATCCCAAACCCCAGGGCCCAGTTCAGAGTCAGGGTTGTTCTTAGTTGTGCAGGCTTGTAATGTGCATCCGATGAAGTGAGCTGTAGCTCACGAAAGCTTATGCTCAAATAAATTGGTTAGTCTCTAAGGTGCCACAAGTACTCCTTTTCTTTTTGCGAATACAGACTAACACAGCTGCTACTCTGAAACCTCTATAGGGCCATAATTCCAGCAGAGAACAGAATGCTTCAGCCTTGGTTCTTTATATCCCTTTATCCTTGATCTGATTGAATAGTTCTAAGATTGATCATAACTGCTGTATTATTTATCTCAACTACATTTATCTTAACTTAGAAGCATAATTATGGACAATTTAAATGTTGGCTAAGTTAACTACTTCACTGCTGATTATTTTAGCAGGAACATCCGGCTATTTTGAGATTGTGGGCACAGCTTCGGTGAAGTACCACCACATTCTTCTTCCGATCTGATCTCTTGGTAATAGCAAACAGCCAGCTACACAAAAGAAAGCTGATAAAAAGCCATCAGACAACATCTGCTAATACCCAGTAATAATTATCTATATTTCCAACACACATCATTAAGCACAGTGAACATGCACATTTACAGTGTTGTGTTATTTTTAGTTTATCTCCTGTTAGTTTATAAGCCATATGGGCGTGCATACACAACATTGGGCAAATGGACTTCCCCTAAACCAATGATCTCCAGTATGCAGGACTAATTCTCAGGAGGAATTCTTGCATGGAATTGTTCGCTCCTTCTCCACAGCAGATTTAGAGATTTGGTTTCTCTCATTATTCGCAGCTTCTAGTCATACCATTGAGACTCAAACGTTTCCCAAGGACAAGGATTGTTTGACTGAGTTAAAGCTGGATTAGAGTGATCACTGGAGACTATACAGTCAGGGACAATTATGCATGGACCTACCACATCCTTTCTATCTCTAATTTCTGTGATGATGATGATGATGATTTTTCAGACTTCACACACACCTGATTTGGGCCACTAAAAATCATGCATTTCAAAGGAGGAATTCATTCTTTCAAAGATTGTTAGTAATCATAAGATTTTTCATTGGATGAAGCTGAGAGCTACATTGTTTGATATCCTCAGTTTAAGAACAGAGAACCTCAGTTTTTTCCTTAATCTTTTTTATCTTCTAATTTTCAGCACATTGTGCAGCATAATTTCATGCCACCAAACACAGTGATTATGAAATATTTATGAGTCCATATAAAATCATGTTTACTTAGGTTGCATTTTTATGATAACTTACTATATTTCTCCTGCTGGAGTATTGTTTGCTTTACTTGATCTTCATAGGATGAGGGAAAGAGGTGAAAATGAGAGAAACAATATATTCAAAAAAATACAACTCCTTCCCCTCCCCTGACCAAAGTGGTTTATTTTTTCCAATGATTTGGGGTGAGTGACCAGCATTAGAGGAAAGGGTGAGATGTACAAGTGAAAATACTGACTCAGGAATGGAAATGTATTTAAAAAGACGCAGGAGACAGGGAAGATCAAGACACAGATCCTGTAATCACAGACTATCAACCATGTGGCAGAATGAATCCTACATAATTAATTATTTTAATCAATAACAAATGTCAACATTAACAAGAAGAATGTCTTGATTTTTTTTAAAATATTATACTTTGATATATCATAATAAGAAGTCCTAATTGCTTTTCATTGAAGAAGTCTCACTTACCTACACAAACACGGCCATCAACCCCAACCGCCAGGCCTGGTGGACATTCACACCGAAAAGAACCTTCCGTATTGATGCAATGACCATTCATACAAATTCCTGGCGTCTGGCATTCATCAATGTCTGCCCAGAGGGAAACATAATTCACTTATTGTTATTTTTGAGTAAATGTCATTAAAGCATTGCTTCTTGGTACTATAGTAGTTGAGGGATTGTTAGCATTTCCCTGTTAAACTTGATATGCAAGGTCTCAGCCAAAGGGCATATACTTTAAAACAAACTTTCAGAAAAAATGTGGAGTCTAGAGGTATCAGAGATTCTATATTTAGCTTGGCAATTGCAGATTTTTCACTTTGTTTTCCGCCATTTATTTCACAGTAATATTGTGTTTTAAAATTGAAGTTAGAATACAGATAATTATGGCATAATTGTCTTTTAGCAAAGCCAGTGTTTCACTTAACTTCACTAAGGACATGATGCTGTTCCCCGTGGAGTCAGTGACAAAAAACTCCTATTAACTTCAAAGGTGCAGGATCAAACTCTGTAAAGAGAGGTTTACTTTGGCCAGCAATGCAATTTTCACAGTGAAGTACTGTATAATGAAACAATTTGGATTTTCTATTTAACTCTAAATGGAGCGTCACCACTACTGATTCATCTCACTTCATTTTTTCTAAGACACCTGTTATTGCAGTATCGTAGTACTGAATTCACTATGAGATGGTTGGACAAAACATTATATTGTAATAAAGTTCAGTACTAGAGCATTGTCCTGTAGCAACCATTAATATACCACAGTCAATCTTTTAGGAGTTGTTTCATGGTGATGGGGGATTTTTCATTTTTTTAAAATAAAAACAACTGATTTTTAAAATTCAAAACCTGGTAAGACTATAGTTTTGTTGCTCTCTCAAGCCTGACAATTTATTTGTGCTATTTAAGAAGCAAGGAAAGGAAGTCTTCTCCTTTTATGAACTAACACTTTGTTACTCAATACCAATCTCATACCACATTTGAGTTAAATCAAAGCGAGCTAACCTCTGCTCAAGAATCCCATTCATTAGTTCAGGCAGCCTCTTTCTTTTTCCCTGTTTTCTTTATTCTCAGCAAGTTTACAGGTAATTTGCAACTCAGAAATATAAGAACAAGTCAGGATTTCTCTTCCCCCTTTCTCTAAAATTTGATTTAAATTACAGGGTTTAACCCTACATTTTTTCTTTTGTCTGCAGATAGTGTATATCTGTGCAACGGAAAAAAAAAGTGTGGATTCATCTTTTTATGGTCAAGTCATACTAATTTTCATCTAAATGAACAGCTTAAAAATAACTTGAGTGTGAACTGGAAAGCTACAGGTTTATTTTAAAAGGAACCAGATTCACATAAGAGCTCCAATTTTAGTACAGAAAGAAAAAATGTTCACAGACAAGTTTGGTCATTAAATACCTTTCTACTGAAGGCCCAATCCAACTTCCACAGTTGTCTTTAAATGGAATTAGATTAGGCTCCATTCTTTAAACGTTCAAAATTTTCCTTTTCTCCACAAAGAAGCTTGTGTTTAGCCCTACGTGATGGTGTCCTAATAAACATTATGTAATTCTAGAGCAGGGGTGGGCAAACTTTTTGGCCTGAGGGCCACATCTGGGAATAGAAATTGTATGGCGGGCCATGAATGCTCTCAAAATTGGGGCTGGGGTGTGGGAGGGGGGGTGAGGGCTCTGGTTGTGGGTGCAGGCTCTGGGGTGGGGCCAGAAATGAGGTGTTCAGGGTGCCGTAGGGGGCTAAGGGCTCTGGGGTGAGGCTGGGGATGAGAAGTTTGGGGTGCAGGGGGGTGCTCTGGACTGGGATCCAGGGGTTCAGAGGGCAGGAGGGGGATCAGGGCTGGGGTAGGAGCACGGGGAGAGTCTCAAGGGTGCAGGCTCCGGGTGCTGCTTACCTCAAGAGGCCCCCGGAAGCAGTGGCATGTCCCTTCTCCAGCTCCTACGTGGAGGCGCAGCCAGGTGGCTCTGCACACTGCCCCATCTGCAGGTATCACCCCTGCAGCTCCCATTGGCCATGGTTCCTGGCCAATGGGAGCTGTGGGGGTGGCGCTTGGGGCGGGGGAAGTATGCAGAGTGGAGCCCACTGGCTGCCCCTACACATAGGAGCCAGAAGGAGACCATGCCATTGCTTCTGGGAGCTGCGTGCAGCTGCCCTCGACCCTGCTCCCCAGCTGGAGTGCAGCAAGCCCCAGACCCCGCTCCCCATCAGGAGCTTGAGGGCCGGATTAAAACGGCTGGCAGGCCAGATCCGGCCCATGGGCTGTAGTTTGTCCACCCCTGGTCTAGAGCAACAAGCAAATGAAGTGGGAATTTACTTTTGAATATTCATAAAAAGTAAAACCTTTGAAGCTTTTTCATATTGCTACTCTTGTTACTCTTTTTTGAAGTGTTTTACAGAATAAATTACAGCTACATTTCCCACAAATTTTCACAAGCCAATTTGTCATTCATACAACCACTGTATCTTGCACACCATTATTACATGGTTCTGTAATTTCTTTCTAGAATTACAATGAGTATTTTAGGCAGCTTTAGATGCCTACTGTACCAAACTAGCAAGATATCGGAAAATTATTAAGTCCATGTGACAAAAGATTTGCATTCTTACATGATTCACTAGACAGGAAAAGGTGGTTTCAATTAAGATTGTCCTAATGCGTTATCTCACAATCATACGTACCAGTACAGTAACGCCCATTTGGAGCCAGGACAAACCCTGGTTTGCAGATACATTTGAAGCTACCATCCTCATTTATGCACATCCCATTTAAACACATGTTGGTGGTGGTGCACTCATCATGATCTGCAGAAATAGAGCACAGAAAATGACTTATACCCTTTAGCCTTGAGGAAACAGAAGCAGCAAAACATCAGAGTTAGAACGTCATTTACCCTGAATATTTCAACAGAGAAGGCATGGCAGTAAATGGTGACTCCTCTTCCCTTAAGAGAAGGGAGAACAAAGTTCAACTATCTTAAAGAATTCAAAGCTTGTTGCAGCTGCAAGTTTCTCATGACACTTTTTAACAGAAATAAAAATACCCATCTTCTTTAACACGGCAAAGTAGTAAAACTCAGGCTACGGGATTAAAGGGAGAAATGCTGTTTCCTGAGAAAATCTTATTACCTGTAGATTGCATCACATATTAGAGTCTGCCCCGCCCTGTCAACAGGAATTGCATGGTCCACTCTGTACTAAACTGTGTGACTATCAGAAATTATCAGAAAATGAAACAATTTATGTTAAGCGTTTAAATATGAAGGAACCAGCAAGAAGTATAACCTTCTTCCTAGTCATTAACAAGAAATTATATAAATATATTATAGCATCTAAATGCTTTTATATTAAAATGTATTATGATTATTGTTATTGCAGCAATAACTAAAATGTGCTACGTGCTCTACAAACTCCTACCAAGAGACAGCCCCCGCAGCCAGAGTTTAAAATCTAAAAATATGAAACTTACAGTTCAGAAACATGAATAGGCCACTAGCCCATTATGGGGATAAACCGTGACAAGCCCTTATGTTGATGCAAATTAGGAGGAGGAGGAAGCAGGCAAGAAGCCTTACTGCTTGTACTATCCTTACAAACACCTATCACAATTGCAGGGTTTTTGCTCAGAACAACACAAGGACTGCTCCCTTGCTGTTCTTCCAGAGGTGAACCGTAAACTAAAGGGGGCAAGTAGGGGTGTGGAGGAGGTGGGATCATGGTTTTGACCCTCACTTCCCCTTCTACTCCAGCCACACCCACATATGCACTGGGTCACTCAGGGAGAGACTGCACCCAGCGAAGGTCAGTTCCTTCCTGAACTCCCTTTGGGATGGTGCAGCTCCTCACACTGTCAATTTGACCCCAGTGAGGCTCTGGCACCTCATACCAGATCTTATTTCACAAAATTCTATCTTTGAAGATCAAAAATATTGAGTGAAGTATAACTTCTAGAAACTTTAAACCAGAGTCTCTCTTTGGCTCTTCACCCTTATATAAAGACAAGCGCTCCATACCAACACAGTTCTTTCCATCTGTAGTTAGTTCAAACCCAGCATTGCAAATACACTGGAAACTTCCATCAGTGTTCACACACCGGCCATTTTTACAAAGAATGCCATTTTGTATGCATTCATCAATATCTAAGTGAGAGAGAAAAAGTCATTAAAAAAAACCTAGGAGTTTCAATGAGTAAACAATATTAAGAAAACATTGTACCTCACAGCACTTTACATGGTTTCCATCAGATGGCTCTCCATCAAGGAACTAAAAGTGACACATTACTAGCTATTGTTTTCAAAAGAGCCTGACAGTAAATATTACCTAGAAAGACCTCATTCTCCTGATCTCCCAGTACGTATATAGCTTTATACTGTCAAACATTCATTATGCTGCTATAAGACTATTGAACAGTGTTAGTCTGAAGTGATGTTCAATAATTAGTCTATTAAAATATGCATAGCCTTAATTTTCTGTGTATTCTCTCTTTAAACCAGCTAGCCAAGTGAACTGGGTCACCGGAAGGAAAAGATGAACAGCAAAGACCAAAAATTAAACCACTATTGTATCTATAGAATTAACTCAAGGGTAGGCCAACATTTCAACTGTAATTAAAAAGTACTTACATCACTGTCATGGTTTACTGAAAAAGAGAACACTAATAATTATTTTCAGAACTCCAATAGAATCTGATAGAGTATGCAGAAGTGTAAACAAATGTTCTTACCAATGCAAGCTTGCTTGGTAGGAGTTCTCTGGAAACCTGCATTGCATTTGCAATAATAGGATCCAGGTGTATTAACACAATCGCCATTAGTGCATGGGTTTGACGTGCACTCATCAACATCTGTTGGCAGCAGAAAATAAGACCATTAGAGATTTCACAGCATAAATTTTCTTTCAAGCACAGCATTTTATGATTGAAGAAATAAGGTAATTAACAGTCAAACACTGAAGTTTGAAGCCTGTTCTTGGTGCAAAATTACTACTTCCCTAAACACACACACCTATTCTTAGTCTAACTAAGAAATCACATTTTCAAAAAGGAAGGGAATACAAGTAGTATTTTCTCTCTCTTAAATGTATCCTAAAAGAGAGAAGAGAAAAAGAAATCTATGAAGAATTTGAAACTCCTAGCCTAACAGAAGGGAAAAATCCTTTGTTCAGCTTCACATTCAATTGTTTAACTGAACAACCACTTATTTTCTTTCTTTTGAATACTAAGGTGCCTACAATGCAACAAGCAAGCACTAAGCACTTAAAGAAGAGTATTACCCAGCACAGACACAGTTTAGGTCAGATTATGGCTTTAAGACATGGCATGTACTGTGGGAGTGTGCGGAAGGGCCACACAGCAGCAGGACTCCTTAGAGGAATTCCAGCTGAGATAGCAATATCTGTGCACCGCATCCTGATTATTGAGGCCCCCAACCTAAGGATGAAGGAAGTCTATTTGTATCCTTTACCCATACTTTCACACCTGGGAGCAGCCAGATACAATCTGGCTCTTAGGTGAGACGTAGTTTGCTTGCCTTCCAAATAATCTCAAACTTGGACTTTGTAAATAACACCTGACAGTAAATCTCAGCTCATTACATGTTGGAAGTAACTGGCTGGAATGGGAAAGGTAAATAAATGAGGTGATTTATTTTTATCCATTTTCTAAATGAACATGTGCTGTTGGAGTTCCACAACATACAAGTGTTGTTCTAGGATTGTTCTGAGACTGAAAATCGCAGCAGTCGAGCTTTTCTACTAGCTAAGGCACAAGCGAGAACACACATTGCACAGGATGCAATAGTGAATGCCCACATTGTTGTAAATAATTGCATGTACATACTACATTTCAGACAGATTTTGGATTACACAGAACAGTGCTTTTAGCAAGCTGATTTATAGCAATATTTTTGGCTGGATGAATTTAGGGCCCTCCGGTAAACAGCAAAAAGAATAAAAGGAAAAAATAAATGAAGGATTCAGACAGCCCTTCTCCTCATGCAAAAAGCATTTAGCTCTTTAAAACACTCACATTTGAATGTGCAGTTGATAGCATCGCTGCAAGAAAGCCAAAAGAATGAAGCAAAATGAAGAAAAGAGAAAAAAATTAAGGAATTAGAAAGAATATAGAAAGCAGTGACTGTAACTGCTTTTCAGTCTGTATATGTTTGGATAAGCCATTTGTTGTCCTCGAATAGAATTGTATGTATTTACATGAGCTCCCCACTCAGAGGCAACTCTACAACTCTTGGCCATAAAGAATGTTTTATTCCCATGTGCAGTGGACCAATCCATCCTCTGGATATTTTGGCTCAGTGCTCAGCCAGCCTGCCCAGAAGGATTGCTCATAATTTCTTCAGAACAAAGCCCCTCAACTGTAGATCTACTGATAGTATGTCAAACTCTGAATTGGAGTTTCTCATGAATGTTTTGTCTAACATCCTAATTCCAACAACTTCTATTATGTATTTGTCCTGCCCTAGTAGAGAGGAGGAAAGGAGCAATTTATAAATATATACACTATATTCCTCTACTTTCTTATGGTTTCTAGTATAGAAAAAGATTTTTTTTCCTAGAATAAAGTTCTAAGCAAACTTGTCAGCTGCTAAACTGTCAAAGCAAATTCATCTGCATTACCAACTACTCTCATTATCAATGAATTCATAAACTCTAGAGAAGGAAAACAATACTCCCCTATGAAATAACTGATTTAGGCTTAGAAAATCCCTTTCAGTCCATGTGTGCCAGATGACTCCTTGTATTTAAATATGAATCTGGGTTTTTCCTATATTATTACGTGCTAGTGATAAAAGGGGCTCAGGCTAAAAATATTCTAATAAAAAAAAGCTGTTAACCTTGAGTTCAGGTTACTAGAATGGATATCCCCACCAAAGCAAATTGTCAAACGCAAGGAAATAAGCGTTCAGACTATAAAGTCCTCCATCATGTCTACTCCCCTCATCATTTTCCCTTTTCAACCTCATCTAACTCCCTCTGTTGCCCACATCTCTCAATTTTTAAATATTTAATCGGCAACAGTGAGCAAAAATTTCACTAAAATATTCTGTGGAAAGTTTGATTGTTTTCTGAAGATTTATTGTGCCAAATCTGAGGACAAAAAAGTATGAAATACAGGTATTTGAATCCACCTGTAAGTACAAATCTCAACACAACTGTAACTGTGGTGTTGCTACTGATGCTTCTACAATATTTTTACCATTTTATTGAATATGTTTTTGCAAACACAGTGATAACAAGGAAGGATTACTACAACACAGATTTCTATCAATTCAGAAAGAGGAACTGATGGTCTATTAGACTGCTCAGTATCAGTCCAGTAAGGATTGTTGTGAATCTTATCTCTTTAACAGTAGACAATGATTCATGATGAAAACTGTACAGTATAATTGGAGGACTGGAAGTTGTGTATGAACCTACCCTTTTGTTCTGGCAGGACCATTTTGAAAAAAGTCATACTTTCTTTTTCTGCCTTACCCCATGAAAATTCTTTAATAATTTTCTGAACTTCTTAAAATATCCTTTGGGGTTTTCCCTGGGTAAGGAGCCAAACAGATTATAATAGTCTGGAAAGAGCGTTCATTTTTATATTATTAACCTTACCCCATACAGCGAAATGTAGCTGTTCCCAATGCCCCTAGCCTGTTCTTTCAGTAACCAGAAGAGAATCCAAATTGGATTTGAACAAGTCCTTTAGCTTAATTTAATTTAATGTATATCATTATGCACGGATATTTCATTCCATTAAGTTCCCACTTAAAGTCCCACGTTCAAACTCTTGGTTGATATACAGCATTTGCATTCGACAGTCAACAGTTAACTATAGCATTTGAAAAGGAGTACTTGTGGCACCTTAGAGACTAACAAATTTATTTGAGCATAAGCTTTCATGAGCTACAGCTCACTTCACTGGATCCGATGAAGAGAGCTGTAGCTCACGAAAGCTTATGCTCAAATAAATTTGTTAGTCTCTCAGGTGCCACAAGTTCTCCTTTTCTTTTTGCAGATACAGACTAACATGGCTGCTACTCTGAAATATAGCATTTGAGACACTGTGATTATTTTGCTATACTTCAAGCAGGAGATCTCAGATACCAACAGTTACCAAGCAGAGTTAAGTGTTGACTTTTTAATGCCAACTGCAATACACCCTGTACAATCCCTCTAGAATCCACCAAGTTACTCAAAATGTAGATCAGTGCAGAATGAAGCCTCCAATTAGCATTTTGAGATTTTAACACCTAGATGGACTTGACCCTATTAAAATCCTTCTTATACAAAGTTCCTGCTCTACCTTGGTGGGTCTTGCACTTATTGGTGGATTGCTCACCTTGGAGCTTCACAGCAGCCGTCAACTTGGCCTTTTTTCTGAATTCACAGTCCAGGACAACTCCTCCTGTGTCTGACCAGGAGTTGGGAGGTTTGGGGGGAACCCGGGCCCGCCCTCTACTCCGGGTTCCAGCCCAGGGCCCTGTGGAATGCAGCTGTCTCGAGTGCCTCCTGGAACAGCTGTGCGACAGCTACAACTCCCTGGGCTACTTCCCCATGGCCTCCTCCCAACACCTTCTTTATCCTCACCATAGGACCTTCCTCCTGGTGTCTGATAATGCTTGTACACCTCAGTCCTCCAACAGTACACATTCTCACTCTCAGCTCCTAGTGCCTCTTGCTCCCAACTCCTCACATGCACACCACAAACTGAAGTGAGCTCCTTTTTAAAACCCAGGTGCCCTGATTAGCCTACCTTAATTGATTATAGCAGCTTCTTGATTGGCTGCAGGTGTTCTAATCAGCCTGTCTTAATTGTCTCCAGAAGGTTCCTGATTGTTCTAAAACCTTCCCTGTTACCTTACCCAGGGAAAAGGGACCTACTTAGCCTGCTCTCCTGGTGCTGCCCTCTGGCTTGGGCTTTCCTTGCTTTTTGCCCCGGCTTTCGGTTTCCCCCCTGACCGGGCCAGACGCTCTCCCCCCTTTCTTTTCGTTGTTTTTTTCCTTTCTCTGCTGTTGCTAGAGTGCTGGCTGGCTGTTAACCGCCGCCCGCCCTTGGACGCTGCTGCCGCTCCAGCTGAAACCCCCCCCCCCCCCGAAAGAGGGGGGCCTGCCAGCCCGCTTCCCCAGAGGGGGGGGAGTGGAAGGATCCAGCCTCCAGACCCAGCTGCTTGCTGTTTGTCTGCGGCCCCGTCTCCGGTTGAGAGGACTCTTATCACTTGCTCCGGCATTTCTGGAATGCAAAAAAGAAAGCCCGGAACAGACAGAGAAAAAGCCGTCCACCGGAGGAACACCGCCCGGGGAATCTACAAATCGCCGTGGAGGGGGCCTAAGTCTGAGTAACTTTCGAACTGTGCTCTCGTGTGGGGGGAGGCCTTGACTGTGTTTTAACTGTGTCTGTAGGAACACAGGGGGTGTGGCACGGAGCTGCCCCCCGATCCATCTGTGTCCTCCCAACCCCCATACTACGATCTTCACCCCCCCACTCCACCATCTTTGCTGGCTGTCTAACATCTGCCTCTGGACTCAGCTGCTCGCCCTGATTCCACTGCGTGGGCCAGAAGCACCAGCCAACCAGACAGGACTCTCTGGACAAGCGTACGGTGGTTCATGGGCCCGCCTCCCCTGAATTGTCCACCCCACAGCTTGTCCCTTTCTACCTGACCCCAACTCCTGTTAATCACCTACCACTACCCCCGCTGGGGCATTGGCAATGGAGGGCACTGGGGTGACCGCCGCCGCTGCCATGCCCATCGCCTCCCCAGACTCTAGGGAAGCCCCCCCAGCCGGCGGGAAAGGCCAGGGCAACAAGAAGGGGAAGGGCCCCGCTAAAACCACCGGGCCCTCCATGGCTGGGGCCACCCCCACTGCTGCAGCCCCGCCACCGAACACGGCATCCTCCCTTGCTGCCCCCTCCACCAGCTCTGCAGATGTCCCTCCCTCAGCCCCCAGGACGTATGCCCGGGGGGAGGCAGCCCCCCCTCCTGCCGCCTCGTCATCTCTCCCGCCCACTGTCTCCGCCACCATCAAGAGCGGCCGGGGCCCCTTTCCCACCATGACAAGGAAGCACGGTGTCCGATGCCTCCTGGTGCCCGCCTCGCCTCACGTGGAGACCTACGTGCGGGTGTTGGCGAGGGTGAGGGGGCCCTCGGCCAGTGTGGCGGCTTCCAAAATGTATGGGAAGGTTGTTTTCTTCTGACCACCACCCGGATGACACTTCCATGTTCACCTTTGTCTGGGTGGAAGCCCATCGGTTGAGCCACTCCCAGTTGGACCACATTTATTTATCATGCTTCCATCTCTCACGAGCCCACTCCTCCGGCATTCGGCTGGCCCCATTTTCTGACCATCATCTAGCCACCGTGACAGCCTCCCTCTATGCAGAGAGGCTGGGGCCGGCCTACTGGCATTTTAACAACAGCCTGTTGGAGGATGAGGGCTTCGTGACGTCCTTCCGGGAATTCTGGCTGGCCTGGCGAGGGCAGCCACGTGCCTTTCCCTCGGCGCGGCGATGGTGGGACCTGGGAAGGTGCGCGCCAGGCTTTTCTGCCGCGACTACATCCGGGGCACCAGCTGACGGAGAAATGCAGCGATAGAGCAGTTGGAACGGGAAGTCTTAGAGCTGGAGAGGCGTCTGGCCGCCAGCCCCAAGGACCCGCTCCTCTGCGAAGCGTGCCAGGAGAAGCGGGAGGAGCTCCAGGCCCTCGAGGACCATCGGGCCCAGGGCACCTTTGTTCAATCCCACATCCGCCTCCTTCGGGAGATGGATCGCGGCTCTCACTTCTTCTATGTTCTGGAGAAAACGAGGGGGGCCAAGAAACACGTCACCTGCCTCCTGGCAGAAGACTGCACCACCCTCACGGAACCGGTGGAGATGTGTGGGAGGGCCCGAGCCTTCTATACATGACTTTTCTTCCCACATCCGACCAATCCTGACGCTTGCAGAGTGCTCTGGGAGAAGCTCCCTACGGTCAGCGCAAGCGACCGAGACCGGCCAGAGTTGCCTCTCACTCTGGCCGAGTTCTCGGAAGCCCTCCGTCGTATGCCCACTAATAAGCCTCCAGGCATGGACAGGCTGACCGTGGAGCTCTACCACGTGTTTTGGGACGTCCTTGGCCCAGACCTTGTCACCGTCTGGGCTGAGTCTCTGCAGAGCGGGGTCCTCCCTCTTTTGTGCAGGCGAGCTGTGCTCGCCTTACTGCCGAAGAAGGGGGACCTCCACAATTTACGAAATTGGCGTCCCGTCTCGCTCCTCAGCACGGACTACAAAATCGTAGCGAAAGCAATTTCGCTGCGGCTAGGGTCTGTGCTGGCGGACGTGATCCACCCATACCAGACCTACCCCGTCCTGGACCGCAATATCTTTGATAACCTATTTCTGGTTCGGGACTTTTGGGAACTCGGGTGTAGAGACGGTCTGTCGTTCGCCCTCCTGTCCCTAGATCAGGAGAAGGCTTTTGATAGGGTAGACCACGGGTACCTCCTGAGCACTCTGCGGGCGTTTGGCTTCGGACCCCAGTTTGTGGGTTTTCTCCAGGTGCTGTACGCTTCCACAGAGTGTCTGGTTAAGCTCAACTGGACCCTGACCGAACCGGTCAACTTCGGGCGAGGAGTACGGCAGGGGTGCCGCCTCTCGGGCCAGCTGTACACTCTGGCGATCGAGCCCTTCCTCTGCCTCCTCCGCAGGAGGTTGACAGGGTTGGTGCTGTGGGAGCCGGAGCTGCGGCTGGTCCTGTCGGCGTACGCCGATGACGTGCTCCTCATGGTCCAGGACGCGGGCGACTTGGCACGGGTGGAGGCTTGCCAGGCCATCTATTCGGCAGTCTCCTCCGCCCGGGTCAACTGGGTCAAGAGCTCTGGCTTGGCGGTAGGAGACTGGCGGCAGGCGAGCTCCCTCCCACCCGCGCTTCAGACCGTCCGGTGGACCACAGGTCCGCTGCTCTACCTCGGCGTTTACCTTTCTGACACACATCCCTCTCCGCCGGAGAACTGGGAAAACTTAGAGAGCGGGGTGATAGAGTGGCTCCGGAAATGGACGGGACTCTCTCCCTCCGAGGGAGAGCGCTGGTGCTTAATCAACTAGTCCTGTCCATGCTCTGGTACTGGCTCAACACCCTGGTCCCGGCCCCGGGTTTCCTGACCAACCTCCGGACATCGATTCTGGGGTTCTTTTGGTCAGGAATGCACTGGGCCCCTGTAGGGGTTCTTCATCTACCCCTGAAGGAAGGAGGACAGGGCCTGAAGTATCTGCACACTGAGGTCCGCGTCTTCCACCTCCAGGCCCTACAGAGGCTCCTTTATGGTGCAGGCAGTTCGGCGTGGAGCATACTGGCGCACACCATCCTGCGCTGCATCCGAGGGCTCCGATATGACCGGCAGCTCTTTTATCTCTGTCCGGGAGGTCTTCCGCGAGACCTCTCCGGGCTGCCGGTCTTCTACCAGGACCTCCTCCGGAG
This sequence comes from Chelonia mydas, assembly GCF_015237465.2. NCBI lineage: Eukaryota > Metazoa > Chordata > Testudines > Cheloniidae > Chelonia > Chelonia mydas. Next base: position 79,482,741 of record NC_051245.2, read on the forward strand.
CTGGAAACTGTTTTTAACGACCAGGTCCTTGGCGACCACCGAGGGGGCAGATCTCCTCGCGGAGCCCCTGCTACACAACCCCCAGCTCCGTGTGCTTGTGGCGGAGTCCTGCTCGGTGCACCAGAGCTTGATCCTGGCTGAAGTCACGAGAGTCGGAGACCTCCTGGACTACAACCGGGGAGATTGGCTGGATCCCCTGACACTCGCTTGGCGCATGGGGGTCTCCAGACCTCATAGCCCCCGGCGCGTACTTCAGGAGGTGAAGGCCGCTTTGCAGCCTGCTGCTTCAATCAGCTCACCCCTACTATCAAATAGCAGTTCATAATCAAATGCTAACACCCCTTTATATCAACCTATAGCACAATTCCTCCACCCACTTCAAAGCTCAGGCAAAAATAAAGGGCCTTGTTGTGACTTTTCCAGTAGTCATACCTGATATGCCAGAGTGAAATCTCAGCACATTTGAAAAAAACAGTCCTAACATCTCTACGATACGATGGGAAGATGTGTACTGTAAATAGGAAGGTCTCTGCTTGTCTCTCTACAGGCTTTCTTAGACAAGGCCTTTGTTATTGTTAACTGTTATTATAATTATTTATTCCTAATGCACTAGTTGCTGATATACAATACAAAGTGTTGACAGTCTTAGTAAAACTCTTTTTACCATTACAGCAAGAAAGGAATTTCAAAGATGAATGAAACTTTGCTTGGACACTGCACTTAGCCTTGGCTTGTACAAAGTTGTGTGAAAAATATTTTTTCTTACTATTTCAGTGTGTTTCTTCATGAAGGATAATTTCCCCCATGAACTATGAAGCTTTTATCAAGATCATGCTGTAGTAACATAACTATATATCACAAACTCCACACAGTTTGTCATCATGTGGATTGCTGTCTGGATAGACCTTTAATGCTATGCAACTCCTATCCCTGGAGTAGCTGTCATTTCAGATTTTTGCCAGTACAAAACTCTGTTTTCTTCATTTAAGAGTGAATGGCAAAATATTAATGAAAATGTAAAAAATTATACCATACATCCCAAATAATTAACAGAACATATGTGTAGACTGAATTCTCCCCTACATATGCTTCCCCCCCTTAAATCACACCAAATAGAAATTCAGAAGTTAAGGCCTTGATGCAGGAACCACTTGGTGAAATTCAATGGCCTATGTATTACAGGTAGTCAAAGAACAGTTGATCATAGTGGTTCCTTCTGGCCTTAACTATCTATCAATTCAGGGCACATAGCAGCTTTCAGGATGTGCTCAGCATATTTCAGCATTACTCCCTAGGGGTCTGAACATGCTTTCACTAAAGTCAATGTTAAACTCCTACTGATTTCAATGGTACAGGATCAGATGCTAAATGAGAAACCTTCAGGAATCTCCACTACAACATGAACACAAAAATATACCCCTATTTTTAGCTAGTAGAGACCAATTCCTGACATCCAAACCCCAACTATGCAGACCCACGTTGGTATCCAGGGCAGGAAAGCTTAGCAACAGTATGAACCCTCCAAATCCTCTCAGCCAGGGATGCAAGGTGGAGAGTTCTGTGCATCTCCCACTATATCCTTCCCTGGACACTTTCCTGTAAATCCTAATTATGCCAGAAAAATTGCTCTATAACCACCTTGCCAGACAGGACAGAGGCACAAGGAGCTGTTGCACACTCCACTTATGACTTATTCTCGTCTGTAATTGAAATAATTTTGCACAGTAAGCAAATAGAAGTCAGACAGGTTGAGAGGGATCCTGAATACATAGAGCAAGACTGGAAGCAAAAGTTGACTCCTTTGTAGAGGACCCCTTTCTTGTCCTATGTTCTGGGAATTACTGAAAACATATGTTAGCAGTAAGATTTGTTGCCATTATGAACTGAAGTGTCTCCCCCTAATGGGACATGAATCTTTTCACACATAGCTGTCTCTAGTTTTCTCTCTTACACAGTGGCACAGAAATAATGATTAAAACTTAAAAATATTTTTTCAAACAATATATCTGAAAACAGAATTCTTCTTAGCAGTTGTTATGTCCCATGTTTTGTGTTTCCTTATAAGAACTGATGACATCATGAACCACTAAAATAGAGTGGGAGATACATTCTTTCTGCCTTTTAAAAGTGTGTGAAGCCATCAGCAGTTGAAGGGAAAACACATCATGCTGAATTCAGTTCTTCACAGATAATTTCAAGTATTTTGATTTATAATGTAAATGCATTTGATATTTAAGTCTGTATATAAATTCTGTTAATCAATTGGGATCTTTACAAAAACCCTTTGCCATTCACATTCAAGAGTGAGTAAAACACACATACAGGACCAAATAATGCTCTCACCTGCTTCGGTATAGATCCACACTAACTCGACAACAATGGAGTTACCACACTGTAAATTCAGAGTAAATGAGAGCAGAATCTGGCCCACAAAGTATGAGGATAGATGTACAGTGATCCAACAATCACACTAACATAGTAAACAAAAAGACCTATTCTTTACTGATATACATAGCAATTTTGGTCGAAAAGCTTGTTCCTTTAAAACTTAAACATTGTCCCAGCATAAAGAATTGTGATTCCAACACTATTTTTCACAAGGACCAATAATACTAACAACATTCTGTGGAGAAAACAATAAAATGCACTCAAAATTAAAATCTCATTTTTAGAGAAATGGGTTTAAAAATGAAATAGGAAAGGATTTAAAAACTAAATATTGGACTGTACAAATTTACACTTACCTATACAATCCCCATTTGCATCTTGCTTATATCCCATGTTGCACTCACATCGGTAACTGGAAATTGTTGGTATGCAGCGTCCATTTAAGCAGAGATTGGGGTGGTGTTTACATATATCTATTGTCTGATTGAGGATTGCTGAAACAGATTACAGAAGATGAGAAAGTTGAATCAGAATGTGAAACAGGCACCCACAACATAATCTGTAATTATTTTTAACAATTTTTTTTAAAGAAATCAGTGAGTTTAGGTATTCTTTGAAGTTTAAAAAAAAGTATTTCTAAGAACTATTGATAGGACAGTAAGATAGCAAAGACATAAATTAACATTAGAAAAAAATTAAACAAATGGCCTTGGTTATGATACACTGTTTACATCGAATGTGTGATGAGAGAGGAATCATTGGGTTTGGATTTAGGTAATTCATTACTATGACGTTATTACTTATCATAGAATCATAGAATATCAGGGTTGGAAGGGACCCCAGAAGGTCATCTAGTCCAACCCCCTGCTCGAAGCAGGACCAAGTCCCAGTTAAATCATCCCAGCCAGGGCTTTGTCAAGCCTGACCTTAAAAACCTCTAAGGAAGGAGATTCTACCACCTCCCTAGGTAACGCATTCCAGTGTTTCACCACCCTCTTAGTGAAAAAGTTTTTCCTAATATCCAATCTAAACCTCCCCCATTGCAACTTGAGACCATTACTCCTCGTTCTGTCATCTGCTACCATTGAGAACAGTCTAGAGCCATCCTCTTTGGAACCCCCTTTCAGGTAGTTGAAAGCAGCTATCAAATCCCCCCTCATTCTTCTCTTCTGCAGACTAAACAATCCCAGCTCCCTCAGCCTCTCCTCATAAGTCATGTGCTCTAGACCCCTAATCATTTTTGTTGCCCTTCGCTGGACTCTCTCCAATTTATCCACATCCTTCTTGTAGTGTGGGGCCCAAAACTGGACACAGTACTCCAGATGAGGCCTCACCAGTGTCGAATAGAGGGGAATGATCACGTCCCTCGATCTGCTCGCTATGCCGCTACCTATACATCCCAAAATGCCATTGGCCTTCTTGGCAACAAGGGCACACTGCTGACTCATATCCAGCTTCTCGTCCACTGTCACCCGTAGGTCCTTTTCCGCAGAACTGCTGCCTAGCCATTCGGTCCCTAGTCTGTAGCGGTGCATTGGATTCTTCCATCCTAAGTGCAGGACCCTGCACTTATCCTTATTGAACCTCATCAGATTTCTTTTGGCCCAATCCTCCAATTTGTCTAGGTCCTTCTGTATCCTATCCCTCCCCTCCAGCGTATCTACCACTCCTCCCAGTTTAGTATCATCCGCAAATTTGCTGAGAGTGCAATCCACACCATCCTTCAGATCATTTATGAAGATATTGAACAAAACCGGCCCCAGGACCGACCCCTGGGGCACTCCACTTGACACCGGCTGCCAACTAGACATGGAGCCATTGATCACTACCCGTTGAGCCCGACAATCTAGCCAGCTTTCTACCCACCTTATAGTGCATTCATCCAGCCCATACTTCCTTAACTTGCTGACAAGAATACTGTGGGAGACCGTGTCAAAAGCTTTGCTAAAGTCAAGAAACAATACATCCACTGCTTTCCCTTCATCCACAGAACCAGTAATCTCATCATAAAAGGCGATTAGATTAGTCAGGCATGACCTTCCCTTGGTGAATCCATGCTGACTGTTCCTGATCACTTTCCTCTCATGTAAGTGCTTCAGGATTGATTCTTTGAGGACCTGCTCCATGATTTTTCCAGGGACTGAGGTGAGGCTGACTTATGGTGTATTTATGCTAATATTCCATGCACTGTTTTGTTCTGAGTCCCTGATCCTGCAACATTTGCTGAAGGCATTAGTAACTGATTATTATTCATCCTAGGCCTTGGGCCAAAGCAATAATTTTGGGGGGGAAGGGAAAATTCCACATTTGGAAGAAAAAGGAGGAAAGATTTCCTCTAGCAGTTCGTTTCAAAAGTACTGATAGCTCAGTAGTTTGGAATGCTAGTAATACTGACTGCAATGGATTGGTGAACAGTATGCAAGTAAGATATTCAAAGCTGCTTGATAAAACAGGTCTACAATGTATCGCATGGATGTTACTAACACACAGATTTTATATGTACCGGCCACACATGACAGCGTGGTATAAAGGTTTTAGCATCATGAATTTGCGATGACTGCTTTACTCACAAGTTGCAATGAGGGAGACGTGCAGGTCATCCTGAATGAGTGCTTTAATATCTCACCATGTAATTATATATTTTGTATATGCTCTACATGTTACAGAAAAACTATATTAGGAATGTTTAAGATAAAATTTTAAAAGCATTTATTGAATTATTTCTTGTTTCCCTCTCTCTGTAAACTTTTAATCATGCTAAGTCGAATTCTGCAATTCTGAGAGGGAGAGAAAAATTAAAACTAATAAATGTAAAACGCCTCCAAAAATAACGTAATGGGTTTTCTATATATAAAAATATAGAACGGGGAGGTGGCTTTAAAAACTGACACCTCAGACCCTTCAGGATCCAGAAACGAATGTTAGATTCCCACTGGGAGGCTGGAATTCTCTTTCTCCTGGAATGAAACTTCCTCTTCTACCCCTGCAGGGTAGCAGGATTATAGATTTTATGACTGTGAACAAAATAAAGTTTTTATTTATTAAAAAAAAAACTGTTTCAAGCCAGACTCACTTTAAGATCAGAAAGGACCACTGTGATCATCTAGTCTGACCTCCCTCACATTGCAGGCCACAGAACCTCACCTACTCCTGAAATAGACTCCTAACCTCTGGCTAAGTTACTGAAGGCCTCATATCATGGTTTTTAGACTTCAAGTTACAGAGAATTCACCATCTACATTAATTTAAACTAGCAAGTGACCCATGCCCCATGCTGCAGAGGAAGGCAACCCCCCCCTGCCCCCCGCCCCAGGGTCTCAGCCAATCTGACCTGGGGGAAAATTCCTTCCCAACCACAAATATGGTGATCAGTTAGACCCCAAGCATGTGGGCAAGACCCACCAGCAGATATCTGGGAAAGAATTCTGCGTAGCAAGTCAGAGCCCTCCCTATCTAGTGTCCCCGCCTCCAGTAGTTGGGGATTTGGGGGACTGAAACTGATTCAGGAAGGTGGAATTTGGGGGACAATTTTCTAGCAGGTTTTTTTTTTTTTTAAATCCTGGGTAGCTGATGCTGCTCATGGGTTTGTAGTCTTAGAATAAGCCCCAGGTAGAGGGAATAGTGGCTAGAGTGTAGATGATCCAGAAATGTGAATGATACATATATCACACCACTGTATAATTTATAACATGTATATTACTTCAACTTATATTTTTACCAAATATGTAGATGTAACACTGACAGATCCCGGTTGTTGGCAGGCAGGATCGAACCTAGGGCCTCTGGAGCTAAATGCATGAGCCTCTACTGCATGAGCTAAAAGCCATACTGCTCTTAGCTAAGGCTGTAGAGCTGACTCATTAATCTCTCTAAGTGGTCTCGGTGCCACTAGATGGGACAGAACACCACACCCAAAAGGTGTGTGGGTTACATAGACAATGAATGGCTATAGTACAGAAGTTTGAAGTTAAAGCCACTGCAGGCATACAACTTAATGAGGAGTTAATTGAGTAAAAGGTGATCATAACTGGTAAACAAAGGGATTGTAAAAGATAGAGGTAGTTATAGTGTATGAAGGACCAATAAGAAAACTAATCTCTGTAACCCAAATAAAGAAAAATTAAACATGTCCGTTTTGTGATCTTTGTTGGGAAAAAAGGGACTTAAACGCTCTAGAAAATCCACCGTCATGAAAGATTATAATTGCATTAGTAAGGATGTGTATTCAAAGAGATGTTCTCATTTCCAGAATAAAGCCTAAGAAACACAAGCAATAAGCAATAAAGTTATAACTCATCAATCAAAAATAGAGGGAAACAACTGAAAAAAAAACAAGGAAACATACTCAGCCCAGTAATGATTGCACCATTTCCAGTGGGACTCTGGCCACCAGTCCCAACACCTGCTCCTCCTACACCAGGGGAGAAGCCATTGCCACCTGGAATGGGAATAAATCCAGTTCCTCCTGGGCCATAGCTATTCCCATTTCCACCAGGAAGGAATCCATTGCCTCCTGGTCCAACAGGTCTGGAACCACCTCCTACAGGAACTCCATCTGTGCAAAGTCTGCGGTATTCATCTACAAAAAAAGAACACAGAGAGAGACATACAGTAAAACAGGCTTGCCTAATTCAGTGTGTAAAGAAGATGCTGAACTATAGAACTCTGTATCATAAGAAAAAAATAAAGTACCAACTCCTGGTTTTGGAACTTACTGTCTTCTCTCTTCTACTCTTATGTTTATGAGGCTTTCACAGTCACAACAGGAGTTACTTAATTAATACCATGTACAGTAATATTAGGACATGTTATAATTTACTCCTAGCTCTTTGGTGTAGTATTTGGCAGGGAATGGATAAAAAAGTATGCTAATCCCTGCCCCGCAGATATCTTAGCATGGGTAAAATGAAAACATATTTACGCCACCAATGTGGAAAGTTGCTATGTGAGTGCCAGGCTAAGAGATTAAGTGATATACTCATGTCATGTACATTACCAGTTCAAAGAAACATGAAATCTATAGAAAAAGAGAGCATCTGTTCCTTTACATTGTAATGAACTATGGATCCTCAGACTCATTTTCTCTTTGAGCTTGACCACAAAATCTTCCTCAATTCACAAGAACTACTTCCAATGTCAACAAAAGGAGGTTACAGAAACTGGTCCTAAGTAATAATGGACCAGAAAAAATGGTTCACAGATGGAAACATCCATATTGAAAACACAAAAGTGAATAATAATGTAACTCCTAACTTTTTTTTAAGCTTTGATTTTAAAGTAGTTTAAAATGCTTCCAACAACCTCTGTCATAACTGGAACGGGAAGCAAAAACCACTCACCAGAGCCTCTCACAGGACACATCTCAGGAACAGATCCAATGGCCCAACATCGACCAGATTCACAACAGCACTGCATTTTGGTAAACCTATTCGGAAGTTCTTGTGCACAGCGACCATTCACCAAGCTGGAGAAACATGTGCCTGTCCTTTGATCTGGACATTAATTAAAAAAAACCACACTAATATGAACTGTCCTTTAGAAATTTGCCCCAGTGACTGCAAACACTAGGAGTAATAGCAAAAAAAAGCAACTGAAAAGCTGTATAAAAACAAATTTCAATATATTCAGACAAAGTTTATTAACAACCGGTTTACTGCAATGCCATAATGTTTCAGTGACAGTAATCTTGCGTTAATCCAAAATGTTGCTACCAAATTCATCTTCCACTACTTCCACTTTAGCCATAGGAAACCCCTCAAGTCCCTTCACAGACTCCTCAAGGAAATGACCACATATTTAATCTCTATTAGCCAGAACATTGTACAGGTATCCTGGAATATAGGGAAGAGTAAGAAACCCTGCTTCTCCATACACAAACAAACCTGTGCAGCCTCCCCAGACCTTTGCTCTGGGCATTTAAAAGTAAGCAAATATTGTATGGTTGCTGTTCCCTCCCCACAGTATATGGTCAGGAAGTGGGTGGCTCTACAGCCTAACTTGCTGGCCAGGAAGTAGTGATCTGCTACTTTTTGGAGCCTCCAAGGCATGATTTCCTCCCTGTGCTGCTCCTGGGGCAATGCATTTACATGCTGTCCCTTACAAAGGGAGTATTGCAGATGCACAATCTAGCCCAACATAAAGCCTGTGCACACCCTACACCCTTACTTGGCAAGTAGAGCCATTGAACTGGAACTAATAATAGAGTAAGGCAGTACTCAAATTGGCTAAAGGGAAGCAGGACTGGACCAAAGATAAATGTATGTTATCAAAATTAGTGACAAGCTACCAAAAATTGCATGTAATAGCTTACATCGCAATTATACTGTCAATAAATGGATATACACTATATGTTTCAACAGTGCAATACATCTTTTCATTTTTTAGGTTGGTTAAACAACATATCTGAAATCAAATCACTTTGGATTAACAACATTAGACTCTGCTAAATTTTTCCTGATCAATTTATTTAGTTGCTAAACTGAACTGACCAATTTGTAGTATTTTTTGCCCATACAGCTACTTTGGCCTGAAGAGTGTAATTCAGAACATTTAAGGCAAGTTTTCAAAACTACGCATTTGAATTACTCGCGCAAAAGATGTGTCAAACCTTCCTTGCTCTACTCACTACAGAAGTTCCACTGACTAACTACAGATGTACATACATTTTCTAGAACTGGATCGACACAGGTAATCGTGCATGGCGAAAAACTGCAGCTGTCCGAACAAAAAGAGTAATTACGCTAAGATTTTTTAAATTGACAGAAAAAGGTTAATTCACAGTTATAAGGCTTGTTGTAATAACTGTAAATTTACCCTAATAGTGAAATTGTAAAAAAGTGAGTGGAAGTTCACAAAATATCAGAATATAACAATCAATGTTGATGGGAAAAGGTGCAAAAGGGAGATTGAATTAGTCCAAACAAAAAGGCCTACTGATATAACTCAAGGGCTGAGTTAAGATCAGGTCTGACAAACAAGAGAAGTGTGGTACCAGAAATCAATTAACCAAAACTGGTGTGTAAGAAACTAGGCACAATTGGTGGACAAAATAATAAGGGGGTGAGCTAATCTACCCAGCACTTGCTTTTGAGATCCTTAAGAAAGAGAGAGACTTTGGGATGAAAATAAGAATGGATGAATGTCAATGGAGTACAAGTGTAACACTTGCTGACTGAAACAAGGGGAAGGAGCAAGCTCCACCATCATGGCTGCCCCACTGTCTTCTGGGACCCCAGCATCTATTGTGACACTGCCACTTCCACCAGCTTCAGCTGGGATGTAAGACTTTTTCCTCACACACACATCCCGTGTATGCTTCTTCCTTCCTCACCTTATTTCTTGTCTTTTCTATCAGTCTACTTTTTCCTTCTGTCTAACAAAAATCCAGCTAACCTGGCCAAGACTGTATATTTTGCAAGACTATAACCCTGCAACACAAGAGGCAGAAAAGAACAATGCGCAATGCTTGCACAAATTTGCCTTGCCTCAGAGTGGCTAATAAGACAGCATGCCTATGCCTGGGCTTTTCCAGAAGCAAGATTACACGGGAAAGTCAACATCAGAAACAAGCTGCATAGTTTTAATCATTGCTGTTCTTTTCTCTCCCCTCTTGCGTGTGTTTGTCTTGTTCTGTCTTCTAGGAAATGGGGTTGGGCTTTATTGATAACAGCAACAACAGCTCCAGCCCAGTTCAACTAACCTGTTTGCTTTTCCCCAAGCAGGATAGTTATTACCATCTAAGAGATTGTCAAACAAAGGGTGGGTGGGGAGCACTTCTAAAAACTCTCTCCAGCTAACACCAAAGGGAACAAGGGATGTTTTTAAAATGAAAGCCATACGTAATACTTTATATTTCAAATGCTTTAACTGTTTTTCCCATCTTTTCTGCATCTTTAATAAAAGATCAAAAGGATTTTTAATGGTGTGTTTGCCAGCACAGCAAAGGCTCTGTTTAAGTACTAAGCAGGCTGATGTCTCTGTATATCAAAGCCCAAACCTTGTTTAACGTTGTTTAATACAGGACAGTGACAGAGTCATCCTTTGACTCTTTAGGCCCACTGATTCCATCTAAATTAATAGAATGGGCTGCCATTCTGCCCTTCACTTACTTTGCACCTAGATACTGCAAGCAAATTATGCCCCAATCCTGCAAACACTTGAGTGCGTGAGAAACTTTACCATCATTGGACAAGTCAACACAAAGTTATGCACATGCTTACGTGTTTGCTGGATCTGAGCCTGAAAATGTAATATCTACTCTACTTCTTAGTGTCACAACTACCTCAAGAAACTACACTGTAAGTGACACATGATGGTAGGTTAACAGCTAATGGTTTATTGCACAGCGTAAACGATATTTTCAGCCAAGTCAACATTACATTTAAAACCATACGCTTGGCATACATGCAGCTGTAAAACAAACATAGTGAAAAGATCCATGACACATACTACCACATCTAAAAACAAACACATATTTTAAAAAGGACAGAAACAGATTTTTGAAAAGTCAGATCCAAAGAGCTCTAACCTAATGACATTTGATCTTTGTTTTATTCTTACAAATGGAAAAAGGCCACTCAAGCCAAATGAAATAGCAATTCATTTCATTTCCTGTAGACGTCTTCTAAGTTTACATGAGTGCACTTCTAACGCTGGCATTCAGAAGGTAAAGTACGTCTATGCAAGGCAGACCTTGAAATATTAAGCAAGGATTCAAGCTTGCTCCTTTGAAACCAAGGTGAGTTTTGCCTTTGACTTCACCAGAAGCAGAGTTAAGCAACGAGTGTGATTCTAATTTCTCATGTCTGCCCACACAACTGAGGCTTATTATTTCCTAGCTAAGAGTCTAATCCTGCTCCCAGCTGCAGATGCACAGAACTGTAAAAAACCCAAAACATATTTCTACTGTATTGGTTGAGGGTCCTGGGCCATAAGAGAGCCCATGCAGAGTCTCCAACTCTGCAGCTGGTGCCCTGCAGTGGCCCTCTAAACAGGACTGTACAGTGGAACACTGTGAACAGACTTAGGTTTTGTGGCAGAAAAGCCAGTGTGCCTGTGTACAGTGTGGATCTCCTAGCAAAAGTTTCCATTAGAGGAGAGCTTCAGCCAATAGCCCCACCTCCTGCTTCTAAGCTACAGTAGTGGCCAGAGTCTGGCTTGAGAATGCCCTAAGATCCCACAGAAGGATGTACTTACCAATGCAGCGGGATCCATCTGTAGATGTGACATAGCCACGTGGACAAATGCAGAAATAACTTCCCACAGTGTTAGAACATTCGCCACCTTCGCAGATCCCTGGAATGATGCTGCACTCATCAATATCTATTCGAAGAAGAAGAAGCAGGTGATTAACATAATACTTGCATATAATGCTTTTCAAAGAAGAGATTTTTTTTAAAAAATGAAGGGCATTACATTCAGTTAGAATGCAGCTCAGATTTAATAACGTACTGCAATGGTACAAACATTGTGGTCGATGGAGCACTTGTGGTTTGCAGCGCACTAACAGGTCGTCTGTTTAAAGCTGGCTGATCACACAGTGCCGGCTTTCCTTGTATGTTCCAGTACTGTGCCACCCTAAATCCTAAAGTAGGTTAAAGCAGTCTGGACGCTGCTCTAACTCACATCAGCTGGCTGTGATCGCTTTGGGACCATAAAGCAGCTGAGCATAGCGGAGATGCAGCACCATTCAGCCCTACCCCTAATATTCCCCCTGCTCTAGGGCTGAACATGGGAAGGCAGAATAGGGGTCGAGTATGATGGCTCTGCACCTGCTAAGAGCTCCCCATTCTGTGAGAATTCTCAGCTAGCCAAATCCAGCTGCACTCCTGATGCTTTGCGAGCCTCAAGTAGTTCAAAGAAACTGTACTGAAATCTTCAGAAGAGTGGACTCAATCTTTGTACATCCTTTCATAGAACTAATCTTTGGTTATGCAAACAGTCCCACTGAAAGCAGTGGTCGCATCGCATGCGAACTGAGATATCACCAAGTCAATGGAGCAAGTTTTGATCAGAGCAAAACTTGTGGAGTGATGTGGTGCTGGGTATCAGAATTGAGAGCATGTGCTAGGGGCTAAACACACACTTGTGTTTTCAGTGCTCCCCAGGTTGGTGCCCACACAGTGAGGAGAAGGAGACAGTCTGACTGTAATGCTGAGAGGTGAGCAGCAGAGAGGAGTAGGCTGGGATGGAAGAACTACTATGTGATCAGGTAAGTAAAGACTGCATCATAATGCATAGGTACAAGGGGGCAGTTTCAAGTATCAAGTATTTCCTAAGTTTTGAGTGCTTCATTTTGCAACCTTAACATTTTTTTAAGATAGGCATTTTGGTGGTAGTGGTTTTGTTTTTTGTTTTTTTGTAATTCTAGTTCCACACTGATTTTTTTTTTATGGTGACCTCTGTTTATTGGAGTTCTGAGTAACTCTCTTAAATGTAACCTGCAGCCAAATTAAAATTGCCATGTTTCAGGTTTTGTAATAAACTTGAAACCTGGCTCACGTTAATCCTGGGATGAATTCTGAGCAAGCTTGGGCCAAGTTTCCAACAAACTTGGGCTGACTTATGTTTTCCAGTTGAAAGCATATGAAACTTTGTGGCTTTTGCACCACCCAAAGCCTGGAAAACGTTGGTGTTTTTGGCTCAGTCTGCATTTAAGTTCTTGGTTGCAAAGTGACATTAAGAGAGTTTTACCCCATAAAACAAACCCAAAAAAAACAAACTTTTGGGCCCAGATCATTTCTCATAAAGTATGCGGAAGAAGCTATGAAGAAAGAACTCTCAAAGAGGATCCGTTTGCAGAGGTCCCCCATACAGTCCCTTCAGGACTTGGGATTTTCACTCCCACTAAAGAAAGTCATGAGACCCAGCCCCAAACCTGGAAGAGCTCCAGGGATCATCCATATTGCTCTGCACTGGCTGTGACCCATGCAGCACCTCTGGTTCCTTAGTCATGGCTGCACCGGTAGATGGGGGAGGGGGAGTAATGTGGAAAAAAATAGCCCTGTGCTGGGTTGTCTCCTCTACGGAAACACAATTGGGGGCCCAATGAGTGTACAATGTGCATCTCATCTCCCCCACTCTATCCAGTCCTCAACCTTGCCACTGTGGAGACTCCAGACGAATGAAGAGTGCCCATGGGATTAAGGAAGTGTGGGGACAAAGTCACGGGGATGACAGCACACTAGGTGGAGACGCAAAGGAATCCTCCATGCACGAATGTGGATCTAGAGCAATGGTTCTCAAATAGGGGTATGTATACCTCTGGGGTATATAGAGGTCTTGCAGGGGGTACATCAATTCATCTAGATATTTGCCTAGTTTTACAACAGGCTACATAAAAAGCACTAGCGAAGTCAGTACGAACTAAAATTTCATTCAGATGACTTGTTTATACTGCTCTGTGTACTATACACTGAAATGTAAGTACAATATTTATATTCCAATCCATTTATTTTATAATTATATGGTAAAAATTAGAAAGTAAACAATTTTTCAGTAACAATGTGCTGTGACACTTTTGTATTTTTATGTCTGATTTTGTTACCAAGTAGTTTTTAAGTGAGATGAAACTTGGGGGGTACACAAGACAAATCAGACTCCTGAAAGGGATACAGTAATCTGGAAAGGTTGAGAGCCACTGATCTAGAGGGTACAATCTCATACTGTACCTGGAAAGAAAAATGCACAGCCCTAGTATGGTTGCACTGTGAAGGAACCAATAAAAAACATGGTGAAATGTTCACTGTAAAATTTTCAGGGGATTTTTAGGTACTTTTTTTGTACAAGGGACATCTCCTTACAGCTATCATTGCTCTACCACCAAAGCATCCACATAGTTTATATCTTAGAGGATCATATGACCTTTATTGCATTTTTACACTATGAATATTAATCAGAGGAAGTGAAAAATTATAATCTTTTCAACTAGGCTATTTAAAATATTGCTTTAAAGGACTCACCATAGTTTAGAATGATAAATTTACTGAACATACTTACTTGCCTTCCTTACTTGTGGTGATTATTCCCCACATTCTAAATATCAGATTTTTAAAAAATTCACTACTCCACAACTGAGAAAAAACTATTATAAATATATCCAGTATTTCACAACTGAGAAACAAACACAGCTTTGTGCTTTACTGCTTTTCTCTATGGATCTCTGCAGGGCAGACTGGGGAACAATCTCCCTATTCCTCCCATAGCTCAGTGGCCCACCCCCGTCTCCATGCAGAAAAGGAGGAAGAGGGCATAATTGGACCAAATATTTTTAATACTTCTTTTGCTTGTGCTTCCTATGCTGATTCAGCAGCAGCTGTTAACTATATTTTTGTTGAAGACACGTAATTTCTGAGGCTTTTGTTATACCAGTAATAAAACAAACAGTATAGAGCTAGCTTGTAAACTCTTAGGACAGAGACTGCATCGTCCTTTGTTTCTGCATAGGACCCAACACCTCACTGAGGGACTACCAAAAACAGCTACATAAATTATTATGAATAAATAAATAAATAAATAAATAAAATGAATTATAATCCATTTGGTATATAGTTTAAAATATTTGTCAAATGGAAAAAAAGAATATCAGAATAGGAAGAATCTTCAAGCTTTAAAAGAACACTAAGAGCAAAGATTTATTAGACATATTTTTATCGCTTTTCACTTACTGTTTTCAGTTAGATTTTATATACCACTGCTTTGGTACTGTCTTTTATTTTAACAAAGCACCCAACCTACAGTGGCAATTTTTAACTGGCATCTTATAATACATATGGTATCCACACTTTGTAGAGATTTAGGCATTTTGTAAGAAAAAAGTCATTTTTGCCAGATCAAAACTTTCAAAGAAATAATAGCTTCACTTGTGACATCATAGATAACCACCACAGAGGTTTCAAAATTCCAAATGGTGGTATAAATCCAAACCAAGTAATTCCCCCAGGAAATCTACAAAATCTTGCATAAATTTACTACATTACGACCAAATATATGATGTGGCGAATGGGTTACCATCCTATTTAATCCAATGAAATGAACCCATGTGTGTAAATCATAGCAGAACTGGAACCGGTTGCATGCCTTGCCTTGATATCTTCCAAGCAGTGCATTTCTATCACAACTGATAATTGGTTAAAAACAAGAATGATAATCCCCTCTACACAAACAAAAATTAAGGCACCATGTCACAAAGACGGACAGAAAGGAAAACTGGCAAGGACAAATCATCCACAAGGATCTTTTTCATGTTTTCTGAATAGAGTTCCTCTTGTGTTGTCAGTTTCAGCAGAGATGTCACAGATTGCATGGACAGAGAAGCTCTCTACTCTCTCAAACCCTGCACATCAGGTTCCAGCACAATGGCAGTGTAGTGTGAAGAAAATTACACTGTCCATCTTTGTTACTGTGCTGGTTCTGCAAATAGATTCAAGACTTCACTGTCCAGGACTATCTGTCTGGCACTGTTCACAGACACCTCCAAACCTGCAGCAGTCTTTTGCAGGATGCTTTTATTTTTTGCTGACTTAGTGTGGGAAAGACCTGTGACACACAGAAATTGATTGAAATAACTTGAATTACATGTATAATGTTACCTTCTAAAAACATGCGCTTGTTGAAACTTAGGCGTTTCTCATTCATTTTTACTTTATCTTGCATAGGTGGGTTGCTGCTACTTTAACGAGCAGCACCGTCTACTTACAAAATCTCTACTGTGCAATAAACATAGCCTTTAAAAGGCTATACAATTTTGTACCCTTTATTGTAATTCTAACTACAGTTTGGGACTCACTTTCCCTCCAGGTAATGAGGAGGTAGAATCTGGAGCCTGGCCCTGTGAGGAGAATAGGAAAGGACTGGCCAGATACTTATGCTTTATCACTCCCCTGCTCCCAGCCCACACAGGGAGCTCTGCATCCAGTCTGCAGGGAATGTGTGAAGACTGGGCAAACCAGGGCAAGGAGCTAGAAGGCTGGCGGCAGACTGCACATCATTCTCCTCCTCACTGACTGGAAATTTTGAGATTTTACTTCAGAAAGTCCAGTAGACTGGTTGGCTGGAAGAGCCCCACAGTTCACAATAAAACAAACATAAATTAAGGCTTTAGGGGAAATGCTACTTATGTTGTAAAAGAGGACATTGCCGTAAGTATGAAACAAACTTAAGGTCTGAGTGCCTGCCCTTCTGGTGTTGCACCTAAGAAGATAAAACTGAGCAAACTCCTTTAAGACCTGGCTCTAAATGTGTGCAGCAAACATCCCAGCTGCAGGTATTAATAGGATATCTGTCTGCCAAAGAAAACGGCCCGGCCACTTGTCGTCCAGAATTCATGGCTTTTTACTGTAAAGCTTACAGTAGGCAGGATATGATGAATATCTTGGCAAATGTATCAGAAAAGGGTCTTAGAAATGTCTGAATGCTGAAAAAGGCTGCTGTGGAAGTGTTTTAGCTATATTCTACCTCATCTAATGTACTGTCAAGTTTGAATTTAACACACACAGTGTAATGAACTGGTATGTTATACAAGGAAGGAAAAACAGAATTAGAATTTTATTCTTTAAAAGGCTTGTTTACATTTTGGTATCAAGTTTCATCAAGAGAGTTAGACTGTGGCATATGGGCCTGGCCCTGCAGGGTGAGTGGTGCAGAACCACACCACACAAGAGCGGGGGAAGAACACCAGTGGCATTCTGCCTCCTACGGCATCCTAGTACACGGGGGGGGGGGGGGGAGGACGGGGGGGGGGACGACAAACTGCTACACTCCTTCAAGGGATGAGGTGAATTCCCACCTGCAAGGGAGTAATTAGGGCACAGTGCCTACATTTCCTTAAGTGCAAGTATGGTAATTCTGCCCACCACTTATGTAGATCACCAGGCAAACAGGGTGGTCCACATCAGCGGTGGGCCCCTTCCCCCTCACTGAACACCATGGAAGTAGTAGGCAGAATCTAGCTCTGAAAGAGTACGCTCTCCTCGGGACCCACACGTGTAACTTCCATGAGCACCACCAGATGAGTCAAATGTATCTCTTTTTTAAAATGAGGGTCATGTATAAACTGGAAGTCTTCAAAATAAAAACAATTTTAGCAGTAAGATGACACCTAATCTATTGCAGATCAATAAGCTTATGCCAAAGAAATAGGAAGGAGTTTTGTCTGGTTACAGTACCAGACTGGCACTCAGGAGATCCTAGCTCTACCACAGACTCTCCATGTCTCCTTGTGCAAGTCACTTATTGCGTCTCCGCCTGTTTTTCTTCCTGTAAAACAAGGAGGAGGAGGAGGAGGAGGAGGAGAATTCTTCCCTACTTTACAAGGGTGTTGTGAGGATAAATTTGTAAATGTTTATGAGCTACTGAGATACTATAAAGACTATAAATAAATAAGAAAAATTAGAATCCTGTGCTATGTAAATGTTATGGGCCAAATCCCCCCAAACAGGTGTCCAAGCTATGTACAGAACGTAGGTATATGTAGGCACGCACAGATAGTTGCATTTACAAACGGGTCTCTTTATGTAGTTATCTGTTGTGTATGCCCTGTAATCCTTATTCAGGGAAAACTCCCATTTATTTCAATGTGAGTTCTGCCTTAGTAAGAACTGCTAGCTCTGGCCTCCCAAAGTACTCTATGAACAGAATGTAGATCTTTTACTGATCTTTTAGAAAAGAAACACAGGAGAGTAATACAAAGTAATAGTCTAGCAGAGAAATAAATGGATTTAGTGCTCAACACAGCTGAGGGAAATATACATTTAAGGTAGAAAAAGCATGACATGAACACTCCTATTTATTCCAATTCTTGCTGCCAGAAGATAACATTTAAAAAAATAAAATACAAAAGTACATGTGAATGCTTAAGGCCAAAAGATATAGCAGAGAATTTGAAATCTCACCCTCATAGCTGTAAAGCGTACTGTTTTAAAAAAAGGTTTGAATAGTCAATGTTACATTCCTACCACTCCCATTGAAAACTGGAGTTTTGCCTGGATAAGGATTGTAGGTTTTGCCCTTTTTAAGTCAGCAAGTAATGTTTCATCTGGCCTTCCATACTGAGGGAGGGGAAGGGAGTGGGTAGATTTAGTCGGGGATCGGTCCTGCTTTGAGCAGGGGGTTGGACTAGATGACCTCCTGAGGTCCCTTCCAACCCTGATATTCTATGATTCTACTCAGTAGTGAGACCAGTTTTGTATAACATTTTAAATAAAAAGTAACATTAAAACAATGGACGCTCTATTAACTGAATCCTCCTTCTATATACACATTCTCTTCAGATATTTCCACATAGATGGCCAGTTTCAGATGTCCTTCTCTGTGGCCCTAACTTGAAAACACTTACATGACCAGTTCCATTAACTTCAGGTGTAACCATCAGTAGGACTGGGCACTCCATTTTTTACTCAGACTCTCACTGAAGCCAAAGGAATTTTAATCAAGAAATGCCTGAGTAAAGATTGAGGCATGGATTGTCACCCACAAAATCTGTGCATCGCTGGTCCCTCCCATGCATCAATTTCATCCCTCCCGCCCCTCAGACTACGGCTATGTCTACATACTACCGTCGATGATGGCATGTAAGACATATGTAGCTACATGCCACAGTCAAAAGCAGGCTGCATCCACACGGCAGTGTGTAGCTGCACATGTCAGTGAAAGGCTGTGGCAGTGGGGAAAGGATCAGCAGCAGGGAACTGTCTGTGCCTTTCCCCACCACAGGAATTTTCCCCTGTGATGGGAAAAGGCTCTAGCAGCGGGACACTCCATGGTTAAAAAAAAGCAGCATAGATGGAGGAGGGGTGGGGTTAAGGAAGGCACTACTTGGATGAGTAGGTACATATCCACAGGGTTCAGGATGTACGCTATTCACCCAAGCAAAGCCTCACCATCTACACTGCTATTTATACCCATGTCAGGGGGGCATATAGTGTATTTACTCTTCACGCTGCTGAAAGAAGTGTGCAGCGTAAATATACGTTATCTCTTTCCCCTAATACACCAGGCTGCTGTGTGAAATTCCACACACACACGAACACATACGTCTCCCCACAGAGCTTATTTAGGAAGATAATATAAAGCTGGGGTTATAGCTTCTCTTCTGCATCAACCTCTCCTCCCCATCGGGGATGCTGCAGCCAGGGACTCCCTGGTACCATGCCCAGTCACATAGCCAGTGCCTACTTGGGGACAGAGCAGATGCGCTGATGCACATAGTCTTTTCTGTAGGGGGAAACCACAACCAACTCCCTTTTGCCTTCTGATGGATGATGATGGGGAGGGTGGAGCAGCACAAAGGGAGATTTCCTTCCAAGATGTCTTTCCATGGGGATGATCTGGCCCAGAATAAAAACCTCAGGACTTTGCCCTGTATTAATCAGTACTTGTCCAGATCTTGTAGTGCCTTAGAGGGAAATGAAAAACTAAAAAGGTGTAGTCAAATCCCAAAATACAGGCTAAATTGATGCTATGACTCTGGTAACTAAAATCATTCCAAAGACTGGCCTAACTACATATAGGAGATTTTATTAAACTATTTCCTTACCACCTCATGATCATTTTACTCAGCGGAAAACATAAGCCAGTGAGCTATAAATTGCAATGCTATAAGAAAATGTTTGCACCTGCATCAGTTCTTGTGGGTGGGAGGTGGAGACAGGACTATGTGACACCTTTTACTGAACCAAAAGAACAAGTGACCTTTCTGAGCTTATTGGTTCTATGTCAAAACATGTATGCTGGACCAGTAAGCTAGCCCCTTCAACCAATGTTTTTATAGAAATATAAACTCTCTTTATAATGTTCATATTACAGTAAATTAAAGTGTATAACTTTTTGTTATATGTACTTTATTTTTCAGGGTGTCAGGTGCCAGGAAATAATGATTACTTTCCCTATAGGAAACTATGGCTCTTTGAGATGTGTTGTCCACACAGATTCCGCACTTGATGCACATGCACACCATCTGCGTGAGATCAGATTCTTTTGAATAGCAGTGTCTGGTGGGACTGCACCTACCCCCTGCACACCCTTTCACTTCCTGTGGCCAAGTCAGGCCACAGCCCCCCAATCAGTTTCTTCACCAATAAGAAGGCCTAGAACAGGACACTGGTCAGCAGGAATGAAAGTCAGGACATGGAATCTGTGTGGACAACAGACAGCTTGAAGAAGTACATTTACAGGAAGGTAAGTAATCATTATTTCTTCTTCAAGCAACTGTCCACATAGCTTCCGCTCTTGGCGATAGGTAGGCAATTATACCAGTGTCAGGAGATAGGTAAGAGGAGGCCCATTGAAAGAGGACCCCCCTACTAAATTTCACATTCAGCATGGAAGCTTGCAGCAGGGAAAAATGTGAGGACTGAACTCTACAGTTTTGCTCTGCATTATTCTGATATGGGGGCAGGCTGCAGAAGTTGCCTGGGCATGGGTGGAGTTACCGCTGACCTGTCCAGGTGAATCTTTCTTGGCTCAGGTATAGTAAGTCTAAATACAGTCTGAGGCCTACTTAGCTAGCCTCCATGTGGATACCAGTTGATCCTTAACCCTTTCAGCAAACATCACAAAGAGTCTGGATGAACATGTGAATGGTCTGGTTGTGTCCAAACAAAAGGTTAATGTCCTCACAACATTCAGTGTGCAGAGTTTATTTCTGCTTGGAGAGGGATGTGTTTTGGGGAAGAAAAACAGGAGGTGAATAGGTTGGTTGATGTCAAAGTCTGAGATCACCTTATGCAGAAATGTTGGGTGAGGCCTGACTGAGCCTGTATATGGTGGGCCTGCCATGAGAGCCTGAATCTCTCCTATCCATCTAGCAGACATGAGGACCACCAGGAAGGCAATTTCATGGAAAGATAGCAGAACAGCATGTAGCCAAAGTTCAAATGGGGAACTCAACAATACCATCAAAACCAGACTGAGGTCTCATGAAGGAGGGGCTCTCAAACTGGTGGAAACATACGTGGGAGCCCTCTGAAAAATCTCAACACTCTGGAGTGTGAGAAAACAATGCATCACTGAAGAGGAGGATTAATGGGGGATATCACTGGAGGTGCACCCAAACTGAACTAAGGGAAAGTCTGGTTTGTTTCAAGTGGAGTAAATATTATAGCAGGTATTCAGGCTGTTACTGGTGAAATATTCTACAGCCCCACAGGTACTGGGGCTGTTACTGGTGAAAGCTGACGCTGCATTGCCCAGACAGAGAATCGCTTCCATTTGGCTCTATATGTTAGTCTAGTCCAGGGCTTCCTGCTGCAAAGGAGAATGTCTTGTAGTGCAGCAGAATAGCTTTTCTCTCTATCACTCATCCAGCCAGCTTCCCCACAAAAGCAGGGGCCAGGAAGTCAAGTACGCAAACCACTAGGCTGACTAGCCGTCCAACACCGCTGTTACACTGCTCTTAACTGCAGTGAAAGATGAAATAATCAAAGAAAACCTAATAATTTAACTAGTGAAACTTCAAACTTGAAAACCAATAACTTCATAAGCAAAGAACATTGATATTGTGGTTCTGTCTTGCAGCCACAGGAGGCAAGAGGGAACTGAACATGAGCTGCAGCTGCCCCATCTTTTTTACCCGTGCTATGGGAAGGCAGAGGGCAAGAATATTGAAGGGGTGGCTCCAACGGGCACTACTATTCAAAATAATCTGATCCTGTATACATGGGGCGCTTGCACCCCAAGTGTGGAATGTGTGTGGACAATCAAAGATGAGTAAAGGGCTAGAATGTTAAGCTCTGTCTACATTAGGAAAATTTCAAAAAATTGCACCAACATAACAATGTGGATGTATTACACCAGCACAAATATCTCTAATGTAGACAGGCTCTTCCTTCTCTCCACCTTAGTACAGTGGGCTGCAAGCCAGGTAGGAAATAAAACCTTTTTGATTATTCAACTTGAAATAACAACATGTGCTTCAAACCACACATACTGTTATCTAATTTCAGTTCTTCCATGTACACTGACTTAAACTGCCTATATTCCCTTATTTAAACACATATACAGTAAAGGGTTGTACCAAGTTCACTCATTTGTCCTTGTGAACCTTATCTGGGAGAATTGTTGAATAGCCTTTTTTTAAAAAATTATTAAAAAGAGCTTTGGATGATTTAAAGAAGCAAAATGCAAAGCATGTTTTAATTGCCCTCTTAAGAAGCAGGGATATCCTTGAACAAGTTCTCCTCCTGGCATTAGTATACTTTATTTGATGCCAGGCACAAACATTACATGTTCAGATTTCTGACCCACAATCAGCCAATATAAACTCATGTAAGTATTTGTATACACTGGCATCCAAGACGCTAATAAAATGCAACCCCATGCCATGCTGAACAGGTCATTTTAAAGAAGCATATCCTTTTGAAACATCGGGGGGGCGGGGGGGGACTAAGCAAGTGATCAGATTTGAATGAAAAACACAACAAAATAGTTTAAACATTAAAATGATACATAAACTGCTTTCCTTTTACTGTTTGACATAATGAGAATTTTTTGGTTTTGTTTTACTCTGTTCTGTTAAACAGAAGAAAAAGGGGAAACTATTTTTCAGTGAATACTTATCACCCAATCTGCAAGTGATTCTTTTCTGTGAGCTTATTAACTTGCTTTAATACCTTAACTTCTACAAATAAGTTTACAATATGGTTTCACTAACTATTTGGATTGTAAATCTACAGCAAACCCCAAATGTTTTCCATTATATAACCACTTTATACGCCTTCCTCATGCAAAACTCTGATTGATAGATTTCAGTGTTTCACATCTGTTACAGTGAGCGCAGTACACAACAAAATAACAGCTTCACACATTTTCTTTAAAATGTGAGCTCAAGCATTAGCACATATTCATTTTGAAACTAGTTATTTACTGTTTGTCAAGAATGAGTTGTTTGCATCTCTTCTGCCTCAATTGCCAGTGACAAGATGCCATAAAATGGGATTCAATCTAATGCTAAATGTATTAGTACAAAGAGCAATTAGATAATAATATTCTGATTGATAGTAAAGGGGATGCATACATACAGTATTATCAATTCATTGTCTAGTTTAAACTAAAAACCATGGGTGCCACTAAGGTCTGGCTTTAGCCACATCTAATCTATTTGTTAACTTTTTCTATGACTCTCGCAGAGTGGAGAAAGACTTTAGAATGGGGCCTTGTCCTCAGAAAATTTAACAAATCCTCACCTTGACTAGTGGAGGGGAATTAAGCAGAAGCATTCTTTCTCTATCCTGACAGTCAGGGCCACAGGGAAGAAGCCCTATATGTGAGGTCCTGGATGACAGCTCCACTTTTGAAAAGCCATGTTGGGACACTGCCTGGCCCATTTAGTCAGACAGCTAGGAAGATATTGGGGAGGCACCACACCTTCTGCTCATTCTGTTTATCATATCCAACGACCAAACTGTCATATTTATCACAGTGGCGTGTGGAGTCTGTGACATTACTCCTGGAGATGAGGTGGCTGTGAGTGCCAGCAGACACACTCAAAGTGAGGTTCTTCCCCTCAGGATCTGCAGAAGCATCAACAGCTACAGAGCCTGGGCACAATACAGAGCTGCTGAAGGCTCTGTAAAGCAGACATTGCGAGGACCAGGATTTGATTCATTGATCTGAAACTGTATCATAATGGTCACCAACAAATGTTATCTTTGTTCAGGTGCTATCCTTTTCATTTTAAAAATACCTTCTTTGGGCCTCTCCCCGTGGCTTTTTCTTGAGAAAGACTCCCACTGGCTCCCAGGGGAGTATTGCCAGACTGAACATAGGAGTCAGGCCTTCCATTCCCTTCCACCCTATAATGCATTGCTTGTCCACCCTAAAACTCCCACTGATTTTATTGGGTATTGCAGGTGTGCAAGGAATACAGGATCTTGCCCTTCACGTATAATGTATACAGGCATAAATTATAGAACCTTACATTGAACAAAAGCCTCCACTCAGCAATTTAAAAAAGAAATGGAGGCAAGATGGCTATAAACAATAACAAAACACACTATTTCTAACTGGCACAATATCCAAACAAAATGTATATTCGTTTAGCATTTAGTTGTCTTCACTCCATTTTTCAATTGACAAACTGAAGATTAGTCTGTTCAAGTTTTCTCAAATTTTCTATTCAACATTTCTACTTATTGTTTATTCTAACATTAATATATTTGTTGGTGATATGATTGCAAGTAAATACTTTTGGATTTTGGGCAGATTACTTATTGTCTGAGACTTGTTAAAGATGGCTTGAATGGCATTGAAAAAATATACTGTGTTGCCAATATTTTTACAAGCATAAATAATTCTGTTTCTATTCACATATCCCATAATATTTTTTAATAGGTGGGGCTGTCAACACTACCAAGTACTATGGTTGCTCAACACTTCCCATTATAAACTCCTGTTTTCAGTTTCTTATAATTTCCTCAAACTTTACCCATTCAGACTTATTTATTTATTTATTTTATGCTTCGTGTCTGTCTCAGACTGAATTTTTTGGGAAAATTTTAGCCAAAACAGTTCAACTGTTTCTGAGAACAAGACTAGGGGAAAGTATGCTGTTTTGCCCATGTTAAAAAATTCTGGCAACCTTTTCTCTGGAAACATCTAGTGCACCCCTCTGGAGGGACTTCAAGTTTGGCAGGGGTGAGCCTTTGTGTCAGGGATGTGCTATTTGCAAACCCCGCCAAATTTTGGCAGATTTTCACAAAATTATATGCTTTTGAAAATCACAGTTCACACATGCTCAGTAGAGACTTGCTAGAGCTTAGAACCTTCTGAGCTTTTTACTGCTGTCATAATGAGCACATTTGCACCTCTCAGAGCTCTCAGTGCTGACTGAGCTGTGCATGCACCATCCCCACAGAGTGACAAAGCATGCTCCAGCTGAGGGACTCAAACGAAATTTCCTGGGAATGACTTCTCCCAGCTGCTGTGGGCTGGAGTGGGGCCAGGCACCAGAACTGAGAGCAGGGAGTTTGCTTCTCCTGTGCTCTCAATGATCCCTCTCTGCTGACACCTAGGCAGTGTGGAGGAGGAAGCCGTCTAATACAAACACAGAGGTAGTAAGAGCTGGTGCAGGGGAGAAGACAATGAGTCTGGTGAGACTGGGACTGGAAATGGTTGGAGAGAAAAAAAATGGTTATTAACCTGTCCATAACTGTTGTTCTTTGAGATCTGTTGCTCACGTCCATTCCACGTTAGGTGTGCGCAGGCCACGTGCACCATTACCAGAGATATTTCTCTTGGTGGTATTCATCCTTCTTGACAACCAACCCCAACAGAGGGGTAGGAGGGTGGGTTCTGTAATGGACATGAGCAACATATCTCGAAAAATAACAGTTACGGAAAGGTTAGTTGATCCTGGGGAAACCAGAATGGCCATTGCATAGACCATTGTCCTCCTGGGTAGGCAACAGCATGGGGACCCGCACTGATGTCTGATGGCATGTAGGATGGGTACTGATAGCTCTTAAGCTAAACATAGGGCCAGATTCTTCAAATGAAGAATCCTCTCTAGACAACCACAGGGGAGAAGTACCTCTCTTTGCCTCTGACCACTGGCGGATGTCCGGTGACCGGATGTCTGGTGACCACTGGCGGACCAGGGATGACTTTGAAGAGGAGAGAAGACATTGATTCTCTCTAAAGGGTACCAGACAGCCTGGTGCTGGGAAGAAACTTGGAGCACTATGTTCCCTTCTGCTCGAGGTCACCGGAGCTGACCTAATGGGGTCAGTGGGACTGGGAGTGACATTAAGTCTCTGGCTGCAACGAAGGCATGTGAGGTTGAAGGCATCACAATCCCACTGGTGCTGCGATGACCTCCTGGCGTCGGCAGGAGGTTCAGCACCAGACTCAACAATCTCAGTGGAGTCAACTGTGCTGCCATGGGACTGGGCTGGAAGAGTGACCCGACACAGGTCACACTCCACTGCCTTCCCTCTGCTTGCCTTTCTTTGGCACTGGTGAGCACCCTCTGTCAGTAGGCTGCTTTTTATGTTTCTTCCTCGGCACCGGAGATGGAGAGTGGTGCCAGGATGTGCACAGTGCCAGAGAAGTGCTTCGCACCAAGGCCAAAGTACTCGGTGCCAAATCTGAGCAGCTTAGTTCTGAAATCGGTCTAAGAGCGGCTTCCATTAGGATAGCCTTAAGTCTAATCACTTTATCCTTCTTTGTGCAAGATTTAAAGTCCCAACAAATTTGCCAGCAGTCTTTCACGTGAGATTCTCCCAGACACTTCAGACAACTGGAGTGTGGTTGCTCATGGGCATAGGTTTGCCACAGGAGGCACAAGGTTTGAAGCCCAGGGACCAGGGCATGCCCATTCCCGGGGCAAAGAAAGCACCTTAATGATAAGATGGGGAGAGGGTTCTAACTATTTACACAAATACTATTTACAATATATACACTATAAACTAAACTATGAAACAGAGAACAAAAAAACACTGATAGGCGCCTTGCTGAAGCAAGAGTAAACGTTCCAGCAAATATCATGGGTAGTAAATAGGAACTGAGAGGGCACATGGCCAGCGGCACCCCTTACACCAGCGCATAAGCACACAGACCAGAGGGTACTAGAGCCGGTCCAATGGATACCACTGAAGGAAAAATCTCTCGCTATAGTGTACATGGCAAACACATGCCTAACAATGAATGGACATGAGCAAGCACTCAAAAAAGAACTGACTGCAAATTGGAGAGAGAGATTGGGATTGGTTGTGCAAGGGACTGGCAGGACACGAGTATGTGAGCTGGAGTGAGCAGGGCAGACTGGGACTGGTTGGGCGGGGAGGCTGGGACTGGGAGCTAATGAAGGACATGGGAGGAGGAGGGAACACTAAGATCAGATGTTGGAGGGAAGTGGGGAGTCTGGGACTGGCTGGACAAGGTGCCCAGGACTAGGAACCAGTGGTGAGGGAATGGGGGAGGAGAGAGAGATCTGACAAGGACCTGAGGTCAGGGGAAAGAGCTGAAATTGAGTGGACAAAGAGATTGTGACAAGGAGTCCAAGAGAAGGAAAACTGAGCTGAGATTGGATGAGAAGTCCAGTAAGGGAGACAGGGTCTGGAAGCCATTGTGGGGGAAGGGAGAGACAGATTGAACAAAGAGCTGGGAGGGGGAAATTGGGACTGACTGGGCAAGACGACTGGGACTTGGTGTGGGGAGGAGGAGAGACTGGGTTGAGATTGGGACAGCAAGTCCAAAAGGGAAGACGAGGAAGCTGGGAATGGGATGAGAAGCCTGAAAAGCGAAGACTGGGACTGGGGAGGCAAGAAGCCAAGAGTAGAGAAGAGACTAGACAGGGACAGATTGGAGAGGACAGAGCAGAAGGAACAAGCTTAGGCAAATGGGCAGAAGAGTCTGTACCCACAAAAATACATACCTCTCACAGCCTGCAACGGAACACAAGATTTCTGAGTCTCACCATTCTTCTGCTGACAGCAAATATTTGTGAAAATCTCTGATGTATATTTGTGTATTATTCTTCTCTAGCACGTGTCCACACACAGGATAACACCACACCATTACTATCCATTAGCTCAAAGCAGAGTTGTGTGTAAGGTATCTAAAAATTCCAATCTTGCTGATGAACCATGCTGGTGTCAATATGTTGCCACAAAATAGAACTTCTGTTTTTTCAGTTTGTTTGGTTTTTTTTTAAAAAAAAAACAAAAACAAGGAAATTGCACACAAAACATTACATTAAAAGTATATTATTAAGGTTTCAAAGTCAACCACTCAAAATGGAGAAAATGTCAAAATTAAGGCTGCATGGGCAACTTTCATTTGCCCCCTCCCTTGCGCATGTGCATTAGGATACAATCACAAACTACTTTTTCCACAGGATCCCTGACTTTTCCAGTGCACAGAATGGATTTGCTCTGGGGATGCATAAGGGTTTTGTAGTGAAGGAGACAGTTGTCTTTTTGGTTTCAGAATTTGGGAAGTGTGTAGTGAACGTGGCAGGGGACTGCAGGAAGACAAAGGATGGTCTCATGGTTAAGACAGCTGTACGCTGCCTGGAAACCTGGATTCTATCCCTGCCTATGCCACAGAATTCCTGCATGATGGTAGCAGGTCGCTTAAACCAAACTTTTCACATGTGGCCATTAACTGTGTGTTCATTTGCTGATAGATTTGTTCTCTTCCTTTGCTCAAATAGGCATTATACATTTTACTTTATTCTCTAACTCCAGATCATCACAACATAAATGCTCTCATTTGCACCTGCAATACAGGGGACACTGAATTGAAACGATTAAAAAGTGACTACTTTTAAAAAATTAAGTGTTGAAATAATGTGCCCATTAAATAAAATACCCAAGGTAAAATCCTGACCCCACATTAGACAAAGGGTACGTCTTCACTACCCACCGGCTCGGCGGGTAGTGATCGATCTATCGGGGATTGATTTATCACGTCTCATCGAGTTGCAATAAATAGATCCCCAAATCGACGCCTGTACTCCACCTCCGCAGGAGGAGTAAGCGGAGTTTGAAACCCCCTGCCCCCCGCCCCAGTGTAGCTCAGGCCAAAGAGAGTTTGGCCATTGATTTAAATGGAGTCAGAATTTTTTTTTCTCTCTTCCATACTGTTGTTCTGAACAGGCTTCTGGGCAGGTTGAGACCCACAGTAACAAATATTCTTGGGTTCACCCATCTTCCTCCACCCACATTTTTGCAGGCAGGCAAAGGCAAAGTCTGACTTTCAAACCTCTGACCCCATGCTCCACCTGCTCCCCAGACTCCTGCATGTTCCCAGGAAACAAACACCCACCACCTGGCTCCTTGCCTTGCCCAGCTGCTGTTTCACAGCTTCTGTGAAGAAAACCCAGGTATTCTAGAGTCAGGCTATCCCTGTTGCTCCTCTTGGCCCAGACCCAGATGAAGCCTGGCTCTTGTGAAGTCCCGCTGCAGTATCAGTCCAAGCCCTGTAATTTTGCAGCAAAAAAACCAGATCTGAGTCCGAAGGTATGCATAATGCAGCATGGACATGATAGTGTAACGCCAGCAGACCCCAGTCGTCGGCAGGCAGGGTCGAACCAGGGAACTCTCGAGATTAGTGCATGAGCCTCTACAGCATAAGCAAAAAGCCAACTTGCTATTAGCTAAGGCTGTAGAGCAGACTCATTTAACTCTCTCTAAGTGGTCTCGGTGCACTAGATGGGACATAACACCACACCCAGTAGGCATGTGGTGTACAATAGCATGGCTGTAAGTCCCAAGTTCAGCAACTGTAAGCCCAGGTTTACAAAGCCCAGGTGGACATTCAAGTGCAGGTTTAGAAACACCAGGTCCACAAGCCCACGTCCTACAGACCTGGGTTTACAATACAATGTAGGCATACCCTACAAGGCTCCTGATATTCCCTGACCCTTGTTTGTCTCTGTGGTCCAAAGGGAGGTCCCCCTGGTCCACCTGCCAGGGTTCTCGAATTCCCTGGTCATTTGCACAGGGGCAACCTAAAATACATACACACAGCTCCTGTTGCTTCTCAGCCATGGTGCTGGGGCCTGGATAAGCAAAGGCCCACCTAGCTCCAAATTCAGAAACAACAGCAACTCTGAATATTATTGGTTAACACTTTCTTGAAGGGCTTGGGGAAGAAAATGCACACAAGCTTCTCCCAAAGCAATACATGAGCGTAATGGCATCATACTAGAAGACCAGGAGAAAATAAGTGAAACTGACCACCAACAAAAGAGGAAAACTGGCTATACAGAAAATATTGTCAAATGCATAAAATAAATGAACTGGAAACGCAGAGGGAACAAAATCCTTTAACTTTTGTTGTTTGTTTTTGTTTTGTTTTAGTCTTTTTAATAACATTAAATATTTTGTATAATAACATAGGCACAGAATTTTCATATGGAAATGTGATTTCCAAATTGATGGTGTTGCTTTAATTTCACTTTGAATTTTGTATCCTGTATTTGACTGCAAGCAAAACCACCGAGCTAAGACTACTTCAACATTTGGCCATAGACATCTAACCACATTTGTTTGTTTTTAAATGAACTCAACTCAGTATCAAAGAATCTAGTAGCTTACTTAAACTGCCTCCTAACGGCAAACCAAAAGACCGCCCTTTCTCTACTATCAGACTTGAAAGTAAAGTTGCCTTTGCCTTCTAAGAAAATGTTCGCTGGAACAAGTAAAGTTCTAATGTTCTTGTTTCTTTTAATCACGTGGTAACAGTAAATTCACATAAATAAATACTGAAATAAAATTGAGGTGCATCAGAAGGTAAAAAAAATCAAGCAATAATTTTAACTGTAAACATATTTCACTGCTGTGAACATCTAACCTGTACAAACTACAGTGACACCTCTCAGATGAACAGTTCATAAATTACTAGAACTGTTAAGATTATATACGGCACTAGAGCTATATACACTTAACAATTTTCCATTACATTGCTTTTAAACTTCAAAAAGTTTTTGCTTTTAGCCAATCAACGTGTTCACCAAGTAAGCAAACTCTATTTGTAGAATACCAACAATGTCTGAGTCTCAATTGGATTGGTAAATTAAAGCAAAAATTAAACTCCATTAAACTGCACTAAAAGTATGTAGTCTCCTTTGGGACTTGTACGTACCCACCCCCTTCTTTAATAGAAACTCTACATAGTATCAAATCAGCTGTTACTATGATCAGTAGGTTGATGATATCCATTAAAACTAGAATATTTTGAACTTTAAAAAAAAATCATGATAATACAATTGCTTCCAAATGCTGTACATTCAGTCTTTTCTCCTTAATTTTTTTAAATTTTGGAACAGAATTATTTTCTGCTTTATTCAGTTTGTCAGGTAAGCTGCCAAACTATCTAGTAGAAAGTACGAAGAACAAGGCAGATACATATGATGTGATGAACCCAATGAGGATGACAAAGCACAGCACAAATACAACTGGTAGAGCCTCTCTACATCAAACACAGCTAAAATGCTGTGTAGTAAAACCCAGAACTTTGCAAACTTTTTTTCTCTTTTTACCAGACAGTCTCCAATCATGATCCACTGTACAAGTCTCTAAAACCACACCACAAAGAGACACTTTACTTTGAGTCAATGATCACCATTTAGGAATGTTCTCAGACACTATACACTTACCTTCACATTTCTGAGTTGCCTCATTCTGTCTGTGACCAGCAGGACACTTGCATTCATACGAGCCAACTGTATTAATGCAGTTTCCTCCTGAACAGACCCCTGGTATAGCCTGGCACTCATCAACATCTATCAAGAGAAAACAGTAGTTTGCTTGAAATCAGACATTGCTTGAATTACAGTTGTGATAAACAGATGGACAGCTCCATCTTCGAAAGTATTCTGAAAAATAACCATTATTTGCAATACCACACTTCTGCATCTCATCGTGAATTTGGAGACCACTTTGTCTGGCATTGACCCTCACCCATGCTTTATTCCCCTTTCCCCTAAACTATACATTGTGATATATTAGATTAAGCATGCAACATTCAGGGCCTGCTAGATTTGACAGACTTGTTACTGTGGAGCTCCACATTTGTTAAACTGTACTTTTATATAAATTTACTCTATTTTCATTCTTCCTTTGCAGTTCATCTATAGTAGATTTCTACTGTGCTTTAACACGCACTATTTCCAATTTAAATTATGTTTTCTTCCCAACTTCATTACAACATAGTACAAAAAACATATATCTTGACAGTGAAATACGAGAACCAACATCATGACCATAACTTTAGTCATTACAAGCTCATTCACTGCAAAATGAGGCCAAGTGGGCAAAACCCTTGCTTTTTTTAAAAAAAATTATTTACAGTATACACAATAAGGTATGAGCCAAGAACTTTTCAAAAACATCCATTACAATGCTATACTTTTAAAGTGCAATAGTCCCACAGATGTAAAGCATTTTCCATATAGACAAAAACATCCTGTATTTCTGTAGATTACTATCAGCACAGCCCCAATGACTGAATTTGTTACTGCTAGATCAGAGGAGTAGTTAAAATAATACAGAGTAACATACAGAGATCTCTCTGAACTAACCAGTGTAGGCCAGAGCCATATAGAGGAACTCTTTGTATCAAACGGGGGTGGGGGGAGAGTAGGGAAAGCAGGCTTCAAGCTAATGCATGATGTATACATTCAGATACTTAGCCTCTCATAAGCTCTCACAGCTCTCCTTTCAAAAGTTCATTTAAACTATAGCTCTATGAAATTTTGCAGTTGTATGTTTATTAATTCTTTCACAATAAACAATTTGATTAAGTGCCCAAAGGCTCCACTCCACTTCTGTGAATTCTGGGTAGTCAAAACCAGCAGATCCTAGCTGTGTGGAGGCATTTCCATTACGTGGTACCTTTGTTTCCAAAAATCTCAGACACTCCTCTATAGGAGCTCAAAAGACATCCATATTTGTGGGTTCGGAGAAGGTAGGCTGGATCAAGGTTGGGGCAACTATGCTCCTCCCCAGCTCCTTGCTGAGAGAGCAATGAGAAGGAAACTGAGTCCAAACCCATGTTGTTTCCCAGCCCATATGTGGGTATAACCCACATACAGGAGAACAGAACACTTAGTGATTATAACAGACGTTGGAATTGAAAAACAAACTGCTTTATTATTTCAAAAACAAACAAACAGATAAGCAGATGTAAAAGCTGTGCAAATTTCTTCACTCTACATCAGCAAAGTACTATACACCAGCCTTGTTCAAGTTCAAAAGTTAGAGGGTATTCCTTTGTCTGCAGTCATAGATTAAGTCAGATACCCACAGCTGGCTTTAGCATTTTTGGATAGGCCTGCCCTGTCCTGTCTCTCTGACTCTGATCACTCCACTATGCAAAGGACTGGTTTTAGGATTTTGACGAGAGCATTTGAGATAATCCTTTTTGTCACAAAGTCTTCATACTGCCACCAGCTTCCTTTTCTGTAGAAGACGTGGAGCCCAGATGCTTCTACTACTTATCAATTTTTTTAAAATATCAAGGACAATTTTCCAAACAAGCCATAACAATGAGGGTCAGTAGGCCTCCAGGCACCAAAGAGCTTTATGTGCATTGGGGTGAGTTTTAGATTACTCCTTCAATTATTTAAATATAGAATTCAGAGTAGCCAGCAATATTAAAAGTACACTGTCTACTTAAAAATCTCACTTGTATCTAATATCAGAGGGGTAGCCGTGTTAGTCTGGATCTGTAAAAGCGGCAAAGAGTCCTGTGGCACCTTATAGGCTAACAGACGTATTGGAGCACAAGCTTTCGCGGGTGAATGCCCGCTTTGTTGCATGACATCCGACGAAGTGGGCATTCACCCACGAAAGCTTATGCTCCAATACGTCTGTTAGTCTATAAGGTGCCACAGGACCCTTTGCCACTTGTATCTAAAACTTCCTTTTATCTATTACTGTTAAAAGAACCCTTTAGGATTATTATAACTGAAAGGGTTTGGGGGGGGGGGAATATTTTCCACAATTTTTTTCAGTTGGTTTAATTTGCACATTAACAGCACTCAGTGGACAGTCACTTCCCTGTTTCCCATACACAGCCAGCCAGCCAGCCTCCTATTCAGTTTGTGGGAGGGAGGTTTTTAGTTTTGTTATTTTTGGTTCGTGTTATTTAAATCATGCACTAAGAAGATAAAAGTATTTTAAAAAAAGAAAAAAAGTGGTTCCAAAAGCATCTACTTTTCCCTCATTCTTTCTTTCACATTGACTTCCATTTTATTTGGCTTTGACTCTCCTCTACCCCTACTCTTTCCAGTGATGCACTGCCAATATTTTAACAAAGACTCTTCCTTTCCCATCCCGCCAAAAAAACAAAATAAAACAAAAAAAACCTCAGCCTCATGACCCCAGGTTTCTGTGTTGTTGATAAGTAGGGTGACTGATCTGGGGATCTAGTCATCTGATTTACCATTTAAGTAAAAGCAGTTTGTCATTACCAAGAAAGGAGGCAACACTGCTTGGCAAACAAACTTATTTTAAGTACATTTGCTAGAAGTGTTTATACTTTTTTTCTGAGTTTATTTCACATAGCAGTGTGCAAATACATCATTTAGATTGTGGGTGTGCTGACGCTCTTATAAGGGTAGGGGGTTCAAGCATATCCTTCCTGGGAACATTCTTTTTAAAAAAAACATCACTTAGTGCAATCTGATCTATTTGGAATGCAAAGCTGTCCCTTCTAATCGTGAGTCCAGGGAAGTCAGACCTGGCAGGTATGATTTAGCAGCATCCAGAGAGAAGATACGTTCCACTCATACCAAACCTACCCAGCAGCCTCCTCCAGCACATAATTATTGTATATGGCCTTTGACACTTATGCCTCAAAATGAACTTAAGATGCTGAATATAAATGCACCCCGTCAGTTATTGTTGCTTGTTTAAATTATGCTACCTCAGGAAACTTGTGGTTAAAAAGCAGATTAATTTGAAAACAGCAATATCTGAGTTTACTGGTGGCCTTCACAAAGACAATCTCTGTTTGAATCTCATAAGAGTACACCTCACTGCCTTATAAGCCAAAGATATTAAGTAATTATAAATTAATTGCAGTAGCAGCAGGAAATGAATAAGTTCCAGAAACAGAAAAGGTTTCTCTCTGGCCTTGAACAAAGTTTTAGAATTCAAGTAATTCCATTAATTACTTACAACTTTAATGGTTTGGGGAAAAAATCCATTATTTTTGAAAGGGGAGAAAAGAAAGACCACCTCAGGGATGGTTATTTTACACCGCATACTGCTTTTCAAAGAAGGAAACGTCCAATGAAGAAATATGAATACAGTCTTGCTAACTGAGGTACTGATCCTGCAAAGCCTCAATCACATGAGCTGGCTTACGTGTTCAACAACTTCTAGGAAAGATGTTAATCCAAATGTGTGGGGGGGGGGGGGGGGGGAGGTGTTATATTTTCACTGTAAAGGAATTGTTTAAAATCATTTTTAATATAAAGTGAATGAATACATTAAGCACCATTGTTAGTTAAAAGAAATACAACCTAGAGGCCTAATCCTGCAAGTAGTTCCTTTTTATGGGAGTAGCTGAAGTCAATGAGACTACTACTTGTATTTCACATCACACAACCCCCTCCCCATGCTCGTCCAAATAAGGGTTTTCAGAATTATGCAATTAGCCTTTTGGAATCTGGAAAGACTAGAGAGAGCAAAGTTAATACAATATATTCTTAAAATGGCTAATTCAGTGAATTACTTTCTGAATACCATTTTAAGCCATGGGAATCATTTGTCTGCATACACTACAATTTTGTGATCAAATAGATGGGTGGTTTGGGTGTTTTTGTTCTACCTTGTCAGCCAGGTTAAACTATGCCTCAATTTCAACATTATTCATTCCCCAACTGTTCATGCTTCTGAGGGCCAAATGAATAAAAAGCATTCTTGGTGCCATAAACACAAAATTAAATGAATTATCCTTTAGGCACAGTTGTATATACCAAGAGATTCAATATGCTAAAGATTAGGTAGAATGTTTCCATGTGTTCAGGGTCTGATAATATCTGGCAAGTGAAAAAAGGTTCTTTGCTTTTTCAGACAGTTTTCTGAGTAAGTGGTAACCGCGTGCAGGATTTGCATTGCTAACTTTACACATGCACCTTTGAAAACCTAGCCAACTTCGGCCTCTGTCTCTGATGAGTGGACAGTTTCTCAGCGAACCCTACAGATTAAAAAAAAAAAGCTTAGGGAAATGGAGGCTCTGTCAAATATACTTAAAGAAATTCTGTCAGATAGTTTAGACCAGGGGCGGGCAAACTTTTTCGTCTGAGGCTGCATCGGGTTTCAGAAATTGTATGGAGGGCCGGTTAGGGGAGGCTGTACCACCCCGAACAGCCAGGCATGGCCTGGCCCCCACCCCCTATCTGACCCCTCCGTCTCTCTGTCCTCTGACCGCCCCTGGCCTCCCACCCCCTAACTGCCCCCCCGGCCTCCCCATTCAAAACCCCCCTCCTTCCTGACTGCCCCCCACAGACCCTTGCCCCATCCACCACCACCCCCCGCTCCCAGACCGCCCCAGGAACCCCCGCCCCGACTACCCCCCACCGCCCCATCCAACCCTTCCTGACCGCCCCTCCCCTGAGACCCCTGCCCCATCCAACCACCCCTTCTCCCTGACCACCCCCGGAACCCCTGCCCCCATTTAACCCCCATGTTCCCCGCCCTCTGACTGCCCCGACCCCTACCCAAACCCCCGCCCCCTGACCACCACCCCAAACTCCCCCTCTCCCTGCTCCCTGACCGCGCTGCCTGGAGCACCGCTGGCTGCCTGCGCGACTGTACTAGGACAGGTAGCCGCGCAGCACAGAGCACCCGATCAGGCTGGGTTCTGCAGCTGCGCCGCCCCAGGAGCTTGCAGCCCCGCCGCCCAGAGCATTGCGTCGGCAGAGCAGTGAGCTGAGGCTGCGGGGGAGGGGCCGGGGGACAGCCTCCCAGGCCAGGAGCTCAGGGGCCGGGCAGGACGGTCCCGCGGGCCAGATGTGGCCCGCGGGCTGCAGTTTGCCCACCTCTGGTTTAGACCCTAAATTTTGGGGAAGAAGCTTGGTTTGTTTGTGTTTAGTAAAACTTTTTTGTTTTTAAAAAAAAAAAAAACGAAAACCATTCGCCTGAATGTTATATTTTAATTTAAATGAAAATAGATTTGGTTGTTTTTTAATTAACCCGGTGTTTGAGAACCAGAAAGCTAAATGGCCTAGAATACAGTTGAAAAGACTAGCCTTTTCTGTGTGTGCTAGATGAGTAAAATAATGCAAAAGTAAATAATCTGCAGAAACGGTGAAAATCACATTAGATTTTTTTTCTTGTTTTAATAATTTAAGGTATTATCAGTTACTAGGGGTCTGATCCTGAGAGCTATGGCATTAACTTCAGTGGGAGCCAGATGGAGTCCCAGGTAAGGGGACATCTATTTTAAGAGAGTCACTAACACACACAGCAGTTCTTCAGAACTGACCTATCAGGAAATTAATATCTGTTGTTTTTCATCATGAATTTGAAGTTTTTATGAATTCTGCCATCTCCGACTGGATGTATTCTTACTATATCATTACTCAGCATATCATCTCCTGCAGCTCCTTCCCATTTTCATAAGAACAATAGGCAGTAGGAGGGAAGATGTTTGAGAAAACTCTTGAGATTGGATTAGCCACTCGGTAGTGGGGCAAAGATGTAGGAGCTCTCTATTTCCTCTCCCTCGTGCTAAGAATCACTGTCTGAAGAGGAAAGGGAGTAGCTAAAAAATGGACTGTTAAGGAATATAGGGAGGAGATGAGAAATCTTCCAGCATGGGATTCCTGCCACTACCTTGCTGCACAGCCATGTAGTAATGGCAAGAAAATATTTTCAACTAAGACTGTCTCTTGTCTGAATACTTTGGATGAGGGACTGTCTGATCTCTTGGGAACATGACAGGTGTCATTTCTGTCTTCTCCTGAATTAAATATCAGTCATAAAGCCTATTGTTGAAGCAAAAAGAACTGCTATGGGGAGATTTAAAGAACTGGGTTAAATTTAAATTCCTCTTTAGGTTGCCATGGTATCATTAATGAATGAATACATAAATCTATAACATTCTACTTGCTCTGCAAACGTAACTGATTAATCCACAAAAAATGCCAGCCACCCAGCTGAGTACCTCTCCTAGACCTGAAAAAAGAGCTCTGTGTAGCTCAAAAACCTGTCACTTTCACCAACAGAAGTTGGTCCAATAAAATTATTACCTCATCCACCTTGTCTCTCTAGCCAGCCAGCTAGGCTTTTATCCCTATTTACGAGCATAAAGAAGTGAAATGAATGGCCCATAGTCATACAAAAATAAAGGCAGGCTGCTTTATTTTACACCTCTTGTTGATTTTCCTGCTCCAACCTCAGCCTTTGGCTCCTTCACTGTGTAAATTACATGAGTTAACACCATATAATCTGGATCAGCACTTACTTCCCTGATTATATATATATATTCGGATAGATATAGCTATTTGTTCTTTAAGTAAGGGCTTGCCTACATGGGGTTATTCTAGATAGCTATTCTTGATTAACTCCAGTCTTTGGAAGTGCACACCATACCTTATTCTCGTTTAATTTTCACATATAAGTAAGGATAA
Organism: Chelonia mydas; assembly: GCF_015237465.2. Taxonomy (NCBI): domain Eukaryota; kingdom Metazoa; phylum Chordata; order Testudines; family Cheloniidae; genus Chelonia; species Chelonia mydas. The sequence goes on from NC_051245.2 coordinate 79,521,214, forward strand.
AACTGGTTAGCAGTTCAGAAAGGCTAACAGCTATATATAGAAGCCTACCAGAAGTTAGTGATACACTTGTTGATACAATTTAGTAATAAGTGAGGACAGCTCCTCAGTTAGTACTCAAGCCAATTCCCTCTCCGTCTGGACCAGGGACTTTGATGTTATTCTTTGCTGCCTCATGGATCCTCATAAGGTAAATTTGTTCTCCAGATCTTCAGGCTTGGCAAGTTCTGATTTTCTTTGTTTTTTCATGTAACTTTCTCACCATGCAGCCTTCCAACTCCTTCAAATGGGTTATCTGTCTATCTCATCCACATTTGTCTAATCTGTGTCCTTATAAAGTGCCCATTACGTTATGATATAGAGGCTCTTTGATGTATCAGTTCCTAATGGTTGGTGTCCAGTTTTTCCACTAATTTTTCTTATGACAGTGGCCAAATTACCTACTTAAGAGGAGAATTTCATTTCTCCATTTTTTACAATCCTTAAATAAAGCTAGAAATGGATTAGTGCTATCTCTTCTGACGTGTGTGTGTGTGTGTGAGAGTGTGTGTGTGTGAGAGAGAGAGAGGAAGAGTCCTCCTGAGGCAAATAGTGGCACTCCCAATTAGAAATCACTAATCTGGTCTTATCTTTCATGCCCCCTTTCATTTCCACCCTCAACTCTCATCTTTAGGGATTTTAGCAACATATATAAAACTTCTTTATTGCTTATGAGGATTATTTAGACTGGATTTCAGTGAATTCAATGATTTCTCAACAAAGCTCGTGTTTCTTACAGCCACTGTGTCAGGTTGAACCTGTAGGGCAGGGTTCTCAGACCCCTCAAAGGGTCATGAGGTTATTACATAGGGGGTTGCAAGCTGTCAACCTCCACTCCAAACCCCACTTTGCCTCCAGCATTTATAATGGTGTTATATTTTTAAATATATTTATTAAAAAGTGGTGATTTAATTTATAAAGGGTTACACTCAGAGGCCTGCTATGGGAAAGGAGTCACCAGTACAAAAGTTTGAGAACCACTGCAGTCCAGGGTGCTCCCAAGGGGTGAGGGTGAGCACCTCTCTCATCCCAGAAGTCCCTCGCTGGATGTAGACATTGAGTTGGTTTGCAGTGTGGGGTGTGGGCCTCCAGCTGTGAAGCTTGGGGAAGCAACCCTTCTAGATGCAAAAGGAGTTCAAATGAAAAAGATAAACAAAATAAAAGCAGTCCAGGCTCACCTTGCTGTTCCCTGCAAGGCAAAAGGTAAACAGTCTCTGTGCAGGGGGATGGGTTCCTAACACCGTGTGTGTCTGAGGCTTTAAAAAGGAAAACAAAGTAAAGATGATCCCTCTGCCTCTTCAAATGCTCCAGGCAGATCCAGGCAGCAGAGGCTCTTTAAGCAGCTTTCCTATTAAACAAATTCTGCTTTGTGAAGCTAGAGAGCTTCCCTCTGAATGCCACCTGGTATTGGGCTTGAATCCTCACTTTTAAGGATCCACCCCCTTCAGGCTGGACAGGCCTCTTAGATGTGCTGGGCAGAGGCTGACTGTGCCCACAGGAGCTCTTTAACCCCCTTCCCTGGCTGGGATGGGAAGCTGTCTCACCCCACATCATCAATAAGGCTATGTCTACACTGCAATTAAAAACCCACAGCAGGCCTGTGCTAGCTGACTTGGGCTCACAGGGCTTGAGCTAAGGGGCTCTTTAATTGCAATATAGACATTTGGACTAGGGCTGGAGACTGGGCCCTAGGACCCTGACTCCTAGGCACCCTGCCCTGCTGAGCCACCTCTCTGGCCAGGTTCCATGAAGCCCCTGCAGTCAGGTTCCTTGGGCCCTGGTGCACAATGCATCCTTAGAGCTTAACCCCTTCCTGCCCATGCTGTAGCCAGAGGTGGCTGGCTTATGTCCATGGCCATCAGCAGCCTGGAGATGTTAGTTGCCTTTCAACATTGTGCGGGCAGGAAGGGACAATCTGCTTCCAGCCACATGGCAGGGGAAAGAAGAGATGAGCTCTACAAAGACATAGGCCAGGTCATCCCTTCCTCACCTCCTCTTCCCCTGTGGCTAGAAGCAGCGCCCCCCCCTTCCGTCCCGTACAGCCTGCACAGTTCCAAAAGGCTGCTGCTGGCCACATTCTCGTGTGAACCCTGGCAGAAATCGGGGGGTGGTTGGGGGAGGGAAGAGGCATATGACCCTGTGTGCCCCCCACACATGTTGCCTTAGGAAGATGTGGCGCCAGGTACCAGGAGAGGTGGGTCCGTCCAGGAGGCCCAGCCAGGCGTAGAGGGCGGAGAGGGCGGTCACCACCAGTGTGAGAGAGTGTATGGAAGTGTGTGTGTGTGTGTGTGTGTGTGTGTGTGTCACCTCTCCCCATGTGTGTGTGGGGTGGGGGTAGGGATGTGTGGGTCACCTCTCGCCATGCGAACCCTAAAGTCTTAAAAATAAAAAGGTAAATAAAAAGAATCCAACTATGCAGTATTTCTTTTTAACAGGGACTCAGTCAACTTGATGTTAATTTGAATGGTCTACTGCATATTCTGATTGATTGCCGTTGAACTCACTTGAATACGAGTAATTTTATCAGGTGTCCCGTATTCAGCATATGGAAATATGGTCACCCTACCCCTTACCCTTCTCTTTACGAAGCTAAATAGATGAGCTCCTTGAGTCTATCACCAGAAGGCCAGTTTCCTAATCCTTTAATCATTCTGTTGGCTGACTGAAGTATTTATATTGGACTATTTAAAGAAAGGAGTTCTCCTTGTATAGCGGGGTGGTCACCCGCTCCGGCCCTGAAGGGGTTAAAACAGCCCTGGGAAAGGGCTGCCCCGGGGAGCCAATAGGCTAGGCTGATTGGGGAAGCAGCCACAGCTGAGGTCACGCCCCAATCAGGCCGCAGCTGGCCCTATAAAAGGGCTGCTGGACAGCTTTGGAGGGAGATGGACTTGGCTGCCTGGGAGCTCAGGGTACAGGGCAAGCTGAGGAGTGGAGCGGAGCGGAGCCTGACAAAAAGGCCAAAGCAGGTGCTGGGCTGCAGGGAAAGGCAGCAGGTCCAAACCCTCCTTGCCAGTGATGAGTGGATTACAGACCACAGTCTGCCCCAGTGAGTGGGGGGGCTAAACGATGACTGGCAGTAGCCACTGAGGCAAGGTGGGGATAGACGGTTGGCGGTTCCCTGTGGAGGGGAGACCCAGAGACTGTGGGGGTACTGCAGAGGGCAGAACCCTAAGGTAAGGGGCACCAGGGTCTGGGAGGACATTGGCCAGCCGAGGGTGCTCCAGGGCTGGAGAGCTAATTCCCAGGACAACCAGCAGGAGGCTCTGCACCGGTGAGTCATCGCTTCGCTACACCTAGTTATAACCATTCTCTCTTGTACGGTGTTAGGCATTCTCTCAGTTACATCTGGGGATCTGTCTGTACAGAGACCACTGCAATCCAATCATGTTTTCTGAAATGGCTTTGGGAAGTCGTAAGACTTACAAGATATTGACGCCCACAGACAGATCAGTGTATGTAGTTGATTTTGAGATTCCCCTCAGTAACAAACTTCCCCCATGTCTTTAATAGGCTATACCCATTTATGCTATTTTTACAAAAAGTAAAAGTGCATACAAGGATTATAAGAATCCATGAAAGAAACAGAAATCCACGTGTCATCATCTTCTTGGTGCTGCATATTGACTGTAGGGTTTGAGGATTTCATTGGAGACATACATATTTCAGTGACACAATCTGAAGCCCAATTCACAATCCCAAACACAGGAATAACCCTGGTTTTCCAAAGGTGGTAAAGTGCCATTACTACATGCTATAAACAGAGTTGTGAAACACTTTATATCCAATGCAATAAGCAGTCAGAGTGGCTTGTCAGATTGTAACCATGCATGTATTGTAATAACAGTTGATGTCAGATCTGATAATGAGTCAGACCTCACACTAGCTGTGGATACTTGCCCAGACAGTCAGAAAGAGAGATTGCCTTGGGGTCCTAGAACACTGACAGCAAACAAGATCCTGTATTATTTGTGTCTTGTGGCCAAACTAGAGAAAATGTACAGAAGTTATGTACTCTGGAGAGTATTTCTGCCAACTTGGCTGCTAGGAATCCCAGGAAAAGTACTGAAACAACAGTCTATAATTCATTACATATCTCAACCTGAGACTACCACCACCTATGCAACAGAAAGGAAGTAACCTCCTAATTATTTGGAATTTCTGCTATCTTTAGCCATTTCATTCAAACTGCATGTAGCTTAAGAAGTCAATCAAAGGAAGAGACAGCAGGCAAGACAGAAGCTTTCTTGATATGTCTTCCCTCATCATATATATGAGGTCATCTGCAAGTGGAACAATCAGTCACTGATTGCTAGAGAAAAGACAGAAAGGGATGGTGCATCAGACAAGGAGTCTGACAGGACTTCTCAGTTCTTAGACCATTCTTTACCAGTCAAAGACACAGGGGGCTACTGCCCATTCACAAAGCAATGTTCCTGGTACTACATCTGCTAATGCACTCTTCAGTCTTTGAACCCAACTGACTGACAGATCTTGTAGTTGGAGCTACTGGTGGTTTATGTGTCCCCAAGATTGCGCAAATAGGTAAGTAAATAATTAATAAATAGCAAAGATAAAGAACTAGGACCCCAACCACCATTTTACAGAGCAAACTGCTCAACAGTAACAAAGAGGCCATCAGTTCTTTTTTTCCAAGACATAACTCAAAGTACATGGGCATTTTTACTTTAATCAAAGACCAGAGTGAGACACTCAGGTTCAGTAACTAGCATTATACCATGGCTGGTGGATGTGTAGCCCCTGTGTGTCTGTCTCTCATTATGTTCTTTTGGTTTGTATTTTTCCCCCCCAATACCATTAGTTTCGTTATTAGGTGCATGTATCCCAGCTAAAACTTTGGCGTTTCCAGGATTATTAGAATTTTGTGAATAACAGCAATCATAATTTTCTGTGTTTATTATTTCTGAGATTCATGGAATCTCAATCTATGAAATAATGAACACTGCACAAAAACAACAGTAATTTGGTTTTAGGTGGATATGAGTTTTTCTAGACGATGTTCACGATGCAGTAACCATGCACAGCCAAACCAAAAGGCTTACCTTGGCATGCTCCATTGCGGATGTTAGGAATGAAGCCACGACGACAGGGCTGAGGCTGGGCAGGACACATCTCACAAGGATGGCCCCACGCACGTCCAATGGTTGCACAACAAAGAGTCTTCGTGCAAACAATGCCAGTCAGCTGGCCCTGACACATTTGGTTGTTGACCTGAGTGAAACAGGGGCCTGTTCTATAATCTGGAAAAGAAGAATGGAAAAAGGGAATGTCTGATGCAAACACAATGTTGCCTCAACCAACTGACCCACATAGCACAGAGGGAACAAATTTTTTTCCAACAGATATCAATGTAAAGAAAATACCAGCAGATCTTTGACATTTAAATCATGGTCTCATATGCAGACGTAATAGGAAACCTTCCACAAGAAGCACTAATTTTTGTAAAAATAAATAAATGCCAGTTCAAGATTTTAGCTATTGAGAAAGATGCTGAAAGATGAAGGGAGTTCATCCCCCCAAAACTGAGCTTTTAGATGATCAAATGAAAATCAGCTGTAAAATTAATACTGTAATATATGAAAAGCTAAAAATAAAAAAAAAAACCATTTTATTAACTCCTGGGAGACCTGGTATTGGGATTTCCAGTTGCTGAGCAAATTAATTACAATTTACCAGAGGAAAATCCAGATCAATGGGCTCACTTCAGATCAGATGAGGTCATCCAAGAAACAGTCACACAGCTAGCATTCCATTTGAAATACTTAGTACAAACTAGTGACTTAAACTGGATTGCATTCTGTGAGAAGCATGCAGTTATCATTTATTTTCATGCAGAAGTGATAAGGAAAATGGAAGTTGTACATGCTATGCTGATGAACTACTGGAAAAGACAAGCATTTGCAAATATGCAATTACAAATGTCACATCAAGTTGGTGAATTACAACATTTAGTAAAGAAAGCGTAACCCCCTCATTTTAAATCCCATTTGTTTGTAATGATTTGCATAACCTTGTCTCCACAAGTTGTGATTTATGGATAAGAATTCAATATTTATATGATCTGTCACAACCAGATGTATAATTTAGCAACTAGCATATTCCTCCTTTTTCATACAGCAATGGACAATAGGGATATTTTCCCCATAATATCTATGCGGTTTTTTGGATTTTTCTAGAAATAAAGCCATGGCACATTTCATTTTGAGATTTTAGATTACTACTGATCTTCTTTGTACCTTACATTTAACAAGTAAAAGCATAGATACAGATCCACCGTGCTGAGAGCAGGACTGAGGAGTGGAGGAAATGTGGCTCAAAGCCACTCTTGTATTCCCCTTATCCTTGTAGCACTCAATGTAAATCAGAGCCACTTCAGGACTGTTCAAATTTATGTTGATTTACAACAATCCTCTAGGAGCCATTCCAGACCAACAGAAAGCAACGGTAATTTGTCCGTACACACTCCTCCTGTGACACATCCCTTAGGCTGTGCTGCTGACAGAGGGTGACAGCTGATTATGCCAGCCCAGGATTCCCCCATAACAGAGATTCTCAGCTGCCCATTTAAGATGACTTTACATTTCCTTTGCACCAAGGATCAGGCCCATATGGTTTATATTGTAATTAGCCCCATTCACTTCACTGCGTGTATTCACAGTACATAAAGTTAAATGTGTGCATAAGTCTCTGCAGAATCAGGACCTAAATTATGATATAAAGGGGTTAAGAAAAAGTCTGAGGGTAGAGGATTTCCATCCACCTAGATAGTCTCAAGTGAATAACTATACTAAAATATTAAGACTTTTGTGCTTCCCCCGCCTTCTCTTCAATACTCAAATACACAGAGCAACTTTTTTTTTTTTTGGCTACAATACCTACGTTATCTAAAGGAAGTGCTAGACATTAAAAAGGTCTCAGTCTGCCCTCTCCTCCAAAATACTGAGTGTATCAGCTCCACAACAGTTTCAGTTTTACTGAGGGCCAAAGTTCTTCCCTGTCAAACCAATGACTGTTGCATTTTTTTAAAATGTACAGAAGTTATATACCTCTGATTGATAAGAGAAGACAGTGACCTTATCACACAATAGACTCATACAGGAATGACTAATATTTGAAATATGGACAAATTCCATAAATCCCATCAGGGATTTCAGTACCATGAATTCATTGTGAATCTTGCCTGAATTTTAATTAAAGGCTAAGGATTAGGAAAGAGCTCGATCATGTGTTACCATTGTGCACTCCCTTCATGAAAGTTTGTGCAGGTGTCATGCAGCTTGAGGGGAATATCACATGGTACATTGCTTTCAGCTTTCAAATCATTGTCGATGATCAGGTTACTTTGAGAAAATACAAATGCTACCCAAAGAAAAACAGAACTGTTCCGAAAATAAGAATGTAAAGATATGGGGTGAAATCCTGGCCCCATTAAAGTCCAATGGAAGTTTTGCCATTAACTTCAATGGAGCCAGGATTTCACCAGTGGAAAACAATATGCTCTTTAACAAAGACAGGTATTGCAATTAATTACAGAGTTTGAGCTATAACAAAATATAGTCTCCTTGGCATGTGAAGGCAATGTTCTTCATATACACAGCAAGAGGTTTTAATACTATTACTTCAGTGAGCAGACTTCCATTCTAACATCCAATTGTAAATACTGCTATATACAAAATGACTACCAGAACTGCATTTATTATTTTTTAAATGAGGGGAAATTATTATTAATCCTGTTTATGATGATAGTGCCTAAGGGCCACAGGAGCAAGGCCTCCTTGTGCAAGGCACTGTACAAACACAGAGTAGTAAATGGTCCCTGTTCTAAAGCGCTTACAATCTAAACAGAGAAGACACATGCAGGGTGAGGGAAGGAGTGTGCACTCTGTGGTGGCAGCAAACATCATGGCAGTTCTGGTTTTTGTTATGGCTTGGCTTAACCTAGGAGGGGATAAGTTAAATGGAAAAAACAGGGAAAGGAAGGGGGGCTGGGCAGAGTCTAGAGGGTAAGAGGGGCAGGTATAGAGTGAAGCTGTGGGTTAACTGACTGTGAAGAAGGAGGTGGTAGAGAGTTGGAGCAAACAGCCAATCAGCACAGGGCACAGAAAGTACAGTCAAAATTGCAAAGAGTTCTCTGACTGTCCAGAGGTCTCTGCTTTGGCTGATCTTGTTGCTACTGGCTGGAGTCTCAGGCTGGCTTCTCTCTGAAGTCTTCCCCCAAGACCCAATAGTCCAAGTGCCTCCAGAGTAATGGGGGCCTGCCCTGGAACAGTTCTGGATGCAGGGGATGTTGGAGAGAGAGATACCCCAGCTAGAACCCACTTTACCCTCTCACCTCCTCCAGTGCAGTTGTCCCCAAGTTTGAGGAAAGAGGTATAGCCTACTGCTAAATGGGTACTCATGTCTGCATCAAAAGCTGAGTTAATGTGTGCCTGCGTTCTGACTGTCAGCAGCCTAAGCATTGCTCTGCATGAGGTCTAGACATGACAGGAATGACCACGAGTGATATGGTTAAATCCTTTGAGGCTTCAGAACAATCAGAACTCCACACCAACCAGATTCAGAAACATGTGGAGCTGAAAAGTTGTCTTAAAAGGGCATGGGTGGAAAATAAGTAAAAGGAATATCTATGAGCCATCCTATGTGGAAAAATATGGTTTACATAATTAAACTGAATCATAGATTATGGGAGTGCCCAAAGGTACAAGCACTCTGTGATGAGGTGAAAACAGAATGGGGTTGTATTACATGCAAAGTATTGTCGTCATTGATGATATCAAACAAGACACATCATACCAGAGGTACAGAAGTATTTTAAGGGTCATTGCTGCTAAGAGATTAATTCCTGTGTAACAAGCGCCATGCTGGCTCACCAGCAAATACAAAATCTGGGAACTGCAACATTAACAGCATGAATTTCTATCACTCAAGATAAATGAATAATTCTTGTAGCTGCAGTAGACTCTCATCCTCTCTGGACAAGTCACTAAAAGGAGGATATATAACACACAGAGCAGCGGGTTACCATTGCACAATGGAAACAGTTCATATCAAATATAGGGTAAAATTCCTTCCACCTAACTAAAGTCTGAGCATTTGGATTTTTGGTTGTGGAGGTAAGGAACCTAATGTGGCTGCTGCATAAGTCCCCACAGCCGAGGTTCTCAAACTTCTGAAAACAAATTACTACAGGATCCCAACAGGGGGGACTGAAGCCTGAGCCCACTCAAGTCTAGTGCCTCGCGTAGGGGTGAAGGGGTTGGCAAAGGCAAAGCCCAGCAAGTTTAACACCAGTCCCGGCAACCCCATTAAAATGAGGTCATGACCCACTTTGGAGTCCCAACCCATGGTTTGAGAACCACTGCTTTAATAGGTTGGAATACTGGCTGCAGCCCTTCTGCACCAGTTGTGCAAGGTATTGGAGTCCCTGCATCTACAGGAACATAAATATACAGCCCATCCCCTGTTCCATCTCTGAATTGCCCATAAAGTAACCTTCTGCACCAGCCTATTCAGAGCTGGCACTGAAACCATTTCCATGACCTGCAGTGGAGCACATAAGCATCCCTGTGTGGCTACTCAGTGTGCAGACTTCCTCTGCAAAGTTTAAGCAGTGTGGATGCAGTGGGCCAGGACAAGACCATCAGGGGTGAATGCCATCTCTCGTGTGCTGAAGTGACAATTTATTGTCTCAATTTTGAAAGCTAGCTCTCATCAGGTCTGCTAAATCTTACTGTCATAACTTGTTGTAGCACTTCTATACAGATTAGTATGGTTGGGGGCTGGTGCTGTCTGGTATGTATGTCACTTTAGTGCCCCAAAGTAAACTTTTTAAAGAGGACATATTAGATAATGTGGACCAACTATAATATGGACAGAAGTATAATTACAAGCTTTGCTATGTAAAACTCTGTTCTCCTCAGGAGAATGTGGGGCTGCTGTAAGCCCCCACAAACACTAGCAGACTAATATTTAATTTTGCTAAACTCATGGCTTATTCAAGTAAATTAGGAGCCCACTTCTCTCCTAAAAGACCTAAAGGTTTGGTATGTAAATCCTCTACACTGCTCAAACATTATAGCTAAGGTGGGTTCATTCCCATGGAGGAGTTTGGGGAAGGAGATCGGGATTATGACCAGAACTCTGAGAGAGACTGGGTGCACATATTGGGTGAGAGGATGGGGGATATTAGGGGAGTAATATATTGAGAAACCTGGAGGAGACCACCCAAATCATTATGGGACTCAAGTTGTTATAACCAGAGAGTTCTCTATTGGCAAGAAGCAACCGTTATGCCATATCACTGGATACTAGGGCACAAGCATTAGATATCATGCTAACATCTATACGGCCCCCAGTGGCTGCCAGGTCTGACTCGATTCTAATTAGACTCCTAATTACGTGTAAAAGAATTAACTTCCTTCTAAAATTGCAGTGACACTGAAAAGGACTTAGAGGTAATAGTAGATAACCAACTGAGAATGTGCACTCAGTGCAATTCTGAGGCGAAGTCAAGGAATGCCATCTTTAGATACATAGTCAGGGGAATATCAGATAGGAGAAGGAAGGCAGTATTGCCTTTGAATACTGCATTAACAAGACTACTACTGGAATACTGTGTTCAATTCTGGTGCCCACACTCCAAAACAGATGTTGAAAAATGTTCAGACAAGAGTTACAAGAAGGATATAAAGTCTGGAAAACATGCCTTATAGTGAGAGACTATAGAAACTCAATCTACTTAATTTATCCTAGAGGAGGTCAAGAGATGACCTGATCGTGGACTACAAGTGTCTACATAAGGATGAGATTTCTAATAGATGGCCCTTTAATTTAACAGAAAGTCATAAACAAGATCCAACAGTGGAAAGCTGAAGGTAGACAAAGTTCCAACTAAAAACAAAGCACAAATGTTTAAATGATGGTAATAAAACATTGGAATAACACACTGAGGGAGGCAATGGATTATCCATCATGGGAAGTTTTTAAATCAATGCTGGGTGTCTTTCTAAAATGTGCTATAGCTCAACCAAAGTTATGGGCTTGACGCAGAAATTATTGGGTGAGGTTCTATGGCCCATGTTACACAGGAGGTCAGACTAAATCATCATCATGGTCCCTTTTGGCCCTAAAAGTCTACAAAACCATTAATCAGATTTTCCATGTGGGTTTTCAAGTCTTACTGTTAGGTGTTTCTTCATTTGTTCCGTTTTCAGTATTGCTACTGGAACAATTCTGCCAGAGAGCGCTGATGGAACATATGCTATAAATTATTTGCTACTTAAAGTCTAAATGCCCTGGTGAGAGAAGGTGATTTACTCCTGCCATGTATATTATTCATGGTTTTCTTTGTCTCAGAAAACTGTCTGAGTTCAGTATGTATTGTGACTTGAAGACTGACAAAATTTCTATAATGATTAAAATTATAAATAAAATGTAAATTTAAAAACAAAAGAGCTTTTCTTGGCATAGAAAGCACAGGAATGGAGAAAATGGAAGTAGCATACAGTACTTATAAATCTGTTTTGAAATTACCAACAGCATTACTGTTCTTTATGTGCATTCTGCATTAACTCAATGGGCCTGTCTACACAGCAACTAGACACCCACGGCTGGCCCATGCTAGCCGACTTGAGCTCGCGGGCTCTTTCATTGCTGTGTAGACTTCTGGGCTACAGCCCACGCTACACCCTGAGCTTGGAAGTCCACACAGCAATAGAACACCCCCACAGCCTGAGCAGGTTGATACGGGCGAGCCGTGGGTTTTTCTTTGTTGTGTAGACATACCCAATTAGTCTCTATATACACAGATGTACAAATATTTTTCTTAGAATTTTATTTGATTTTAAAAATCAATTCTGTGCTATTTAAATAAACCTGCCTGACACACAAGTCTGTTCTAATGGTGGGGAACACAGGAATTGCTGTAGTGGATAAGACCTGAGGTCCATCTAGTCCAGTATCCTGTCTTTGACAGTGGCCAGTACCAGATGCAGCAGAGGAAGATACAGAACCCCGCAGTAGGCTGACGTGTCCCCCTCATTAGGTCTCATCATGGTCTCTAATAGGAAGAGATTGGCTTAAGCACTGAAGCACAAGGTTTAATATGCCTTTCAAAATTTGTTGTAATTAATTATGACAACTCTGGATATTTTGATATCCATATTAATATCCAATCCTTTTTGAATTTTGTTAAGCTCTTGGTTGCAATGACGCCTCTTCTGGCAATGAGTTCCCCAGTTTAATTGCTGTTGTCCAGCAATTATGGTCAGTTCCTCCTGAATAACCACAAAGAAATGTCTGCCTGCCTCAGCAAGATGGAGGGAGGAAAGAGCAGGTGAAAGAGTAAATAAATGACACCCCACAGACTTACAAAGTCTCCATTAGAAGTTATTTGGGGGAAACCTAAGCATGGAGCCCTCTTCTCGGCAGGGATGTGCTGACAATATATTAATAAAAAGCTGTTCCCATATAGGTCCGAACCCTGCAACTGACCCTTCTTTGGCAGATCCCAGCATCGACACAGAGATCATTGATGCTAACAGGGCCCCATAGGGCATGTGAAGTGAATTGTGGTTTAGGGCCTGTGCTTATGAGAACCCTGGTAAACAGGGTGTATCTGTGCTAGAGATGATTACTGAGGGACTCACTGCAGATTCTCTAACTTTCTCTCTCATTTAAACAATCACTTTCTTATAACAATAACTAAAGAGGGAGGTAGCCTGGCTTGACAAACATATTTAACTGTACTTGGCTGTAAATGTTTACACTTTTATTTCTGAAGATTTACTAAGAATATTAAGCCTAGTGTTCAGTATATGCAAGACAAAAATGCAATCGAGGCCTTGTATAGGGACTCTGGTACATCGCTACCTTAAAAAAAATTCCTGTCATTTCATACAAACTGTTCCATTCCAGATCTAAACCAAATTTGCCCTTCCAAAGGACTTTAATAATCCCCAGAGATAAATCCTGACTGACAGGCATGATTTAGGAGTAACCAGGGAGGGGATGAGCAAGGAAATCTCAACCCTCCCCCTTCATTTTGGAGACAGAATTGTACCAAAGGCTCCAAGGACCTCCCAGGAGCTCACTCCCACACATTAGTGCCATTAGATAACCAACAGATGCTTGGAGCATCCAGAAATTAGACAGGACTGAAGGGTGGCAGAGCACTTCACCAGGCTCACCATTAGGGCTCACACTTAATTTTATTCCACAGGACAAGTAATCACACTGGGGGAAATTCACTCCCCTCAGAGTCCAGGTACTACCAGGCACTGTGTTGGTAGTTAAATCCATACTGGCAGAGTGGAAGGATGAAATCCATGCTTGGGAAGAGAAAAATACAATTAAGAGGCTCTGGGATGCAGACCCTACCTGGCTGTTGTTACGTGCTAAAGTAGCAGTTGCTGCCCCTACAGTAAACCCTACATGGGATGCAGTAGCTCTCATTCCTCAACCTGCCCCAACACTCCTCCCTACGTTCATGTATGGAGCAGTGTGTAAACTAGCTCCACAGAAGTCAAGGGGGCAGAGGTCTCTGTACACAGCTGCCTGCAATCAGAAACACCTGCTCAGGGATATAGAAGGGATTTTGCAGTAGACAGGGACTTGCATGGTCTCTTTGCCAGTCAGTTAATTTAACCCCATTGTGATATGTGTTGAACAACACTGCTCAGTCATCCTGCAATGTCATAACATCACAACATATGAAATAAATTCACAACTCAACTGCAGGGCAAGCAAGGTCAGCAGGCCAAGGAATGTACCACCAGAATTTGGGACTCTCTCATGGATTTGGGGAGGGTAGACAATTTAACCAGAATTTTTATGTTCATATTAAAAGTTGAGGAAACTGGGCCTGGCCTTGCTTAATTTTTCATCTGAGCAAGGGAGAAGGGGCTGATGATATATAAATTTGTAACTGAGGTTAGACAATGAATCTGAAACTTATGCATATGCAAATATTCTTTCATGTACAGCCTGAGTTCACTATCTGCAGATCACAAACTGCAGTTTGCAAAAACAAGTTTAAACATTAGAAAGGAACAAAGTTTGTTTTATTAAAGATTATCTAAAATTATTTTTCCTTTGATATTTTAATTACTCTAATATGGAAAGGTGTTTTTTTGTGGGTTGTGTGGGTTTTTTTTGTTTTTTGTTTTTTTTGCAGTAAGACTGAGCTGCAAACATTGAGGAGGTGCCATGAGGGAGGTTTCAAAGATTTAGAACAAGAAGTTTGATGGATTGTACTGGTTTAGGCCTCATATAAATAAAAATTTTTTTTTTTTTTTTTTTTTTTTTTTTCAAAAGGTGACATCCAACAAATTGGGGAGAAAAGATTGTTGGCTGAAAATAAGAGCTAGTCTCTAGGAAAAAGAAAGGAACTTGGCAGGACTATTAATTTCTCTTGAGGAAAAAAAAGTCTCCGAGCAGTACAACTATTTAGACTAAGAACTTTATATAAACCAAAACTTGAATATTAGGTCTCCCTTTTTAGGGTTTGCTGATTTTCAGCAATTCTAAATGCTAAACTCTTAATTTAAACATTTAATGCAGTTAAGTTTGTGATACAGATAAAAGACAATTATTAATACAGTTCATTTTAAACAAACATTCTGAACACTGAAAAACTCAGCTAAGTCCAGAAAAATCACTTGAGTTCTGTAAAATATTATTTGAAACAAGTTATTACAGATCAGTATAAAACTTTGATATCTAAAAAGGCTAAATCAACTGAAACATTTTAAAATATAGAACAAATCTATTACAAAGGCATAAACTCCTCCATACAGCTGACAACTTTCATTTTCCAGCTTAAGTTTACTACCAGTCTAGCAATCCCACATGACTGTTTCTGACTGTATTTTGTGATGCAATACTTTCCATCACACAAATGGATGTCTGTGATTGATTAGGCAATTTAACACATGTACTGCAATTAAAACGGGAAGAGAACTTTAATTTAAAGAAAACACATATTTAATGCAGCAGTATATGTGGGCTTTATAGATTTTAGCAGAATTACAGTTTCTACAACACTGTCAGGTTCATTCGAAGCACATTCTCATTTTCCTTTTGCTGGAACTAAGAAGGTAACTGTTTTCCAAAAACAACATTCCAGGGTTTGCACATCTATTTTAGTAAATTGATATTATGTCAGCTTTAAGTAGATGAAGGATACTACAATTTTCAAAATATCATCTGCAGATCAGAAAGCTTTTTTTTTTCCTAAACACATGAGGAATATTTTGGCACAGTGTCAAGAAAAAATATTTTCAAAAAAAATGTTGCATTTATTAGTTTGAGTTTGGCTTAGTTTAAGAACAAAAATACACACTTTCAAATTTCTACATATAAAACTTACATTTAAAATATATAAAATTTTCTAAACGTGAAGATATAAAAAAAGCAGAGAAATGTAAAAAAATTTGCTCTTGAGCCCAACTAAAAATCATGAATGATGAAATAAAGGGAAGAAATAACTGCTATGAAGAAACTTTTGACGTATGGAACTGCAGAATCATAAAATGAGCGCTAAAGTGCTTCATGCTTGGAATCAAAGTCTCTATCCTTGGAAAAGAATGTTCTCTCAATCCTGGCTCCAGCAAGAACTTTAATTTTTTTTTTTTAAGTTTACATCCTTCATCCAACTCTTGCTATCATTTTATAATTGCTCCTATATACTGTGTGTGTCTGACTTAAGTCTTGCATTATAATCAAGATACACTGAGTGAACACTGAATTCATAAGCTAACACACAAGAAAGTGTGTGCTAAAACAAGCTCAGGGCTTGATTACCACCAACATACCTCTTGCATGTGTGCGCGCATGCACACACACACCAGAGCCCATAGGGGAGTATGAAATAAGAAGAAAATCTCTGCAAAGTTCCACTATACTGCACTGCAGTTCCTACATACTATTCTAAGGTTAAGGATTTGATGTGTGGGGTCCACTGCCTATCATGCTGACCAATACTGTGTAATTGTTTCCTTAGGCTCCCCCATGTGTCTGTTTGTGTCCACCTATTATCTCTGGTCTTAAACTCAGATTGTAAACTCCTTGGGGGCAAGGACGGGTTTTCTTTGTTCTGTGCTTGTACTATGCCTAGCACACTGGGGTTCTGGCCCACAATGGGACTCCCAGGTGCCACTGCAATGCACATAATATATAACAAAACCCACATTCTGTCTGGGGAGTGAGGTCTCCCTGCCCACAGAACAGTCTGTCAGGCATGCCCCTACCCCTGAGGATACCAGGAGATCAGAGGGAGGCCAAGGCCATTTGCAAAGAATCTGTGCCTCTGCACTGGTCCTGGCTCCCAATGGTCCCCAGATATCCATGGCAGGAAAAGTACACCACCACCAAGGAATCTCCCTGGCTGCACCTGCTGCAGACCTTCCTTTAATGGGGATCCCCACTATGGAGGTCTCAACAGGAGAGATAATATAGACCCAGGCTATATTTTTTTCATGGTAAGCTTTATCCTTTGTCACCATTTCTTTTCTACATATTGGAAAGCAAACATTCCACCAATGTATTCAGATAAATTTCTGCTAAAAAGTCTGTAAAGCTCCTTGGGTCAGATTTTGCAGTCCTACACCAGAATAAATCCAAATAAAGCTCCACTGATGAGATCTGCCAGACTGCCAACCAAATCACATTGAAGAGTGGGAGATAGCAGCAACGTCATCCACTGTAACCCTGATTGTGCAACAACAGCTGCCATGCTGCTACGCCATGGCAATGGATTCCTCCATTCCCTGCTAAACCTCCCTACCCCGCACAAAAACCTGTAACTCAGGCTTGGTTCACAAGCCAAGATTTGCCACTAAGAAAATAAGATACTGCTTAGCAAAACACAGCCCCTGCACAATCAGACCAATGTTCATTATAACCTTGAATTACTTGATATTCCAAATAGTGAACAGGGCAATGCCTTAGCTATGCCCCTGGGGATTGGGGGTGGGAATCTTTCCTTTAGACCATGTATTTAATCCTGGAGACTTAAAATGCCACCTATTCTGCAGGGAGAGTGTTGGTTTTTTTAGGAACTCAATGCTATTCAGTGGAATTCACCCTCCAAGACTGGAAATCCCCAGTAGGCAAGGTGGAATTTTAAGGACTGCACAAAGAATGAGCACCTGGAATACTGAAGATAGAATCTAGAAATCCCCCCCAAATCTTTATTCATGCCAGTAGTCCCACTGAAGACAACACAGCTACTTATTTAACTAAAGACTACACACTTGAGTGTTCAGAATCAGTACCTCTAAGTGAACACCCTAACACTTATTATTCGTAGAACCTCTGAACCTAGAGATTCACACTAGGACATTTTTCAATTATTCAGGTGTAAAGCAGCAGTCAGGACAATTACTTTAAATCTGCATTTTCCCCCCACAGCTGCAAAACACAAAAGCAACTGTATGTAGTTTATTCAAATTTTCCTGCTAGGTGGAGCAGTGATTCAAAGTTATTGCTTTTTTTTTTTACCACTGGTGACCTATATTCAAATCCTTGCTAGGTCAAAAGTGAAAACTGAGTTTGATGTTTACATCTGAGTCCCGATTTGGCCATATCAGTCAGCATACAGTTTGGCACTGTTAGGCATGACTGGGAGCCTCTATTCAAGGAAGGCACTACACGAAAATATCAGGGGTTTTGTGGGTTAAGACTTAGGTGAATTAGCATGTGTCTTATACAGACCAACTTCACACTATGCCTGTGAGAATTCCTTCAACATTCACCCAAATTTTTTGAAGAAAAAAAAAAAAAGAGAAACAAATTATTTCAATAGCAAATCCTGCTCAAACTAGAGAAAATATACATTTTAAAAAACAAAAACAAACTAGAAACCCTCTAAACACAGTCCTGCAGCTGCACTCAGTCATTAACTTCATGCAAAAAAAAAAAAATTAAAAAACAGAGGGACTTAACTATTTCACAGCTGCCAAAGTCTCATGTCCAGCTGGAAGAGGAACATTCCCCAAGATGCCTGCCATAACTTGGTTATCCTGACATTCTGTTGGTTTCAGTGGATAGTTCACTAGAAACAGCAGTCAGTGTTTTTTATTCACAACACCCTTTCTACTGACAGGAATAAGGACATTTTCCTCATTTTGCAACCACTGGCCTCAATGCTGCAACAGGATCTTCCAGTGTGTAGGCTCCAGGATCTTCCAATTAGGCTCATGTAAAGTCTTCAGTGGAACGGCAGGACCACTGTTGATAATCACCAGGAAGTAGGACAGAAAGTAAAAGGAGACAATTCTGAATTCACCAAATTGGGTCTATGAAGAGCTAACATGTCACCTTTGCAATACCCTAACCTATTACTCTGAAGTGGAGGAAATCAGATTTCCCTCTAAAACACAGTCTTTTCCAAGCTTCAGAACAATGTTACTGATCTGCTTTTACCCCATAGGAGACATAAAATACAGCGGTGCATAGACAATCCAGGAAGTTTTTGGAAAGCGTAGGGGACAATTTCCTGGTGCAAGTGCTAGAAGAGCCAACTAGGGGGGAGCTTTTCTTGACCTGCTGCTCACAAACAGGGAAGAATTAGTGGGGGAAGCAAAAGTGGACGGGAATCTGGGAGGCAGTGACCATGAGTTGGTTGAGTTCAGGATCCTGACGCAGGGAAGAAAGGTAAGCAGCAGGATATGGACCCTGGACTTCAAGAAAGCAGACTTTGACTCCCTCAGAGAGCGGATGGGTAGGATCCCCTGGGGGACTAACATGAAGGGGAAAGGAGTCCAGGAGAACTGGCTGTATTTCAAGGAATCTCTGTTGAGGTTACAGGGACAAACCATCCCGATGAGTCGAAAGAATAGTAAATATGGCAGGCGATCAGCTTGGCTTAACGGTGAAATCCTAGCGGATCTTAAACATAAAAAAGAAGCTTACAAGAAGTGGAAGGTTGGACATATGACCAGGGAAGAGTATAAAAATATTGCTCGGGCATGTAGGAATGAAATCAGGAGGGCCAAATTGCACCTGGAGCTGCAGCTAGCAAGAGATGTCAAGAGTAACAAGAAGGGTTTCTTCAGGTATGTTGGCAACAAGAAGAAAGCCAAGGAAAGTGTGGGCCCCTTACTGAATGAGGGAGGCAACCTAGTGACAGAGGATGTGGAAAAAGCTAATGTGCTCAATGCTTTTTTTGCCTCTGTCTTCACTAACAAGGACAGCTCCCTGACTGCTGCGCTGGGCATCACAACATGGGGAGTAGATGGCCAGCCCTCTGTGGAGAAAGAGGTGGTTAGGGACTATTTAGAAAAGCTGGACGTGCACAAGTCTATGGGGCCGGACGAGTTGCATCCGAGAGTGCTAAAGGAATTGGCGGATGTGATTGCAGAGCCATTGGCCATTATCTTTGAAAACTCGTGGCGAACAGGGGAAGTCCCAGATGACTGGAAAAAGGCTAATGTAGTGCCCATCTTTAAAAAAATGAAGGAGGAGGATCCTGGGAACTACAGGCCAGTCAGCCTCACCTCAGTCCCCGGAAAAATCATGGAGCAGGTCCTCAAGGAATCAATCCTGAAGCACTTACACGAGAGGAAAGTGATCAGGAACAGCCAGCATGGATTCACCAAGGGTAGGTCATGCCTGACTAATCTAATAGCCTTCTGTGATGAGATTACTGATTCTGTGGATGAAGGGAAAGCAGTGGATGTATTGTTTCTTGACTTTAGCAAAGCTTTTGACACGGTCTCCCACAGTATTCTTGTCAGCAAGTTAAAGAAGTATGGGCTGGATGAATGCACTATAAGGTGGGTAGAAAGTTGGCTAGATTGTCGGGCTCAACGGGTAGTGATCAATGGCTCCATGTCTAGTTAGCAGCCGGTGTCAAGTGGAGTGCCCCAGGGGTCGGTCCTGGGGCCGGTTTTGTTCAATATCTTCATAAATGATCTGGAGGATGGTGTGGATTGCACTCTCAGCAAATTTGCAGATGATACTAAACTGGGAGGAGTGGTAGATACGCTGGAGGGCAGGGATAGGATACAGAGGGACCTAGACAAATTGGAGGATTGGGCCAAAAGAAACCTGATGCGGTTCAATAAGGATAAGTGCAGGGTCCTGCACTTAGGATGGAAGAACCCAATGCACAGCTACAGACTAGGGACCGAATGGCTCGGCAGCAGTTCTGCGGAAAAGGACCTAGGGGTTACAGTGGACGAGAAGCTGGATGAGAGTCAACAGTGTGCCCTTGTTGCCAAGAAGGCCAATGGCATTTTGGGATGTATAAGTAGGGGCATAGCGAGCAGATCGAGGGACGTGATCGTTCCCCTCTATTCGACATTGGTGAGGCCTCATCTGGAGTACTGTGTCCAGTTTTGGGCCCCCCACTACAAGAAGGACGTGGATAAATTGGAGAGAGTCCAGCGAAGGGCAACAAAAATGATTAGGGGTCTGGAACACATGACTTATGAGGAGAGACTGAGGGAACTGCGATTGTTTAGTCTGCAGAAGAGAAGAATGAGGGGGGATTTGATAGCTGCTTTCAACTACCTGAGGGGTGGTTCCAGAGAGGATGGTTCTAGACTATTCTCAGTGGTAGAAGAGGACAGGACAAGGAGTAATGGTCTCAAGTTGCAGTGAGGGAGGTTTAGGTTGGATATTAGGAAAAACTTTTTCACTAAGAGGGTGCTGAAACACTGGAATGCGTTACCTAGGGAGGTGGTAGAATCTCCTTCCTTGGAAGTTTTTAAGGTCAGGCTTGACAAAGCCTTGGCTGGGATGATTTGATTGGGGATTGGTGCTGCTTTGAGCAGGGAGTTGGACTAGATGACCTCCTGAGGTCTCTTCCAACCCTGATATTCTATGATTCTATGTTTGATCTCACTACATGCTAAAACAGACATCTGGACAGTTCTTCTCTACAGATTGTTAGTTATTAATGATAGCTTTCTAAATGCTTTCTAAATTTCTAAAAAGTAATGATAGCTTTCTAACCAGTGGTAAAGGAAGAGACATTCTTAAATTCAAGAATTTAAAATGGACCAAATTTAAAAAACTTTTAATGCCTTGATTAAACTTCAAATTTAAAGTGAGGTACAGTTAAAATAATAAACTAAAGAGACACAGGTTACTGCTCACTGACAAAATTATGAAAACTGAAAGACATTTTAAAATCCAATATAATTGTTCGTCATTATACTTGATTCACTTTTCACGCTTTTCCCCCCAACTTCAACAACAAAAACAAACTAATCATTTGCACTTTTTATGTTGTACTTGTCAGTTTCCCTTTCTGGTTCTCATGTACTAGCGCAATGCTACAACATTTGGGTTGCAAAAATATAGACAAGTGTTTAAATCCAAACAGTGGCCCTAAATCTGCATTTTCTACTAAAGCAAAACTCCCAGTAGCTTCACTGGGATTTTGGTCAGATTAAGTAAAACTTAGTCTTTGGTATATAATTTGAAATTCCAATCAGCGCACTACTAATACATTACTTTGTTTGAATTCTTTGAGACACTTTTCCTCAGAAACCCCCTTCTGCTAAAAGACAATTTGAGCTTTACAATTATCTTGGATTTTCCAATGATAGTCCAAAATCCTCTATTTACTGATATTGAAAATAACTCTAAAGCAAAGACTAGAGAGCACAAAGCGTCTTCACTCAGACTCAAACACGCCACAAGACACGCACACACTCACAGTTCATAACGCTGTTGGCTATACTTTTGCCACTTCCACTTTACAACTTTGTAATAGAATCGGGCACTGCTGACAAGCATGGAATTACTCATTCAGTTAGAATAGTAACTTAGTAGAATAGCAGCCTAAACATGTTTAAAGCTTCGTATCGGTGCATCGGTATTTCTACAGAGGTATAAAGTTCCATTATTAGCCAATACAAAGGTGAAACAATACCTCCCAAATCCAAATGCTCTTTCTCCCTTCCCCCATTGGTATTTCACAGGAGGCCTGATCCAACTCCACTGAAGTGAGTAAGAATCTTTCCATAGGACTTAAATAAAGGTAGATTGTGTCCAAGCTTCTGTTCTCAGTTTTCTCATTCTCTGGGGCCCCCCCCCCCCCCCCAGTAAACCCCACATCCTTCCTCCCCTGACATGTCCTATGTCTTTTCTTGTATTTCTCATCTTCTTCAAAATGTAAGCACTTTGGGGCAGGAAATATGGGTTATTTGTGTTTTTAAAGCACCCTGGAAATTTATGGCAGTATAGAAATGTTTTATAACAATAAATACCTATAACAGTCTTCACACATTATATGAAAATCTCTATGTAGCTCTAAAGATATTGTGCTCAGGGTGTCATGATTCAGCTTATTATAATTATAGGCAAATATACTTAATTTAGATTATGAGAAAACTACCCCCACATAACTGGCTGGGAGTGGGTATATGAGATAGACTAGTAAAAAATATACATGGATAAAGAGAAGCTTGCTTTGGAGAATAAACTCTTGTGGACCAAATACTCTTCTGGTTTTAATGAGCTGAACGCTCTTGAACTGTTATTTACATGAGCAGAACAGTTTCAGCTTTTAGTTTAAAAACTGCAAAGCTCAAATTAAATTAAGAAGGGCTGTTTGACCAGTAAATTTAAATTATATTTGCTCAATCAAGTGACTAATAAGAAGCTCTCTAGTTTTCAATGGTCTTTATTTTACTATAGATTGTAAGAATGCTTACTGAACGTAGATTGTCCACATCAATTCAGTTTATGCAAATAGACATGAATTGAACTATCATTTAGGCAAATATATGTAACAGTGTGACTCCAATCCTAGGCTATGTCTGAACTGCATTTGGCATGAGAGCGCAAGAAAGCAAGAGAGCGCTTTGCATCACCCCTGATCCTAGGGTTAGCTGGGATCAGGCCAATGACTTGTGAAAGCCACTTGTCATAAGGATCCAGCAGTTGGGGATTGCCAGCACACAAGAATGCCATGGCTATACTGTTTCCTCCATTCCAGACCCAATCCCTAGTTGGGAAGTAGGATGTGTAGTAGCATGGGAGCAACTAAAGCAGCTCTAAGACATGCCAGGACACTTCCAATGGCAGGACTATGGAGGCATTATGGAGCTTTACATCACCAGAGACCTACAAAGTTGCATAGCAGGATATGTCCTTACAATAAGAAAAATAAAGAGAGGCTGATTATCACATGGGTACTATAAAAAAAAAAAAAGTATGAACATAAATTACTGCTCTACCAATGTTCAAGGAAGTTAAAGAATTAAAGGACAAGTAAATAGAAAATTAAATTTCTATCAACTGACAAATTTGTATAACTTATTCTAGTTCTGAAATGGAGCTTGAACTTTTTCTTTTAATAGATGCTTTAAAATGTAGTATTTTTTTCATACAGTAGTCAATAAATACCTGTACAGTATAAGTTTTAACAGCATTTTTTTTGTTTGGGATACTAATCTTCAGGTTTTCAGTCTGCCAAAGTTCAGAAAGAAGTTGTTTGTCAGAAAAGAAAACATTTTCAAGTTTCAAACGGTAGAACTTTTATACTGGAAAATGTCTCTTCCATTGTTACATTTTCTTATAATCGGATGTTTTTAGTTAAATTGGGAGGCCTTTCTTAACTCTCCATTTACTATAGATATTCCAGATTAAGATGGAATTAGGCAAATACTTAGAAGCAGTCAACTTTTTGGGCAATGCACTGATATGTGAGATATAACAACTGTCACATCATATCTATAAATGTTTTAAAATATGTATTGAAGTATGATCTACCGCTTACCCTACTAATAGGTTGAAATTAGGTCATAAAATTAACAGAGATCTCATTTTAATTTTCTTCTAGATTTTATGTTCAAGGTATGAAAAAATGAAACAGATTAAATACTCTCTCAAAGTCTTATCAGATATGGCAGGGCAACTTAGATTTAGAACATTACGGAAAGAGCAGACGCAGTTTCATATCCTGGCTATTGAAAGTAGCATTTTAGATCAAAGCTGTACATCAGATGTGATCCCCAAAAATATGACTAAGGCCAAGTTCTGGTAAGCAGTGAACAACTGATGGAACAGGACTCGGTAATGCAAAGTGAACCGAGGAATGGAATTACTCATCCCTAAACTAGAGTAGATGCTGCAAACACTGTATGGGGATGGAAGCAGAGACAATCCTGCCCAACCCATATAAAGGATTAATCATGAAGGGAATAGAAGAATGGAAAGGAAGAAGCAGAATTCAGGGTGACAGCCTTCCTAACAAAAGGAAGATGTTTAGTGTAGGCCTGGAAGACAGTGACTACCAGAGGCCTGAGAATTGTAGCCTGTCCAAAAAAGAGAGAGAGCAGCAAGTCTTCTCTGAGGAGTAATCTGTAGACTAAGCTTCCTGGTTTTCTGACTCAGGATTTCCCTGATGCAGGGGTGCTGGAACAATTCGTATAGTAGAGGTGCTGAGAGCCATTGAACCAAACTGTAAACCCCTGTATATGATAACCACTTCAAGACAGGGGATGTGGTAGCACCCCCAGCACCTATGCCCTGATGTAAGGGAAAGCTTGGAGATCAGCTCTGCATGGATTTTTCTCTTTTGAGTTGAACTCAAACTCTTTGAAAGTCCAGTGAATTGAAGAGATTCCCTAGGCCTTCCTGAGGGAAATGAAAGGCCTAAGAATAGCCTGGTAGTTATATTATGCCCTGATTTTCAAAGGTGCTCAGCAGCTCCCATTAAAGTCAATGGGAGGTGCAGGTATGCAGCATCTTTGAAAACTGGGCCACTTAATCCTAATTAGTTCTGACAAGTTAAGAATCAGTACAGTATGGGAGAAATGTAAAATTATTATGTAGTTACTGTTATCTGTTCAAACATGCTACTAGTCCTAACAGACATTAACCACCTGTTTCCTAAGAAGAGAAAAAGGCATTCACCCGTGTTCATTGCAAGGCTATACTAAGCTACTGATTACCAAATCTATGCTGCCTCAACTCTGAGTAAGTGTAGTGGATATATTTATTCATCCACTGACTAGAGCGATGAATGCTTTTGTCATCCACTTGTATAGGACATGTAATATTACCATACCACACTTGAAAATGAAATGAAGATTTACATAAACAAAGCTGTGAACACATGGGAAAAATTTTCATGCATTAAACTGTGAAGTTAAATTATGATCATAGGGAAACGTTTTTATAAATCCACTGACGATGAAGTATCCACAGTACTGATAGAATTGCTCTGACCCCACGCTAATGGTGAAACTGCTGCTTTTGCCTCATAACATAGATGCACAACAACAGCAACTCTAAGTTAACCGAACCTAAAGTGATAGCGTACAAGTCTATCCATCATCGTTGTGGGAAGAAGTCTGAAGAAAGATCTTACAAGCTCAGAACGTAGGGCTTAATCATGCATCTTTTAATGCCCTAATGTACTAACCCGGAAGCCAGTAAACTTGAAAGAACAAACAAACAGGAGGGCCAAAATTTTTAGAAGTGGTCACTTATTCTGGGTGCTTCCATTTTTGGATGCTCAGTTTGAGACACTTGGCCTGACTTTCAGCAGTACTGGGCACTTGCGGTTTGCCTTGACATCAGTTGGAATTAGGGTACTCAATACTCAGGAAAAAAATCAAACCCCAAGGGTATGTCTAAACTGCAGCTGGATGGTATGATTTCCAGCATGGATGGACAGACTCACTCTAACTCTGCTTGAGCTAGCACGCTAAAAATAGTTGTTGAGCAAATGATACGAAAGACATTCACATCTCCAGAACAGGGTCAAATAGAACACACTTCAGAAGTCATCTAATACACGGGAAATGACTGCCCAGGAAGGAGTACTGCGGAAATGGATCTGGGGGTCAGAGTGGATCATAAGCTAAATATGAGTCAACAGTGTAACGCTGTTGCAAAAAACAAAAACAAAACCAAACCATCATTCTGGGATGTATTAGCAGGAGTATTGTAAGCAAGACACAAGAAGTAATTCTTCCGCTCTAATCCGTGCTGATTAGGCCTCACCTGGAGTATTGTGTCCGGTTCTGGGCACCACATTTCAGGAAAGATGTGGACAAATTGGAGAAAATCCACCGAAGAGCAACAAAAATTATTAAAGGTCTAGAAAACATGACTATGAGGGAAGATTGAAAAGATTGGGTTTGTTTAGTCTGGAAAAGAGAAGACAGGGGACGTAACTGTTTTCAAGTACAGTAACTCCTCACTTGAAGTCGTCCCGGTTAACGTTGTTATGTTGCTGATTAATTAGGGAACATGCTCGTTTAAAGTTGCGCAATGCTCCCTTATAACGTTATTTGGCAGCCGCCTGCTTTGTCCACTACTTGCAGAAAGAGCAGCCCATTAGAGCTAGCTGGTGGGGGCTTGGAACCAGGGTGGACCGGCAGCTCCCCACTCCCCTAAGTTCCCTGTGCAGCAGCCGCCCAGCAGGCTATCAATTGTCAGCTGTCCCTTCCCCACTGCCATGTGCTGCTCCTGCCCTCTGCTTTGGAGTCGCTCCCGGGAGCCTCCTGCTTGCAGTGTGGGGAGAAGGATGGGGGCTAATGTCAGGGTGTCCCCCTCCCCCCGGCTTACCCCATCTCCATAGAGAAGGGGGGACACATGACAGGCCTCAGGATGGAGGGAGCTTGCTGGCAGCAGCTACTGTCTCAACTTGCTGATCTACTCAAAAAGGCAATGTACTTAAAGGGGCAATGAGCATCTCACAAACACACACACAGGGTGTGTGATTCTGTCTGCCATACTGTCTCCCCTCCCTTCATTCGTGCTGCCTGGTAGAGTGTGAGGCTACATTAACAACTGGTTGACCCTTAAGGGCTTAGCTGAGTGATAGTTAATCATTTAGCAGTAACGGATTCCTTGGGAAATATCCCACCCTCTTCCACCCTCTGACTTCACCATCTCAACCAAGCTTCACAATCATCATTGCTGTGTACAGTATTAAATTGTTTAAAACTTGTGTGCACATATGTGTGTATATATATACACACACACACGTCTTTTGTCTGGTGAAAAAAATTTCCCTGGAACCTACCTCCCGCCCCTCATTTACATAAATTCTTACGGGGAAATTGGATTCGCTTAACATCATTTCGCTTAAAGTTGCATTTTTCAGGAACATAACTACAACGTTAAGCGAGGAGTTATTGTACATAAAAGGTTGTTACAAGGAGGAGGGAGAAAAATTGTTCTTAACCTCCGAGGATAGGACAAGAAGCAATGGGCGTAAATTGCAGCAAGGGTGGTTTAAGTTGGACATTAGGAAAAACTTCCTGTCAGGTTCGTTAGGCACCGGAATAAATTGCCTAGGGAGGTTGTAGAATCTCCATCATTGGGGATTTTTAAGAGCAGGTTGGACAAACACCTTTCAGTGATGGTCTAGATAATACTTAGTCCTACCTTGAGTGCAGGGGACTGGACTAGATGACCTCTCAAGGTCCCTTCCAGATCTATGATTCTGTGTCTTCCAATGTATGTCATTATGAGATGTATGAATAGGAGGGTGGTATGTAAGAAACAAGAGGTAATTGTTCCACTCTAGTCAGAACTGGTGACGCCTCAGCTGGAGTAGTGTGTCCAGTTTTGGCCACCATATTTTAAGAAAAACGTAAACAAATTGGAAGAAGCTCAGAGAACAAAAATGAGATTTAGAAAACAACTTTTGAGGAAAGGTTGAAAGAATTGGGCATGTTTAGTCTAGAGAAGAGAAGACAGGGAGAGGACATAAGTCTTCAAATATGTAAAAGGTTACAAAAAGGATTGTGCACAATTGTTCTCCACGTCCACTGAGGGTAGGACAAGAAGTAATCAGCTGAATTTGCAACAAGGGAGATTTAAGTTAGATATTAGGAAAAGTTTTCTTACTATAAGGATAGTTGAGTACTGGAACAGGTTACCTACGGACTGGGAGATTGTGGAATCCCTGGATGTGGAAGTTTAAGAACAGCTTAGACAAATTCCAGTCAGGGATGGTCTAGGTTTACTTGGTCCTGCCTCAGAGAGGGGGATGGACTAGATGACCTCAATTTCTGTTCTAGCCATACATTTCTGTGACTCAAGAAAGATGTCCAAACACAACCATGATGAGATGGGATGGTTGGGATGACGATGAGCTGGGATGATTTAATTGGGGATTGGTCCTGCTTTGAGCAGGGGGTTGGACTAGATGACCTCCTGAGGTCCCTTCCAACCCTGATATTCTATGATACAGTATTAACCTGTATGCACAGGAAATCTGTGCATAACAGCAACACTTTTATATTTAGCATCAAGGCCAAACTAGAATTTTAAAAGCACCATTATGTTTACAATACATTGTCAAGCAACTATTCCATTGCTGTACTTATGCAATAGAGAGTCAGACAGGCATTTTGTATGAAGAAGGGTGGCTTGTGTTTAAAGCACTAGAATGGGACTCAGAAGAGCAGGGTCAATTCCCAGCTGTATCGCAGACTTTGGAGGCGGGGGGGGGGGGGGGTGTCTTGGGCAAGTCACTAAATCTCAGTGTGCCTTGGTTCTCCACCTGTAAAGTGAGGATAACAATACTTGCTGTATCTGTCATGTCTATTAAGATTGTAAGCTCTTCAGGGCAGGGACAGTCGCTTACTGTGTATATGTGCAGCCCAACAATAATGGTGCCCCAATTTGGTCAGGGTCTTTCGGCACTATTGTAATACAAATATTAATATTAGAAAGTAAAAATAAATTCATGTGTGAGTTTTAGAAGTATGACAAGTTGACTAGCTGGTACACAAACTTCTTAACAGTTGGCTGTAGCTTTACAATTCCTACTGGATGCCCACTATATTTGCGGTAAAGAAACTGAATGTTCATGACCACCAGGCTAACAAAGTCAGCAGACTAAACAGTCCTTTAAACTTGATTTTCTTGCATAATAGTGAGGTTGTTGTGAATTAAACTCATGAGCACTGGCTAGCAAAGCACTTTTTACTGTGTGTATTTCTCTCTTTCGCTATGGACTCCAAGCATGGCTCCATAATTACGACTGGGATGAACTCTGCACTTAAAGAAGGGATTCAGCGTCTGTGTTATGTATTGGAAAATACAGCAAATCATCCTGCAAACTGCAGCACTTGCTCTCCAGGTTCAGAATGTATTTTTTGAGAATTTACAAGTAAATCTGTTAATTCTGTAAAACAAATATCCAGAATTTTTTATATTAAGTGGGCTCATCTGTTTGGCAAAAGCATCGTTATACCCCCTTTGTTCTTTAACATACACCACACACACTTAAGCTTCCTCATTTTAGATTACTTATGTCTTGTCTGAAGGACATTCAACAACAACCTGCATATTTTCCCTCTTAAACCATCATGATCTCTCTAGGAAAAAAAAACAACACCCACTTATTTTGGGCCACTCAATTGCTAGTTAAGAAGATGCTTTTCCAAGAATATTTCCTGTGCAGCATTCTTACTTCATACTGGTTTGTCACTGTCCATTAAAAATCTAATAAGCGTTAGTCCTGTTTATCCCTTGTTCTCCTTTCTTCTGCAATTTCTTATCTGAAGTTCTTGCCCCTCTTGTTTTAACACCTCAAAGAGGTTAGCAGTATCTCTGTTTTCACCCAATACATCACTACAACTTTCTAAAATGTGTTGATGGTTAATATTACCCTACTCAATCCTTAATGTTCTGAAAGTTGATCGTGAACTGGCTTTAAATGCTGAAGCCTTCATTTGCCAAAGGACTTGTCAAGACCTTCTCTCTCTCTCTCTCTCTCTCTGTCGGTTCCTACTTCATCTAGCTCCTTATTCTTTAATCTTGCCTGCTTTCATTCTATTCAGTCTGATTCTAGACCTCATTTTCTTCCCATTTTAACAGCTCATTGCTGTATAATGGAGTATTTCATCTCTCATCTCTAGAGCCCGGCAAATCTGCAGATATCCACTTTATATCCACAGACCGTATTTGCAGATCTCAGATCGAACGCAGATACAAATTTTGAATCCATGAAGGGCTCTACTCATCTCTTTGCATGTATTACATCCACTAGGCTTTGTTTCTTGATCTGTTTAGCTTTTCATCCTTCAAGCTGCTTTGGTGGTATTAAATTCTATTGGCTAATTTAAACTGTCCAGCTAATCCTGACAAGGGGATCAGATGTTTCAAAAATCCACTATACAAAAAGACTCACATGAGAAGCTAAATAAGCATTTTTAAATAACCATTTTTCTTAAACACATTACTTGATCTGCAATATTCTCGTTTATTGAAGTTATGCATAGACTAACAAGAGCTATAGCAATTGCAGCAGGAATCCTACTAATAGCATGCTTTGTGTGTTGCAGGAGACTCTTTTTACATTTCTGATAGCACTGAACTTTCAGGTTTTCAGTGATATTCCTATCATTTACAGCTGCTAAACTTACAGAATAAAAATCTGGAGCAAATAACCAATGACATTTAAAATTCAGAAAAGCCAGGAAGTCAAGTAATCTGGCCCTGCATTGACTTCTCTAAATTCTAGACAAGTTGCAAAAAGACAGCCTGAGCATACAGTTCTCTCCAGGGAGCAAAAAGATCAATACATTTGGCTCTTCCAGTACCTCTTCCCAAAAGGACTCCCGCCAATCTGCTCCATCTCAAACACCCTTTTTGAGGCTCACACTGGAAGGGAATTTCCTGTCTATACATAGGTTGCTGGACCATAGTCTGAAAGTTTTGGTTTATTTTGACCAGGTTTTAGCTCCCCCCCCCACACCTCCAAGAGACACTACTGCAGTAAGACTAATATGTGCTATTGAATAAATTTAGCCCCTTTTTGATTATAGAATAGTTTTTTGAAACAATCCTGATTTCTATAAATATATTAATTATTCATTCACTAAATCATTTCATATAATTTTCAGTTTACTAGTTTATTACTTACTGCTTACTTTGAGTATTTAGTCTTTGTTTTTGTCATATTAGTCACATGATATTGTTTACTTTCCATTGCCTGGATACTTCAAATTTCTTTTTTAACAGGAGAGTGACAAATTATGAATAACACATTTTCAGATGCATAATCAACTTTGCTAAGATTCATGAAACATTTGATATTCAGATATTTTCATAAATGACCAGGATTCATCTGAATATCCACAAATAACAAATAATGACCAATTCTGTGTTTTTATTCTCAAAATATTACTGGGTCTGTTTTTATTATTCAACCAGTTCTGCCAAATATCTTGCCTACATCTATGTCAAAATAAGTGAGACACTAGAATAGGTATGTTTTAAAAAGGCAAATGTATACTTCACGTCTGATCTGGTTGTAACTGGATATTTCATCACATTATTCAGAAGTACCAAAAAAGAGAATGTGAAGGAGGCCTAAAATACTGTTAGTAAGTTATCCAACCATACCTAAAGCAATAGAAAAATGTTCTGTCATCATTTCCATAAATAATAATGTTATCAAAGAGGTTAACATAACTATCTAATAAGTGCATATTATAGTGAGTGTCTTATCAAATCATCTAGATGGGGTTATGCTAGGAACGTCTTGGATACTGGCCGACAAATTTGGGTTAAGAGAGAAAACACACATGATCCTCCACTATCTTGCATCATGTATAGCCATCCACACCTGTACAAAGTTGTGGGCATAAAACACTACTAAATCAAAATGGTAGTGTTTCACTCCTACTTTGTACACATGCTGTTCTGGCCTCCAATTACTGTGGAAGAATTCAGATACTTGATACTAAATATAATACTGTGGTCACAATTGGAATAACAAGCCTTATTGTATGGTAATGTTTTCCCCCTGTGAATGCCCATATGTATGGGGCTGTAGGTGGTTCATTGGGTGTATGTTGGAAATCTGTATAGTATTACTCTATAGTTTACTGTAGCTGGGTTATGTAATTTTTCTCTCATTCTGTTCTGGTAGAGGGAAAATGGAAAGCAAATATTAAATTTACATTAACTCTTAGTCTTTAAGTTATGAGACATCTTGAAATCATCAATTAATAGAAGCCAGTGGCATCATGTGATGCTTTGACATGATGAAACTATGAAAGAAACCAGCAGAAAGAATATTCTATCATTGCAGATTATTTTTATGTTGTATAAAACTTAGATACATTATATCAAGGCAGCTCTTCAATTTTTTTTCAATTTGACATGCTTATACCGTTAAATTCAATTCCTGCCTGTTTCTTCTCTTGACATCTGATTTTCTACTTGCTCTTGCTGCTGATAGAAAAAGCAACTCTCAGAAGAAAGTAAGAGGACAAAGGAGACACACTCCTATCTATTGTGAGGTAGAGCTTCAGCTGGTATAAACTGTCATAGCTGCATTGAAATCAATGAATCTGACATTTTAACAGGGAAGAGCCTCAACTGGATCTTTGAAATACCTGGGTCCCTTTTCTTATAAATTTTTAATCCCTTAAAGACCAGGAAAACAATGCAATTTCATGAAAGATCTCCAAGAGTCATCAGTGGAGTTACAGCCGGTGTGGAAATCTCATCTTTTTGCTGAAGGACAATGGGGAAACATATATTCCCTTGATTGCTCTGATTTTTCCCTACATTCTGGTATTCTAGCCTTTTTTTTTCTGCTCTTCCTCTCTCCTGCCTCCTTTCCTCCTTTTTATCCCCTCAGTTATCTTCACTCTCCTTATCTTCATTCCATTCCTTTGTTCTCTTTCCCCTATTTCCCCCTCTTTCAGCATTTTGATATATTTGTGCCAATACAGGAAAAATACATGGAGTACAGAAAATAGACTTTGGGAGTAGGTTACACTCATTTGCTCTCTTTTGTTACTGTTTTTCATAAAATCTCTCAAAGTGCCTGAAAAAGGAGGTATGTTTCTATAGAGCACATGCTAAGTAAATTCAGAAACACTGGAACTATAATTTTTCAGGGAATAATCAAGGAGATAAGGTCAATTTCCACATTTAGGGGCCATATTTTAAAGGTATTTTGTAGGGCTGTCAAGCGATTAAAAAAAGTAAACAATCGCACTGTTAAATAGTATTCTGTTATTGTTTATTTAAATGTTTTCAACATTTTCAAATATATTGATTTCAATTACAACACAGAATACAAAGTGTACAGTGCTCACTTTATATTTTTTGTTTACAAGTATTTGCACTGTAAAAAATAGTATTTTTAAATTCACCTAACACAAGTACTGTAGTGCAATCTTATTATTATAAAAGTTGAATTTACAAATGTAGAATTCTGTACAAAAAAAGTGCATTCAAAAATAAAAATGTAAAATTTTAAGAGACTGCAAGTCCACTCAGTCCTACTTCTTATTCAGCCAGTTGCTCAAACAAGTTTGTTTACATTTGCAGGAGATAAAGCTGCCTGCTTCTTGTTTACAACGTCACCTGAAAGTGAGAACAGGCGTTCTCACGGCACAGTTGTAGTCGGCATCGCAAGATATTTATGTGCCAGATGTGCTGAATATTCACATGTCCTTTCATGCTTCAACCACCATTCGAGAATACATGCGTCCATGCTGATGACTGTTTCTGCTCAATAACAATCCAAAGCAGAGCGGATCGATGCATGTTCATTTTCATCATCTGAGTCAGGTACCACCAGCAGAAGGTTGATTTTATTTTTTGGTGGTTCGGGTTGTGTAGTTTCCACATCGGAGTTTTGCTCTTTTAAGACTTCTGAAAGCATGCTCCACACCTCATCCCTTTCAGATTTTGGAAGGCACTTCAGACTCTTAAACCTTATGTCTAGTGCTGTAGCTATCTTTAGAAATCTCACATTGGTACCTCCTTTGCGTTTTGTCAAATCTGCAGCAAAAAAGTGTTCTTAAAACAAACAACATGTGCTAGGTCAACATCCAAGACCTCTATAACATGAAATATATGGCAGAATGTGGGTAAAACAGAGCAGGGAACATACAATTCTCCCCCAAGGAGATCAGTCACAGATTTAATTAACGTATTTTTTTTAACGAGTGTCATCAGCATGGAGGCATGTTCTCTGGAATAGTGGCCGAAGCATGAAGGAGCCTACGAATGTTTAGCATATCTG
Source organism: Chelonia mydas (assembly GCF_015237465.2). Lineage (NCBI taxonomy): Eukaryota > Metazoa > Chordata > Testudines > Cheloniidae > Chelonia > Chelonia mydas. The sequence goes on from NC_051245.2 coordinate 79,555,247, forward strand.
GCACGTAAATATCTTGTAATGCCAGCTACAAAAGTGTCATGTGAATGCCTGTTCTCACTTTCTGGTGACACTGTAAATAAGGGCAGCATTATCTCCTGTAAATGTAAACTTTTTTCTCTTAGCGATTGGCTGAACAAGAGGACTGAGTGGACGTGTAGGCTCTGAAGTTTTACATTGTTTTGTTTGTGAATGCGGTTATGTAACCAACAAAAAAAACCAAACCCCTACATCTGCGAGTTGCACTTTCACGACAAAGATTGCACTACGATACTTGTATGAGGTGAATTGAAAAATATTTCTTTTATCATTTTTACAGTGCAAATATTTATCAAAAATAATACACATGGATTTCAATTACAACACAGAATACAATATATATGAAAATGCAGAAAAACATCCAAAATATATAATAAACTTCAATTGGTATTCTGTTGTTTAACAGCATGATTAAAATCAATGTTTTTAATCGTGATCAATTTTTTTGAGTTAATCGTGTGAGTTAATTGCGATTAATCAACAACCCCATTATTTAGGAACTTAATTCCCACTGATTGAGTCAGATACTTAAACATGTCCTTAAAAATCTGGTCCTAGGTCACTAAAATGAATCCAATTCATTGAAGCTATCATTGTGGTGGCTATTCTGTGGACAATATTAATTGGGGCCCTCTGTACAGTTCCTGCTGAACAAGTGATGTTCTAATGAAAACTATGACATTTTTGGCATTCTCAGCACAGAGGCCAAGGACTAAATGGGGATGGAGACTAAACTACCCTCAGAGGTAGTCCCTCAAAGTCAGAATTGAGGCACAAAGATTGAAAAGAGTAGAAAATCTTGCTCTCCCATTTCCTATTCTGTACCAATTCCATTGATAGACAGAGGAGTTAGGTCTCCAGGAGTGTTAATCTGGCATCTCTGGCAAGCTCTGCATTGACAAAAGAATTAAGTTGCTGTCTAATGCATGTTCACAAAGAAGAGTAGAAAAGAGGTTCCACTTTCTCAGAAATCAGCAGTCATGGTATTCCAAAATAAATTAACCATAGTTCAAGAAAAAATGAATTAATTGTTCCAGAAACAGCTATACAAAGACCTCTAAACATAGTCCTCCACCTAGAAAACACTGCTGAATAAAGCACAAGCCCTGCACATATCCAGTCACAGGACTATAAAAGGAGAAAATTATAGTGTAAGAAATTAATAAACTTTGCCAGCAGTATCAGCAGCAGTTACACAGACCTCCCAGCCTGGTCTTGAAACCTCCTAGCCATTCAAAGATTGGAGCAGTTGCAGGGAATAAAATAAAGCAAAGAGCACAGCTCCCCTTCCTCTGGTAAAAGCAGAGTTAGAGAGCACCCTCTTTTTCCCCAGTTGAGGTGGTGAGAGCTTCAGCCACTGAGCAGCTGAATACAAATGTTTGTCAGCTAGATGCAAATAAAACAAACTTGAAAGAGATAAACCTGGTATGTTAAGTTTCAGAGTAACAGCCGTGTTAGTCTGTATTCGCAAAAAGAAAAAGGAGTACTTGTGGCACCTTAGAGACTAACCCGTTGCCAACTGTGCCCACATATCTATTCAGGGGACACCATCACAGGGCCTAATAACATCAGCCTCACTATCAGAGGCTCGTTCACCTGCACATCTACCAAAGTGATATATGTCATCATGTGCCAGCAATGCCCCTCTGCCATGTACATTGGTCAAACTGGACAGTCTCTACATAAAAGAATAAATGGACACAAATCAGATGTCAAGAATTATAACATTCATAAACCAGTCGGAGAACACTTCAATCTCTCTGGTCACACGATTACAGACATGAAAGTTGCGATATTACAACAGAAAAACTTCAAATTCAGACTCCAGCGACAGACTGCTGAATTGGAATTCATTTGCAAATTGGATACAATTAACTTAGGCTTGAATAGAGACTGGGAGTGGCTAAGTCATTATGCAAGGTAACCTATTTCCCCTTGTTTTCCTAACCCCCCGCCCCCAAGACGTTCTTGTTAAACCCTGGATTTGTGCTGGAAATGGCCCACCTTGATCATCATACACATTGTAAGGAGAGTGATCACTTTACATAAGCTATTAAACAGCAGGAGAGTGGGGTGGGGGGAGAGAAAACCTTTTGTAGTGATAAACACCCATTTTTTCATGATTTGTGTGTATAAAAACAAACATCTTCTGTATTTTCCACAGTATGCATCCGATGAAGTGAGCTGTAGCTCACGAAAGCTTATGCTCAAATAAATTGGTTAGTCTCTAAGGTGCCACAAGTACTCCTTTTCTTTCTGGTATGTTAACTGTCACTGTACTATAGCTGGTAAACGTTCTGCTTATTATGCACTGAAATCACCATCTCTCTCTCTCTCTCTCTCTCACTCACACACACACAGAGAAGTCATTTAAAAAAAAAAAAAGTCAGTGGAACACCAGAGGCCAGTATGCAGCTGTCACAAGATTACTGCTGGCTGGTGGGCAGCATGGTGCACATGACGACATAATTGAGTACAAAAAAGTCTTCCATATTATCCTCTCCTCCTTCTCTGCTCAAAGGGTCTCTCACTACTGGTCACACGGTCGCTCATGGAGCATACTTATGGCAGCAAATATTATTCATTCTAAGAAGAACGGAAGAATGGCCTTGTGTTTAAAGCACTGAGCTAGGACTAGAGAAATTTGGGTTTGATTCCTTGCTCTACCACAGACCTTGGGCAAGTTCCAGTCTCTGTGCCTCAGGTCCCCATCTGTAACATGGAAAAAAATAATACTTCCTTTGCCTGTCTAATCTATTTAGATGATAAGCTCTTTACACATAGTAAGAGTCAGTCTCTGGCCCATTTACAGCACCTAGCACAGGGGTAGGCAACCTACGGCACGCGTGCCCAGGAGAGCTGATTTTCAGTAGCACTCACACTGCCTGGGTCCTGGCCACTGGCCTGGGGGCTCTGCATTTTAATTTAATTTTAAATGAAGCTTCTTAAACATTTTTAAAACCTTATTTACTTTACATACAACAATAGTTTAGTTATATATTATACTTATAGAAAGAGACCTTCTAAAAACATTAAAATGTATTACTGGCACGCAAAACCTTAAATTAGAGTGAATAAATGAAGACTCAGCACACCACTTTTGAAAGGTTGCCGACCCCGGCCTAGCACAATGAGACTCCTATCTCAAGTAAGGTTGGTAGGTGCTACAGTAATGCAAATAAAAAGTGCCTCCTGTTGCACAGAAAATTAGCCTATTGGTAATTATAACATTGGTTGTGCTAAACCTGCTCATAGTTCATAATGGATGGTGGGAGCTGCCCTGACCTGATGTTCATCTCTAAAGACGATACAGGCACAGCGATAACTGCGTCACAGATGGCCCTTGACAATTTTCCAAACTGCCAGCACAGACCAGTACTAATCCCTAGTGACATTCAAATCCCAGTTCTCTACTCAAAACTGGCACTGCACTGGAACTTCAAAAAGCAGACCACACACTACAACTGTGGAAAATACAATCTGCCACATTCCCCCAATGCTGAAAACTTTTGACCATTTTACTGAGCTCCTAATCACCACTACAAAGGATAACATCCCCTAGGGACACAGGCCATTGTATGGACTGCAGAGAACCAAGAGCTCCTGCACAAATATGATGACTGTAGAGACCCAGAAATTGGACAAGCCCTCCTGGCATCACTGTTGGAAATGGTGGCTTGAATGTGTAGAAGGTCTAAACTTCAGACGCTCAAGACAATGCACCTGGAACCTGCTAAAACACCGGGGGCCTACAAATCCTGCACATGCCACTAGGCCACACATGAAAGTTAATGGCATCATTGCTAAACATCTGTAGACCTCAAAAATAGCCAATGGATAATCAATATCACAGACAAGCCTGGCATCAACTCCTGCAGGTGACATCCACATGCACTCCATCATCCCCATGGTCTGGACCATTCACAAGTAAAGAGATTGATGCAACCATTGCAGTCACAAAACTGGGAAAAGACTGCATCGATCCCAAGTTCTCATATATTCTGGGTCCACTGCCATTGAACTGGATGATGCAGCTTTTCACCAGCATCCTGAAGAAAATCCCTGTGTGTAGAGAGAAGCCAAGCTCATTGCACACCTAAGGCCTGGAAAACCTGCAGATGACCCTTCTAGTTATAGGCAAATCTCCCTCTTGAGCACAACCTATAAAAAGATGGAGATTATGATTCCGAACCAACTCAGTCCTGCTGTGGAAGCCAGCCAACCCAAGGAGGAAGCTAGTTTCCAACTGCATAGAAGTTGCTCTGACCAGGTCCTGGCCTTCACTACAAACATCTAGGCCAGACTCCACTGAAACTTACGATTGGTACTGCTTTCATTGATAGGTCAGTGACATATGACCCAGTCTTAAAGGATGGACTGCTACTGAAACTGGCCAAAATTCTCCAATGCATGCGGATTCTCCAGCGGCTGAATCCCATGCTTAGCAGCCGAAGGATGTACATATATCTCAGAGATCAAACCAGCAAGCCACACACTTTGAGTAATGGGCTACCGCAAGACTCTGTACTCGCTCCCACACTTTTCATTGTCTGCACAAGAGATATGCCTGAAGTGACAGTGCAGAAGTTTGCGTATGCTGATGATTTGGCGCTCACAAACGAGGCCCATAGTTTTAAAGAACTTGAAGTAACCCTTACATCTGACCTTAAGATCATGGTGGAGTGCTTGCAAAAATGGAAGTTGAGACCAAATTCAAGCAAATCATTAGTCTCTTCTTTCCTCCTTGACAACAGAATTGCACAAACACTCTAATTGTTACGTTTTGCAGTGAAACTGTGCAGTATGCCCAAAGTCAACATATCTCAGTGTCATTCTTGACTGCACACTGATCACCTCAAGAAGAGTAGCCTCCAAAGTGAAGACTTGCATCAACATTATCCAAAAGTTAGGAGGAACAAGCTGGGGATCAACTGCCCCACTACTACAAACATCAGCCTTTACTGGTGTACTCAATTGCACAGTACTGTGCACTGGTGTGGACAAGAAGCTGCCATACCCAACTTATGGACAGGTATTTGAATTAGACCATGTGAATCTTCACAGAAACTATAAAATCAGCACCGCTTCTGTGGCTTTCTGTATTAGCAAGCATCAAACCTCCAGCTATCTATCAAGATATAGGCACAGCATGAGAACTTAAACATGCCAAAGACTACCTGAGCTTTCCATCTGGCAGGTTATGGACAACATATCCCAACAATTCCTGAAATTTCTAAAATCTCTATGGACCACATACAACCACTTCATGTCTCTGGATCCGGCCAGGCAATGGCAAAGTGCCTAGAACTCATCCACCATTCCAAACAAGCACATTATTACTGACCCATCCAGCTGCCCTCCTGGTTTCAACCTGCCATGCAGACTCTGGAACACACTGAACTGCATCCAAACAAACCATGGAAGACCCAGCTAGTTGACGCACATGTGGAAAATCAAAGACCCCCCTTTGTGTGACTGCGGTGAGAACACCCACACCGTCGAACACATCATAATGCAGTGCTGCAAATATGGATTCAAAGGTGAAATGGATGTTATCCCCAGCACCACAGAGGAGACCTTGAAATGGCTTATGGACTTAAAACTGCATCTCTAGAATGTTGCTCTGCAGATGCCATATGCGTGCGAGACAGATCAATGGTGGGCAACTTAGATAAAGCAAGTGACTTTATAAAGTACATATCCTTCTTGAGCTGTAGTACAATAGCATTGCTGACTAGCTTTTAACACAAGTATCTTGAAAATAACCTTTTGCCATCTGTGTGGCTGCAGGCTCTCCAGAATTGTTGATCTCTGAGGCACTAAACAAGTCCAAAGTCCAAGACCTCCAAACGGTTCCAAAAGGACTTTTCACCACATCCACTGACACTGTTGAACTGCTTCTCTTTCCCATGCTGTTGCTACCATCAAAGGACATCAGGAATACTGGTGTGTGACCCTCTCTTTGACATACCTTTTGTAGGACAAGGAGGAGCTTTCATAGAAGACTTCAGTCTGACCTACCACATAAGAATCAAGAGGCATTTACTTCTATCCTATTCCACCGACTCCCACTCCCCAATCCCTTCCAGCACCACCATGTCCACACACAGTGAGCCTCCATAACAGCACCATTGCCTGAGGATTCTCTTTCTGCAGTGCTCTGGCAGGGAGCCAGCGCACTTTCCTTCTCCCTGTAGCCCACAGTGGAACCAGCATTTCTTCTTTCCCTCAGACTCTCTGTCTTTCAATTTGGGCCTGTATACCTCCCAGATAATTAATTTTAAAAGACAGCACTGCGTGCAGAAATACAAGGATGCAAGCTCCCTTTGAATGAAGGGCCTGGCCCTAGAAACCTTTACTCATACAAGTAATCCTTTCTCAAGTAGTCTCACAGAAGTAAGTGGGGCTATTCACATGAGTAAAAACTACTTGTGTGCATACAATAAGGACTGGGCCTTTGAATGGGGGGCGGATTATTTTACACACACACCCGAGACTGGGGGCAGAATATTTATTTCAGTATATAACCTTTTCATAACTCATTCAATTTTAAGCAACAGACAAAATCAAGTGCCTTAATTTTCCAACAGATTGAACATAATGTGTCTACAAACCAAAAAGGAGGAGTTGACCACAAGAACAGCTTTTGATAGTAAGTACAAAAGGTCATTGTATATATCAGAAGAAAATAAGGCAGGCTCTCCAAAACAGGTTCTGCTTTCTTGTTATCCCAGCAGCTAGTCTCAAGTTAAATACTGTAATCATGCCAGTCATTAGTTACTGCTCAGCCTCCTGTCTCCAGCCCGGAAATTAGTCTGCTAGGAGCCCAGATAGCTGAACAAGCAGTCACGTTTTATCATATAACTGAGTCTGGGAGGCCAATCTGAAGGAAAGCTACATGTGTTATATATTAGGGGGAAAATACCTAATTTAAAAGGCCTTAATTTACAGAACAATAAAAACTATGCATTTGAAAATACAGTAATGTAAAAAGTAAATAAGACAAAGTCTTTTAAAACTCTAATGTGATTTACAAGGGAAGTTCATCTAAACTTTAACTATAACATTTTAGTTTAAAAATTAAGGACTCTTGCTAAAAAGCTTGTTTCAGAAGCAAACTACAGAGTTTTGTTTTGTTTGTTTTACTGTGAACTATTATTAAGGTGCCTACTACCACCACTGTACATAAGAATCAGGCCTTTTTCATCTTATTTTATTACTAAAGGAAAAAATGTAAATTGCAAATTGCCATTGAAAAGAACAGACATGCATTATATTTTACAGAGTTCTGTGTATGCTAGCTTACAGAAACCACATGAGATTAATGTTTCTCATAATTTTAAAATGGCCAAAATATACGTTGGGGATATTATTTTTAATGAGCAATACTGTTGCTCATGACTTCATCCTTATTTATTTATTTTACAGGAATAGATGATTCAATATTCATATTTCATGGAAAACCTTTCTGAAAGACAGCAAGCACATCTACCATTAACACAGGCTGAAATTCACCTTTTCCATACGGTCCTCAAGTACCACTTAAGTTCTCCAATACCCCCTAAATAACGGTGGCTCAGACTGAGCAGACAACAGGGAGAGCTAGATGCCTCTTGCATGCTACAGAGGTGGGCTCATTGCCAATGCCAGATTTATCAGCCTGAAGGTGAGCATGGAGGGTGAGCTGAGTATGTGCCCACTGCATCTGTATACATCATGGTCAGAAACACCCATACAAAGGGGCACTAGGAGAATGAACTGCTATCCCAGACCATAGGCTAGAATACTGGCCACACAGTGGTTGCACTACTGCCATGCAATCTGCTCACTGAGTTGGGGGTTGGATTCTGTCCACTCCCACCAATCCCTACTGTACCCAGGCTCTGGGCACAGTTTGATGAATTTCACCCATAATGAGAAGACTTACAAATTCTAAATATCTTCCAAGTATTTTTAAAGTTGTGCCTGAAAACGTTCTCTCCCCTTTCCTCAGGAAGTGTTTCTTCCCACACCCCCCAGTTTAATTTTACTAATATAAAGTACATTAATCCATAGACATACATTGTTTAAAATAAACCTTGAGATCGATACACAATTGTTTTTTCCATCTTTAATTATTTCAGAAACATCTACCAGGATTGCTTTAAACCACAGATCAAAAATATGCTACCACACCTATAAGGTATATTGCCTTTTCACATAAGGATATTATATTACTGAGTAAGCATGCATTTAGACTGAGCAATTAATGTCAGATTAGGATCACACAGTCAGACCTTTGTTGATATTAAATGAGCAAAGGAAAGTGTGTAATAGTATGATACTGGTTCTGCTTTCAGCATCAGGCTAGAAGAAAGTCTTCATGACTTCCAGAATATATAACAATATTGCAAAATTCTGCTCAGAGTTCCTTCCATTGATTTAAATGGAGTTGCTTTGTACTTTCAGCAGTGTAACAGAATGCAGAATTTGGACAGAATTACTATGGTTGAAATTTTTAATTAAGCTAATTCTCTTGCTGGTCAGTTATTTACTGCAGGCTAAACCTCAGGTGACAATGCCATCCCTATCTGGCATGCCACTCTCTGTTCCTGTACACTCAGGCTAAGACTTTGAAAGCCACCTAAAAGATTTGGATGTCTAAACTTTATCCATCCAAATCCCGCAGGTGGCTTTGAAAATCTGAATCTAAAGTTTAATGAATTGTCAGAAAGCAGATTCTGGAACTGACATCTAAAACTCAACAAAAACCGTAAATACATAAGCTGGAGCATCTTCCTCTCATAGAATCTATACAAAAAAATCCAAAACCATCTTCACAGCCAGATTTTGGCCCATTTACTCCATGAAGGGTCCCACGGAAGTTAATGGGACTATTTTCCGAGTAAGGATAGCAGAATCTGGTCCTCAGAACGTCTTAGTCTGATCTCACACTGGTGAGAATCAGGAGCAATTCCTCTGAAGGCATTGGCATTTTACTGAAACCAGCATAAGAAAGATCAGAATCAAGGCTATTACATTCAAGAGAAACCAAACAACAACATTCACACACAAACACCCCTCCCCCCCAAATGCAACAAAAACAATGTTTTATTATTCAGATAACAGCTTCATGTCCCTTGGGTATAACCTGAACCATTAGATTTGTATATGAGTTTTCTCCACTCTGAACTAAAGCTGAGATGCTCAGCTCCCTTAGGCTCCTTTGAAAATCCAATATAAATGAAGTGCACACATTTTACCCAATGAAGAGGATTTCCACATATTTGTACATATATCAATATAATTCCCAACAGACTGCTGCTTCATATTACTTTCCACATTAATTAGTCTAAAGCAAAAATATACCAGAATTAGGTCTGGAGTTCACAGTCCCCATGGGATTTACTGGATAAGTAATGTATTATAATACCAAACACTAATCTAATAGTGGTAACTCTTAAAATCTGATATTCAGATTGACAGCAACAGGCAATTAGACACAAAGAGCCAAATTCATCACTTATGTCACTCTGCTGCTTGTGGCAAAGTATTGTAACCTCTAGTAATTTGCCTTTCAGTGGGTATATAAAACAAGTCAGGAATAGCAGGAATCAGGGCTTGCTCTATATTACTCCCCTTGTGTCAGTTTCTTTTCCTGCTACACTTCTACCCATTTAGCATGTAAGTTACACATGCAGTGTGTCTCAAATAAGTGTAAGATATATAAAAGTGGTAAAATACTGTGTTTTCTAATCACATTTGAACACTATATATATACACACTGAAGCTGAAACAAATAATTCCCTGGAAGTTGTTCCTCCTTATACCAGGTCTGAATTTAACCCAGTATGAACCTCAAATTTAAGAAGTCTATTTTCCCCATCAATGCATGTACATCTCCCTTGCGCAAATGGACCTAAGCACTTGCCTCTACAGGAGAGCAAACTCCTAAATTTAGGTGTTTAAAACAACATAGGATGATCAAAGATTCTTGAGGCACAATGCCGCTACTTTATAAAGGGCAATCCTATTGAGTATTTTAATGAGGGGGTAGGATAATGCATTCTAGCCATTAGCTTTTCACATCTCTGTTGCTCTCTTCTTCATTATGCTTTTTGATGAGAAAAGTTATTTGCAAACACACTGAAAATAAACTGGGCCAGAGAAAGACAAAGAACATTATTTTTGCCAAGCAAACCAGCATCAACTTAAATTAATGCTGACAGGATAACATTAAAGGATGTACAATTCTAGTGATTATTTTGAAAAGCAGTCTTCAAGAACATGTTAAATTAGAAAGTATGTTGAGTGACATTTCACTTTTAGCTCAATTTAGTATTAGTGTTCTTTTTGTTTGCCTGACAGATCAGAAGTATTTGGCAGGGATATTTGACATTGTTCATTTGAAGGCCTTGTGGTTTAAAAATAAAGAGAATATTCCTAGCTGTTATCTGCAACGTAAACTGAAGTATAACATATTTTGAGAGGGAAATATATTGTAAACCTGTTAACTGATCGACTGATTCCCGTTATTCTAAATTTTTATATATGGAACTATTGTCTTTCAAGATTAACATGACAATTATAGTTCAAATTCAACCAAAAACAATTTTATGTTTAGTACTAAATACTTTCAGCATCGTTGCGAGTGACATGGCTAGGACTGACGTTTCTGTCCTTGTAATAAATAAGCTGATGGCTTCTTCAGTAATAATAGTAAAATGATAAAATTACTAAATTAGGTCTTAATTCAGAAAAGCACCTAAAGATGTGCTTTCCTGGATAGATATGCTTTCTAGAATCATGGCCTTAGACAGTTATTATAATTTATCCATTTTTTCTTATTTTAAATGTTTCTTTAAGGCATCTCACATCAGCATAAATAGCTCTATATATTTCCTTTAAACAAACAATTACTGTATGGAAAACTGGGCCAAATTCTGCTCAGTAACAATTCTATGGTTCCAGTTCAATCAACAGATCTGACCCAGCGCACTCAGGGTAACTGACAGTAGCGTTTGGCCCACTGTCTATTGAATTTACATAAAAGATAATGAGATATCTATAAGAACACAGCTTTTCCTCAATCACAACAAAAGCATTGTAATTTTCCGCTTGCCAACCAGATATGCAACAGTCACAAAGGAAAGAAAAATATTTTGAACAAAAGGCTTATTATAAACTTGCTTTCAAATTTGTTTATTCCTTTCTCTCCTTATTTTTCTTACCTCTTTCGCACTGAGGGCCAGTAAATCCATACACGCATGCACAGCGATTGGGTCCAATACAACGTCCTCCATTCTGGCAACCATTTTCACAGACAGCTGTGTTTGAAAAAAGTTGAAATTCTGATGTAATATTAATAGTATATCTTTGTAATCTATTTAAAATAAATTAACAAATAAATATACCTCATTGGTATTAGTACAGAACAGCAGATAGTCAAGGCTCAAAGACAGTTTTCAGTCAAATCTGCTCAAAAACTTTAGACTAAAACTTTTCATACTTACTATAAAGCTAAGGGAGATGTTTTATTCATTCAGAACTCAAACTATTAGCTATACAAAGATCAAATTGGGTTTACCCATTAATCCCAAATAAGAATTTATAATTAGGATTAGTTTCGCAAGTTTTTTTAAAAAGTAAAATTCTTTAAAATATTGATCAAATCTGAAAAGTGCCATTGTAAAAATAGCATCATAGGGGGTCCATGTTTATTAGAGATGGTAGGAAATCTTTGATGAAAATCAAATTTCAATGAAAACAAAATTATTTTTGACCTTTTTATTGATTTCTGATGAGCTCTAATGTTAAAGTTCTTCCAATTTACAGTCCTCAATTTACAAGTAAAAATTATTTTCTAACTGCCCTACAAACTCAATCTGGACCTGAAATCCATGTTGGGTTCTTTTCTTCTTACATGTCGTCCCTAGTAATAAAGATTTTGCAGGCCAAATTCCACCCTTGTTTGCACCTGTTTAAATGTGCTTAATTTTAAGCACATGCTAAAATGGGGATGGAATTAAGTAGCTACTTAAAATTAAGCACAGGCTTAAGTGCTTTGCTGAATAATGGGCCTGGCTGTGCAGCACTAACAGGCACAAATAGTAGTAAGAATTTATTTCTGCCATAAAATTAGTAGACAACTTGAAAACACATAAGAATCTCAGTTGTTCAATGAAAAGATGCCACTTTTACATATTTTGGTTTTAGAGTAGAACCATATTTTAATGCTTGGAACTCTGTCTTTAGTTCAACTCCTGGGCAGCATGGGAAGAGCATGGGAGGTGTGTGGGCAAAGGTGGCTTAAAGTCGACTTTGGGTTTCCCTGCTTCTGAGCCTGATAAATAAAGTTTATTCTCAGGCAAGACTTAAAGCAGCCTGAAAGCTGTTGTAAATTCCACTGGTTGCTAATGGTTCCCAGGAGCCCTTCTGGCAGTCGGGGATTGCTAGAGCACAAGTGTCTTCCTGAGCCATCCCGTTTCCCCAGCAACACTCCTGTACAGGCAACTGAGGGGAGGCAAAGAGGTGGAGTACAAACCGCTACTGCACTTCCACAGCACTACAGGATCCCTTTACATAAGCCGAGGCCTCAAGTGGCTGGACCAATCAAAGCAGTTTTACTGCACCACAGAATCATGGTGTACCATTTGTTAGACACCAATATAAAGTTAGAAAGGGAATCCTTCCCAATTAAGCTAATTGCATAACCTCTATATATTCAGTCTTCATATATTTAAAAAAAAAATGATTTTTCTGGAAAAAACTAAACTAGTTTCCCAAAAACTAAAGCTATAATAATTATATTTCATCCTGGGATATGTCGGTTATCCCAAGCCTGTGGGGTCCCAACATCAGCAAGTTTGCTAGGATGTGGTGCTTATAATGGCAAAGGTATCAGAAACTCTGACTTTACCAGCGAGTATGCAGACAGACAGTGCAACTCCAAAAAGTAGGTAGTGCTGGCCAGAAGTGGGCATGGCTAGGACACCTGGGAGATCCACTGATTCATCATAACTCCAGGTAGCCTCCACTAGTGAGTCACCTAAGGTGTCCTGGTCAGAAATTAAAGCTATCTACTTTTGGTGTAGATCACTAGAATGGAATGCAGTAGATCACTAGAATGGAATGCAGCATCATGTGCCTTCTCCAGTAGTAAATCTACTGATGGGTTACAATTTGCACATGCACACCATGTACAAATTTGTGTGAATCAAACAATGAGTGTCCTATAAATCCATTTGAATCCAATCAATGTCATATATATTCTTGAAACAATGAAGTATGAACTTCCTAGCAAAATGTGTGATATTGCTGGTATACAGTAATTCCCTCAGAGCAACCTTTCCTTTTTAAGCCCTCAAAAATTTTTACTGGGCCTCTAGGAAAGCAAGCATTTATAAACAGAATATGACTGTGAAAGAGAGAGTTCACCTGTCATACTGAAAAGATTATTAATTTTAGTGTCTTAAAGCAATTCTGCTTAAATCAGGGCTCACTTATTTCCAAGGCTGTACAGCTTTGCACAGAAATATCACGTGCTCTGAAAGAACAGACTGCAACTACAGGACAGTTCCACTGTCTTTACAACATGCCCGAGCAACAGCAAAGAGAGATTTTGGTCTTAAAGTTTCTAGGCAGTCTTCCAACTCAGGTCCCTACAGCTTAGGACAGGTTATAAAAGCACTTGACTACCCTGTGCCAAAACAACTCTTTGTTAAATCTTTTAAATTGGAAAAAATGCACATATAGTACAATTTGACTGACCACTACATCACAAAGGGAAACACATAAAAATGTACTATTATCTAGAAGCATGATAAAGCTTGTATTTCTTATCAAGGCCTAAACTGAATTACTTTTCACTCAAGATGTCAGTCCCATGTATTAAATGAAGCAACTTCTGTGTTGCTGTTATAGCACGTAGTGGATGAATTACAATATTTTGTGGAACAAGAAGGTTTTTTAAAATCTCAAAACACAATGATGGTTTAAATTAAATATATTCATGTTATAATTTAAACATGACTTTCAATCCTATGTCTAGAAGCCAAATCCTCAAGCCCTAACTAAAGCACTGATCCTCCAGTGTGCTCTGTGCAATCCCAGGGGTCTGCCCATGCACAGCTCTTTGTAGGATCAGTGGTTAAGGATCCAAGCTGACTCCCATTGACTGGCCTGAATAAGACTCTCTAGGGTTTAAGCCCTAGGTTTTAAAGCAATAAAAAAAGCACTTTTTGCCACCAACGATCCTTTAGAACTATCTAATTCTCATGGGAAAAGTACCCCAAAATCATCATCATCATCATCAAAAATGTGAAAATTCATCCAACGTATCACATGACACGTGCAAGGTTGCCCACTGAATGTTCTCCAGAGCTTTGCCCAGGCTTACAATGGGGCTGTCACTATTTCTTTAGGATGCTCTTCCACTTATGTCTAGATTTTTTTCCTGCTATTCAAACTACTTTTTCTTTTTACTTCATTGGTTTACCTCTACTTGCATACCCACAGACCACCTTATACAATTCTCCTCTTTTATTGACAGTCTCACTTCTCAAATACTTGTAACCTATTATCAGATTCTCTGCTAATTAGTAATCAGTTGGCCAAATTCAGTTCTTCTAATCTTTCCTCACAAATCAATCTCTCTTTAATCATTTTATTGTTTTCCAAATTAATGTAATTTTTGACATCTTTCTGTGGGAGGTGCAAAGGACTCATGACAGGAGTGTAGATACAGCTCAACCTGGTCCACGTAGCAAGGGACTTCTGTATTACATCCTCAGACATGGCACAATATCTCTGCATATGTAACCTTATGTATAGAATTGGATTATTTTGCTCTCCTATAAACTCCAAGCTACTCACATAAGCCAGGATTGTTGGATTGATCCCTGCTTGTCAAATTTAAGCACGAAACAGAGAAGTTACTTACGTTGTCCACAGTAAGTTCCAATGTACCCCTTCTGGCACTGGCATTGATCATCTGCACAAGTACCACCGTTCATACATCTGATACTGCACTGTTGTACTACAATGGAACACATATATACAGATTAATTTTAATATTATAATGGGTTTCCAAAAGTGGCTAACAGCAGTGTCATTCAAAAGCACATACACATAGCCATTTAAAGAATGTGTATATATGCCTACATTTGTGTGACAAATTATCAAGACATCTAAAACAAAATCTAGGGAAAATAACTTCTCCAATAATATATGGCACAACTTGCAACTCCTAAATATCTAGAGGGATTTTGCAACCAACTTTTCATGCAAAAATTCAGAATTAGAAAATTGTATTACAAGATGTGTATGTACTCAAGGTATCTATGTGTGTTTAAATATGCCCACTTTTTGTCATATCACTCAGAGAGCAATGCCTATTGATAGAACTAAAGCAGTAAGTATAAATTACATATCTGTATATAGTGATGACTATGTATTTTATAAGGTATTTGTTCTATACATTGAAGTATTTTTGAAAAATGGATGCTTATTGTAGATCAATTTAAGAGAGATCTCTAAAAGCAATGCAAATATTTTAAGTCCTTACTAGATTTTGATCCACAGGTAGGTGATATTTGTCCACTGGAGCAAGTGCACATATTAGGACGGGAACAAAATCCATCACCACAACTATTTCTACAAATTGCTGGGGAAGAAAGCATTTAAGAAGACAGTGAATAAGAATGTGTTCAGAATTAAGTTACAGAAGAAATGCTTGTTAATGAACTAAACTCATAACTTATTGTTTGAAAGAGAAGTAAGTCAGAAAACATGAATGCCTTGAACCAAGCCAGAAAATTGCTCAATTCAGAGATGCAGTTAAACAATGTTAGATATATGCCAAAATAAAACTCAAACATAGTACAAAGAGTTGATTTTTGGTAAATCATTTCTGTGATCAAATGCAAAGCAACACTCTGAAGATGGAAAGGGCCAAAATATAACTCTCCAAAATTGGGGGGAGTGGGGAAGGGGGAGGAATACACTTTTTTTTCCTAATTAGAAACAATAGCCTCCAAAACAAGCAATGGAATAGAGTAAAAACTATAAGTTTTAGACAGAATGACCTAAAGACAATCCAAGTAGGAAACTGAGATTTGACTGCACTTCATGCTCACTAAATACAAAAACAATACATATTACAAATTCAGGTTATTGGATGGGTTTTGTTTGGGTCATGTATTTAAAAAAATGTTAATTTTAAAATGATTTCAGACCTTATTTTGGAGAATTACTTATTCTTTCCTGATTAAGGATGGATTTT
This sequence comes from Chelonia mydas, assembly GCF_015237465.2. Taxonomy (NCBI): domain Eukaryota; kingdom Metazoa; phylum Chordata; order Testudines; family Cheloniidae; genus Chelonia; species Chelonia mydas. Next base: position 79,571,544 of record NC_051245.2, read on the forward strand.
AAAAGTCAAGCTGACCTTTTGAGGGAGGACAGCGTTCGTATTTGGGGTCTATCAGATGTGGTATTATCTCTTTAAATAAACCTTCCTGTAAAGAATTAATGAAATCAGACAAACATGCAAACACTTCCATATTGTCATTAGGATGGTAGTTTTATGAAATTCTCTGGGAAGTACGTAAATGTTATGTAATGGGCTGTGCTAATATTAACCATCTATTGCTATCTTCATGCATGCATATTTCCCCAACTGACTCTAATGGATGTTCCACTCACAGAACAACTATACAAGCATGAAAATGCTAAGGGCCTAATCCTGATCTCTGTCCTGATTAAGACCAAGTAAATGTTGTGGGGAGTTTTGTACAAGGGACGGAATATGAGCCCCAGCACATTAGCGGAGCAGCACCCTACACAAATACCATTGAAGAACAAGTTCTTGTAGGAGACACTACACATGTAGAGTCCACATGTGGATGACCTCAGCTCCCATGGTTCTTCGGAGACCCACACCTCCGAAGGCCTAACATCTCCACTAGTTTTGTGGGAGTGGGAAAGAAACAGAAACTCTGTTCTTCCAGATGGAAGAAAGCAAAGGAAATTTTGAGTGCGCAAAATTTCTTTCCAAGCCCCTACCTGAGAAAGCCCAGACACAGGCAGCATCTGTCCCAGAATTTTGTATCCTGGGTTCTGACTTAAAAAAAAAAGTGTTAATGAAATAAGAAATCTAACTTATCAAAGCAAAAATAAAGTATATTGTTTTCTTGCTCCATTCGCCAAGTAAAAATGTTCTCTCTAGGAGACTTAGCAACTTTCCCCTCAAAACAGAAGCTCCTTATCAATGTCAAGCTAGGCAGGATTTTTCACGTGTGCCCCCTGAAATTCTCCATTAAAGTCACACAACCCCTAGCTCACATTTTCAGCCCACGGACACCTTTCTTCAGTTGGTTACCTGTTGCACCACAGGGGGACATCAAAAACCTCCCACTTCCATCTATGAATATGTTGTCCCTGCACATCCTTACCCTCTGCTGAACCTAAGCTTCAATGAATTTGATTCAGAAAAATGTTACGTACAGTGTCTCCTCTGTAATTGGATGTATTCATTACAAAATGATGGAAATACTCAGAGGCCTTCTAACCAAATAACCGGATTATAGTTTCTAAACTGATGAACACTTTTAGATAGAAGTTGCAATGCAGTGTGATGTCTTGGTGTAATACGTGCTGAAATTAACTCTTTTCAAGGACTACATAAGAGATTGTTAATATAGCCTACCAAAAATTCAACTAATCCTCACGTATATTATAACTCCCATGCTAAATTCCACCTGACATATTATCAGTAAATAGGTTTCTCATGGTTTCCCAAGAATTGGGATGGGTAAATTAAATAGTTTCACCTCATGAGACTCTTTTCCAAAATATCTAAGCAGAGAGAAATCAGCTCCTAACCTGACATGATGGTAATATAACAGCAAAGCCAAATAAAAAGAAAGCGGAAAGAAGACCTTGTTGGAAAAGGAGTCTTCTTGTGCCATTTGAGCCATAAACACATGCTTCTGCTTCTTCCTTTTTACTGTCCTCAGACAGTTACCACAACAAAAACCTTGAAGAGATTTTCTTCACAGAAAACTTATTCATCTTTATCACTCCAGTAGACTCAGAAAGATGACATTTTCAGTCTGATGATACTCAAAAATGAGACTATATAGATACCAACTCTTTTATAGGAGTTGAGGGTGGAGAAGCTGAACAAATATCACTATCTAAGGGAGCAGATTTGGAAAAAAAGATCATTGAAGAAATTCCCATTGGAGGGGAGAGGAAGAGAGAATTCACTTTAATTCACTGTTTTGTTAAAATTAGTAATATCGCCTTGATTAATGCAAAAAACAGAATCCTTTTTCATTGGCTAACTGAAAAGTAAGAGTCAGGCATCTGAATTACAACACATGGCCAATACCAGAGACCCAGAGTTGATTTTTTAAGTCATTCATTAACCCACAGAAATATGGGCCAGCTCAATTTCCTGAATAAGGCCAGGTCTACACTAAAAACTTTTGCCAGTATAATGTTGGTTGGTTAGGGGCATGATTCTTTATATTTTTAAAACTGGCAAACAGCCCCAATGTAGACGCATTTATACTGGGGGGGCAGGGGGGGCACAAAAACAAACAAAAACCTAACAATGCTTATTTCATTTGGGGAACTGGTATAAGCTATACGAGCAAAAGAACTCTTTGCTGGTATAAGATGAATCTCCACTGGGGTACTGCTGGTGGAGATAGCCATTTAGTTTGGCCAGAAAAGGCTGTAACTACAAAGTGTTCTAAAGGAGTCTCTGATCACAACAAAAGTATGAGTATGAATGTAGAAATATGTTCCTAAACTATCAAAAACATCTATTAAAAAGAGCATCATGTGCTAACCATTTACCCAATTGCGTAGTCATTTTGGCCCAATTTCTGCACCACTGAGGTCAATGGACTTTTATCGCTGAGTTAACTGGGAGCAGGATAGGGCCCTTTGAGCAAATAAGTCACATATAAGTCAAATTTGAGTTTAGCATGTGAATAGATTCTAGGCTCAGGCCCTTAGTATGCACTACTGGCCAGATTTTTGAAGATTACAAATGAGAATTAGGCTTTCGGGGGCTTTGAAAATCTCATGGGGCACCACAGACACATCTTTAGGCACCTAAATACCTTTAAAATTTGTCCCTATATACCGTACATAAATTATACATTAAATTAAGCACACTCAGGTGCTCCTATTATTCAACAGCTAGTTTGGTATTGCTATTTTCTGAATTTGTAATTATCCTTTGCCTGTAAAACATTAAGGTCACTTGCTGGAGGATTCGCTGCACTCTGAAGTCTTTAAACCACAATTTGAGGACTTCAATAGCTCAGACATAAGTTAGGGGATTGTTACAGGTGTTGGTGGGTGAGATTCCGTGGCCTGTGTTATGCAGGAGGTCAGATCAGATGATCATAATGGTCCCTTCTGACCTTAAAGTCTATGAGTCTATGAACCTAAGATCAAGATCAAGGATATCTGGCATAGTTGGAGATAATGTTAACAAGACTGACTTAACTATGTAAAATAAACAAAAGTGAAAACACCAGTAGTCATGTGCTGCCAGGCAGTGGCCTCAATGACATGGCAGGTTTTTCCATCTCTAACTTCTACAAGCCAACAGATTTTCCTCCCATCCCCCACTAAATGTCTGATTTGTCAGAGGAGGCATTACAAAGCACATCACAGCAGAACTGGAGAGCAATGTGTTCTTGAATTGCAAATTTGACGTATTTATTAGGTAAGAAAACAACACAGGTTAGTCAAAGGGTAGGATGAGTAGGTGCAGTTTTCATTAAAGCTGAAGTTCAAAGAGCAAAAAGCACCCTTCTGAAATTGACAGTAATTTAACAGACAAAAACCCTTAAATTTTATATTTCCTTTATAGTTAGACAATTTTTCTTAAATAGACTGCTCAGCAGACTCTCCTTTTTTTTGCCAAGCCATGTCAACAATAGCCAGATCTCTCAGTACAAAATTTAGCATGACCAGTGCAATAATCATTGAGCCTCCATGCTTTATAGCTATTAAAACACAACTAAAAATGACAAGGAGGAAAATAAGTGAACACCCCTACACATTAAAAAGTTTCCTATTACATCATTATATTGCTATTCCAAATTTACCACAGAAATTTTAGAAAACTTCAGATCCCATTTGCTTGACATTTTTCTTTTTTCGGTATTGATCACTCAATTAACGATTTTTATTTTTTTTAAACTAAATTGATCCATGCCTCTTGGCAAATCACTGTATTTTGTTTAGGGTATTCCTAAGGTTTTGGTTATGGGAACTCTGAGCCACTAAATCTATCATTTCGTTTTTGAAGTGTAACCTAGAAGACTGAACTTGCCAAAATGAATTACAAGATATATTCCACTATCTTATACTGGATGCAGCAGAAAAATTCAGAGAAGATTATTTCCCACGAGATTGTAAAAACCTAAAGTCAGACACTTACGAACAATACACTGATTTCCTCCAGGGAGCGTTTTCCATCCAGGGCAACAGTAGGAGTGGAATCTAGAGCCACACACGTTTGGTCTGTCACATACATACAAATAAATGTGCACACAAAAATGTCGGTCAATGTAAAGGCACATCCAGGTTTTTTAGATATGCAGAAGGGAAAGAATCTACAGTCCAGGTACAACAAAACAAAAACTGTATGAACTGCCAAACAAAAGCAAACAAACTCCCCTTCCCCAACCCAAAATAAAAAAAAAAAAAAAAAAAAAATCAAACAAAGAAAAAGCACCTTCCACCACCACCTTAAACGGAAATTAATCATAGAATATCAGGTTGGAAAGGACCTCAGGAGGTCATCTAGTCCAACCCCCTGCTCAAAGCAGGACTAGTCCCCAATTTTTGCCCCAGATCCCTAAATAGCCCCCTCAAGGATTGAACTCACAACCCAAGGTTTAGCAGGCCAATGCTTAAAACCATTGAGCTAGCTCTCCCCCTTCAAATTCTTCCTCAAACCAAACAAAACCATCCTCTTTTGCAAGCACATCTTTTAACGTGCAAAACAAAGTCTACCTCAAAGTTTTTTTAAGGCTGTAATACCCATGATCACAAAATTGAAGCACTATTTGTTTCTTGTTATTAGCACCACCTTTTCACGTTTACCTTTACAAGCAAACAAATAACTATTTTTTCAAACATAATCACAGTATCTGAGGGTACTTTTTGTTTAAAATCGTGGCCACAACTGCGAATTAAAACAACAACATTAAATTGGACTAATAAGTGAGTTTGAAAGGAAATGTCATGTGTGAAGAAGACAAACACAAGAGCCACCAGCTGCGGTTTTGAAGTGGGGAGAGGTTACACGGAGACCGCTGTGAATTGCGCGAAGGCAGCTGTGTGGGGATGACACGGATTGGTAATGGATTCCACTGAGGTGCTGGGGATTGGGGCTTGCCTGGCTGGGGCTGTGTGGACTGCCGGGCGGGATTTCGGGGTGTACCGATGTAGTTGTGGACTGAACGAAAGGGGTTACACGGCGCTGCTTGTGGACGGCAGGGAGGTGCTTGTGGCGCTGGGTTGCAGGGAGGTGAGCGGGAAGGGGCTACCCGGGGGTGGCTGTGCTGCATTGTGTGCGGTAGCTGTGAGCTGCATGGAAGCGCGTTTGCGGTGAAGTGCTTCCCTACCCCCTGAGCACATCCTGCTGTCCTCTCCTGCGGACCCGGCTGGTGGCGGCCCCTGCCCCGTCCTCCCGATTCTCCGAGGCTGGGTAGATGGCGTCTGTTCCCCCCACGGGCCGGACCTGCTGTTCCTTTTGCTGCCCGGCTGCTCCCTGCGCCCACAGCGCGACACAGCCCAGCCACAAGCAATAAAGCTGCGGGCAAAGCCCCCGCTGTCTCCCCATCCTGCGACTGGACAGCTGGAAAACCCGACCAGGAAGGAGGCCGGGTGCAGAGTACTGAAACTTCCACTCCGGGGGCGTCTTCAGAGCGCAGCACTCGGCAGCTGGGGGGCCAGGGAGCCGCTGCTCCCTCTTTCCCTGCCCGGGAGGGACTGTGCCGCAGCCGTCTCTTCCAAAGCGCCTTCAGCAAGCCGCGGCGGGAGCACGCGCCGGGGCGCCCTGGGCTCCACGCTGCATCGCTCCGCAACGTGCTTTGTATTTACAAAAGAGCGGCGACCGAGGTGAGCTTCAGACCGGCCCTGCGAAGCTCCCGGCACCCCGAGGAGTCGCTAGGGCACAGGCAGGCTGCGCCGGAGCTGTGCCGAGGGCAGAGCAATCCCGGCCGAGGAGCAGGAGGAGGCGGTTTGAGAGACGGATCCTGGAGAGGCGGCGAGGCCAGGAAGGTGAAGGGGCCCCCGGACGCTGCAGCCGCGGACCGGAGAGCCGCTCTGCGGAGGAGCGAGCTGAAGGATGCGAGGCGCTGGAGGGTTTTGAGGCAGGGCGGCCGCCTGCCTGCCTGTCAGTCAGTGGGGAGCCTCGCAGCTCCCAGCACGTGGGAGCGCAGCAAGGAGGGCGCGGGCCTGGGCGGGTGAGACCGGAGATGGGCGGGGGCTGCAGCCAGGGGGAGGAGGAGGAGGAGGGGCTGAGAACAGGGTGGGGGAAGAGGTGCAGCGGGAAGAGACGGGGAGAAGGAGGAGGGGCTGCGGGGGAGAGGAAGTCGTAGGGGGAGGGATGGGCGAGGATGAGGTTATGCGAAGGAGGAGGGGCGGGGAGCCGGGAGAGGGGTTCCTGGGGTGTCAGTCATTTCATTCCACAGGCCCCTTGCTCCCCGGTTCCATAACTTTGCCCCCCCCGGTGTCTCGGGGCGGTGCAGCGGGCACTCAGGAGACGGCGCTGTGGCGGGGGCTCTTTTGCTTTTGCAAGAGCTGCCTTGGTCCCTCGCTTTCTTTCTTTCCTAAGCAACCTCTCGTAGCGAGGACCCTCTCCTGCCACGTGCCGGGGTGGGGGTGCGGCGGAGTTAGAGCGACGTGTGCAGAGTTAGTCGGTGCAGAATTGCCCCCAAAGGGGATTGATTTCTCGCTGAGGCACAAAAGTGGATCTCGAACGCACCGACCCTCCCATGCAAGACCACAGACCTGATCACATAAGGGGCATTGCCACTGGGGGAGGTGGGCAGCTGGGGTTAGTTATCTGGCCAGCAAGGCGAGAACTGCAGTGCAGCCCCTTCAATGGTGGGAGACGTCCTGCAGCTGAGGTCTGTTGAGGAAATTGGACAGTTACCCGCGGTGAAAAGGGCATGTAATTGCTCTCTTTCCACTCGTGACCTTTTGCCTGACTTTGTTCTAATTTCAGTCCAGCGGGAGGAAGGGTTGCCTTGGGAGCCCAGACAATGAACGTTTATTCTTCCAGGAGGCGTGCGGTTGAGTAGCTAAACCTTGGCAGTTAAATGAGGACACCAGGACTGTAGCGCTCTAGAGGCGAATCAGATTTTCATCTTTTGTCTTTTTTTAAGTTTGTGTATTTATATGAGAGTTTGGTGACTTCTCTGGAAGGCCTGGATAACAAGTTAAGATTTGCAAAACTTTCTTTACTTTGCTTGGATTTTCCTGCTTGTTGAGGTTGCTTTCAAATAAATCTCAAACAACAAAGCAAGAATCAGCTTGTTTACCTGATTTCTCGTCTGTTTGCTTGGTTTCCACCCAAAACCATAAATTTGTTGAAAATTGAACAAGTGCTCAAAAACTAGCCTAGATTCACCTTAAAGGTTTGTGAGTCTGACCAACCTAAAGCGGGGGGGGGGGGGGGGGAGTTGTTTGGTTTTTTACAAACATTTGTCATTGCTCTGATAGTAAAAGGGGGACATGCTGTTTTCTTCATTTATTATGACAGTCTTGAGTGATTAAAATGCTATTGAGGAAGACTTCTCACACTATCATGGCTACTACTATACCCTGGGGATTTTTTCCCAGTAGCTTCTGGCTACCTGCACAGAGCTGAAAATTTTTACTTCTGTTTTCAGGTGGGGATGAGATGGAGAAGGGATCATAGGCAGCAACTTATATGGGCCTGTGCTCCACCAATAGTCAGGAACATGGGCCCAGCTCCACCAATGTTTGGGCTTAAATTTTCAGAGCCATCCTGTCCCTAGGATGGACTGGGCAACCGCCCCAGGCGCTGCACTTTGTGGGGCCCTGTGCTTCATGGGGATGCAGGGTCCACAGTGGCCTGGGAGGTGGGGGGGCTGGTGCTGGCAGCAGCAAGTGACCCAGCCCCTTCCCCCAAACCCCTGCCTCTACTCCACTCCTCCCTCCCATCTAGTCCCCCAAGTGCCTGGTCCTGCCCTGCCTCTTTCCAGCAATCCAGCCCAGAACAGAGCAGGCTGGGGCTGGATTGCTCACTGCTACCAGTGCCAGGCCCCCTGGAGCATGGGTGCCCCCCCAAAGTGCAGGGCCCAGAGTGGTTGCCCCAATCCCTCCTGTGGAGGGGGTGGCTCTGCTTGGACCCATTTGGGGCACCACCAAAAATTATACAGGCTGGTGGCCCATGGAAGGGATGAGGATTATTCCCTTGCAGTAAAAACTGTCTTTCAGTATGAGGTTAGGTCACACCTTTCCAAGTGGAGAAATGGACCTTTTGAGACAACATCTGCGTTCAGAAGCAGAAAGAATCACTGCTGTTTCAAATTAATGTAGGGAAGAATACCGTGCTGCTAACCAAACACTGTCAAAGGTCTAGTTCTTTTGGAGCTAGGACATTATAATTATGTCCTCCACTGACACAGGGCAGCCAAGAGGATCTGAGCACCATCATTTCCAGGAGGCACTGGAGATGGATCGGTCATGTGCTTCGGATGGAAACTGATTCCATCACCAGAGTAGCAATAAGACGGACACTTGAAGGCAAGCAAAAATGAGGCTACCTGAAAATAACATGGCGAAGTAATAGTATGACAAATCACACTTTCCACTCTTCTCAGAGTGGTGATAAACTAGGACTATATATACACACTTAACTCCTCCCACTCTTTTCCCCAGTAAAGGGTCCTTTTTTGGAAAAAGTCAAGTAGGTGGGGGGGGGGGAATACATCCCTAAAATAGTCAGTTTTAAATGGAACAGTTTCAACTGGGAATGTTTGATATTTCAAAGTTTACACTTGTCAGTTTTCTGATCAGAGAGGAAATAAGATTTCATGAACTGTGTCACCATTGGTAAGATATGGCATAGAACTTCAGCTACTAGTTGTCTAGCTATTTTCCTTCCAGATTCATCTGTCAGGATATCAGTACACCATTGCTGAAGCTGGGTAAGAGAATCTTTGAGTCACTGTGACAGTCTACTTTGATATGATTATATAAAGAGCTGTGGAAGCCAAGCTGAAAAACCTGGGGCACAGCTGGGGAACCATTGAAAGACTTGCCTGAAGCAGACAGGAGTGGAGGAGCTTCATCACTGTCCTAGACGCCAGAGGTGTAACAGGAACACGCTGATGATGACTATCAAAGTAGACTGTCTGTCAGTGACTCAAAGTTTCCCTTCCCTAAAAGCACTCTTATACTGTGAGGGGAAGCCTAAGTATTTTTAAAATGGGGTGCAAGGTACTGAGCAAAAGAAAAATACTGAAAGAGGTAAATTGTGAAATTATATTCCAAACATATCAAAATTAGAGATTTATATTTCAATCCCAGAAAGTCTGTGGGGTTGTTTTTGGTGGGTCACTCCCACTTTCAATAGAGCAAATTATGAATTATCTATTGATTCTCAATGAGACTTAGGTGCTAAGTGCCTTTGAATGTTGGATTTAGGCTCCAAAGTCACACAGGGTACATCTACCCTGCAATAAAAAAATAGCCACAAGTGGGTGGTATCAGCTGGCTCGTGGAGCTATAAAATTGCAGCATGCATGTTTGGGCTCAGGCTGGAGCCCAGGCTCTGGAACTCCAGGTTCAAAAGTCTGGGCTTCAGCCCAAGCCCAAATGTCTACACTGTTTTATAACCCTGCAGCCCGAGCTAGCTGATACAGGTCAGCCATAAGTTTATTTTAGTGTAGACATACCTTTAGGCTTGAATTTTCAGAAGCCCCTAAGTGCTCTTATGTGGAAGCATGACTACTATTAGGTTTCAGAGTAGCAGCCGTGTTAGTCTGTATCCGCAAAAAGAAAAGGAGGACTTGTGGCACCTTAGAGACTAGCAAATTTATTTGAGCATAAGCTTTCGTGAGCTTCAGCTCACTTCATCGGATGCTCAAATAAATTTGCTAGTCTCTAAGGTGCCACAAGTCCTCCTTTTCTTTTTGTGAACACTATCAGTGTGCCAAGGACTCAGAAATCTAGTTTTCCGCCCCCTGCCCAAAGTGAGTTCTCAGCCTGTCTTTCTGACATCCCTTTGTCAATGTCCAGGTGTTGTTAAAATCAACATGGCCAAAATTGGGCTCTTGAATTTTTCCTGCCCATCCTCTTCCTTCTCCAAAACTATAGACACCAGTCTTGCGGTTACTCAAGCCTGTAACTTGGATGTCATCTGTGTCTTCTAGCTGGATCCACACATTCGGGCTTTTTCTTCTCTGTCCACACAGCTGGAACTCATTCACCACACAATTTCCATTTTAACTGCTGCAACGTCCTCATTTAGGACCTTGTGTACTGCAACCTTGCTTGACTCAAGTCTGACCTTGGCAACAGCATTTTGAATATTTTCCTGGCTCACACTCCTGACCACAGCAGCCTCCTTGGGGTATGTCTACACTGCTGTTAAAAACCCAACATTGGCCTATGCCAGCTGACTCAGATTTACGGGGCTCGGTTAAGGGGCTGTTTAATTGTGGTGTAGATGTTCAGGCTTAGGCTCAAGCCTGGGCTCCAGGGCCCTGTGAGACAGGAGGGTCCCGGAGCTTGGGCTGCAGCCTGATTCCAAGCTATCTATGCTGTAAATAAACAGCTCCTTAGTGTGAGCCTGGGTCAGCAGGCACAGGCCAGCTGCGGGTTTTTAATTGCCATGTAGATATACCCTCAGAGTCCCTCCACTGGCTCCCCCTTCCCCTCAAATACCTGATTCAAGCTTCGAGTCTTTCATGATTTAACCTCACACTGCCCTGGAGCTAGTAAAGCATCAGAAGAGGGAAGTGAGAAAAAAAAAAAGACAAGAAGGTAGACATTAACTAAAACAGGAAGGAAAGGAGATTAATAGAAAAAAAAGACACTGAAGATTCTGCTATATACACATGAGGATTGGTGTATATAGTAGAAAGAACCAATGAAGGAAGGGACATAGAACAAAAGAGAGTGAAATAACAAAAATACAACTTTATACAAAAGATCAGAACCAGACTACAACCTTCTATTGATTGCAGTGGAGCTACTTGCAGAGCGAGGTAATTCCTCAATGCAAGTAAGAGTGGCAGAATTGGGATCTTCATGTTTAATAATATACAAAAATGTTTGATTATACATATAGCTCTGGTAAACAGAGGTGAGGTGTGTCCTTGACCAATCAACTTAATTGACTAGTCTCTTTATAAACCCAGCTTGATTTTGCAGATATATTTTCCTTAAGGTCACTTTATCCCTTCTCTCTCCCTTGCACTCACCTGTGGTGATGTTGCCATTGTTTCTTGCAATCAATCTCTGTCCCTGTTAACAGTCTTGGAGCATTGACATGTTTGTTAAAACTGATAACTGGTGTGGTGGTATTAGGGGTAGTATAGATGTGGTGATACTTGAGAAAGCAACACCTTATTGCTTAGTTATTCATTTACATACATGTAACTTTACATTCACAAGAATTACAAAACAGTGAAATAAAAATAATATGGTATTAAAGTGAGTCACTTTACCCCTTTTCACCAATATCTAAACATTTCTGCAGGATCATTTCCTCAGAATTCATGATTTGTTTTACCCTTGCTGTCAAATGAACTTGCCAATTCCACTGTTACGTTAGGTTTTCCTACCCATTTTCATATATCACACTGTTTTCTGTCACCACTGTACTAGTACTTTGCAAATTCTTCATTGCCATATGGAGATCTTTAAAACTTGCTTTAAAAAGTTGCCCAAATGAGTGAGATCTGGTTGGTCCTCACTGTATAACAAGCTTTTTTAAAAAAGCTTGCGGCTTCAAAGATCTACCCATGGCCTGGCCTTGCTCCCACTTTGCTAATGCTACAGCAGGTCTGCACTATTTTAATGAATAAATATTGGAAGATCAAAGTATACTAGGAGCATAACACAAAACTTAGACTAAGTTTTAAAATAATATATGTTAAAGTGATAAAATAAATCAGATGTTACATATGCATGGTCAGTGTCATGCACCTGCCTACATCACTGGTATTTGAAGCTGACTTAACCATATCCAACATAAATGCCTACTTGTGTATAATGCTGCTACATCACACTCTGGGTCAGATCCTAAATTGGTGTGAAATGACATAGCTCTATTTACTTCAGTGAAGCTACACTGATCACCATAGACAGGTGAGATACTCCACTGATGTAAAGGGAGCTATCCCATACAGTATCTAGTTTACAAATAAATTTGGAGCACAAAATACTGGATTTCTATCTCTTATTATAACAGATAATATATATATATTAAAATCCTGTTATATATAATTTGTCTGCATAGCTGCTGTCTACATGTTTAAATCATTTAAATGTAAGACTTAAAGAATATACTTTAAATTAATTTAATTGTCTAGTGGGTTGTAACTAATCCTTTGAAACAAAATGTTTGTTTTTCCTAGGAGGAAAAGTGAGACTCACTCAATGAATGGGATGGGAGGGTGGAGAAGAGAGATAGGGAAGCAGTTCTAAGCTAGAGTAAACAGTAACCATCTTGTACAGTAAGTTTCATCTGTAGACTTACAATCACATTAAACATGATAATTTCCATTTTACAGATAGAGAAAACAAGGTACAAAGCTTAAATTATTTGCCCAAGATCAGCAATAGAGAACCTACCTCTGAGTCCTAGTGTCTTATCTACTGTACCTCAATGCCATTGTGATGCATCCATCTGGTTAAATTACCTGGAGATACACTGCAATCAGGACTAAAGGTGGTGCTGATGAAAAGGGAAATAGGGGAACACATATGGATCTAAAGTACTTGCAGAAGTACACACTAGATTTATGCAAAATGAAAAGACTTTAGCAGTGATAATAGCAAGCTGCTGTATTGTACACCAGTGATTCTGAGGCTGTTGCTTAAACTGCAACAGTGTAAACTGAAAACCAACTACAAGCCAGAAAAAGAAGTTGTGGATATGCTTTCCTTGCATATATAAATTTAAGTCAAGAGGCAGAAGAGGAAAGATGAGATAGAAGCACAAAGGCATCTAAGCAATGAGAATCTACCTATGGACAAAGCAAAAAGAAGATACCATGAAGTAAGATACAGTGAGGATAATATAGTAATAAGCATGGCCTCAGGACAATGCAACTCAAACTCAGCCATAAAGAAACCACTAAAACTGAAATGGGTGGATTCACGATCAAAGGAAAGATAGTACTATCCCAGATAATTAAACAAAAAAAAAACACTGAATACAGGTAAGATTGTGAGAAAGAAAAATGTTAAAAGTGGCAAAAGGAAGTGATAGCCTAGGTTGGCATAAGAAAAAAAATTAAAGCGTAGCAAAGTGCGAGATCTGCTAATGCCACAGAGTCTCCACAAGGAAATCTTAGTAGTAGCACAGAGATCACAGCAGCATCAAGTAGTGGGTTTACCGTAGAGGAATAGAAATTAATATTTGTGGATAGTTGATAACACAGCTGTTCCATGTACTTCAGACATCAAACAAGAGGATACAAAGTAAATCTGTAATCATTACAGTTTCTATATTCACCACACATGGACTTTTCAGATCAAATTAAACTGCACACTTCACAGTTCAGCAGTGAACATTCTCCCAAATTTACAAGGACTGGGAATAAAATATGTCATTAGCCTATCCATAAGTCAGTAACTTGGCAGAGATGTTACAATGACAAGTTACTAGAGCTAAAATGGAAGGTCATAACCCATACCTCTTTATTTTATAATGTGGCAGCCAAAACTGGCGCAAATGCTAATGACATGGAAACTGAATGCATTGGAAAATGGCTACTTTCAGTTATACAGTCTGCCTCCAGATAAAACAAAGATTCAAAATTACTAGCATGTGCTGAAAAGACACCATGACCAATCAGGCCAGTATCTAGCATAACCAAAAGGGACCAGATCCACATACATAAACCCCAGAACGTTCACTGGACAACAGCTGCTCCTATAGGACTAGAAGACACTATGGTTAAAACAGTGGTCCCCAAACTGTAGGGTGCACCCTACTAGGTGTGCATAGAGGAATGTTCAGGGGGCACAGCACGGCCCAGGCCAGCCTCCATTGGAAGCTGGGAGGGAGTGCCACCCAGCTCCTGGCTCCCCCACAAGGCATGGCCCCAGCTCCCAGCTGCAGCTCCTCCCCCAGAAGCAGCCCCTGCCTCAGCCCCTGCCTGTCTACGACTCTGCTCCCAGCCATGGCCCCATCCCTGGCTTCAGCTCCTGCTCCTGGCCTTGGCTCCTGACTCCCACCCAGCCACAACTCCAGCCCCAGCATCAGCTGTGGCTGGGGAAGGCCACAGATAGATGGGAGAAGGGGCACAAGGTAAAAAGTTTGGGGACCACTGGGTTAAAGTCTGTTGGAAACCATTGTGTTTTGTGTGAGGAAAAGGCACTGAGATGATGTGATAACCCTATACAGAACTGAACTCTATGCCACCCCCACATGGCCCCTTGGACTCCTGCCCCTTGCTTCTTTCCCTGCCCCTGCTCCCCTTCCTGCCCCAGTGCAACAGAACCACACCATTTCCGTTACCTGTTTTGGAACCTCTCCAGTGGCAGAGTGGCTGCGGTCCTAAATAAATACAATTAAAAAACAGAAAAAACGTATAGGTTTAGAGGTAGCCAGTTGTATTTGGTGTGCATGTATTAAACTAAACAATGTATTATACATGTGTATACGATTTTTATATATGTTGACTGCCTCTCTCTTCTCTATCCTGGGTATGTGTCATCTTAGCACAAGTCTTCAGAGAAAGGATAATACCTTACTAATTGTTTATACAGTGCCTACCAAAATGGGGCCTTGTCATTGAGGCCTCTAGGCATTTCTTTTTTACAAGAGAAAAAAATATAAATCAGTACATCATAATAATAAATGTGTAGTATATTGAAGGACTGTTCCACAGTCCTGCCAGTTACCAAGAGAGATAATCCAGTTTTGTGATGCATAATATTTTCAAGCACCTTAGATAAGAACATAAAAACAGCCATACTTGGTCAGACCAAAGATCCATCTAGCCCAATATCCTGTCTTCCGACAGTGGCCAATGCCAGGTGCCCCAGAGAGAATGAACAGAACAGGAAATTGTCAAGTGATCCATTCCCTGTCGCCCATTCCCAGCTTCTAGCAAACAGAGGCTAGGGACACCAACCAGGATGGGCAGGGATAATAGCCATTGGTGGATCTATCCTCCATGAACTTACCTAGTTCTTTTTTGAACCCTATTATATTCTTGGCCTTCACAACATCCTCTGGCAAAGGGTTCACAGGTTGACGGTGTGTTGTGTGAAGAAATTCTTCCTTCTGTTTGTAACCTGCTGCCTATTAATTTCATTTGGTTACCCCTAGTTCTGGTGTTATAAGACGGAGTAAACACTTTGTTATTTACTTTCTCTACACCAGTCATAATTTTATAGACCTCAATCATATTCTCCCTTAGTCAGCTCTTTTCCAAGCTGAAAAGTCCAATTTATTAATCTCTTCTTATACGGAAGCCATTCCATACCCCTAATCATTTTTGTTGCCCTTTCGGAACCTTTTCCAAGTCCAATATATCTTTTTTGAGATGGGGCGACCACATCTGCATGCAGTATTCAAGATGTGGGCGTATCACAAATTTATGTAGAGATAATATATTTTCTATCTAGTCACTTAATGATTCTTTGTTTGACGGCTGCTGCACATTGAGTGGATGTTTTCAGAGAACTATCCACAATGATTCCAACAGCTAATTTAGACCGCATCATTTTATATGTATAGTTGGAATTATGTTTTCCAATGTGTATTACTTTGCATTTATCAATATTGAATTTCATCTGCGATTTGTTGCCCAGTCACCCAAGTTTGTGAGGTCTTTTCGTAGCTCTTCACAGTCTGGCTGGGACTTAGCTATCTTGAGTAATTTTGTATCATCTGCAAGTTTTGCCATGTCCCTGTTTACCCCTTTCCAGATCATTTATGCATATCCTTAATGCAGCTGCACACAGGTCCTGTTTATGATAAATAGGAGGGTGAAACCTTAATGGTACTAACATATCCTACTGCATACTGAATCTGTCCCACACTGACTGGTTACTTTGCATATGAACACTCCACACTTTTTTAGAGATGAAAATAAAAACCTGACATTTATAAGTGTTTTCTTGTGTGCAGAGTAATTGTAAGTGAGAGATCAAATGTGTAATGTTCTTAATTTAGAAGTCCATCAGTAGATGGAAATAGTTGGCCTTCATATGTGCTGCTGAGAGAAATGCAGCACATCTTTTCATTAAGAGTTAACGGATTTTAAATGCACAAAATGGGAATTGCTATAGGGATACTGTGTGCTTATACTTACTCAAGTGAAACAGGCAGCTAGCAGCATCTCATTAAATACTCAAATACTTTACAGCGTGGTCTATTTTGAAAGGAGTCAAGTTCTACAAAAGAAGTATAATACACAAAGGAGTTGCTCAGCTGTAGTGTCTCTATCTAAGGGTAAGTCCATAATCAATCATTTGCACACAAAAAAAATGGGGATGGGTGATGTAGGTCTGGCTGCACTGACTTCTCCCCCTCTGGAGACTCCCTCACAGTGTGGGACTTCCCCTCTTGGGTGCTATGGGTGCTTTTAGTCCCTGAGTGGTGCAACAGGAGTGAAATGGGGCAGTGAATTTGCCTGATCAGGTTTTAATCAAATAGTGAGCTTCTTGATGCATCCGATGAAGTGAGCTGTAGCTCACGAAAGCTTATGCTCAAATAAATTGGTTAGTCTCTAAGGTGCCACAAGTACTCCTTTTCTTTTTGCAAATTCAGACTAACACGACTGCTACTCTGAAACCTGTACTTTTAAAGCAACTCACTTATACCGGTGGAATACCAACTGGGATGTTGGGAAATCAGAAGTATTCCAAGATATGATTTAGATAAAGTATAACACTATTTTCTTGATTGTCTAGAATCTATTAGCAGTGACTAAAATTGTAAATGTTTGGTTTGGTGTTTAGCCTGCTGAAGAGCGTCTCTGAAGCTCAAATACAGGATGTAAGTGCTGAAACTACTACATGGTTGGCTGACGACTTCTCTTTTTTTAAGAAAGATCATATTATCTTTTTTAATTATTGGACCCGTAGGTACAATCAATCGTGATGTTTTTACTAGGTAAAACAAATCAGGACTCAAGATCACAGCCTTTAGCTGTGCAGTCACATGAATCTGTATGTACCAGGGAGAGATGCCATGTTAATTCCATACAGATGTGCTATTGCATTCCAGTCTGAAAATTTAGAGAAGAGGAAATGCTAGTTACACCCCTTCCCCCTTACAGACTAGGATAGAACATTTCACATACTGTGTGTGTTTTGAATTCAGAGAAAGATCTTAGGCTTCTTTGACCCAGTTTTAATATTTCACTGCTACACTTAAACCAAATGCCTTCATTCTCTGATTAAAGTGCAGATATGAACATCACATCCATCTTTATATATATATTTTAAGAGGACTGTTATGAAATGGTAACAATGGAACGTCACTGAGTCAGTCTGATCTCAGTTGCACTGGTGTCAATGAAGTGACCTGAATGTATATCAGTATAACTAGGATGAGAATCTAGCCCCACTGAGTTTATTGCAACCGTATAAAAACACTGTCCTGTCCTTTGAAGTTCATCCTATAGGTAGAAAGTGGTGTGCGTGTGTGCAGAGACTCCAGTATCATTCAATCGTATTCCTTCATCAGAACAGTAAGTAGGATTTTTAGTAAAAAGTTCTGTAATAATGCTCATCCAGCTCTGGAAAGTGATTTAAATCTATGTATGACAAGCACTGAATAAGTGCAGAGAATAAGATTACTATGTGAGTCTTTCAGACAACAGGCTAAATTCATGCCAGGCTCTATACCAATTTCTGTTGGTATAAACCCTTGATCAGTGTAAAGTACAACCAGCGGTAAGACTGTGGTGGGGCAAAGGAGCCACAACCCAGCTTCCTGCCCAGTCCCTTGCATCTTTCAAGGTCAGGGAGGGGAATGTCCAGAGCAACTGGAGATGTTCTGATTCAGCAGGTCTTCTTTGCAGCCTCCACCAGGAGACAGATGGAAACTTTTCCGTCCTGATCCAGTAGAAATTAAGCAAGAATAGTGGCCTCACATTCTCTTCCTCAAGGTGGATTCTTTGTGGAGTTCAGGGGACTAGCTAGTATAGGGGTGGTATCATATCACCTCGCACCAGTTTGGGTGAATCTGACCCAACCTCTTAAAACCAAGATCCTGTTTGCTCTATAAGGATATAGAATATTAGATAGCATTTTTCATAATTGTAAAGGGCTTATCACTGTTTCAGCGGCCAAAATTTCTGTTCTCAGTGTGGTGAAGTGTGCTGTGCACTGGATGCTTCTTTCCACCCCAGATCTGTTTTTCAGCAGCCAGTAACAGGATTCCTGTTTGTAAATATAGTATGGTGAAACCTCTCTTAAAATTACTGCTCAAGGGACTCACAAAAATCAGTTGCCAAACAGAAGTGGTCATTGACTTAAAGTAAAAAAAACACAAACAAAAAAAACCCCAACCCCTGTACTTAAAACCACGGGGCTACTTAGGTCACTTAAAATGTGGTTGTGGTTAGAAAGTCACCTTCTCACTCAGTTTCCCTCCACCTGTGTATTCTGACTCATATCTTCTTATATTACAGACAAGAATATTTCACTAATTTTTGCTTATCATTGCAGAGTTTATGCAGATATGGGGGAATACAGTAAAATCTACAGAATAGTTAGTCAAGTTCTAATTGCACAATCTTTGTTGGCAACAAAGCTCACCGGTTGTTTCTGGAGAGCAACAACCTACAAAAACAATTTTTTGCTACTGATGCGAGTTCCCCACTTGTCCCTAGGGGACATTGAGAACCAGAGAAGTTTCAATTCTCACTGAAGAGAATTACACCTCAGTAATATTGAGTAGTCTGAAAGAGTGTGTTGTTGGGCTTGAGGGCTTTACATTTTTCTGCTGAAGAGTATTCTGGATAGCTCAGGCATGTTTGGATAGTTTTGCAATCTCTTGACTAAACTGTATATTTGTTATAGTCTGGTATAGAGATGGACATCTCCTGCTTTGAACCATTGGATAGCTTTGAACCATTGAAGGAAAATAGCAATCAAAATTTGGACTTCATGCTATTAAGAGCTGAAGTAGTTCCCATTAACTGTTAAATTATTTAAACCTTATTTTTGCAGAAGGGGGATATTAATTTTCTACACACACACACCCCCAACCCCCCCCAAAATGACTAAAAGCTTTAACTGGTTCAAATCCTACTCTCAAAGTACTGTAAATGCAGTTAACTCAATTTACTTTCACTGGGTACCAATAGGTTTTATCATCTTGCCAGCTCCATCCATCCAAAATAAATAAATAAGGGCAAGCAGGTATGATACACTGAAAGCATATGTAGTGGAAAATGGCAATGTGAATAAAAATGAGTCATGGGCAGATTGGTTTATCTGGAAAACCAATACTGACTTTAATAGAGTTACTCCTGATTTGCACATGGAAAAACTCAGAGCAGAATTTGGTTCTCTCCTTGGATGCACTTAATTTTCATTAATGCTAAAGGAGTTATTACAGCTACATTGAGTCAAAAAAGAGAAGTTTCAAACCTTTTTGAACAGTGATATAATGACAGCTAACTCAACACCTCTTAACCCTCTTATTTACAAAGAGCTGCATGCCATCCTCAGCGGAGCGCCCACCACCACTCCCAAGAACCCCGTGGATACTTCGGACAAGCCAGAGTCACAGGTCTCTGGCGTGAACAGTGAGGAGGAGGTGTTGGAAGAGGAAGAGGAGAAGGAGGAGTATGGGGGACAGGCAATCAGGGGATCCAGCGGCACAGCAAGCCAGGACCTGTTTTTGACTCCAGAGCAGTCGAGCCAGTCCCTATAATGTCCAGCACAGGTGAGCTTAATGCAGGGGGAAGGAACCTCTGGGAAGTTTGCAGTTTGCTTTGATATTGATAATGAACTGATGGACACACCTATTCATTTATGCTTTTTAACCATGTTAGAAGAGGTAGTGAAATAACCATTAGAGGCAGAGTTGCTCTCTGCTTCTCATTCCCCTGTTCAGTTAGGCAGAGGGGGCCCTGCAGAACAGTTTGTTTATGTGCATTGGGATGTCCCATGAATCCTCCATAGAGATCTCAAGGAAATTTTCCTGTAGGTAGTCTGCATCCTCTGCCGAAGGTTTCTGGGAGAGCTGCCTTATTTCTTCTGCTGTGGGAAGACACTTTCCCATGCCACTCAGCAATTACTTCAGCATGCACCATTGCAGCACACAGGCTAGCAGCATACGGCCCCAGTCTGCAGCCAGGCGCCTGCAAGAACTGTTCCCTTTCAGCCTCTGTTATCCTCAGGAGTGAGATATCAGCTAAAATCAGCACCACCTGTGCAAAACGGTGCCAGTATTTAGTTCAATTGTTCTATCCACATATACTCATATCCATGAGCTACCCCCCAGCCCTTATTGTCCCAACTTGCCTCCTTCCTCCTCTTCCCCCGGGCCACACACACCATGGCTGGGACTGCTGCTGTGCTCTATGTAGTGCTTGCAACTTGTGTGGATCAAGGGGAGT
Source organism: Chelonia mydas (assembly GCF_015237465.2). Lineage (NCBI taxonomy): Eukaryota > Metazoa > Chordata > Testudines > Cheloniidae > Chelonia > Chelonia mydas. The sequence continues at coordinate 79,591,951 of NC_051245.2, forward strand.
GAGTTCAGTACACCCATTTATCTTGTGAATACACTCACAATAGTACCTCTGTGCATTTTATCTTTTGCAGCAAAAAATGGCCTGGAGGGTCTCTCTGTCTACATCAGTGAAGCGGATCAGCCAAATGAGGAGGAGAAGGAAGAGGACGCAGGGTGACATGTTCCAAGAGATCCTGCAAGCTTCTGGTGCTTCAGATACCAAGCACAGGGCTTGGAGGATCACCCTCGTGGACAGAATGGACAGGGATAGAGTGGAGAGGAGAAAAGCACAGAAAAAGGAGAGAGATGTGCAGCAGGAGGTGCTACCACTTCTCAAGCAGCAAGCAGACATGCTAGAAACTCTGGTTGACCTTCAGGTTCAATAGACCTGTGTTCGCCTCCCTCTGCAGCCCATAGAGAACAGCATTCTGCGACCTCCCTACTCACCCCGCCCCTTCCACATTCCCAGTGGTATCCGAGGCCACTGCATTACCCCTATCACTCCACCCTGGGGGAGAGTACAAACAATCACAGCCGCACATACACTGACCTGTGAGACATATGGTTGGTGTATGTGTTTGTGAAATGAAAATGACTGTTCTTTCCCCTTCAAAGGTTCCTTTCCCTGTATTAATAAAGTTTCATTTAGTTATAAATGTGTCTGTTTGCATGGGTTTGGAATAAAAGTCTATTTATGGAAACTTAATTCATCTAGTTCACAACATAGGCTGGTCAGGGCTGATATTGTTCACAGATAATAGCAATCGATGCATTTGCAATGTTATATTATTACACACAGAGCACTCGTTACAAGGTTCGTACTGGGATGCAAAAAAAACAAAACAAAAAAACCCAGGCAGAACACACTACAGCAACACACATTACTGTGGCTCACTGTTAAAACAGTCTTGCAAAGCCTTCCTGAGCCATATAGCTCCCTGTTGAGCTCTTCTTGTAGCCCTGGTATCTGCCTGCTCAAAATCAGCAGACAGCCATTGCACCTCTGACCTCCACCTGGACGGAAACTTTTGCTTCACAAATATTATGAAGCACACAGCAGGCAGCTATAACCATTTGGATATTTTTTTCACTGAGATCTAATCTCATGAGTAGACGGCACAGCAGCCTTTCAAATGGCCAAAGGCACATTCAACAGTCATTCTGCACCTGCTGAGCCTTGTAGCTGAAGTGCTCCTTGCTGCTGTCGCGGTGACCAGTGTGTGGCTCCATGAGCCACGGGAGTAAGAGGTAGGCTGGGTCTTCCAGGGTCACTGTTGGCATTTCAATATCCCCAATGGTAATCTGCCAGTCTGGAAAGAAAGTCCCTGCTTGCAGCTTTCGGAACAGGCCTGTGTTCTTAAAGATGCACCTTCCCTGACCATCCTGTGTTGATGTTGGTAAAACAGACCTGTGATCCACCAGCGCTTGCAATACTATAGAAAAGTAGCCCCGTATGTTGATGTACTTAGGGGCAAAGTGGTCTGGTGTCAAAATAGGGATTTGCAGGCCAGCTATCATTCCACCACAGTTCAGGAACCCCATTGCTGCAGAACTATCCACTATGTCCTGCACATTGCCCAGAGTCACCATCCTTTGTAGCAGGATGCGATGAATGGCCCTGCACACTTGCATCACGGCAAACCCCTGGTGGATTTCTCAACTTCAAATTGATTCCTGACTGATCGGTAACAATCTGACATTGAAAGCCTGCACATAGCAATTGCCAATCAGTGCAGCTCTCATTCTAGTGTTACTGCGCTGGAGAGCTGGGGCAAGCTCTGCACACACATCCAGGAATGTGGCCATGCACATCTGAAAGTCCTCTAGCCACTGTTCATCATCCTATACCTGCATAACGATGCAATTCTAGCTAGCCTGGAAGGAATTGTCATGTTCCCAGTGGCTCCTCTGGCAGCTCTACAAATACTGCAGGATCAGGCACCCCATGCTCGCAATGCTCATCACAATAGTGCAGAGCTGTGCAGGATCCATGCTTCTGTCACAGATGGCAGACATGCGGGTTGGCGGGGCTTTTGAAAAGAGGCATGAAACATTATGGGATGGATTTACTGTCACTGCATATCAAAGAGGCTATTATCCTATGGTTATGCAGAGGGATTTAAATGGATAACTCTCATTACTGATCATGGGAGTTCTATGATTTATTTACTCTGGGAACAATAACCCCTTAAATTACTTTAAGTGGTGCTCTTCCTCCACTAGTTTGTTTTAGCATGTTACACAAGTTCTCTGGGCTTTTCTTTTTCAATGCTTTATCATATGTGATCTATGTAAAGAAGTGGACCATACAAAACCCCTGGATCTGATCACTTTCAAACTGGGGAATTTCTGATCTGGCTCACACCTGAACTTTGCAGAAGCTTATGTCCTGATCCAAACTGCAGCCTGGGTTGAGCTCTTCTTTTCTTTCATTGCAAGATTGGAATCTACTAAGTTTTATAAAATGTTTTGGATGAACCCTCTCATTGCTCTCAGCTTCCATTTATTTATTCATTTTCTCTTCTCCTCTGTATACCTTTATCTTTCTTCTGTTTCTTTTTCATTCCCTACAAGTCCTTCTCTTGGACTCATTATTTTTGGGACTGAGACTGCAGTCGTTCCATTTGCAAAACTCCCACTAATTACAGCAGATTCTGAACACACTGGAGTGTCATGCTGGGAACAACAGAAAATTTTGGCTATAATTTGTACTCATGTTAGTTTCAGGTCACTCTTCTTACTGATTTGACAATACTTATATTCCAAGAAGAGACAGGGTGTTGTCCCTTAATTTAGAGAAGCAAGGGCAAATATTGTGAAGTTAAGATGATGCTACATATGCTATAGCATAAATATTCATAGATTGTAAGGCCAAAAGGGACGAATATGATCATCCAGTCTGACCTGCTGCATAATAGAAGCCACAGAAATTCATTCCATGATTCCAGCGTCAAGGCCAATGACTTGTGGTTGAACCTGAGCGTATCTTTTTGGAAGATATCCAAACCTGGTTTTAAAGATTTCAAATGATGGAGAACTGATAAATTTGCAACTCTTCTCCAGTATAAATTTGTCAAGCTTCAACTTCCAGTCACTGGATCCTCTTATGCCTTTGTCTACTAAAGAGCCTTCTTCTACAGGTACCTTTTACTCTGTAGGTACATATAGACAATGATCTAGTCACACTGTAACTTTCTCTTTACAGACTAAACAGATTGAGCTCCTTAAATCTGTTACTGTAAGGCATGTATTCCAGTCTTTGAATCACACTTGTGTAAGCAGAGTCAGGATGAGCTCTACCCTGACATCTGGTGGTGAATTGTTGCAAGTTGTGGAAAAGAACTTCAGGGGCTGATCTTGTTTACATAGGCACACCCACCCCGCCTAGCATGAGCCCACAGCAGCCCAAATGGTCACTTTGGCTGCTGTGGGATCCCCAGTTTCTCTATTATTGGGGCAGGAAGAATAATGCTGTTGTTACCCTGATTATGTGAATCAAGGACAGTGAAACCGTTTTATGACGGAGGGACTTGCCATCAACTAAGTAGCACTCGCTAGACAAGGGACATGGGTTAAAAAAACCCAGTGAATTGAGAGAGGCTGGGGACAGGCATTTGTACTTGGTGGTGTGGGCCTGTTTTGAGGGTCTGAAACACCAATTCCTCCACCTCTACCTCCACCACCACCACCACCACCTCCTCCTCCTCCTCCTCCTCCTCCTCTCTCCACTGTGGAATATCAGAGCTAATTTTGATTTCATTAGGAGTCTAGTTACAGGCTGCTGAGTTGAATTCACTTTGGGCTAATGGTGCACCATCACTGAGGCTTCCCTACTACAAGCTGAAATCACTAAAGAGCTAAAATTACTAAGAGCTGAAATCACTGAGTGCTGTGCTAAGTAGTGGGGGGACCTGAAGCTATATTGCTGAGCGGCTGGTGGAGCAGAGCAGTTTGCAGGATGGCTGGAGCAGCTCATCCTGGCTGGTGGAGCGAAGCGGCTGGCGGAGTGGTTTGTGGGACTGCTGGTCGAGCGGGACAGCTGGTGGAGCGGAGCGGCTCGTGGGACCACTGGCGGAGCAGAGCGGAGTGGCTTGTGGTGAAGGCTGCAGCAGAACCCCAAGGAGAGGTGGGGCAGTCGGCCTTGGACCACGTAACGTCCCCCTTAACACTGCCCCCCCCCCATTTCCACCCAGGCTGGGAGGTAAAACTTTGCAGATAAACTTTTGAACTCTGGGGCTGCACTGACCAGGGACAGAGACTTTTGGGTTGTTGAACTTTCGGGACTTTGGGTGATTTTTGTGTTGCTGGACTCAAGAACCAAAGGGAAAGGACACGGCCCAATTTGCTGGGATGGGTTTTGCTCATGGTTTGGTTTATGAACCCTAGTTGTGGTGTTTTCCCAATTTAATGCTGATGTCGTTTGCCTCATGTTATTAAAGATTTTCTGCTACACCGAGACTCTGTGCTTGCGAGAGGGGAAGTATTGCCTCTTTGAGGTGTTTGGGGTTTGTGTAAGATTTTCCCAGGTCATTGGGTGGGGGCTTGAGACGGTTTTGCATTGCGTTGTTGAGAGGGAACCCCTATGTACTGAACCTGGCCCTTGCTGCTATCAACTCGGCCTGGCAGAAGGGTTACACTTGTAACTATTCTCTGCACAATCTCCAACTTTTCAACACGCTTTTTGAAATGTAGACATCAGAACTGACACAGTATCCCAGCAGTGGTTTCACTTGTGCCAAATACTGAGGTAATACAATCTCCCTACTCGCTATATCCTTGTTTATGCATCCATGAAAAGTATGAACCTTTTTGGCCATAGCATCACACACTGGGATGTTTTGTGATTATTGGACCCTACAAAGTTACCCTAAATTCAACTGTAAAAAGTATGTGAAAGTTCATAAGATGTTACAATAACCATGAAAAATAGGTCAAGTTGTTTTTAATGATGAAAGTTATAATAGTTGAAAGAAAACCAGACAGAGAAACTGTATTAGTCTAAACAACCAGGACCTACTGACATAATTCAAGGACTATGTGAGATCATACTTGGTAAACAAGCAAATGTGGGAAAAAAGTTACTTATGCCAAATTTGGCCTTATGGAAATGGATTTAATTGGTACAAAATAATGAGGATAAAATTTTACCCTTCTGGGGGCTCTTATAAAGAGACTGGAAAAAAAGGATCATCTTCCTCCAGCTCATATCCCAGCCTGGCAGCACTGCATCTCATTGCAGCTTCCTTGCCCTCAAGACTGATGGAGCAGACCAAGCTAAGGACTTTCTTCACAAGAGGAAGGCCAGCTGGCTTTGCTCTTGCGTAAGGAACTTTGTATTCACCTGTCAGTGCTGAAAGTCATCAAATTACCATGACATCCGGTCCTCAGTCCTTCAGTGGGGACCACTAATTCCTTACACCGCAGAGGCACTTAAAATCCTGTATTATTTTCCCTTCTCTTGTTGTGTTGCTTTATGCCCTCCCCCACTTGCCTCTGATCATCTCTTTCACTCTCTTCGCTTTTCATTGAATCCCAAAATTGACTATAGTGCATTCATCCAAACCTGCCTTGTCTAAGAAGAAAGGATCCAAACAGATGATGTCCCTGACCAAAGCATGATCCAGGTTCCAAGCAGCAGGTGTCATGGTTGACCTGCCAGCCAAAGCATCTATTTGTGACTGTCCAGCCATCCAGTGTTCCAGAGACAACAAAAATCATATTTCCCCCAAGTTTTCTATCCTCTCTCTCCCCTACCTTGTATCTGTCTATTAGAAATAGAGAAGTAAATACCCTTTGCACACCAGGACTGAATGTAAAATTAATCCTTTCCTTTTCATCAAGGAGAGGTAGCTCTGAAAATAAGAGACTAATATTCTGCCCCCAAAAGGCGAAACTTTAAAGGTTTTGATTGTTTTGCATAATCACTCAATTTCAGTTTCAGTATAAATGCTTGTTTTAATCTCTTGTTATTTTTTGTGTTTTATCAATGAACTTTCAAGTTTAAAATGAATGCTTTTGGGCATTTGTCATAGAATCAAGTAGAACCAGGGTCTCAGTAGAAACATAACCCAAAGCAAAGAATATTGAAGAGTTTATAAACACCTTTAACTCTTTGACAATACATTAGATCTGATATACATTTGGTTGTCCATCATCAACCCTTGTCCTGTTCACAGTCCCTGCTTTCTAGGATACAATTCCCCATCCTATAAGTATGACCTACAATCTTTATTCCTAGAAGTATGACTAAATTTGGCACATTAAAACTGTTTGTTTGACCCCATTGTTTGTTTGAGCCCATTTTACCACATTGTTTGTTTCAGCCCATTTTACCAAGTAATCCAGATCATCCTGTATAAATGACTTGTCCATATCACTATTTACCACTCTACCAGTCTTCAGGTCATCTGAAAACCCTATATGAAATTATTTTACATTCTCTTTTAGATCATGCATAAAGATATTAAATAGCATTGTGCCAAGCATCCATCCTTGCAGAATCCCATTAGAAACATCTATTCAAAAATGATTCCCCATTAACAATTACATTTTGAGATGTCATTTTAAATCCATGTTACACTGATTTTGTAGTATGCTAATTTTTTATTCCAAATGTTGTGTGGTACAATTTTGCCAGGGATCAAAGTCAAGCTAACAGACCTATAATTTTTAAAATATCGACACAACTTTATTTTTCTTCCAGTCCCCTGGAACTCCTCCAGTGTTTTAAGATTTGTTGAAAAATGACCTCAATGATCAAGAGAGCTCTTTAGCCAACTCTTTAAAAACTTTTGGGTAAAAATGATCTGGAACAACTGATTTAAATGGTTTAACTTTAGTAGATGATGTTTTACATTCTCCCTAGTTATCGCTGTAATGGAAAGTATTTCATCATCATTGTGGTCTCTGAATACGTCATCTGGCTTCTTTCCAAATACAGAACAGAAATATTTATTGAATACTTCTGCCGTGTCTACATCATTATGACAACTTTATCATCTCCATCCAGTGATGGATCTATAACCATTGATAGGGTTCTTCTCATTTCTGATGTTAAAAAAACTTTCTTATTGTTCTTAAACCATACCAGTGATGGATTTTTCATTAATATCTTTAGCATTCCTTATCAATTATTTGCATTTTAACTACTAATTTATCGTCACTGCTATCCACTTCCCCTTTATTCTATTTGTTAATGCAATAAAATATAGAGAGAATATTAACAAAATTTAAACCAACAACTTAGGCTGGAGGAAGCAACAATTTGGGAAGGAAGGCCCTGGTCTGGGAATCAGGAGATCTGGGTTCAATTCCAGACTTGCTGTGTGGTGTTGGGCAAGTCACAATCTGACCCCTTACCAAATTCCTTGTCTGTAAATTGGGGATAATATTTCCCTACCTCATACAGGTGTACAATGATAAAACCCAATAATGATTGTGATGTGCTCTGAAACCACATAGACCCAATGACTAGAGCTGGTTGGAAATTTTCCAACATAATAATTTTCTGTGAGAAAATGTCACTTTGTTGAAATTGAAACATTCCACCTAAATGTCAATTTCAACAAAATTCTGACGGAACCCTGCCTGATTTCTTGCCAGCTTGTCTTCTGAGCTACTAGGCAGCTCATTCTCTTGGAACCATTCTGCTCATAGTTCTGAGATTTGTTGTTTTTGTTCTTCTACAGAATGAATTTTTTTTTCAAAATCTCACAATTTGTCACAGAATGGAAAATCCCATTACCACTCAGCTCTACTAATGACTTCGAGAGGTCAGTGGTATAGAGCGCACTAAAAACACTTTGAGTTTCAGAATTATATTTCAACTGTGATTTTCCACTACTATTAATTAGAGCTCCTGTATACAGTCATCACCATTAATCAGAATACATCCTGGGACCATGAAAAGAGCTCTTTTTCTTGGAAGTCCAGTATCAGTCTGTATGGCGAGATGCACACTGTATTGCAATTTTAATTTTTTCCCTTCTCTTTCCATATGTTCTGGCTGAGATATCTTGAAAGTCCCAGGTTAGCTAAGTTTCAGGCTCAATGACAGGCTTTAATCTACCCTTCCTGAAGCTGTTGATGATAATGATTGAAACTGAAAAAAATAAACTAAAAATGAACATCTGATTTTCAAATTAGGAAAACTACCACTGAAGAATCGAAGATGAGATGGGTCCCTTAGAGAGGTGTATTTATTACCAGAGTGGTCATTCAGCAGGTGCTCTTATACTTGGGGCTAGTTGTTATTAGTATTCTTACACTTGCTTTTTAATTTAGTTTCTGTTACATTGCTTACCACATGTTGCATGTGTCAGTTTTATTCCTCCTGTAGACTTCCAAAATTGCTTTCATAATAATCTAATTTTCCAGGATTTCTGCCACCAGACTACATTTTTCCTCCTTATTATCTTTTAAGAACCTTGGCTAAATCCCATCTGGGCCTCAGAATGTATTGGTTTTCAAGCATTGTAACTCATTTATCACCTCTGTCTTACTGACCCTGAAATCATCCAAGATAGTGAGTGCACAGCCAATTTAGATGAGATTTAGTTAGTGTTTTCTGTCTCCAGTTACTGTATTAAAAAGCCATGAATAACTGTCCTGGAAATATAAACTTGTTAAGGAGGGGAGACATTCATTCACGTTAGAGAATTCAAAATCTTCAGCATTCCTAGGGTTAAAGCTGTCTATGGGAGGCTATGTTTTTGAGCTGCAGTGCCCAACAGCTGCAGTAAGCTATCTGTTCTATTAAACTGGACACCAACATTGTCTAGTTTTAAAAAGCTTTTGATCTCTGATCTTGAGAAGCCTAGTCAGTGTAAAGAACTGAGATTTTGATTGCTCAGTGACGTCTGCTATTTTAGACTGAGTGCCCTGCATTATATTGAGTGTCTCATTCCTGTTTCCCAAGATCCAGAAATGTTTCTCTTGAGACTCTCTCAGTGAGCCAAAGTTTTAAATAAGTAAAATACAGGGAGTCAATCCTGTAGGATTGCATTTTCTCAAGTGTTGGGGAGAAAGAATTGTCTTATGGTCCAATGTAGCGAAGTGCTGAATGTCTTCAACTCCTACTAAAGCTGAAGGCGCTAAAGGAGCTCAGCACCTTACAGCTCTGAGCTGTAAGTAGTGAGGAGTGGCAATCATACACCAGCATTAACAGCTATAAATCTACATTTTAAGCAGTTTCAAAATTGAAGAATATTTATATACTAGGGGATGCTAAACTTAGCCTACATTATAGATTTACTTTATCACACAGAGTAGCATTTGTTTGTTTTTTAAATGTAGTGCTGGTGTATGTTCCAAATCGACAGCTCTGGAGACCACAGTCCTCCATTTAGCCACAGCAATTTCAAGACCAGTTCAAGTTTCCTCATACTACCCTATTATTGTGACTCAGGCAACCTTCACCTGGAGGTACCATTTCTCATGGTGAGAAAGTAATTCAGTTCCATTCAGAGAATCAAAGATTAACAATAGAAAGACGATGATTAGGTCATCAAGTCCATTCCTCTGGCAAAGCAGGATTACTCCTTACTAAATATTTTCTTGTACTTTGTTGAGTCTGGTTTTAATGTCTTCAGTGTTTCTGTTTTGGGTGTTTCTACTGAGACTGCAAACAAGGTTGTCAGTTAATGGCAGTTCTAATAAAGGGTGTTTTCTGTGATGTGGACACCGCACTAGAATGAACTACACCGGGGAGGCAACATGGTCTGATGGCTGAAGAAGTGAACAGTGTGTCAGGAGATTAGGGGTCTATTCCAGATTCTGCCACAGACTCCTCCTGCGTGAATCGTGGATGTCACTTAACCAGCTGTGTGCCTCAGCAACCCCATTGGCAATATGAGAATAATACTCTCCACCTTTGGAAGGTACTTTGAGCAATTCATATATTGGTACAAGTTATTATAATGTAAGTCACAAAAGCCACCAAATATCTTCCAATGGTAGCAATTTTCATTCTTTACTGTCATGGATTGATTTGAATCATGACCTTGAAAAGAAAGGAAATGACAATGAGTCTGAGCCTGTGAGATGCTCAGAGCCTTTGCTGAGATGCTAAGCAACCTCATCACCTTCCAGGAAGCCCTCAGCACTTTGCAGGACTGGGAATCCACTGAGTTATCCAGTTCCTCTCTGCCAGAAGTTTGACTTTTTCTATCCATACATATATAGTACTGAGTCCTGCTCCCACTGAAATTGTTGGTGAAATTCCTGTTGGCTTCAATGGGACAAGGTCTGGCTCTGGTCTAAATAAAATAAACCTGCTAAATGAATATAAACATGCGACAGGAAATGCTGAAAGATAATGATGATCAGACATAAGGAACTTCTAAAATACATTACTGTGTTTATGTAGCTGAAAATATGCTATAGTACACAATGAAATACTTTCTCAAATGAAGAAAAGGAGTACTTGTGGCACCTTAGAGACTAACAAATTTATTTGAGCATAAGCTTTCGTGATGCATCTGATGAAGTAAGCTGTAGCTCACGAAAGCTTATGCTCAAATAAATTTGTTAGTCTCTAAGGTGCCACAAGTACTCCTTTTTCTTTTTGTGAATACAGACTAACACGGCTGCTACCCTGAAACCTTTCTCAAATGAGAATCTGATATCATAAACATGCTAAAGTAATTGTTATTGTCACACTGCAGCTATGCATTTAGTGGGTATCAGCCATACTTAAATGAGAAGAATCTCACAGTGTGGCAATCTGAGCTTCTAAGTCTGCACTTCATTATACCACATTTATGCCAGTGAAACTCTGCTAATGGAGTTCATTCTGGTGGAAAAGTGCTGTAACAGAATGGAGACTCAACCCCTACATGTCCGGAAGTTGGAAAAAAACCCCACATGTAGCAGAGGTTTTGCAATAAAAATGTCATTTCCTAGCATCATAGATTAGTAAACTTTGTGGGATGGAAAATGAACTGATATTTTAAGGCCACATTATATTCTTACTTAGGGAGAAACCATAAAATACCTTAAGCCCCAAATTTGACTTACTTTAATATTTTTCTTAAAATCCTATTCAGTACTTTACTTACTGTACATTAGAAGTATCAAACAGACAAAGCCTACTTTTAAAAGTTATTTTTAGAATTTCTTCTCTTTTTACTACACCTATTTTCTTTCTAATACTTCTTTTCCTCTTATATATTTTTAAAGCTCTTTTTATTTCTCTTAATCCCTGCATCTAATTACATTTCATGTGGATGACTCATTGACATCTCAAGTTCAACATCACCAAAACCAAGCTCACAATTTTCCCTCCCAATCCTCACCTCTACTTCCATTTTTCATTGCTGTTGATAGCATCCCCATCTTCTCGGTCACCCAGTTCAAGGCAACTATGGTTTGTCATACTCCTCCCACATTAGGAAGTGACCAAATGTTTTTTCGCTTCTTCTTCCACAACATTTAAAAATATCTGTTTTCCTTCCCATCCTAAATCATTTGCCCACACCCTGAACATCTCAAGCACTGACTACTATAACTTCCTCCTCTCAGGTCTTCCGGGCATTTCCCTTGCCGAGCTTCAGTTTGTCCAAAATAAATCATCTTTATTACTCATTGTTCACACTGTGTCACTCCTCCATTTGCAGCCCTCGATTGGCTCACCATTGTAAATTCTTTATGCTTGGTTGAAAGGCCACTCTGCTTCAACCTATAACTCTGACCTTGGTTTTTTTGTATTCCCCACATTCCCTTCAGTACCTCCTCCTACTCCCTCATTTGCATTTTCTCCCATGTCTCCCCATATGCACAAATACTCTGTACTAAACCACCTTTTTACCCTCATTCAAATTCTTCCTCAAAATCCACTAATGTTGTGTAACCTGTGAGAAGTGATCTTTGAAATACAAACCAACCAAAACTAATTTAGCATAACCACTAAGACGTGCTTGACTTTATCATTACTCTTGTTCTCACTCGTCCTTCTCTATTTTTGTCGCTCAGAAAGTCCTCACTTGCTATGTAATGTCTGAGTTTAAGGCGCAAGCTGTGCCCAAGATTTTGAAAAATGAGTGCCTATAGTTAGGCTCCTAAATTCATTTTTAGGCATCTAAATAAGTGATCTGAATTTTAAAAGTGCTGAACACCCAGCAGCTCTCACTGACTTAATTTTAATGGGAGATGTGTGGCTGAGGCTCCTCCCTTGTTTGAAAATCTCATGTATAGTACAATCCTTCCACCGTTCTTTCCTTTCTGTCTAATTACATTGACAATCCAGTTATGAGACTATTACCACCAGGTTTCTTTTGTGCTCAGTAGATCATTATCTTCATCATTTAACGGTACTGCTTGCTGATTTCCCAAGCTTCTTGCATTTGTGTATAGACACCATAGTACTCTTGTTGAATGCTATTTTTGTTTTTTATTTTCTATTTCAGGAGGCCAGGTTTTGCCTTACGACAGATATAGGAAGTACATGATAGATTATGTGAGTTTGGTAAAATACCCCTCTTCTTCCTTCCTTTCATAAATATAAAATACATACATTAAAGTACAAAAGCAAATATAATGCCCAGATTGTGGCTCTTCAGCCACCAGCCATGAAAAGGGGAGGTGCAGAGGTGCACTGTATCAAAGGGGGTTCCTCATTTTTGTGTGTGACTGAGGTGCAATATGGGACAGAATGACACTGGCTACACACTCTGCTGGCTAATGTAGAAAGGTGTATGTGGAGCTATGGTTCTAAACTTGCCCTTCCTCCTAGTATTACAGTTGGTCTTGGCTTTTTACTGAGTCTGCCACCTTTATTGTATTGATGCAGTTGCCAACACAGAAAAGATCAGGGATATTGAACTCAGGTTTCTGCAATTGACTTTTCCCCATGAAGAGAAGTTTAGAGACATGGCTGAGGTTACAGAGATTGCTGGTGCCCAGTGATGGTTTCCTGAGGAAAGGGCTGGACTACTGCATATTTAAGGGTTACTGAAAGCTTTCCCTCCCTATAAAAATCATTATTACTATCTAGAAAAAGTGAGGCCAAGCACACTGCACAGGCGGTAACCAACCAATAGCAGTAAGGTTCCCTTTAACACATGATGTTACATACTGCCCTTACTGCCTTCAGAACCTCCACCGATGAGACAATCAGTTACGGAAGGTAACACAATTATCTTTTCCTGCTGTGGCTCCACTTTCAGGCTGCCACTAAATATATCTTGAATTAGATCAATATTCCCTGTGAAGTCGGGTGAGAGCTCCTGATAGAAGCAAATATTTAAGTCTGAAGCTGGACAATTTGGAAATCACAAGCCTCACACAAACACTGGGTCATGCTACATGAGGAACAGAATTGAGAAAGATATGTTTTTATTAAAAACAGAAAAGGGCAAAAAAAAAAAGTCAAGATTTTCATTCTCCCCAGAAGGTAACATAAACAATGCAGGATGCAAAAACAAATTTAAAAACAACATGTAGAAAAGCCCTAGAAAACAGAGTCTATTTAAGAGAAGCACACATTTGCTTAAATGATTTTTTTTTCTAGTATGCCAATTATTTATTCGTAAACAAGCAGTTTTAGGGTTCTGTCATTTTGTTAAATTTCCCTGGTTTATTGTATAAAACTTTTCTGACCTTTTGGAATGTCTTTTTGTTTGTAATATGACAAACTGATCCTGCTGAACACGTTCTCCACCAACATAATGTGTTTCTGTCTAAAATCTGGTTCTAGGGTATCTGATTTATTTGTCTTGCTGGATTTGATTTCAATATTCCCTTTGCTACTGTGCCCTCTGAAAAGCAGGATTTTATTAGTTTATGCTCAAATTTTAATAGAAGAAAGTATTAAAAATGTAGACACAGTTTATTTGATTCGATCCTGGTTCTCCCAGGTTTAAATACTTTGGTTTCCTCTCTAAAAACCTTAATAGTATTTGCTCCTTGCCTGTTACTGTCTCTGCCCTTTTGCTTGAACTTGATTAGTTGGCTTGGGGAAGTGGACCGAACTGTCAGCAGACAAAACTGATGCAAAAGAAAATGAAAGTAAGGTTTTATCTACACTACACACTTTTGTTGACAAAAGTCAGCTTTTGTCGACACAACAGTGGCGAACACACTGAAATGCTCTTCCCATCGACATAACTCCCCTGCTATGTTGACATAATAAAACTACCTCAACAAGAGGTGTAAGGCTTATGTCAGTGTAGTTAGGGGCAAGGCAGTGTCTGTGTACACACTGAGTTCCTGATATTGGCTGTAATTCTTGTCAATTTCACAAGAAAGCCAGCTTCTGGGTTGCTGGGATCACAGAGGCAAGAAGCCTGCGCTGCTTCCCTACACTCCTGACTGGGAGCATGGAGGTGAGAAGCCCTGGGGAGTAGGTGGGCTCCCGGTGAGGAGCTATGTGGAGCTGAGAGCCCTGGCTCTCAGTCCCCACACCGTCCCTCTTCAGTAGGTAGAACTGCTCCTGGTGAGGATACGCACCACCGACAGAAGAAGGGTAGTGTGGACATCAGCCACTGCAGTAATGAATGTGTTGGCTGTAAGTCGACCTAACTTATCTTGACTTATCTTTGTAGTGTAGACATAGCCTAAGAAACAGAATAGACAGAACAGAACAAATGAGATAGAAAGAGATAACTAAACAAATAAAATAAATCAAATGAGACATCAGAGAAGTAGGCTAGATTAATAAAGAAACAAAAAAGCGCATAAAACCAAATGAACAAAAGAAAGAAAAAACAATGAATGCAATTAAAACAGAAAAAGAGAGAAAATTATAACTGAAGAAAACAATCTGCAGCCTTTGCTCATGCAAAAGTGATTGAAAGAAAAAAATATGGGAGGTTAATTTTGTTTCTTATTTGTTAGCTTATTCTGTTCTTGCCTCATTTTCTTATCCTGAATTTCTCTTTCATGCATAATCAGTCTGTTTGTTTGGGTTTTTTCCCCCCTTTATGCAGTTGGTTTTGGCCATTTCTGTACTTTCTATTTCTCTGTACTGCATGGGATTTTTCCTTCAGCGCCAGATTGTGCCTGGTTCATATGTGAATACGGGGCGGGTGGGGGAGGACAAAAGAATCCTTGCAGTCTAGGTAGAAACATAGTTCCTGTATTTGAGGAATGCAGGAATTACTCTGTTCCTACTTCCCAGGGATTCACCCACTTCTATTCACCAGCCTTAGGACCAAGACCATCACAACAGGGGGAAACAAACTGCCCCCCTGAAAGGGGCAGCAGCAGTCATGCTGACTTTTGTTGCAGGAGAGATCTGAAAGGCATTCTGCCTCTGAGGCAGACTGCATTGTGTTGCTCCCCAGGGGTCAGTGACAGTATGTCTATACTAGGGTGACCAGATAAGCAAGTGTAAAAAATCAGGACAGGGGGTGGGGGGTAATAGGTGCCTATGTAAGAAAAAAACCCCAAAATCGGGACTGTCCCTGTAAAATCAGGACATCTGGTCACCCTAGTCTATACTACACCTGTGGCTGGTCCATGTCAGCTGTAAAATTGCATTGTAGCCTGAACGTCTATACCACAATTTTACAGCCTCGTAGCCCAAGCCCCATGAGCCTGAGACAGCGGACATGGACCAGCAGCAGGTGTTAACTGCAGTGTAGACATACCCTCTGGCTTCACCCCACCGCTTACTTTGGCCTGTATGTAATAGGCATGATCCATGCTCAAGTGAGAACTTGAGGACCAGACATATGGTGATTATTTAGCTTCATCTCAATTTCCAATTATTTATAAAATGGGTTTTAAGTCTGGATTGTAGTTTGCTGAACAAGTTAAATGTATTTTTGAGTAATTAACTAAAAAGAGTTGAAGATTTCTAAATACTCTTTATTGGTTTTCTGAGTAAAAAAACACTACAAATGATTAACAAGCACTATATCATGCTACGTCGTGGATGAGATAAAAATTAAGGATTTATCCAATGTTACTTATACCACCCTAACAAACAATTTGGCTGACTCTCTAATTCTGTAATTTGTTTTCCAGGAGACTATTAATTCAGTCCCTTCACTCAGTCTTTTTCAATTAAAGTTCTTATTCCAATGTCACATGATGCATGTTCCCGCCCTTGACACATCTTATTTTTGCTTGATGTTTGAATAAGCCTATGCCTGCCATATATATTGATTATACAGGCACTGACTAGTGAATGCAAGTTCTGATCATGAGCACTGACTCAAGATGCTTCAAGGTCACTTGACTATCTATTCTTGATTTCTTTCTTTATTTTATCCTCCCTTGCTCTCTGGTGCACAGGCTATTGTACGGGTCTGTTCAGGCTTCTGAGTGTAATGTTGAAGAACCTGGCTTCTTTCTCTATTGCTCATGTTTCAATAGAACACCCTCTTTTTCTCTTTCCAAGTTGTATCCACGTTATCACTTGATATGGAAGTTGTGTGGTGGCATTCTTAAGAGTGTCCTAAATATGTCCATAATCATCTTCTTGCCATGTTTGATGCTGCAGGTTGGTTTGCTTAGAATTTCTGATGTTGCAAGAAACTGTTTCCAATGGACTCTGAAGATCTTCTGCAAACACTTATTTTGGAATGAGTTGATCTACTTATCAGTTTCTGTTGCAGATTTTCAACACTCTGCTCCATAAAGAGAGGACAGACACGATATTGGTGTTAAAAAGATCATATTTTGGTGTAAGCGCTAGTCATGTGACTTTTCCAAATACTTTCAAGTTTATGCAAGTTGTTTGCTGTTTTTGATATTAGTTGCTTGACATCTAGCATGGTATCATTATTGTACATCTCACTCCCTAGAAAAATTAAATGATTTACTTCTAGTGTTTCTCCATCTATTCTGATGGCTTATTTTGGGACATTGATAGCCATATATTTTGTCTTCCCCTTGTTGATGAACAAATCAACTTGTTTTACTGTGTCTGCCAAAAGCTGGGTCTTTTCTTCCATTAAGCGCTATGTTGAACTAAGGGGGACTATGTCATTAGCAAAAAGAAGGTCATCCAACTGTGCTTTATTCATTTATCTTTACAATTCCTAGGTTGCCTTCTTGTGTTACTTTCCTCTTGACATAGTCCATGACCAGTGCAGACAATAGTAGGAACATACTACACCCTTGACTTACTTCAGTTGTCACTACAAACCATTGACTTATGTTGTTACCATCTCTGACTGCACATTTGGCATTATCATATAGATCCTTGATTCTAATTATTTTTCCTGGTACTCTATAACTTGCCATAATTCTCCAAAATCTGTCTCTGCCTTCAGGAGATCAAAAATATTTCTCACAAGAGGTGCTTGCAACTCCACAGTGTGTTCTGAGAACAGCAATATTGTCTGTGCATGATCTCAATGATCTAAAATCTGTTTGTTCCTCTCTAATTTGGAGATCTGTTTGTTTCTTGATAGATTCCGGGATGATGTTGAACATGATTCTCCCAGGCATTGAGAGTAGATTATCTGCTGAAAGCAAAATGCACACCATCAATCTAAAAAGAGAAGGAGTACTTGTGGCACCTTAGAGACTAACCAATTTATTTGAGCGTAAGCTTTCGTGAGCTACAGCTCACTTCATTGAATGCATACTTCAGTCCTTTTGGTACGATGTCCATCTGTTTGCATTTGGAAAGGAAGATGTCTGTCTGTATCTGTACAAGTTTTTTCATGCAGTTGACAGATTTTCACTCCATACGGCTAAATGCAGTGCCAGCCTTAGAGTTGCTCACGCCAAGCCACTGGCCAGGTGGCCTGGACATGAGGAGGGAGCAGGGCCTTGTCAGATGCACATCTGATGCTCCTGGAAGTTGGTTTGCAGAATCAGACCCATCAATCTAGAATCCCTGTAGGGTTCCAGGCCTATTTTACAAATTTAAAGTCTTTCAAATCCCAGACAATCCCTTGTAGAAACAGTGACTCTAATGTACTCTTCTAACAATACTGCCAAAATTCTTGGCTCTCACTGCATCCCCTTATCACAGGATAGAAAATCCTAATTTCACACTCAGAATGTTTTCAAGAGTCCCTAACATAATGACATAAGTAGGCAAATCAATTTGCCAGTTCAAGCTTCACAGGAGTAGAGAAGATTTTCTTAGCTACCCTTTAGGGACTTCTTAGGTGTCTTTCAGGTCCTAGGTTCATTTAGCTTGTTGCAGAAGTGAGAGTAAGAGCGTTCACTGACTAGGTGGGTCTACAGCATGGCTCCTTTACAAAGATACAGTATGGGAGAAGTGTCCAACTGATGCCCATTAAAGATCCTGGGAGGAGGAAGGAAGCAGATGGCTTCATTGCCTTCCAAAAAACATCAAATGTAAGAAGCCCTGAAGTCTGTTAGGAGGATGGGTTGTGTACGAAAGGAAAGAAGATCCCATACCATAAGGGTACAGTGATTGGTGAATATCACAGAGGTTCATGATAGGTTCAGAGATGATTGGAATTTGGAGGTTTGTGCAAGCCTAAGCCACTTGTTTTGGGTTAGGAGAATTCACATAAATAGAATCCATTGAGTTTCGCACAATTGTGGTCAGCACCATTACTTGGCCAACCAGGTAGGTTCATTTAAAATATATCATACATTCAGAGTTTACAAATTTATATGATCACCAATAACTGACTTCTTCAACATGAACTCAGGAAATTTGCATGAAATTCCTCCCTGAGTTGGAGCAGGAGAGCCAAAAAAATATTGCTGAATCTTTGAAAAGCCTAGCCTTTTGGGAGAGTCCAGTCAAAGATTTTTTTTTTTTTGCCTTTATTGCAGATTGAAAACTCAGTTTCTCGCAACCTGAGGGACACAAGGCCCACCTCATGAAAACTCCTCTGATCAAGTAAGTAACAATCCTTTCCCCCCTCCCTTATTCTCACATTCAATATATTACAATCCATTTAGTTCTCAAATGGTAGAAAAAATGTTGAAACTAAATAAAAAAATGCAGGGAAAAATCATAGTGTCACAATAAAAGTATACAATGCCAGTTGTAAATAAGCCATTGCAGGGATATGCACACACTCACCAAGTTATTTTCCCTATAACTAAAAATTTGTGAAAAATCTACTTTATCCAAACAAAAAGAAATAGTTAAAGAATGTGTTGTGAAATGTAATTAAACAAAATGCAGGAAAAGCCTTTGTTTTTGTTTGTTTTTTGTTCTCATTGAAACATTTGTATCCCATTTCAGTTGTTTAAAGTTAGTGACTTCTGACATTTAATGCTTTCCATCACTCTCAATGACTCACTTTTTAAAATGTAAATGAATGCAATAATTGCCCACTGAAGGATAAATTCTGAACAGAGACAGCCAGATCCTCTGTGGTGGGTGACACCCAGATAGCATATCAGAGATGTAAGACTGTTATGCAGCTGGTGAGAACTACCTGATTCTCTGTCTGGCTTGATCTCAGTTCAGATTAAAGCAGCCAGGAGACTCCTCTAACCTATGCTGTCTGGAAACCGTTCACCAGCTGAGGTTAACCAAAACACCGCAATGGTTCAGCCTTGCTCCCTCCCAACCCAGCATGCTCCCTACATCAAGACCAGTGCAGGATGAGTAAACGCTGGTTAAGCCAGCTTTATGTCATATGAGAACTCTCCCATGCTTGGGAAATTCTCAGATTGCCAGGTTCTTGTCTCTTTGTGCTGCTGAAATGGGAGGGGAGAGAATCTGGCTCAGAGTCTTCTGTCAATTTACAGCAGCACATCCAGTCATTTATCTGGTCATTTATTAAGCCTACATTTAAAAAAAAACATACACAAAGAGCTATATTTTTACAGAAATAGGCAAAGAAAATTTAGTCTTCTATTTTCTCAGCTGCTTGTCAGTATTCTTCCCAAGCATATCCAACTGCATGAAAGGAGATATACAGTGATTACCACTGTAAAGATATTATTAACTCAAGACCTTTCTTTGGGGTTTATTCTCCAATAACTATTACATACAGTTTACATATAATTGATATTCATCCAAATACATCATTCCCCAGGTGCAGAAGCATTGGCTTATTGCATTGATAGGGAAAGGTAGAGTACCAGTTGAAAAGAGAGTTTAAAGAGAATTATCAATAGCTAAGTAAAACACCTTATTTATTCACCATTCTGGCTTATGTTTGACCATTGCTACCTCTTTGTCACTGGTTAAATGTTTGGTATGAATTTTTCCAATAAAAAGGGTGTGTGCATAAGTAAAGCACCAAATTATGTTAGCATGGATATTGCCAAAGTGGTATTATAGTTTTCCATAAAACTTTTTCATAAATACACTTCAGTGTGAGTCTGTGAGGAGATTCCCTTGATGATCCATAGACTTCTGGGATGTAATCCTGGCTCCATTGAAGTCTATGGGAGTTTTGTGATTGACCTCAGTGGACCAAGATTTCACTCCTGGCTTTTATGAGACCAAACTCTGTGTGATAAATGTATTTATGTAATTTTATGTCTCTGTTTTCTGTGTACTGAAGATTAACATTTCTAAGAAGACTTATTTTGGGCTGAATCCAAACCCATTGAAAGAAAAGAGTACATAAAGTAATGGGTTTGTCCCGCCACATGTTGGCCAGCAGAGCTGTCTGACAATGTTGGTTGAAATGGGAATATGCTGAACTCCTCAACAGGAATGTAACAGTATAGCATGACCTCTGTTCTTTGAGGAACTGCAGGAGATGCCTCCATACTGCCTCCAACACATGCATTATCTAGCCCTTCAGGGGAGGTATGTTTTTAGACAGTAATAATGAAAAATCACCTGGATAGTTAAGATGTGGTCTCATATCACAAAGGGTTATATTTAATGGGTTTCTTCTTTTGTATGATGAATTTGAAAAGCAACATTAAAGGTTGACATTCAAGTTTGTCATCCTCTCTACGGCTTTTAGTACAATGGAATAAATCAAGCCTGACCCTCCAGAGAAAGATCTTAGAGGGCAGTGGTTCACTAATTGTTCCATGATTTGGATGTCTTCTCCACATTCACATATTGAGCTGTCCTTCATTTTCTATTTGTCTAGTAGATGATTGCCCACATGCAGTTCTTATGTGGTTCACTGTAGTTCATATTATAATAGCATAGTGAAGGTAGGTAGTTGGTGTAGGATCTGTTATAAAGTCTTGACTCTTGATCCCCCTGTTTTCCCATAGCCTCTGCTACTTTTCTTTTGGTGACAGTCCAGAGGTTTTGAGAGCTCTATTACCTGAAGGAATTCTTGGATGTATGGAGACATCTTGGGGAGCACTGGAAATCTTCATAGATGAGCAAGTCTGCATTCATTATTGTGCTGTTGTATTCTCCTATTATTGCTTCTTCTCTTCAGAGAGATGGTAGTAAGATATGCATGAGGATGGGGCCAGCCTGTCAATGTTGACTTCATCACTCCTGTGACAATTCTCATAGCAGCATTCAATTGCATGTCAAGAAGTTTCATATATTCATTACCTGATCATAGTGGAGTGCAGCTCTCAGCTGCTGAGAAGATAAGGGCTGAGGGAGCTGTCTGCAAGGTGTGAACATCTGCTCTCCAACTGGCTCTAGTTAATTTGGGGATTACATAATTGTGGATTACATAATTCCTAGCCTTTATCTTGGTGGTCTTCATCAGATGGTGGTGGTATGTGAGGTTACAATCCAGAACCACTCAGATATTTTGGGAAATCCTCGTGCCTGACTGATAATTAATGGGTATGAGACCTTAAGAAGAAAGGCTCCATCTAGACAGGTCTAGAAATTGAATTAAGGGGCTCATGTTTAAACACAGTCTCAGCTAGTTTCTAACATTGTTTGGATAATCAGTTTGGTGTGAAATTGAATATTGCCATAGTTTGGTCTCACCAATACTGGGCTGCAAAACCATGTTCGAAGCATGTTACCTGGGAATGTATTAAAAGCAGAGTTTAACTACAGTTCCCTAACTTGGTTTCTAAGGTATGGTCAAGGGTAAGTCTAGACTCTAGTCTAATCAAGGACAGTTGCAACATTGTGTTTTAGAGGTGGGGATTCATCCACCGAGGCTTAAAGTTCTGGAAATGCTTTTCATGCTGCTCGTCTGGAGTTCAGTTCCTGCAAGGTATAGGTGACTTTAAAACTCCTGTGTGTATAAGCAGCCCCTCATGCATCTGAGCCATGTAGAATTTTTACATTTTTGATGCATTCCATTTTTTTAGCCAGGTGAATTGTCTGGAATTTGTTTTCTTCTTTTTTCCCCATCTTTTTCTTCACATTTTTGTTGTCTCTTAAGAACTAATATGCCTATGTCTTAAGAAAGGGATAAAAAGTTTCATATGAAGGATACATGTGAAAAATGGAATATAGCTGATCCTTCAAGTCCTTAAAAATAGCAGAAGTTCACTCTTGCTGTTTCTTTGCACAAAGATCCATATATGTACACTGTTAAACACAGAGCAATCCAATATGTGTAGGGAGTCATTTGCCTTTGCCATTTTTCATTTCTGTACATAATACTCAATAAAATACTTGCATATCCTCAAGCTTGTACCATGGTAGACTTGCCTGAGATTAAGAGTTCTATTACTACTTTTGAATCAAGTGAACAAAATACTTCCAAATAATAAACACAAAAGCTTATGGAAAAATCTTAGAATAAAAATTCTTGCTAAACCAAGTACAATTATGCATTCAGGTATCATGGACAAGCAGCATTCCACATCCTCTAATGATCCTGGACATATTTTACATTTTAAAAATGGCCTCCAGATTGGCCTACACATTTTGTATTTGTAACTGAGCACTCATTTACCTGCAAGATGGGAAAATGCACATCTATATATTCCATACAAGTGTTCTGGATTTTACACGCACAAATATGTTGGAGCACAAGATTTGAAAATATGACCCTCAACTAAGTAGAGCTGGTTTTGTCTTGTTTTGTTTTCACCTGCAGAAGATTTAGACAAAAATGAAAAAAAAGTGTCTAAGTTTTGCATGGAAAATTTCAAATTTTCGGTAGAAATTCAAATTCTGAAATTGAAACTATTTCAATTTGGAAATCCTGCATGGTGCCTCATGCTAGGCTCCCATTCTCCTTTATAGAACAGCCTCCTTCAATGAACTACATCTACTGTGATTGTCCCATAGTCACCTTTCTTGGAGTGGAGAAAAGAGAGACGAGAGATGTAGTTGGCAGGGAAGCCTGGCCGATAGAGGAGAATGGGGACATGAGGAAACCTAACTACAACTCCTATAAGGTACTGCAGTAGCATTCCAAATAAAAATATTTTGTTTTTCAGACTAAATATATGTGTGTGTTTTTGACAAAACCCAAAATTGCAGAAGCAAATAGTTTTTGCTAAAACTGTCATTTCCTCAAAACCCCAATTTTCTGTTGAAAAACATATTCAATGGAAAATTTTGTCCAGCCCTAAATGACAGTGTTGTCTTTCCTTGGATACTTCCATACCTATCAAGGGTCTGATTCTGCTATTCTTATTCATATTCAGTAGTCCTGTTCATTTCCCTAGAACTACTTGTTGAATAGGATATTATTTGATGTAAGGGGAAAGAATTTGGCCCCAAGGGAGCAGTGATCTTTATTATACCGTACCGTATTTCAATGGTTATAGTATGTTTACAAACTTTCAATTTATCTTTTATTGCAGCATTGTTTCAGATAAACAAATGGGACCATCTGTTCCACTTTGATAGGGGTAAGCAGATGATATGACATCTCTGAGTGTGAAAGATATCTCCATACCCTTTTCTGTTTGTTTGTATAAGGGCTGGTTGGGCACTCTACACATTGCAACTAAATAAGACATGATGCAGCAAGTGAGCATAACAAACTATTGGTTATCGTAAAGAGTAATGCTTCCAATCAGAAGGGAACCACATGAAAAACCAGTCTCAGAGAATTTAAATTATGCAGACAAGGCCAATGTGTCTGAAACCTGAATGTTTTTCTAAATAAATCTGTTAATATTATATAGCATGATTTTTTTTTTAAATATCACTGTTACAATTTACATCTGTTAGCTGGACAAATCCCCAGTGTCAGATCCCTGGCTTCTCAAGGGTACATGATGAATCCTAACAATGAGTAATAAGTGTACAGAAATTACATCCAATTCAATGTCTAAAAAAACAGTTGTTTTATAAAAATACAATAGCTCATTATAGCTGAAGCATGGAAATCATGTTAAAGTCAGTCTAGGGACCCACCGGATACAAAACTGTGTGTGGGAGACCTCCCACACACACTCCGGAGGCACAAGGACCCAGGTAGTGACTCCCCTCCCGCTTGTCATGTGAAATCTAGGGTGAAATCTACTGAGTGGAGCCAACCAGAGACTCCAGCCTGTAGGACCAGAAGCATCCAAAGCAGGGACCTCTGCACATTTGGAGAACTTTCTATAGTTTTGACTGGACTTTCTTTGCCCTGCCCTGATTAACTGTTTGCTCCAACCATCTCCTTTGACCTCCCTCACAGTCTCTTCACCTCAGCTTCTCTTCAGACCTGCCCTTCTTCACCCTCTTTCCTTCAGTGTCTCCTCTTTCTTTCCATTTAGCTTACCCCGTCTTAATCAAACACACCCAAAACAAATAAATAAAATTTTAAAAAATCATGGACCTAACATGACATTTCCTGTCATCACATTGTTCACTTTGCTTGTGTGTTATACCTCTTTCTGCACCCTGTGTCTATCTTGTCTAGTTAGATTGTAGCTGTTTGGGGCAGGGACTGTCTACTGTGTTTCATGGAGCCCCGTTCTTGGCTGGTCTTTAGGCACTACCATAACAAATGTGATTAATAACAAATGCTCGCAGATGAATGTGACATAGATAGGTTCTGAAGTTATAAAAATAAATTAAAGAGGAAAGGTGACTGAATGGTTTTAGTCCCAGATCCTGCTTTCCCATACACTACATGAATATTCATTATGGGTGGACAGAATATAGGGGAGCCCAGTAAATCTCTTGCTGGTAGCTAATTTATCTTGTTTTTCAGAGATTTTGAGTAAGCTCCTCTTTACACCAAAATCTCAAAGATCCACTTGTCACAGGATAACAATTTATGTCAGAACTGGTTCTCCCCTCTCATGTATAAATCTGAAGAAACTTCTGAAGAAAGTGAGTAGAATTATACTGGTGTAGAACTGGCTTCAATGAGAAGAGAATCAGGTCCATGTAATCTCTGTTCAGGATCTGTTCAATCTAGTGCATAACACAGGACCCAGTTCTCACCCTGCATGACACTTATTAGCTTTAATGGGAGTTTCTGCCCTCCATGAAAAATAAATATCATGCCCCTAATGAGGCCCATCTCAACTATTACCTGCAGCTTTCAGATTTCACTGCTTCACTCTGGGCCAGATTCTGCAACCCTTATTCAAACTGACAAGTACACATAACTACATGAGTAGTCCTACTGGTTTCAACATAATTACTCATGGAGTAAGCTAATATTTAACATGGGGAAGGGTGGCGGAATCTGGCTTTCGCTGGTTGCTAATAGCCACCTAAGGCTAGATTATGACTGTGATTATGGAGAAGGAACACGTCCCCATAGCTGATGCAATTGCACACACATAGTTACATCCTTAATGGTCTCCCTGGACCTTGGGTCTGAGCACACAGGTGTATGGAGGTGTGATGTTCCTGTTACTTCCCAACCAGACCACTACAGTGGTGCAGCTGAGGTAGTGCAGGGGTGTTGCAATTTGCTTCTCATGTATACCTGCAAGTTACTACCCTTCCCCTACCAAAAGCAAGGGATAAATGGTGAGGTAATTATGTCAGAGAGTGGTGTTGGGGCACAGTGCCGTCTGGGGCTACTTCTGGGGTATTATTGCCTACACCACCGCTCGCTCAGGCCTGTTCCTAAAAGCACAATCTATCCCATAGCTGCTAAATAAGTCTGTTTGCTGACCTCAGACTATAAGTCTAGACATAAAGCTAAGAAACACCTTTAAAGAGTACTTTAAACACCATCCAAACTATCAGTAGTTTAGTTCATCACACAATTTATTAAGCCAAAACATTCTTCAAGGGATGGGCCCAAAGCAGGTGCTTCAGTGACAGATGTCCAATTATTTTTTTTTTTTGCTTTCTTTAGACTGAATGAAGACTGTTTTCTGTCTCTGAGAAAAATCTGAACAGTTCTCAGTATTTTAGCCAACTAAATAAAGCACCTACATGAATGAAGCTTGCTGAAAAGCTTCTAATTCTGGCAAATACAATGTAGTCACTGCATTTCCCAAGTGATTCAAATATACCATAAGAACTGCCATCTTCTGAAAGAGAGGGTGAATTTGTGAAAGATTTTTTGTTGTTGTTCCTTTTTTATAATATTTTTCTTCGATCTCAGTTTCTTTTCCCAATGCAAGGCTGGCACCAGCACTGCCTTTGAATGAAGCAGACATTCCTAAGGATGTACTGCCAAAAATAATGGAAAGCTTGATACAACGGAATGGTATAAAATAGTACCTGAAATGCTTAGAAAACCATAAAGTTTAATGTTGCACAGATCTCATAGCCAATGCCAACTACTGCAGCTGCTAAGATGTACTTGAAGAATGTAAGGGGAATTTTTCTTTTTTTGTGGAGTCCTTGGACATCTGTCTTTAAGTATCTCTTGTTTATAGTATCAACAGCTACAGTCTATGAGATGTGCCAAAAAAAGTCTTCTAATCATTCACAGAAGAGCAAAGATGATGACAAAGTCCCTCTCATAAATTATGTCACAGGAATTAATTGTGGAATGAAGCATAACATTTTAAATGTTCTATAGTAATGCTGCCAACTATAATTTGTAATTCTGACTGACATTTTTTTTTCACAATTTTGCAGTTGTTAGAGACAACTGGATCACAGATCTGCACTGTTATATTGATATAGCTCATTCTCTCTCCCCTTTCATTTCAAGAGCTTTTTAATCCTACTCTTTTAACATTCCTTTTTAATTATTTTAAAATGCTACCTTCAAAATAATTTATGAACCACATAATTTTTTTAATCAACCAGAGGACATTGTGGGTGGAGAGTCTGCCTAAATTAATGCTGACCGCATTAGCATAGTCTTAGATCGGGAATCCCGATGGGATTGAATGTGCGATGGTGGTACATAGAGTTGTCCCAGCCCCACCCCAGCTCCTTCCATCTGAAGCTGCAGATCCTGATTCACAGGGAGGACCTGTGGACAGCTTCTGGGGATCTGGGAAAAGTTGGGAATGAGACAGCAAAAGCCTTGTTCCCTCCTTCCACGCCTTAAAAAAAAAAAAGAAAAAGAAAAAGAAAAAGAAAAAAAAGCCATTGCTGCCTTCATTTCCCCACTCTGAGACTAGGAAGAGGCAACTGAGGCCAGGACGACACTTAAAATTTAGGCCCATCTAGCTAGTGTCTCAGGGGGTTGAAAAATTCACATAGTTAAGCCAAACTAAGCTCTGGTTTAGACACCGCTAGGTCAATGGAAGAATTCTTCCATCAGCCTAGCTACTGCCTCTGGAGGGGATGGATTTATTAGCAATGGAAACACCCCTTCTGTCAGTGTAGCAGGTGACTATTCTCCAGCATTGTAGCTATGCTGCTGTAGCACCTGTAATGGAAACACACCCTGAGGGTTGCTAACTGAGGCAACCCTATTCCTCTAGCCATTGGCTTCTGGAATGAGCTCAGTACTAGAGACAGGAGAACATTTTCAGAGAACTTTTTTTCTACAAATGCGGGTTGATTTCAGAGAATTGTTTCAGTCTAAATGACAAAACAAACAACTTAAACATTTTCAAAACAAAAAGTTTCCATTTTGGGCTTAGAGCTATAAAGTGATTGAGATGCCATTTGCAAAAGGGGGGGGGTGATGTTCCCCCCCTTTACACCCAAGAGCTAGGGTACTCAACTGGGAGGTCAGAAATGGAGGTTCAAATCCTCACTTTGGAGCAGCGACTTGAACCTGCATCTCCACCATCTCAGGTGAGTGCCCTAGCCACTAGGGTATTCAGGAAAAGACTTTTTGTCAAAACTGTTCCACTTTGAATAAAATGCTTGAATACTCATCAGGGTTAAGTGGGAAGAGAATGACTCTACAGCCTGGTGGTTAGGGAACTCATGTGGAAAGAGAAAAAACAGGGTTCCAGTCCTGCTCTGGGGAGTAGGTTAACTTTTTTGGGCAGCACATTGGACACCTGGATAGGCTGCCCACCCTCTGCCCACAGCCATTTTGTTCTCTATTTGTACTCACAAATCATATCATTGAGTACAAATGCATAAATTATGAAAGGAGGTCATAAGAAACTGAAAAGTCCACAAGGCTCACCCTGTGAGTTCCTCAGCAATAATTTATAGGAATGTAGATTCATCACTGAGCAAGACTTCCCAGCCCGGAGGGTTTATATGATCCAAGGGGCAAAGGCACCTCCAAATCTGCAGGGCTCCTATAGTAACAGAAGTAGCAAACAGAAGGAATATAGGAATTCTTGTCTCTAAACCAGCGAAAATGTATTTATCAGAGTCCCAACCTTGGTGATATGATTGTAACAATGTGTTCTCAAGTACTATCTTAAGAATGTTGATCAATGCTGATAAATTGTTCAAAATTTCAGCTATAAGTACATAACTTAAAAAAAAAGCTTGATCTCTCTTTGTAATAAGACACGGGCTTAAACTAAAGCAAGAACTGTTTACCAACTCAAACTAACTTTGGGGACTCAAAATGCTATAGTTCCAGACATTTGGAGAATCTCATTCCAGGAGATTTGGCCATATCTAATATTTGTCTGATAGATGACCTCAGTCCTAAATGGCAATCCAAGTCTTGAGCATCATTCTCTTATGTAAAGGAACATTTTATATGGTGTATGAACTGTGTTTTCCAAGAAGAGTTTAAGGAGTTTCTTTAAACTCTTAGAAAAAGCTAAAATCTATTCCAAGTGTGTTATTATGCATGTGCTGTTTATCTTTTTTTTTATTGGTTAGTGGGAAGTTATGTTTTTATATAAAAAGTGGTTTCTAAAATGTCCACGGTTTAAAAATACCTAAAATGTATTCTACTACTGACATATTTCCATGAGTGCATTATGAAGTATGCTTGATAATAATAAGTGCTGTTAATGTTTTTTGTTGTTGTTGAATAAACAGACTGTATGTTGCTATCAAATATGCAGGAAATAACAAACAGCCAAGCTCTCCATGTTTGAAGGGTACTTTCCCAAAAACTAAAAACTCCCTAAGGGATTTTGTGTATAAATTAGCACAGTTGAGCTCATGAGGTGAATTAAGAGAACTCTTAACAGAAAGCTTATTATTTGGCTACACATGACTGTTTTAGGAAATAAAAGCTAAGGCTTTGCAGAGGTGTGTGCATATACACATTTTAGATTCATATGATAATACTGCATATAAAGTTATCAGATATTGTACAAGACTCAAACTGGAGGGATGGGATAATGTGTGCAGGTATACAGGTCTCCTTCCTCCCAGGTGAGCATCCTAATCACAAGACTAGAGGCTATTCCAGTGTGCATCACTCTCACTCTCTCTCCTGTTGACGTTGTCCACTCTGTGTCAAGACTCAGATATTTGGGCCAGAGAGAGAGAGAGACACTCAATAACCTGGTGATTAAGGCATGCACCTGGGAGATGTGGCTTCAAATCCCTGCTCTGAATTAGGCACAGAGAAGATTTGACTCCACCTCTCCTACCTCCCAGGTGAGGTACCTTAGTTACCAGGCTAGAGTCATTTGCACAGCATTCCCTCCCCCTGCCCCATGAATATTTAAGTATTTATACAAACTGAAACAACTTTAATAGGAGAGATTGAGAGTAAACAACACGGGAATAGCCTCGAGTCTTATGGTTAGGATGATCACCTGGGAGGAAGGAGACCTGAGATCAAGCCTCTGCTCCAGAGAGGAGATTCAAACCTGGGTCTCCAATATCCTAGGAAATGCCCTAATCACTGGGCTAAAGGTTATAAAGGGAGAGAACACACACAAGCTGACCATGAAAAATGTTTCCTCAGCTGAAACTATGGGTCTACGTCACCAATATTTTTGGGTGGACCAAAAATGCATTTTTCGGGGAATAAACTATTTGTCCAATTTTATTGTCCCGTTAAACTCTCAAATTCCACTCCAATATTTTAATCATAGCCACCTTTTCTCTCTAGAAGTTAAAAATAAACAAAACTCACTTTTATAATGATTATTGTATTGTATCTGATATTGACATGGCTAGAATTTGTAAATGTGTTATAACTATAAATATGTTTCTTTAGGAAGTTCCCCCCCCCCCCACTTCTTCACAACCAGCAAGGCAAACGCTATCCTGAATGGTGAAAAAAAGAGGCGTAAGACTAGTCTGTACAAAGTCCATTATGCAACAACTTCAAGTAGAGCGCAGTAAGAAGATAGTGATGCTGCCAAAATGTGTTACCATACATTAGAATTAATACCATTCATAATTTTTCCTCTTGAAAGGAATTTTATATTGCCTTTAGCAGGACAATTAAGCAGTAAAGTTAAAGGTGCATGATCTGAGTGAGATTATTTAGACTCAGATTTTAAGGCCAGAAGGAGCCATCATGATCACCTAAGTCTGACATTTTGCACATTGCAGGCCTCAGATCCTCAGCCACTCACTCCTATAATAGACCCCTAACCTCTGGCTGACTTACGGAAGTCCTCAAATGATGATTTAAAGACTTAAAATTACAGACAATCCACCATTTACTTTAGTTCAAGTGATGCAAGCCGCATGCTACAGCAGAAGGTGACAACTCCCTAGGATCTCTGACAATTTGAGCTCAGGGAAAATGTGTTTCTGATCCCCAAATATAGCAATAGTTTAGACCCTTTCATGTGGGTAAAACCCACCAGCCAGAAGCCTGGGAAAGAATTATCGGTAGTAACTCACAGACTTCCCCATCTAGCATCCCATCTTCAGCCATTGGAGATATTTGCTAATAGGAGTTGTGGATGGGCCATTTGCCATTGCTGGCAATCCCATCATACCATTCCCTCCATAAATTTATCTAGCTCAGTCTTAAAAACAAGTTAGGTTTTTTGCTCCCACTGCTCCCTCTAGCAGGCTATTTTAGAATTTCACTCCTCTGATGGCTAGAAAACTTCATCTAATTTCAAGCCTAAACTTATTGATGTCCAGTTTACCCATTCATTCTTGTGCCAACACTGGCTGCTAACTTCAATAATACCTCTCCCTCCCTGGTGTTTAACCCTTTAATGAATCTATAGAGAACAATCAAATTCCCGCCCCCCGCCATCACTGATTTTGTTAGGTTAAACAAGCCAAGCTTCTTAAATCTCTTCTCAGAAGGTAGGTTCTCTATTTCTCTGATCATCCTAACAGCCCTTCTCAGTCCCTATTCCAGTTTGAATTCATCTTTCTTAAACATGGGAGATCAGAATTGCACACAGTATTCCAGATGAGGTTTCAGCAGTACCTTGTATAATGGTAATACTACTTTTCTAGCTCGACTGGAAATACCTCACCTGAACCATCCTAGAATTGCATTAGCCTTTTTCACGGCCACATCACCTTGGCAGCTCATAGTCATCCTGTGATTGACCAATACACACCAATCTTTTTTCTCCTCAATTGCTTCCATCTTATAACAAAGATTCTTGTTAGTCGCTAAGTGCATGACCTTGCACTATTAAATTTTATCCCATTTCTATTACTCCAGTTTTCAAGGTCATCTAGTAGTGAGCTGGAGCCAGTTCGCACTGGTTTGCTGGAACCGGTTGTTAAATTTAGAAGCCCTTTTAGAACTGGTTGTCCCATGAGGGCTTCTAAATTTAACAACCAGCAAAAAGTGGAGCCTTAGGCGCTGACTCAGGCGGGGCTGGAGCATCCAAGGGGAAAAGTTGGTGGGTGCGGCAGCTCCCCGCCCCATGCCCGCCACGCCCCAGCTCCCCTCCGCTCCGCCTCCACCTCCTCCCCTGAACGCACCGCCCCACTCTGTTTCTGCACTCCCACCCCGCGGAGAACCTTTAACACAAATTTTTCAAAAAAGCTCCAGAGGCAATCCTGGCAATTAAAGGGTGGTAAAGTACCAGGCATGTTAGCTGAAACTATAGTAAAGAACAGAATTATCAGACACAGATGAAAACAGTAATTTGGGGAAGAGTCAACACAGCTTTTGTAAACGATAATCATGCTTCACAGATCTATTAGAATTCTTTGAGGAGGTCATCAATCATGTCTATAAGGGTGATCCAGTAAATCTAGTGTACTTGGACTTTCAGAAAACCTTTAACAAGGTCCCTCATCAAAGGCTCTTAAACAAAGTAAGCAGTCATTGGATAAGAGGGATGGTCTTCTCATGGATCAGTAACTGGTTAAAAGACATGAAACAGGGTATGTCTATACTACGAACAGCGGTGTATTATCACCTAGGCCGACAATGCCTAGGCCTAGGGCGGCAAATTTGCAGGGGCAGAAAATTTATAATAGCCATAGGTGCCGACTTTACCCAGCGCTGGTGGGTGCTTGCACCCCCAGCCCCCGCTCCAACTCCGCCCCCCCCCACTCCTATTCCACCCCTTTCCCCAAATCCCCGGCCCCACCTCCTCCCCCAGGAGCACTGCGTTTCCCCTCCTTCCCCCTCCCTCCCAGGCTTGCCACGTGAAAGCACTGGGAGGAAGGGGGGAGAAGTGGAGGGGTGGTGGCGCGCTCTGGGGAGGAGGTGACAGTGGAGTGGAGGTGAGCTTGGGTGGGGGTGTGTGCGGGGAGGGCCGCAAGAAGTAACCCTTGGGGGGGGGCAGAGGAACTGCTCCCCACCCCAGCTCGTCTCTGCTCCACCGCCGCCTCCTCCCCCGAGCGTGCCACTGCTCTGCTTCTACCCCCTCCCTCCCAGGCTTGCCGCAGGAAACAGCTGTTTCTGGCAAGCCTGGGAGGGAGGGGGTAGAAGTGGAAGAGCGGCGGCGCACTCGGGGAGGAGGCAGAAGCGGCGCGGAGGTGAGCTGGGGTGGGGGCCGCGGGGAGCCGCTGGTGGGTTCAAATGAATTTGTAAAAAAACTAAAACAAGTTCATATGGGGCCGGGGAGGCAATTATTTCAGGGCCTAGGGGCGGCAAAATCATTAATCTGCCACTGACTACGAAATTTGGTCAAATTTATAGAAGTTAATTTTTTAGAAAGTGATTTTATACAGTCTATTGTGTGTGTCCTCACTAAGCGCATTAAGTCGGCGGAGCGCATTCACAGTACCAAGGCTAGCGTCGACTTTCGGTGCAGTTGCACTGTGGGTAGCTATCCCACAGTTCCCGCAGTCTCCGCTGCCCATTGGAATTCTGGGTTAAGCTCCCAATGCCCGATGGGGCAAAAACATTGTTGCAGGTGGTTTTGGGTTCATGTCGTCAGTTGCCCCTCCCTCCATGAAAGCAACGGCAGACAATCGTTTCGCACTTTTTTTCCATGCGGGCGTCCTACTGCTTTCAGCAGACGGTGTAGTAGGTCTGCAAACTGTCGTCATCGAACAACCGCTTCCGCTGCCACTCTGCTCTCCTGCTCTCCTGAGGCTATGAATCCACCTTGCAGGTCCTCCATATGACCGTCGTCATCCACCACTTCCACTGCCACTGCTCTCCTGGTGGTCTCGCAGGGCCGCTTCCACTGCAACTCTGCTCGGCTGCTCTTGTCTCGCCATAACATGGCAAGCGTGCAGCCCGCTCAGCTGTTGTGTCCTGGCAGCAGACGGTGCAATAGGTCTGCAAACCATCATCATTGAACGACTGCTTCCGCTGCCACTCTGCTCTCCTGCTCTCCTGGTGGTCTCGCAGGGCCACTTCCGCTGCAGCTCTGCTTGGCTGCTCTTGTCTTGCCATACCACGGCAAGCGTGCAACCCGCTCAGCTGTTGTGTCCTGGCAGCAGACGGTGCAGTAGGTCTGCAAAAGTGGTCATCCAGCCACCGCTTCCCCTGAAACTCTGCTCTCCTGCAGACGCCATACCACGGCAAGCATGGAGCCCACTCAGATCACCGCGGCAGTTATGAGCATTGTGAACAACTCGCGCATTATCATGCAGTATATGCAGAACCAGAACCTTCAAAAGCAGGCGAGGAGGCGATGGCAGCGCAGTGACGAGAGTGATGAGGACATAGACACAGACTTCTCTCAAAGCACAGGCCCCGGCAATTTGGCCATCCTGGTGGCAATGGGGCAGGCTCATGCCATGGAACACCGATTCTGGGCCCAGGAAACAAGCACAGACTGGTGTTGCAGGTCTGGGATGATTCCCAGTGGCTGCGAAACTTTCGCATGCATAAGGGCACTTTCATGGAACTTTGTGACTTGCTTTCCCCTGCCCTGAAGCACAAGAATACCAAGATGAGAGCAGCCCTCAGAGTTCACAAGTGAGTGGCAATAGCCCTCTGGAAGCTTGCAACGCCAGACAGCTACTGGTCAGTTGGGAATCAATTTGGAGTGGGCAAATCTACTGTGGGGGCTGCTGTGATCCAAGTAGCCAGCGCAACCACTGAGCTGCTGCTATCAAGAGTAGTGACGCTGGGAAATGTGCAGGTCATAGTGGATGGCTTTGCTGCAATGGGATTCCCTAACTGTGGTGGGGCAGTAGACGGAACCCATATCCCTATCTTGGGACCCTATCAAGGCAGCCAGTACATAAACCGCAAGGGGTACTTTTCAATGGTGCTGCTAGCATTGGTGGATCACAAGGGACGTTTCACCAACATCAGTGTGGGATGGCTGGGAAAGGTACATGATGCTCGCGTCTTCAGGAACTCTGGTCTGTTTCAAAAGCTTCAGGAAGGGACTTTATTCCCAGACCAGAAAATAACCACTGGGGTGTTGAAATGTCTATAGTTATCCTTGGGGACCCAGCCTACCCCTTAATGCCATGACTCATGAAGCCATACACAGGCACTCTGGACAGTAGTCAGGAGCTGTTCAACTATAGGCTAAGCAAGTGCAGAATGGTGGTAGAATGTGCATTTGGACATTTAAAAGTGCGCTAGCACAGTTTACTGATTCGGTTAGACCTCAGCGAAACCAATATTCCCATTGTTATTACTGCTTGCTGTGTGCTCCACAATATCTGTGAGAGTAAGGGGGAGACGTTTATGATGGGGTGGGAAGTTGAGTCAAATCGCCTGGCTGTTGGGCCAGACACCAGGGCGGTTAGAAGAGCACAGCAGGGTGCGCTGCGCATCAGAGAAGCTTTGAAAACCAGTTTCATGGCTGACCAGGCTATGGTGTGACAGTTCTGTTTGTTTCTCCTTGATGAACCCTCCCCTCCCCCCGCGGCTTGGTTTACTCTACTTCCCTGTAAGCTAACCACCCTCCCCTCCCCCCTTCGATCACTGCTTGCAGAGGCAATAAAGTCACTGTTGTTTCAAATTCATGCATTCTTTATTAATCCATCACACAAATAGGGGGATAACTGCCAAGGTAGCCCAGGAGGGGTGGGGGAGAAGGGAAGCACTGGGTGGGGTGGGGGAGGAGGGAAGGACAAGGCCACATTGCACTTCAAAACTTATTGAATGCCAGCCTTCTGTTGCTTGGCCAGTCCTCTGGGGTGGAGTGGTTGGGTGCCCGGAGTGCCCCCCTTCCCTCCCCCATGTTCTTGGGCATCTGGGTGAGGAGGCTATGGAACTTGGGGAGGCGGGCGGTTGGTTACACAGGGGCTGCGGTGGCGATCTGTGGCTTTCTTGCACCTCAACCATATGCCAGAGCATATCAGTTTGATTCTCCAGTAGCCTCAATGTTGCATCCTGCCTCTTGCATCATGCTGCTGCCACCTTTCCTCTTGATCCCGCCACCTCTCCTGTTGCTCCTGCCACTTGTCCTCTCATGCGTCCCTCCTGTCCTTGCGTTCATTTTGTGCTTTCCTGGAGTCTGCCATTGTCTGCCTCCACGCATTCTGCTGGGCTCTTTCAGTTTAGGTGGACTGCATGACCTCAGAGAACATTTCATCGCGAGTGCGTTTTTTTTTGCCTTCTTATTTGCGCTAGCCTCTGGGACGGAGATGCTAGTTGAAGCATTGAAACATTTGCAGCTGCAGGAGGAAAAAAAGGGAGATTAAAATTGAAAAAGACACATTGGCCATTTAAAAGGAGGGGCTGATGTTTTCGGGTTAACGTGCAGCAGAAACCCAACTAACCCCCCCCCCCCCACACACACACCCAATTCTCTGGGATGATCGCTTCACACCCCCCACGGCCTGGCTAACAGCGGGGATGATTGCTTTTCAGCCACAGGGAAACAGCCCAGCAGGAGCGGCCACCTCTGAATGTCCCCTTAATAAAACTCCCCTATTTCAACCAGGTGAGCCATGAATCATAGAATCATAGAATATCAGGGTTGGAAGGGACCCCAGAAGGTCATCTAGTCCAACCCCCTGCTCGAAGCAGGACCAATTCCCAGTTAAATCATCCCAGCCAGGGCTTTGTCAAGCCTGACCTTAAAAACCTCTAAGGAAGGAGATTCTACCACCTCCCTAGGTAACGCATTCCAGTGTTTCACCACCCTCTTAGTGAAAAAGTTTTTCCTAATATCCAATCTAAACCTCCCCCATTGCAACTTGAGACCATTACTCCTCGTTCTGTCATCTGCTACCATTGAGAACAGTCCAGAGCCATCCTCTTTGGAACCCCCTTTCAGGTAGTTGAAAGCAGCTATCAAATCCCCCCTCATTCTTCTCTTCTGCAGACTAAACAATCCCAGCTCCCTCAGCCTCTCCTCATAAGTCATGTGCTCTAGACCCCTAATCATTTTTGTTGCCCTTCGCTGGACTCTCTCCAATTTATCCACATCCTTCTTGTAGTGTGGGGCCCAAAACTGGACACAGTACTCCAGATGAGGCCTCACCAGTGTCGAATAGAGGGGAACAATCACGTCCCTCGATCTGCTCGCTATGCCCCTACTTATACATCCCAAAATGCCATTGGCCTTCTTGGCAACAAGGGCACACTGCTGACTCATATCCAGCTTCTCGTCCACTGTCACCCCTAGGTCCTTTTCCGCAGAACTGCTGCCTAGCCATTCGGTCCCTAGTCTGTAGCGATGCATTGGATTCTTCCATCCTAAGTGCAGGACCCTGCACTTATCCTTATTGAACCTCATCAGATTTCTTTTGGCCCAATCCTCCAATTTGTCTAGGTCCTTCTGTATCCTATCCCTCCCCTCCAGCGTATCTACCACTCCTCCCAGTTTAGTATCATCCGCAAATTTGCTGAGAGTGCAATCCACACCATCCTCCAGATCATTTATGAAGATATTGAACAAAACCGGCCCCAGGACTGACCCCTGGGGCACTCCACTTGACACCGGCTGCCAACTAGACATGGAGCCATTGATCACTACCCGTTGAGCCCGACAATCTAGCCAGCTTTCTACCCACCTTATAGTGCATTCATCCAGCCCATACTTCCTTAACTTGCTGACAAGAATAGTGTGGGAGACCGTGTCAAAAGTTTTGCTAAAGTCAAGAAACAATACATCCACTGCTTTCCCTTCATCCACAGAACCAGTAATCTCATCATAGAAGGCTATTAGATTAGTCAGGCATGACCTTCCCTTGGTGAATCCATGCTGACTATTCCTGATCACTTTCCTCTCATGTAAGTGCTTCAGGATTGATTCTTTGAGGACCTGCTCCATGATTTTTCCAGGGACTGAGGTGAGGCTGACTGGCCTGTAGTTCCCAGGATCCTCCTTCTTCCCTTTTTTAAAGATTGGCACTACATTAGCCTTTTTCCAGTCATCCGGGACTTCCCCCGTTCGCCACGAGTTTTCAAAGATAATGGCCAAGGGCTCTGCAATCACAGCCGCCAATTCCTTCAGCATTCTCGGATGCAACTCGTCCTGCCCCATGGACTTGTGCACGTCCAGCTTTTCTAAATAGTCCCTAACCACCTCTATCTCCACAGAGGGCTGGCCATCTCTTCCCCATTTTGTGATGCCCAGCGCGAATGAGATCACTCTCCTGAGAGTGAGAGATATAAAGAACAGATGTTGCTTGAATGCCAGCGAACACCGGGACCACATGCTGCCATGCTTTCTTATGCAATGATTCCAGACTACATGCTATTGGCCTGCTGTGGTAAAGTGTCCTACCATGGAGGACGCAATAAGGCTGCCCTCCCCAGAAACCTTTTGCAAAGGCTTTGGGAGTACCTCCAGAACAGCTTCATTGAGATGTCCCTGGAGGATTTCCGCTCCATCCCCAGACATGTTAACAGACTTTTCCAGTTGCAGTACTGGCTGCGAATGCATCCCAGGTCTTCAGGGCAAATTAATCATTAAACATGCTTGTTTTTAAACCATGTATTATATTTACAAAGGTACACTCACCAGAGGTGCCTTCTCCGCCTTCAAGGTCTGGGAGCCTGCGTTGGGAGGGTACTGTCTCTAGGGTGATAAACAGTTCCTAGCTGTCGGGGAGAATGATTTCTCCGCTTGCCTGGTGTACGCTATCATCTTCCTCGTCCCCAAAATCCTCATTCCTTGCAGGCGTCCACGTATAGGTACTGGGTAGTTGTAGTGGCACCCCCTAGAATTGCATGCAGCTCATCATAGAAGTGGCATGCCTGGGGCTCTGCCCCCGAGTGGGCATTTGCCTCTTGAGTTTTTTGGTAGGCTTGCCTGAGCTCCTTAAGTTTCATGCAGCACTGCTGTGGGTCACTGTTATAGCCTCTGTCCTTCATGCCCTTGGAGATTTTTTCAAATATTTTGGCATTTCGTCTTTTGGAACGGAGTTCTGATAGCATGGATTCATCTCCCCATACAGTGATCAGATCCAGTACCTCCCGTTTGGTCCATGCTGGAGCTCTTTTGCGATTCTTGGACTCCATGGTCACCTCTGCTGATGAGATCTGCGTGGTCACCTGTGCTGATCAGCTTGCCACGTTGACCAAACAAGAAATGAAATTCAAAAGTTCACGGGGCTTTTCCTGTCTACCTGGCCAGTGCATCCGAGTTGAGAGTGCTATCCAGAGCGGTCACAATGGAGCACTGTGGGATAGCTCCCAGAGGCGAATACCGTTGAATTGCATCCACACTAATCCAAATTCGACCCGGCGATGTCAATTTCAGCACTAATCCCCTTGTCGGGGAGGAGTACAGAAATCGATTTTAAGAGCCCATTAAGTCGACAAAAATGGCTTGGTTGTGTACGGGTGCAGAGTTAAATTGATCTAATGCTGCTAAATTTGACCTAAACTCGTAGTGTAGACCAGGGCAAAGGGTAGGAATAAATGGTCAGTTTTCACAGTTGGAGACAGTTAAATAGTGGTGTCCCCCAGTGATCTCTATTGGGATCAGTGCTGTTCAACATATTTATAAATGATCTGGGAAAAGGGGTAAATATTAGGG
Organism: Chelonia mydas; assembly: GCF_015237465.2. Lineage (NCBI taxonomy): Eukaryota > Metazoa > Chordata > Testudines > Cheloniidae > Chelonia > Chelonia mydas. Next base: position 79,631,166 of record NC_051245.2, read on the forward strand.
TGTCAAAGTTTGCAGATGATACAAAATTATTCAAGATAGTTAAGTCCAGACTAGACTGCAAAGAATTACAAAGGATCTCACAAAACTGGGTGAATGGGCAACAAAATGGCAAATGAAGTTCAATGTTGATAAATGCAAAGTAATGCATTGGAAAACATAATCCCAACTATCCATACAAAATGATGGGGTTTAAATTAGCTATTACCACTGAGGAAAGAGATCTTGGAGACACTGTGGATGGTTCTTTGAAAACATCCATTCACTGTACAGAAGAATTCAAAAAAGCTAACAATGTTCAGAACCATTAGGAAAAAGATAGATAAGATAACAGTAAATACCATAATGCCACTATCAAACCCATACCTTGAATATTGCATGCAGTTCTTGTTGCCCCATGTCAATAAAGATATATTAGAATTGGAAAAGGTACAGAGTAGGGGAACACAAATGATTAGGGGTATGGAACGTCTTCCACGAGGAGAGATTTAAAAGACTAGGACTGTTCAGCTTGGTGACTGAGGAGAGATATGATAGAAGCCCTTAAAATCATAAATGGTGTGGAGAAAGTGTTAGTTAGCCCTTCACATAACACAAGAACCAGGTGTCACCCAATGAAATTAATAGGCAGCAGATTTTAAACAAACATAGGGAAGTGCTTCTTCACACAACGCATATTCAACCTGTGGAACTCATTACCAGGGGATGTTGTGAAGGCCAAAAGTATAACTGGGTTCAAAAAAAGAATTAGATAAATTCATGAGTGATAGGTCCATCAATGGCTATTAGCCAAGATGGTCAGGGATGCAACCCCACACTCTAGGTGTCTCTAGGCCGCTGAATGCCAGAGGCTGGAACTGGACAACAGGGGATAGATCACTCAATATTTGCCCTGTTACATTCATTCCCTCTGAAGCTTCTGGCATTGGCCACTGTCAGAAGACAGTATATTGGGTTAGATGACCCATTGGTTTGACCCAGTATGGCCATTTTTATGTTCTTAACTCCAAATATTCAGAAATCTTGAGTGAGGACACACAACTCACAAAATTGTCTTAAAACATAAAATTTAGAAAATAAAAATAAAAGAACCCTAAATTTATTAGTCCTCTGGTTTCTGAGACTTTAGGGTGCAGCAACTTCATATTTTCAAGCTTTTCTCTGTAACCATGAGGACAGAAACTTTTTTTATTTTTAAAAAGAAAGTTGCAATTTTTATGCAATCTCTTGATTCCAGCAGCTGGAGCTTTAAGAAAAACATTAAATATTGTGAAACATGATAAAATCATGGGAGCTAGCAAAACTGTATACTCCTACTTCCTGTTGCCTCTTTTCTTTTTGTAATAGTTTCTTAAAGCCCTATTTCTTCACTTTTTTTCTTCATTCAGCTGCCTCATGTAATGCTTCTTGCTATCTTTCATATCAGTACTCATCACATCAATTTGCTGTAACACATAGTTTTCTTGTCAAAACCCACTTTGTACTATAAAAATTCAAGATTAACACTGTCAAGTTATTTTAAGACTTTTTTTAAAAAAGGGTATTACTCAGACATGAAATATTATTGTTGATAAGGGGATGTGTATTTTGGGGGTTCATTAGGTTCACTAAATACATGTTGTAGCTAGTAAAGTGTCCAGGTAGGGATCCATTTGTATTTGAATTTAAAAAAAAAAAGATTCTAAAAAAATACAGGCAGTCTTCGACATTACGATGTTCGACTTACGACAAACAGCACTTACAACGTTTCTGAATTGACATCCTGATACAACATACGACATTGGTTTCAACTTTACAACGCTCGGTCCTGCAATGGAGTGGATTGCGGTTCCGAGTTATGACGTTTCGACTTACGATGCAATTTTCAGGAACCAATTGTGTTGTAAGTCCGAGGACTGCCTGTACTTATGTGCATTGTAGAAAATGTGAAAAGGAAAAATATGCCGACAACTAAAATAAATAAGAAAATGTACTTAACCAGTAATGTTCTGTATTGTTTACTATTCTATTTTGGATATTAGATTTCAAATAAAAGCTTGCACCCTCACAACCCAACTGCCTTTTTTACTGGATCATGTACAGACTGAGCAAAGATATCATACCTTTTGTGACATCAGAGTATGCCACAGAAGTTATTACAATTACACAAATTCTTTATTAGGAGTTCTCCTTCAGATCAGCATTATGGGCCAAATTCTGTTCTCACATACAGTGTAAATCTAGAGCAACTGAAATTAGGTCAATGTTGTTCTTGATTTATGCCGGTGTAAATATGATCAGAATCAGGTGCTGTGATTTCACAGCAGGACAAGCTCCCCTCCTTAGCTCCCCCCCCCCGGCCCCCCAAAAAGATGTGATTTCTCCATCATAACCTAAGTCTAAAAGTGAACTAGAAAATTAAAATACTTTTATGATGGCCTTAATTTTTTTCTGCACAGAAGTTATCTACTTGTCTTTTTCACATTAGAAAAAACAGGAATATTAGATCCTGATTTTCTTTCATTCTTGGTGGGCTGTCTGACAGATGAGCATGTGGTAGTGATATATCAAAATCGGCTGAAACCTGAGCTGCAGTATTCCCATCTCCCAACAGGCCAGATGTTATGGTGGGATCATAAAATGAGCTAAAACATGTAATAACATCTCTTTAAAGGCTGGGAGAGCAGCTGGTATACTGCACTGAGGAAAGTGCAAGATAAGACCAGGTCTCCATCCACAGTGGGTGAATGGGCCAGAACAATGATTGACAAGTTAGTAGTGTTGCACAGTCCATCTTGAAAATGGGGCTTTTTTTTTGTATAAAGTACAGCAGTGGCACTTTTGTACCTACCAAAATTTCAGATAAAATACAATAGAAAACTATGTATTGTGGGAGCAACTGAGGAAAATGGAGAGAATTTGTCTAAAGCCTGTTAATTGGAGTCATTGCTTAAATAAATTTTATATATGGCAAAGTTGGATTTATTGTTTCAGAACATATGCTGAACTGAGTGAGGCAAACTATTCATAGAAAAACTAAGATTTTTTGTTCATAAATCATAAATCAGGCTGATTTTTACAAATTAGAAATAATTCAATGCATTTATTATGAAAATTTCAGCGTTTCTTTGTTTAGAGTTTCTTTGTAATATTCTCTGAAAAACTGCAGTTCATAATTTGCAATTTGCCCTGTGTTATGTATTTGCTATATAATAATGTTTCTGCTCCCTGACTAGATGGCTAAGACTTATAAACAAAAGGGATTGAATAAGTCTCTTGGCACAAACCTTTGCATCAACACACATATATTTGTGAAAATTTTGTTTTCATGAACATTCGTGCAGTCAAAATTACTCTGGTGAATGTTTACAGACAACAAACAGAAAGGTTTGTGAATAATATCAAGGAATATTTGGAATGTCTACAAGTACTTTTATGCAGTATTCACCCAGTTCTGATCCTGAGGGTAGTTCTACTTTATTATTCTAGAGATCTGGGGTTAGTTCTTACGTATTGTCCTTTTTAATTAATAATTAATTAGCTATTTACTGGAAGATTTCGATGGGACTTATGTGTTAAAAACTGAAAAACATTGTTTGTATTAATTTTATCCCTGGACTACCACCCACAAATTTCAGAGTAACAGCCGTGTTAGTCTGTGTTTGCAAAAAGAAAAGGAGTACTTGTGGCACCTTAGAGACTAACCAATTTATTTGAGCATAAGCTTTCGTGAGCTACAGCTCACTTCATCGGATGCATACTGTGGAAAGTATAGAAGATCTTTTTATACACACAAACCATGAAAAAATGGGTGTTTACCACTACAAAAGGTCTTCTCTCCCCCCACCCCACTCTCCTGCTGGTAATAGCTTATCTAAAGTGATCACTCTCCTTACAATGTGTATGATAATCAAGTTGGGCCATTTCCAGCACAAATCCAGGTTTTCTCCCCCCCCTCACCCCCGCACAAACCCACTCTCCTGTTGGTAATAGCTTATCTAAAGTGATCACTCTCCTTACAATGTGTATGATAATCAAGGTGGGCCATTTCCAGCACAAATCCAGGGTTTAACAAGAACGTCTGAAGGAGGGGGGGATAGGAAAAAACAAGGGGAAATAGGTTACCTTGCATAATGACTTAGCCACTCCCAGTCTCTATTCAAGCCTAAGTTAATTGTATCCAATTTGCAAATGAATTCCAATTCAACAGTCTCTCGCTGGAGTCTGGTTTTGAAGTTTTTCTGTTGTAATATCGCAACTTTCATGTCTGTAATCACGTGACCAGAGAGATTGAAGTGTTCTCCGACTGGTTTATGAATGTTATAATTCTTGATATCTGATTTGTGTCCATTTATTCTTTTACGTAGAGACTGTCCAGTTTGACCAATGTACATGGCAGAGGGGCATTGCTGGCACATGATGGCATATATCACATTGGTGGATGTGCAGGTGAATGAGCCTCTGATAGTGTGGCTGATGTGATTAGGCCCTGTGATGGTGTCCCCTGAATAGATATGTGGGCACAGTTGGCAACGGGCTTTGTTGCAAGGATAGGTTCCTGGGTTAGTGGTTCTGTTGTGTGGTATGTGGTTGTTGGTGAGTATTTGCTTCAGGTTGGGGGGCTGTCTGTAGGCAAGGACTGGCCTGTCTCCCAAGATTTGTGAGAGTGTTGGGTCATCCTTCAGGATAGGTTGTAGATCCTTAATAATGCGTTGGAGGGGTTTTAGTTGGGGGCTGAAGGTGATGGCTAGTGGCGTTCTGTTATTTTCTTTGTTAGGCCTGTCCTGTAGTAGGTGACTTCTGGGAACTCTTCTGGCTCTACCAATCTGTTTCTTCACTTCCGCAGGTGGGTATTGTAGTTGTAAGAATGCTTGATAGAGATCTTGCCAACACTCTCACAAATCTTGGGAGACAGGCCAGTCCTTGCCTACAGACCGCCCCCCAACCTGAAGCAAATACTCACCAACAACCACATACCACACAACAGAACCACTAACCCAGGAACCTATCCTTGCAACAAAGCCCGTTGCCAACTGTGCCCACATATCTATTCAGGGGACACCATCACAGGGCCTAACAACATCAGCCACACTATCAGAGGCTCGTTCACCTGCACATCCACCAATGTGATATATGCCATCATGTGCCAGCAATGCCCCTCTGCCATGTACATTGGTCAAACTGGACAGTCTCTACGTAAAAGAATAAATGGACACAAATCAGATGTCAAGAATTATAACATTCATAAACCAGTCGGAGAACACTTCAATCTCTCTGGTCACGCAATCACAGACATGAAGGTCGCTATCTTACAACAAAAAAACTTCAAATCCAGACTCCAGCGAGAGACTGCTGAATTGGAATTCATTTGCAAATTGGATACTATTAATTTAGGCTTAAATAGAGACTGGGAGTGGCTAAGTCATTATGCAAGGTAGCCTATTTCCCCTTGTTTTTTCCTACCCGCCCCCCGCCAGACGTTCTGGTTAAACTTGGATTTATGCTGGAAATGGCCCACCTTGATTGTCATGCACATTGTGGGGAGAGTGGTCACTTTGGATGAGCTATTACCAGCAGGAGAGTGAGTTTGTGTGTGTATGGGGGTGGGGGGGGGTGAGAAAACCTGGATTTGTGCTGGAAATGGCCCACCTTGATTATCATGCACATTGTAGGGAGAGTGGTCACTTTGGATAGGCTATTACCAGCAGGAGAGTGAGTTTGTGTGTGTGGTTTTTGGAGGGGGGTGAGAGGGTGAGAGAACCTGAATTTGTGCAGGAAATGGCCCACCTTGATTATCATACACATTGTGAAGAGAGTGGTCACTTTGGATGGGCTATTACCAGCAGGAGATTGAGTTTGTGTGTGTGGTGGGGGGGGGGGGGGGGGGGGGGGGGGGGGGGGGGGGGGGGGGGGGGGGGGGGGGCGGAGGGTGAGAAAACCTGGATTTGTGCTGGAAATGGCCCAACTTTATGATCACTTTAGATAAGCTATTACCAGCAGGAGAGTGGGGTGAGAGGAGGTATTGTTTCATGGTCTCTGTGTATATAATGTCTTCTGCAGTTTCCACAGTATGCATCCGATGAAGTGAGCTGTAGCTCACGAAAGCTCATGCTCAAATAAATTGGTTAGTCTCTAAGGTGCCACAAGTACTCCTTTTCTTTTTGCGAATACAGACTAACACGGCTGTCATTTTTTCATGCTTTGTGTGTATAAAAAGATCTTCTATACTTTCCACAGTATGAATCCGATGAAGTGAGCTGTAGTTCACGAAAGCTTATGCTCAAATAAATTGGTTAGTCTCTAAGGTGCCACAAGTACTCCTTTTCTTTTCACCCACAAATTGTAGATTTTAATGGGGGCAATAGATATTTCATTTTATTTTTCCTTTAGGTAAATGTTCTTTTCTCTTTTTAATATTACAATATCAGAGTTTAGCAATTGGGATATATTTTAAAACTTTGGTATTTCACTCTATATTATCAACACACACACAAAAAGCCCACCTCTAACTATACCATGAAACGTAATATGAAGCAGATTTCTGAAATAATTCGTTATGAGAACTACCCTTGAGCTATTTGGTCTCATCATGACATCATAAAAATATCAGATCTGAATTTTTTATACGTAGGCATTTGAGATGCTACAAGGGAAACCATAAATTACATACAGAAAAAACAACAGTATGGTACATTGTTCATTCTGTGGTCTGCTGCTGAAGTTTTAGGCCTGGTTTACGCTGGGTGTGGGGAGGTCAATCTAAGTTTCGCAACTTCAGCTATGCAGCTGAAGTCGACGTACTTAGATCTACTTACCACGGTGTCTTCACTGCGGTAAGTTGACGGATGATGCTCTCCCGTTGACTCTGCCTTCGCCTCTCACCCTGGTGGAATACCGGAGTCAACGGGAGAGCTCTCGGCAGTCAATTATCGCGTCTAGACTAGACGCGATAAATCGACCCTCGCTGGATCGATTGCTGCCAGTCGATCCAGTGGGAAATGTAGACAACCCCTTATTTCATACATAGTTACAACAGGTCTGAATTCTTGCAATTAAATATCAGAAGTCAAGCAATGTCTGAAATCAAGTTGCTTAGGTCCAGGACTGGTAAAACTTCCAGTTCTTGCTCCACTAAATTGTTATAGTTAAAGCACAAAATTACTAACTTACAAAATTTCTTATTGCATAAGCACCATTATTCAGCCAAGACAGTTACTTTGAGAGTCAGTGCCTACCATTCACCCTGCGTCTACAAGCTCAGAAAGCCCTAAAAGCAATACGACTTGCATGATTCCACTCAACAGGATGGGGGAAAGCTACAGAGGAGATTTGCTTGGAGATTCTATATCCTTGCATGCTGCAAAACACTGCTTTCTGGGAGCTGTCTGTGTAGCAACAGAAGGAAGAAGGGCTGGGTGTGAGTCAAAGCAAAGGGTAGAGTGTAACCAGTGGATGTGAAATGATATAGATTTACTGACCAAAAACAGGATGAGGTGAAGGGAATGTGAGCAAGCTAAACTGGTGCTCTGAGGTCAGGAGAAGATATCTTCAATTTTGACAACAGGTTCCCAGTGCAGAGTCTGTTTATTCACTTTGAGCCAGAGTCTCTTGTCCAGTCCAGCCCTCTTGAATCACTCGGAACAAAGGGGCCAGAAACTGGCCAGACCCCCATAGCTATAGATTCCTCCAGGGAGTCCCTGTCAGTGTGGAGATAACACAGTCAGCCCCTAAACATTCATGGCATAACAAGGAGGGGAAGGAGCATGGCTGGAGTGCTGCTGCTGTGCTCTGGAAATCCCTAGCTGGCAGGTGGCTCCTGAGAAACTAAACAGCTGTCTCAGACTGTGATAACTATTCCAGGGGTCAGGGATGGCATAGATCCACTAGAGAATCAGAATGCTATAACTGGCTTCCTGAACGTCTGCCCCACATTCTTGTGTGACCACCAGAAACTGGCTACAGTAGACAATCTGAGACTTCATCTTTGTCTCTTCCCCACTTCTCACCAGATGACATTCTTTCCATATTAATTCCCTTCTAAAATATTTACTAGACTAGTGACTGAATTTCATCTCACCTACCATGTCTTGATAGGCAAGTAAATTGTGATATTCAAAATACTCAAACAATCCAGTTCTGAGGATTTGCAGGGTCAGCAATGTGCCCTTCCAAAAAGTTTTTAGCAGATTGTGTTTTTTAGTATTTTCAAAGTATTCCAAGCATACTTTGAAAAAAAGTCTTACTGGTTTGCTTCCTGTTGTGTTTTTGCTGGACCATCAATGGTAGCTGGTATACTGGAACTGATTTCATGGCACATTACCAGAATTGACTCCACACCTACAATTTTCCAGGAGAATCAACGGCCAAGTCACCTACCATTAAGTATACTGCGTTTTTTGGCCTCCGTATGGTGCCAATGGGGGTACATTATTTAAACCTCTCTCTCTTTCCCTGCCTCCTGTGTTTTCACAAATGAATTACCTAATTCAATGCCGAAGTATTTTCCAAAACTAGTAAAAATGTCTCTGTATTAAACAGAAAAACCTCAATGTTAAAATAACACTTAGAATTTTACATACAAAATCCACACACATACAGAATAAATTCTGAGTTATGGTCCTAATTATGCACCAGATTGTCTTTGCCATTTCCGCATATACAATTCTCTTTCAGAGAGTCACACAACACCAAGCAATGTTATATTCTCTGGATGGTTCTTTAACAAATATATGATGCAGTGTCAAGGCAAAAGTGAGGCAGAGCTAGTGTAAAGAAGTTTCCTAATTAATTTCTATGGACTATTGCTTTTTCATTTTTTTTTTAAACATGGCATGGCAATGAAACATTTACATCATTTAAAAAAATATGTCAGGGAAGAGAAAATTAGCAAATATTATTGTAAGATAAAAATTATAGGAAAGTTCTAGCAATGTCCCCAATAACTTATTTGCTATGCTGTAATACAAATATGAAATATAATGGTTCTATGTATAATTGTAAAATTTGTTACAATGAAAACAGATAATGGACAGTTCCAATTGCTGCAAATTAGTGACCTTTGCTTATCCCTTATAGGGCAGGAGCAGGAATTCATAGATTTTTCAGCTAGACACCTAGGAATTTCCACTTGCATCCATGAGGCTCATTTCACCAGTCAGCACTTTATTTCCTAATGGTGTCAAGTATCTGCAGGTAGCCGTGTTAGTCTGTATCCACAAAAACTAACAGATTTATTTGGGCATAAGCTTTTTACCCAAGAAAGCTTATGCCCAAATAAATCTGGTAGTCTTTAAGGTGCCACTGGACTCCTTGTTGTTTTTATTTCCTAATATGTCAGAAGGTTTATTTTTACTGCATCTGTTAACTATGCAACCTCATATATCCTGGTCAACTCAAAATATATTACTGTTTGCTCTAAATTGTAGCTCTTAAAAGAACTGTGCTAAGAAGAAAACATATTTGATTGCAAATTACAAATGTGTTCCCTAAGCCCCAATTTGCAACTTTTAAACCAAAATGTTGGAATCAGCCCTGCCATTACAGAGAGGTGGTAAAGGATGACACGTCTCCAACTCTTTCCCTGCAGTCACAGAAGAAGCTCTGAAATGGCCCAGCATCATTCTGAGCATCTGCTGTTCCTTCCCTGGGACTTTGCCAGCTGGCTAAGGTTCACAAGGGATGATATGCCAGTTAAGGATAACCAGGGTGTAGTGCACTCCAGCCACTCCTTGACACTCCTATCTATGCTTGATACACCTCCTGCACCATAGGCTGTGTGGAGAGATGTGCAGGAATCAGCTATGCCAGCACTGTGACTGCTAGTGACTCTCCTGGTCCAGGGGAATTTCCAGCAGGGAATTTGTAAGAGGTCTCTCCTCCCATTGTACTTCTCAACAGGATTTGACTTCAAGTACTGCTTCTAGCCTTTGACTTTTTTGAAATAGTACATTCACCCTATATGCTGAAAATGTGGACTCCGCTGGCCTGTATGATAAACCACTAGACAAAGACTCCCTGATACTCCATGTTCACCAATAATCAGATACCATACACTATAGTCCTTAGTTTTGTAGGGAGGAATTGAGTCCATGTACAGTACCTGCAGATAGTCACACAAGTCACAGAGACCCCTTGTCAGAATGTTAACTGTCCTTGAACAGGTATAAGCCTACATCACAAGAATCAAAAGAAGAGTATTCTTGAATCTGCTGATGCTAGCAGTGTGGTTTTGGTTACTAGAGTCAAGGAATACATTAACAAAATAAGATAAGTCACTGAGAGAAACAAGGACTTAATAAGGCCAGCAGTCATGCTGAAGAGCCAATTCTTTGTGGAATCTACTAACAGGTCTGCTGAAGAACAAAACTCTCTAATGAAGAATAATGGCAAAAAAGTGACCATTAATCCTAATTTTTTTCTTCAAAACGCATATGCGCAATATTTGAGTGAGTTTTAACTATGTGGAAAGTTTGAAGTCTGAATTATTCCATTATTAAGACTATTCAGGATCAAAAAAATTCTGACAAGATGGCTAAATTTCTTAAAGGACCCCTTTTAATTAATTGCAAGTCTAAGTCTATTGATTTGCTTGTAAATTCTCAAAAAAAAAAAATCCTTCTGCGCCCACAGAGTAGGTGCGGTAATTTGGGGAGAATAAACTGTATTTTTCATATAAATCAAACAGGTTGAACCCCTGGTTCAAGTGCAAAACTCAGCCTTAACTATGGAACCATGACAGGTGCCTCCATAATATGCAATGTTTCCCATGCCACCTTAAGAAAGAATAGAAAATCAAATTAACTTAACACCAAACTGGAGAAATTGAAATAAGGCACCAGGTAACTCAACACCTGGGTAATAAATTATTTTTGTCAAGGTCCAAATTCCTTGGTCAAGGTATCGTCAAGGTCCAGACTCCAGAGAAAATAATAATAAAAATAATGATAAAAATAAGTAAAAAAAAGATTTGGGGAGTCCGTTCAAAAGCATCTGGTGGTTCGGATTTGGCCCATGGTACGCCTATTGAAGACCCCTGAATTCTAAAGCATAATGATAGAGAATACTCTGAAGAAATTCAAAGTAAAATTTCCTATTTGGGACATAATATAAAGCACACACGTAAAACAGACCACCACGTAGCAGATTAAGTTCAGAGAACCTCTTTATGTTTGTCTTGGGATATTTAACAAAATGACAACCTCAACCACTGCTGGTTCCTGAATCAACACTTCCCTGGACAAACTATTCCAGGCTTTTCCAGGAAGCCATGGCTTGAAACTAGTTACATACCCATATAGCAATAGCATTGTCAGTATATAGTACTGACTAAAGAATGTTTTAAAGAAATCCATGTGTGTCTTTAGCTTTTTGTCTGAATTATACTTATTTTAAGCACATACTAAAAGAGTCTGTTAAACAGTACAAGCACTAGACATATACAAACTAAGGCCCTGATTCTGGAATGAGCTTTATGTAGAGCCCCCCTTGACTTCAAGGGGCTTTGCATTAGGTACAGGAGTCTGCACGGACATTGTTCATTGCAGGACCAGGGCCTAAGAACTTTGTCTTTATGCATTAGATGCTGTTATGGTGATCAGGGTCATAGTACAGAAATAGATAATTTTACTCACCTGAATAGTCCCACTGCACTTATGTGAGTGAAGGTATGAGTTTGCAGAATTAAGCCTGTTGGCCTATGAACCAGACTTTTAGAAGGCCTATAGCTTGATCATGAACCAGACTCTGATAATCCTCTATGGTTATACTAGGAAAGGAAAAATACAAGCTTGCTAAGATATAGTGACCTTTTGATGTAGTGCCATGCTCTTCTGACTGACCAAGCAATGTCCTAACTGCAATAGACAGGAATATACATAAATATAATATACTGACAAAATTAGTAAGCAGCATTTGTTACACAGTTAGGACTTTACGAAGTATGATAGAAGTCTTGAAGTGTATTTAAAAACAAGATATATTTGGGTAAGAAAACAGAATCACTAGAAATCAAAAACTGCAGACACCCCAAAAACCTAGGGGTATAATTATGACAGGCTAACAGCAGGTAGTTAGAACTTCTATAACAGAGTAGGAGCAGACTGTCGGAGACTGCAGGGACTCAGATTGTAGGTAACTATGTGCCTCTTTCAATTATGTGCTGTAACTAACTGATTATTTAATAAATCCAATCAAAACTGATTTATTCAAGGTTTTAATTATTGAACTGACTGAAACGCATAGAAACTCTATGTTCAACATATAGTTGTAATTTTGACCCCTTTCAACTACAAGTTGTTAATTGATTATTGGTTATTGATTGACAAATTGATGATTATTCCTTATTAGCAATCCATAAAAGATGAGTGTCTATATAAAATGTTTACTCTGCTTTGTCTTTTTGTGGCTGTCTGTGTGTGGTTAAACCTGTGTTAGGTACTTTACAGAAATACATAAACATTTCCAGAAGGTTTCTATTAACTTTAGTTGGAGTTCCAGGTGTTCAGTTCTTCTGACAAAATGTGACACAAGAAGCTTGCAATCTAATTTTAGATGTGTTGCAACAAGAGGGTCATAAACGGTGGAGAGATGGGGTGAAGGACGAGAGTTACAGTAATAAGGTATACAGTGACTCAGTTTGGGCACATATATTACATATAATTTGTTGTTGGACTTGTAAGTTAGATATGAAAATCCTTGGAAGATAAAAAGAACTAAAATGAGATAAAAAACCAAAAGTTGAATATGGAAAAAGAGGAGAAGAAGAAAAGAGAAGGGAAGGGAAGGAAAGGAGAAGATTCTGGAATAAGTTCATCCTCACACAGAACTGTTAAAAATATAAACACATTTGAACCACCAAGATGTAATTATGTGTGTACTGAGTATCCATGTAATTATACATCTGTAACCAATACATTTGCTTGCTCCCATACCTACCGACCTACACATACTTGTCTTTTAAATCCATCAGTAGTTTATAAACTTTCGGGGCAGGGACCAGCACTTATTCTGAAAAGCCTAGTATACTTACAGGTGATATAAAATAAACAGGGAAAATCCTGTAGCTATGCAGATTACACTAAGTAATCATAACGGTTTATTTTGGCCCTAAAATCTATGAAATCTATGTAGAATTACTGGATGATTCACAATACCATTTTTTTTAGCTTCAGAGATGCTATTAGTGATATATTTAAGATATGCAAATAAGGTTGGGGACAATGCCACCACAATTAGTACATTTGCAAACTATTTAGTTTTAAAATATTTAATAGGCATTTTAATTTCAAAACAGTTACCAAATCCATCATAAACATGTACCAGAATCTACTGGATCTCAAAGTCATTTTTTTCAAAATGTCATTAACTCCAGACAGGAGTTAACTCATTGGTCAGTGCTGGATATGTTCTTGGCCTTCTCTGTTCACAAGATGGGGTTTTTGGCTTTCAAAAAAGCTGTAAGGAATCATTTACACTCAGCATCGGAGAATCCAAAACTGTGGTGGGTATTACCAACAATACACATGTTTGTGAGTTTATTCAGCTTTACAGGACTTAAGAAACACTCCTGCTGAAGGAACTAACTACTACTGGTAAGAAGAACCAGAACCCTTTTTCAGAATGAAAATATTTCTATTGGTGCCGGCACCAGATCAAGTTTGAAGGCGAGAGAAACAGTGAAAGCCATAATAAAGACAATATTATAAACACAGATGTCAAATATTTAACTCAACAGGGTGATACTGTCAAAGATAACATATGGAAACCAGTAGTTACTGATGAAGCGTCTCAAGAAACATTGTTCTTCTATAAAGAAATCTAGTTCCATGAAGTGTCAAAGAAATTGGTGAGGCTTGTCAGAAGTGAGAGGTATTACTACTAGATTTATTCTTGGACAGGCAAGAAAGAGATGCCTAAAGACTTGACAGACTCTGAAAATTATTAAAATGTCACAGTTCATTCAAAAGGACTATTTTCAGAAGCCCATGGAACTGATGATTTCTTCAGACAGTGTGATATACTTTACAAAAAGACCTGTTTGAGTAAGTGGGTGACAGATAAGAATGCCATTCAGGTTAAAAGAGTAACAGAAAGTTAATTTGATGGAAGAAAAAAGTCCACAGTGCTATATAGTAGGATACAGCTACGGTATTCTTTGTCAGTAAGAACTGCACATGACAGCATGTGAAAGCAAAAGGTTCTCAATATGAGTAAGCCTAGATGAGTAGTGACTGAGAGTTGTTACAGTCTGATGGGCTTGTTAGTAATGTATACGATACTGGTGGCCCCATTCTTGGGACAGTTCCCAATGGACAAAACTGTCCTTATTAAAAATAAAACAAAAACACCATAAGAATTTAAACTAATTGATAACCTTGACGGCTGTCTCAGTCAGAACTGGATTGACTTATATGAGTGGGGGTTTTTTGAGCTGAAAAACAAAATTCATACCAATTCATATTTCCTTTCAATTTAATAGCATTGTGTGCACACAAACATATCAAACTTTATGTACATTTAATGTGAGATTCTTTTCTTTATCTTCCTTCACTCCATTTTTTCTTCTCTTTCTTCGGTTTACTGCTGTGTAACTTTCTTTCTTGTCTTTTAGTACTTCTCTCAATGCTGTGTGCTCTCACTTCTTCTGTACTTTCTATCAATCTTTATCTCCTTCCCAATTTTATGAAATTTTAGTTCTTTATACTAGATGTAAATATTAAGCATGCATTGTCTGTATTATATCTCCAAATTTGTTTATCTGATATGTCAATGATTCCATTTTTTGGGGTCCAATAAAGATCAAGAATCAAGAAATACAGTTGCACATAAAATGTTGTACTTATTGCTATATTTTGTGTTTCTACATAAGAATTCTCCTATTCTTTCTCTTATTTGTTATGGGACTCTCCATAAATGTTTCCCCTATAATTTTAGGGTTTTTTCCCCTTACTTACAGTTTGAAGTCAACCAAAGCGCTTTACACCATCACCAGTAAAGCATAAAATTCCCACCAAAATATTTTTTGACCAAAAAGCAGGGAAAACTAACTTTTCTAGAAAAAAAAAATCAGTGCTATATTTTCATTTCTGCAATCTCTTGGTATCTCCGTATGGCAGGGAATTATCCAGTCCAGCTGCAGGTTTGTCCACTGTCTCAGTTTTTCTGTGTGTGTTATCTCAGTTTCCCCTCTTAGATAGTCAGCCACCAGCTTCCACATTTTTAGGATTCTATGGTTTCTTACCCCTCCCTCCCCCCATCTAAGTCACAAAGGTCCACTCCTTCCAGAGTCAATTAAAAAGAAACACAACATAGTCTTTCACCTAGATTCTAGCCAGGCACAAGCCTTCCTCAGCAATTCTTAGCTCTTATCTGGACTCAGCTTCCAGTCTCCTTGGTTCTAATCAATTCTTCCCACTGTTGACAAGGTGGCTGTACCACCCCACAAGCTGGCAGCACAGATGCAAGTGCGTCCACAGTATTATGAGTTTCTGGCCCTGGAACTCTAAATAATTGAGCACTCTTCCCTCTAGCCCCAAATGCCTTGTCTTTCTTTCCCAGGGCCTCTTCCTACATACCCAGCCTTGGCCACCTCACTACTGCCTATCCCAGCTGTGCAACCAGTTTTTAATGGAGCATCCCCTGGAGCCTGAATGACTACAGGCTGCCATTATATCTCTCAGTAGGCCTATTACATGATCTTTGTGTTCATCCCCTCCACCCAGGGAGGTGAGCTACATCTGGCACAGGTGAAGCTGAGTCCCAACACTGTTAAAGGGCCAGCTCATCCTGTGACATTCCCCCAATTGTCTGTAATTTTTCAGAAATAGTTATCTCTGTTAAAGTGATTGCATTAACTAATTTCTCCAGTACCTTAGGATGCATGTCATCCAGACCAGGTAATTTATATATGTTAAACTTTACTTTGTACCTGGATTAATAATATTTCTAGAGATGAAATTCTCTATTCAGTCACAAAGTTGGTACATCATGGGCAGCAGAAGTGCCAAATTCTTGACAAAGAATGTACTAATGCACTTTAATTCTATTCCAAAAAGGACCCCAACTCTCTAGGCATAAGGATAGGTTTCAGAGTAGCAGCTGTGTTAGTCTGTATCCGCAAAAAGAAAAGGAGGACTTGTGGCACCTTAGAGACTAACCAATTTATTTGAGTGTAAGCTTTGAGCTGTAGCTCATGAAAGCTTATGCTCAAATAAATTGGTTAGTCTCTAAGGTGCCACAAGTCCTCCTGTTCTTTTTAGGCATAACGATATAAAAGATACAAAAAATGTAGTTCAGTCTCCATGCCCGTTCAATCCACGGCCTCTTTGTTGAGGTCACCAAGAAGTGTGTTCATTCTTTTCAGTTGTAGTAGTGTTCTATGTGAATCTCTTTCCATTTGAACTGAATTAATTTTGAACACTGGACTGCCTACTGGTAACTGGTAACATCAATTGAAATAATTGTTGGCCTGGGCTAGATTTGAAGATGAAAGCAAATATATTTAATCACCAATCTCTTTGGCCATAAAGTCTTACTGCCCCTAGTCCATCACAATCTTGTCATCACACAGCATTTTTATATATAGAAGAGAAAGAAAAGTTCTCATTCAGGAAAATAAAGGGCTCAAGCATACGTAAACGTATATGTATACATAATTTCATGTTAATTTAAACAGATTTTCCACATGGGTGAAGATTGTTGTGCTGCTACAATCAAGGCCAACTGTTTCTGAAACCAGTTGCATAGCTCTAACATAATCAATAAATTAACAAACATTGCTTGTCTTTTTCCTGCTCAAGTCTTCAAAATAAATTCACATTGTTTCTGTCCTTTAGATAGAAAATTGACAGTATTATTTAACATTTTAACAATGTTAGTATTTAAAAATGAATTTACCTTTTGTTTTTTATCTCAGATGTCTTCACCATTTGTTAGTCCTTTGAATCCTCTCTGTTGGGTTGGATATGGCTCATAAAGTATCCCTGTAGTTTGGTTCTGCCATTATTTATGAAATTACGATATATGTTGTAATACCTAGCATCTGCGATCTGGCATTGGCTTAATGACACTGGTTCCTGGGTCTCACTAATGTTGAGAAGTTAACATACCACAGCATAGGAAGTAACTTCTTCTGGAGGAAGAAAAACTCAAACAAAAACAAAACAAAAATCCGCCCAGAAATTTAGAACATATATACACACTTGATACCATACTTTCACCCAACATGTAAACATACAATACATCCAAGGAGGATGTTTCATAAACACCATGACATTTTCCTCCCCAGTTCCCAGAACATTTAACATACAATGTAGTTTTATTTCTCCCTCCTTAATGTTTGTTTCTGCCCCCCTCTTTCACGCTTCAGCAGTAGTGTACCCTGCTGATGAGAAAATACTTGGTGGTACTGACAGATATTTGGGTCCCAACCCAATCTCTAACTGAGCTCAATACATATGCTATGTTTGTCTGTTTATTTTAAACAGAATTTTTTTTAAACCAGAAGGGGTTTTTTGGCCAAAAAATCATAGAGTGCTTCTTACTCAGTTCTTTGTAACTCATTAACAATAAAACAAAACAGGTACTTAAATGTTAAAAGCTAATGTAAATTTGTATTTATTTATTTTGCTTCCATATTTCAAAAGATATAGCTGGAAAAGTACTTACAGAGGGATAAGTCAGCAACTTCTGTTTATTAAAATATTGTCAGATTTTTAGTATCAGACCAAATTATAGAGATTAGTTGCTTAATCTGAGGCCCTATAACAAAGTTGCGACTGAGCATCACAAATATAATTTTAACAACATCCTTTCTGCTGTTTTATGGTGAAAGTAAGGATGTTTTTCCAAATTCAGCCTGACTAGCTAGGAAAATAGACCAATTTTAACAAAAAAATCATCACCTTGGAGTTTGGCCAAGCCAAAAGAAAACTAACTTCCTGCTGTTTTATTCTTGTTGTGGGTTGTAAATGGTCTAGGTAAAATAATTAAAGCTTTGCAGAATCTTACATGAATGGATTTTGCTTGGCTCAGAACAAAAACTGTTTTCAAAATGTTGAGTTTCTAGCTGGATGGGGGTGTCAAGAGGCATTAAATACTTACCTCAGGCTCTACCTTTGTCTGTAACTGTACTAAAAATATTTAGAAACAGAGTGAGAATGACTATAGCTGATAATCAATTGGCTATACCCCTCACACAATGTGAGCAGATGCTTATTTGCCAATGTTTTCTACAGCAAAGATAGATAAACTGCTGAAATGCTATATGCTACACCTTATCTGAGCTTGAAGATATTGGGGTGATGATGAAAACAATGCAGCAAAGCAATTACTGCTACTCATCATCTATAAGTAGCTGTTGGAGAAGTTCAGAAAACATGAGATGAAGAGTAAGGGGTTAGGAGACAACAACCGGCTCTATATCTCTGATTTCAAATATAAACACCACCATCTCCTGGCTTTGTCAATGAACTAAGACCAGCTTACTAAAGATAACAGGCAATTTGGAAGTGACACTGGTGAGCAAGGGATGTACCTTGAAAGTCACTTTTTCCATCGCACCTTCCACGATAAATGGCACCACGATCAGTTTGCTGGGCCACACTCTTTGGCTTCCTTTGGACTTTTCATTACTACTGGACCCCCAAAAGGTCCATTTCCATCTACAACTGGCCAGAAGAGTGTGCACTGTATTACTGGATTCAGATTTAGCCACCATGATCTATGTATTTGTTACCTTCCAGCTTGATCATTGCAATCTAGAAATCAGTTATATGCCCTAAAAAAACCCCTCCTAATAGCACAAAATGTTGTAGTCCAGCTTCTAAACAACAGAACATGAGCATATCACAAGGACACTCTGAATATAGTGTCCAGTTCAAGGTTTCTGTCCTCATATTCAAAGCCCACCATAGGACTGGCCCCAATTGCCTTCTCTCCTTTGATGACCGTGAACAACCAATGACAGCTAACATTGCACTGAAATAATGAAATTGTTGATCAATAAGGCCATGTCTACATTATCAGCTAAATCAGCACTGCTGAGATCGATGCAGCGGTGTTGATTTAGCGGGCCTGATGAAGACACATAAGTCGACTTATGTAACTGAAGTAATGTGACTTAGAGCAACTTACAACATTAGTGTAGATCAGACATTAGTTGGGACTCCTGAATGGAGGAAAGAAATCTTTTACCGAGTTGATACTAAGGAACTAACTCCCAAAAGAAGTAAGATTAATAACAGCATTGTGTTCAAAACTGAACATCTTACACACATTATGCACCCACTCAAATGTCCACCCTTAACTCTGTTCAAGCATTTTACTCCTACTTGGTGGGAAAGAAAAGAGGGAGATTATGGTCTTTTTTTTTAAAAAATACACACGCTTGGGAGATATGCAGATACTATAGTGATAGATGCTTATACAACCACAAGATAAAAACTAGTTAAAGAGATAACTTCTTCCATCCAACTGCCAGCAAAAAATGTGAAAATCATCTTAATTCCTCACCCTCCCACGGAATTCTCAGCCTGTCCAGTTTCTCTTCCCCTTTGTTCCAATAAATGCCTGGTATGAACTCTTTTAGGAGAAGGCCGAAGTCTGCCTAAAAATACTGTGTGTAATCAATACTGTGAAGCACCTTTGGGAATTCTGGATTTTCACTGTTCTAACCAGTTAGCTCCCTGACGTTAACTGTAGCTAAATTGCACGTGCTTACTGTAGCTGTAGTTCCCTGGAGTCACCCAGAACATACCTTATCTCGTACCATTTTATTCCAATTTCATTTCTCACTCTGGTCTGAACAAGTCCAGGACGTGAAATACAATCAATGGGGTTTTTTTTGTTTTGTTTTAAAGTAGCTGAATATAGTGGCCATTTTTACAGAACCAAGAACAACATTTATATTCTACTCTATCCAATTTTATCAGTGCCTTTAATAATAATAGCAGATTTCCTTATTTTCAGTACAATGTTTGGGCAAGTAATAAAAATGAAAAATGTAAGAAGAATTTACAAGTTAACCTAGATAAAACAAAACTTCCATCCAGCTCTTTCTACAAAGTAGAGACTTTGTTGTAAGAATAAAAGGTTTTGATTATTCCACTATTATTCTGCCAAGAAGGCAAAGTAATCAGGCAGCTAAATTTATGAGACTATTGGTTTCATTTTACAGGAAGACTAAACTGCCTGCTAAAAGTCTCTTCTCATGCTCTGGGATTCAGAATAAGATTTCTTCCTTTCATTCCATTAGAAAATAACATTTGGGAAGCAGCAGGGTTAATGGATGGCTCTAAAGACTGGCAATAGGGGTACATAGCATTGTACCTCTTTAGGTAATTGGTTAGATTCCTTGGCATAGAGTAGGATTGTGCAAACTGGACTGATGTTCATCACAATATTGTGCCATAAGGGGTGTCAGGTCCATTCCAGAAGACAGCAAGGGAAAGCTATTTATAAAAGCCTCTTGTATAATGGGCAGTCGGATTCTCCCTGGCTGTCCATTTGGGATGAACTGCACTGCCAGCTGTAGACTAAAGATAGACCTTGATCATGCAGAAACTCACTTGCTTCACTGCTGCAAATGGAGAGAGGGAGCTTTGAAGTAGTTTTTCAGCACGGTAGGTATACAACTCAGTAGCTCTCTACCTCCCAGCCACATCCATCACTTGCAAATCTGGAGGTGTTTCTGTTTAAACTGGATTTCATGTAGGTCTCTAATTAAATCCACCTGCCTATTCAGCTCCCACTGAGCCAGGATCTTAGACTATCTGGGGTTTAGAAGTTTGGGAAGGCAGTGAATATTTGCTGCTGGATAGGGCCTTTAATTCTGAAATCTTATCTAGACTTTAATTTCCTTGAATGTATGAGAATACATTACTCTGTGAACAAAAGAGCAAGTCAAATTTTGTATGCAAAGTTAAATCTACCCTTCCTAAAGAGCTGTTTTTTTCATAAAGCTTCTTTGGTTTAGATTAAAAACGATAAATGTCATCATAATTTCTTTCAGGCAAGCCTGATGGGAGTTTTATCAGCACTTGCACTAGTTAAGAGTGACAGTATGACTTAGCCTTGTCTCAAAAGCACAAAATATGAACTATCATTAATTTAACAGCTGGAAAGAGCCTCTACTTACCATTGACTAGTAGTACAGTCTAAAAATAAGGGTTTGAAACTTTTTTTCTGGCCTGCAAAGGAATGAAAAATCTCAGGTTAGTTATGTGTAAAGAAAAATAGTTATTTTCTTATCTCATAGACTAAACCCCACTTTATAAAGTGAGCTAAAGACAAATCAAATCTAATTTTGCTTTTTAGTCTATAAACTAATGAAAAATCATTCTGATTAGATCCTTGACACGTAGGTGATTCTGGGATGTCTCAGGGGACTGGTGATGCCATTAAGATCTAGGGCCCAGATCTACAAAGGTACTTAAGCACTTAAGTCACAATTTTGGCTCCTCTGTGATTTACAAAACTCCTGCTGAATGCTGTAGGCACCAAAAATCACTGGGTGCCTACATTTTCAGGGTAAAAATTCCCTAGGCGCCTATGTTTCTGTCTTTGAGAATGCTCACTGCTGCCTTACTCTAGTTGTTTGGTTGCCTATTGCCTAAGCCACAGAGTGATTCATGAACTGGGGAAAGATAGGTTGCCAAACACCTAAGTAACGAGCAGGGCCTAATCTGGTAAAACCACTCAGAGTCTGCCCACTGTATCTGGTCCCAGTCAAAATCTGGCTGCCAGAGGAGGAGTTGGTAGCGGTGGCTTTATACTTTTTGCCCAGAGATTAGAGCACTTGCCTCAGATGTGGGAGACCAAGGTTCAATTTCTCCCTCTCTCCCAGAAAGAAGATTCAAGCAGGGGTCTTCCACACCTCTCAGGAGAGTGCTTTAACCACTGAACTATGGGACATTCTGATATGGGATACCCTCAGTCTGTCCTGGTGAAGCTGTTCCACTGTAGATAAATAATAAGAGTGATTGAAGAAGGAGAACTGGGCCCAGGATTTCCCGTCTTCTAGGTGGGTGTGCTAACCACTAGACTACACCACCATATCCTCTCCCCTCCCATTGTTTTCTGTGGAATGAAGCAGGTACCCAACTCATTCTCACAAGAAACACCTCAGGTGGTTAATCTGCTTGACTCCAGGTGGCTGGTTTTTATTCATGAATTGCTAAGAAGAGATTGCTCAAGTCTTAACTAGAAACGTGCAGAATTCACGTAATTTCACTGATTTCTCATAGGTTAAACACACACAGTCCAAGCCTTCTAAACATAGGTTGTAGAATTCCCATCATTGGAGTTTTTTTAAACCAGGTTAGATGAACTACACTTAATTCTGCCTCTGCATGGGGATGGGGGGATGGACTAGATGACCTCCTGAGATCCCTCCCAGCCCTACCTGTCTATGATTTTATGAATCTATGATCTGGGACTAAAAATAAATCCAGTTTGGAGTTTTTCTTGCAAAAGTGAAAAATTCTTATAACACAAACTGTTGTATCTGATAAGTACCTACTCTCAGATTTAAAAAAATCCCTCAAAAGGGACACTATGAGACATTTTTAGTTGGATTGATTTTGTTTTGTCAAAGTTAGTTAAGGTTTTGCATGTAACAAATTAAGGTTTAGAATGGAAAGCTAGAGAGACAAGGAGGGTGACCTTTGTTGGACCAACTTCTGTTGGTGAGAGAGAGAAGCTGTTGCACTTCCACAGAGCTCTTATTCAGCTATTCATTCACATTCTAATCCTGGAATGAGGCCAGCATCTCTTCATACGTTAATTTCTCATGCTGTCAATCTGGCTCCTTTCATGAACACTTAAAATATATACACTTACTGAAGTTTTTAAACAAAACAATACCATACAATAATTGTCATTCAAATCAATATGCTGTTCAGTTCATCTGGAGAACTAAACCCAGCTTACTCTCAGCAAAATGAATTCTCAGTTGAGGACAGGAGAACTTCAAAGGCTCAGAATAAGGGTCTTAATTTTTTTCTGTGATTCAAGATTTTTATTATTATATATTGACGTTTAAGTCTCCTCATCAATCCTGCCCTTGTTATCATTGTTTTTCTCCTCATTCTCTTCCCAGGGTAGTCAGTTTTGAAAAGGTTTCCTCTCGAGCTATATAGGGGCCTGTGACTGTCCCTGCTACACAGGGCCTGGAGTTTCAAGGACCACAAGTTTTGACCCATCGCTGAGGAAGAAATTGCAGTGATGTCTTTCCCATGCTGTATTTTCTCCCCACTCTCATTGGGCTACCTGAGAGGCGCCAGAGAAGTTACTGGGACTACAGGTTGTTGAAGTCACAGAAATGAGTAAGAAAGATCTCATAGCTTAATTGGCTGATCCTGTCAATTGCAGTCATTAGACTGACATCACTGTTCTACATTAATTCACTTAGCCAAGTCACCTACCCCTTTCCATTCTTTTCTTCTTCTGCTCCCAGGCATGTTTCAAGTTTATTTTGTTTAGTCATAACAAGGTTTTTTACCATAAGACAGTTTTAAATGCCCTTGAGATTGAACAGCACTTTGAGGTCTGTGTGCATGTCTATCTTTCCTGGCCTGAGTAATTTTTAAATAGCCTAGAATTTTAACAATACTCTTGAGGGTATCCACATTGCACAGACTATGCCCTCTAGGGCCTGCAACTTGGATTCTAAAATTGCTTAGACATATGCATAGTCACATACATACCATTCTCCCCTCTCTTCATGCTTATAGAATTTGCCATTTGCTTTTTCATCAAACTTTCAATTATCCTTTGAATATTTCTGTAGGTACAGAGATATGCAAATAAAGTATGGGCCTGACCCTGAAGGGTACTCAGTACCATTAACTTCCACAGACTTCAGAGGGAGTCCAGGACACTAAGCAGCACTTTACAGAGCAAGCTCTACATATGTTCCATTAGCCCCTCCAACATAGACATACCCAATGTTACATAACTATATGATGTCTTCATAATGCCAATATTGGCCCAGCACAGCAGACTATATATTATGCTCTCAGCAGACATTTTAACTGAACAAAACACGTAGGTCCTGATTCACAAAGGGATTTAGGCACCCAAGTCCCAAATTTAGGTCCACTGCTTGACTGCCACCTAACCCAGTAGGCATTGAAACTTCCTCGGCACTTAAATTTTGCTCAGCATTATAAAGGCTTAAGTCCCTCAGTGAATCCCAGCCTTAGTTCAGTTTTGTTGCTCTTCCACCTTCTGATAAAAAAGTAGTTAATCCAAAATGAAAATAAAAGTAGCTGTATGCACACTATAGCTTTGAGCAGGGTGCCAGCAGGCAACAAACAAACAAAATTATTTCCTAACATTCATGCCCTATTGGAACTTGTACTAAATGGAACTAAGATCTCTAAGAACAGACACACCTCTAAGCTGATATCTGATTTTCATTAAAGGGTTTTTTCCTTGTGGTAGTTACATTCACTGCAGAAGTTAATTTGCTTGTTGAAGATAAACAAAGTTAATTAAAAGTATAGAGGTAGTTTAACCCTTAAAACAGCAGGCATAAGAAAAAGTCCTCCATAAACTACAGTAAATTAATGAAGATTATAACTACTATTCCCATTCTGGCCGATTTCCCAACTCTCAGGCCCACTCACAGTCCACCCTGCTTGCGCAGATAAATAGCAATGGCTGCAAGCAGTGCTGGGGTATCACAGAGGATAAGTAATAGAGGGAAATCTAAGAGGTCAAGGAAATCTTTTCACTAGCCAGAAAGATACTTCCTTTCCTACCTGAAGGTACACTGAATAATCCTTGTATCTTTTGGTCTAATAAACATCAATGAAATGCACCAAAACAGCTCATTTCTGCAATGCTTCCTCAGACTGAGTAGCTCCTTACTCCATTAAGGGACAGTTCACAGAGTAAGGTACTACTCAACATGAACGAAGGTGGCAGAATCAGGCCCTTTGTAGTCAAAGATTGGCTTAACATTCTGTAATTAAGGGATACTAAGAAAGAACACCCAATTTTTCCACACAGTAATTGAGTGAATCAATACAAAACTGATCCTCTAAAGGCATTAGATTATTGCCATGGGAAATGGGACATTACAACTATAATAGCACCACAACACTACAGATAAAGTTGAAAGAGCCGTTTCATTCTCATCCCCTATCATCACTAATATGTAACACTTAAAAAAATTTGGAGGGGCTGAAATTTCTCAGGGTTAGTCTCAGGCTAAATATGAATGAGCAAATTGCATTGAGCCAATTAAGTTACATGACTACCTCTGAGAAGAAGTCTTTTTTTCATGATGTCACCCTAGTTTTATTATTCAGCAGATCAGACATTTTATTAAGAAAACATTTAAAACACATCTCTGTCATAGCGGCAAAGAGTCCTGTGACACCTTATAGACTAACAGACGTATTGGAGCATAAGCTTTTGTGGGTGAATACCCACTTAGATGCATGTACTGCATCTCTGTTATAGTTTGCCAAAAGGTGCTCACGGGTAGTATAATTCATCTAACACTCCAAACCACAAGATGCTGAACATCATCAATTCCCACTGGAGTCAATGGGAGATGAGGGCTCTCAGTTTCTCACATATAGGATAGAGTCCAGAGTACCAACAGCAAACAAAAAAATATTGTAAACAAAAAATGCAAGTTGTCTAGGAACTCCAGCAGGGATGTTTCTACTGGGGGAATTAAAGAACCCAATTAAAAAAAATATAGAACAAATTGTTGCTTGCAAAATGTCATAATTATTCCCAGAAAGTACTCACTAAATTAGTCACTCTTATTCCAGTTGGTTGCTTATTCCATTTGAGTGCTTGGCAGTCAAAGAACTGCAAATGAGAATGTTTTTCTTGCAGCTTGGATCAGAAACAAGACTCTATAATTCAATTATAAATGTCCTCT
The DNA here is from genome assembly GCF_015237465.2 of Chelonia mydas. Classification (NCBI taxonomy): domain Eukaryota; kingdom Metazoa; phylum Chordata; order Testudines; family Cheloniidae; genus Chelonia; species Chelonia mydas. The sequence goes on from NC_051245.2 coordinate 79,657,042, forward strand.
GAGAACAGCATACTATTACATATTTTTACAATTTTTTTAAAAGTCAAAATGTGAAGTCCATGTGCAATTAAAAAATGAAATATGGCTGTATTCTTATGTTTGCATTGAATTGAGATGGGTATAGATATAGTAAAAAAAATATGGACATGGGAAAATATCCACTTTTATCTCAGATGGACTAATTACATGTTCAGCTGCTGGAATTTACTAGAATCTTTATTAAATAAATAGCAGCCACTTCTATCTTCATTCCCAAAATAGCCATAAAATTGCAGCCCCAAGAAAACTGGTAAATGTAATTATTCACCTCTTCATTCTTTTCACTGGCTGTCTATATACCCTACATAGAAACAAAGGTTAATTAATAACAAACCCTGCACTAGTTCCTGCTGCTACACGAAAAGCTGACATATATCAGGAGGTACATATTGTTTAAAAAATTGTTTCATAGCGATAGGTTTGTGGGCAAACAACATGAAGGGGTTATCTAAGGGTACCCTGCTTTGGCGTAATTGACATTACAGTTGCACTACATCCGGAAATTGCCAGTCAGCCAGATTTTGTTTTGTCTTTACAATGGCATCCTTAGAAATATTGTTCAGTGAGGTGTGGGGATATTTGGTCAGTAATATGCAGAGATCTAAGAGACCCAGAGCAGCATCGTGACCAATAGTGATTCATTTTTTTCTATGTGAGTCATGATGATCTCTTTCTCAACTCACATTTTATCTCTAATTTCCAGGTTTTAGTTTTTGATTTCATGAGGGAACGAGAGATCAGCTCAGCCTGCTGGATTTCCAGAATCTCAATTTTAAAGAAAGTTTGTTGAGTCTCAAGCTTAGCTATCTTGCTACATCTACAGCTTTCTAAACTGTGAAACACTGAGTGCTAATGTGGCTCCCCCTCACCCCCACTCCATTCTCAAAAATGCAGCTATCAAAATTAGCACAGCTTTCAGAATGATACTTGTGCTGGAGAAAACTGACTGATAGATGCTGTGATCTCACCACTAAAGTCCCACCTTCTAGCTGATGGTACTCTATTGTTGGACTGATGTCACATGTAGCTTTTCTTCACAGAGGCACTGTATTTGCTGGATACACATAGGCTATGGATATTTGTTGTACCATTCATCTCTGGAATGTCAAAGCTGCAAGTGCAAGAATTTGCTTTGCAAGAGCTGACATAATTCATTTACTATCTTAATCTCATTCAATTATTTAAAAAAAAATTAAGTCTTTGGACAGCGTATTTCTTTGCTTGGCTACAGTTTTATCACACTGAAGAGGATAAAAGAGCAGCTGTGTTTGTCTGGAAAACTGCAGCCAAAAATAAAAAGATTTCCCCTTCAGTATGTAGGGACTTGATTCTGAATTCTGATCTCACTTAGACCAGTTTTACACTATAATTGTGTGGATTTCAGTGGAATTACTTCTAATTTACACTGGCATAAGCAAGATCAGATTCAAACCCTAGGTCCCTGGGAAAAACTCTACATTCACATTCCACTCAAGTCATTAACACTACACCCACTTTCCATTTCAAAACCAAACATTTTCTTTTATGCTTATATCACTGGCACAGCTGGAGTACAAAGGGCTCCTCTTTATCTGAAAATTATATTGTGTGATTTTTTGAAGAAAAAATTCCCATGTCCCACCCATTGTTGCTACCTACCTCCTACTTTGTAGCAACATGACACTCAGCTGTACAGCAAAGGCATATGCTGTGAATCCAATCAGTAAAAACCACTACCTCAAAATACATGCTCCATGAATACAAATAAGAGTCAGTGATGTATGGATCACTAGCATCTGAAAGAAATGAGCATTAGCTGAGTAATATCTTCATCTACACTAATCTCCCAAACTCCAAATGGTCCCTCCATGGCTTCCCTTCAATACGTCTAATAAGGTCTTCTTCGGGTGTTCCTCTACGAATCCCAATGATGTGATAAGTAGATTGTGTTTGCATGTTTGTGGGAGGTAGGGAAGCTGTACACATTTTTTACTTTTGTTTCACAAGCAATAGTAATAATTTTTATTATGGTGTTATGAAGTGGATCATATACAAAGGTTGCCATTCTGAGTGACCTTTTAGAACATGAGGATTGGTTAGAAGTATGCAGGCTCCCTGCAGATTTAGCAGTCCACATTTCTCTTTGAAGCCAGAGGGAGGGGAAGTTATAAAGTGACCAGAATATCAGGGAGCTGAGGCATTCCACTGACTCTACAAACAGCCTGATCAGACATTTCATGGCTGCTAGTGTCCTGCAGTCAACATCAAAGAAACCATTCCAAGACACCTAATGATACTGTATCAAGTGTAGAGGGAATAAAGTTTACAAATCGGTATCTGGTCTCTTCACCCCTAAGCACACGCTCTTTAATAGTTATAGCTACAGACAGAAGGAGAAAATAATGGAGCAGTCTGACTGCCAACCAGAGGTAGTGCCAAAAGGACATACACATCCAATCTGTTTCACAACACAGTATTGAAGTCTCAGGGTCTGGCAATGAGAAAGACACCTTGCAACAGTTTTATTGTGTAAAAATACCCTTTCTTCAATTTGATATTTTTACTCCCCCTCTAGTTACTCAGACAAACAGTATTTATATCCCAAGTGACTGAATCATACTGCTTCCTTTTTACAGCTAGTAAGCATAAAACAAATTCAGAACATTAAATGGATTAAACAGATAATTGAGTCTATACCTTCCCCAACATGTGGTGTTTAGAGCACTTCCTCCTCTAACTACACCTCTCTTGCATTTCTTCTCTTTTGTATGGAGAACAACCATTAACAGACTAAGGAAGTCCATCTGCTCCAACTGACTGGGTCAGAAGCACACCTGCCTTCCTTCACCTCAGACAATCACTGAAGGGAGGAAAACAGCTGTTCCTTCTTGACCATTGCCTGTACTCATGCCTATACTCTTCCTGGAACCACTTTTTAAAAAAACTGTAAAGCAGAAACGGGTTGTTTCTGGTCTAAAAGGTTTCCCCATGTACCCCATAGGGTTATAACACCATCACATACAGTTACAATTTGAAAATATTCACAAACTGATTTTAATGAATTTGTTATTTATAAGTATTTGCCTATTAATTTATGTAAATAAATTTTAGCCAAGGTAAGGGTTCTCTGGCCAGGCATTATAAAGCGTTCTTAAGCACTGTTTGGACAATGATAATTACAGCAAACAGTAGGAAGGGGTAGTTAGTCTCACCCAAACAATGAGGGAAGGCCAGAAAGAATCAGCTAGAGAGATTCCCAGAAATATAAAGCACCAAAAAGTTATTTTGTAATGAATGTTTTACGTTGAAAAAGAAAGAAATTTCCTCCATTAATGAAACTAGAAATAGAGCAGTCCATTGGATATTCTTTTGTATAAAACATCTCTTTACCAAAGAGAGATACATAGGATTTGACATCAGTGGCAACACGGTTAAGGAAAGAAACTATAAAAGACTGGAATCCTACTTGTGAGAGATTGGAGCAGGACCAGGAACTTCCCTCTAACAACAAATCCTATAGGAGAGCTCCTTGTTAAAATTCTGGTACAAAAGTGAAGAAAAGAATTGGTGTTATTCCCTTGTCTCTACTGAAGTTCACTCCTGGGGATACTACTAACCTCATGGTGTCCTGAGGGCCAAACACATTATGTCAAAAAGATGAAGGGGTCAATATTTTGGAGTAGATACTGTGCTTTCTTTTGCATTGCTTTGGTGGCACAGAGAGGGAAGAAACCATCTACAATTCCCCCTGCCAGGAATTCTCCTGGTGTGGCAGTGGTAGTTAGTGCTCCACTCTTTGGGGGTCTCACAATGCTTTAGGAAAGCAGACAATAGAAGAGCCAAAGCTACTTTCTCTCTGGAGTGATGCAGCTGGCCAGGCAAGAAGCTGCGCAGCTGCAACAGAAAAGGGAGAGCAGCTGTTCATAGCACTCCCAGTTCACACTAGAGCTGCTCCTGGAGCTGTAGGGGAGGTTGTGGGAGGAAGCTGGAGAAGTACTATTCCCTATTATTTCCTTACAGAGACAGGACTGTTTCAAACACTTGTTTAAGAACTGCAGGGTATGATTCATTTTTGTCCCTTATGTGGGGTCAGCTTCCTCCTCTCCTAGGGGACCGGGAGGAGGAAGCTGACTCTAGGTATGTACTTGTGCATTGTATAATGTATCACTGTAGCAAGGGCCTCAAAAAAGATTGACCAAAGAGTACAGGGCCTCCCTAATGTTCTGTGAGCTGCCTATCAGTGATCCCCTCACCTTTCTTTTAAAACCCTGGCACTGTCCATAGCAACATATGTGCACAATACAAGGAGAATGAGATTTTTCAGTCTGAGTTATGACATAGACACACACAAGCTACAGCATGAGGAAAATGTGGAAGCCTGACTCAGTAACAGTAAAAACTTAATTGTGTGTAGTATCCAGTTTAAATGACAGCAATTTGAAAGGTACGGACAACGTATGTCATAGCAACACTTATGGCCTCGTGTTTTCCCATACAGAACTTGCTATGTCTTGCTACATCTACACTTGAAGCTGGAGGGGTGATTCCCATCTCATGTAGATGTAACATACTAGCTCTGTTTGAGTTAGGGCACTAAAAAGATTAGTGTAACTGGAGTAGCACGGGTGTCAGCTTGGGCTAACCATCCAACTACATACCTGCCTGGAGTGGACTCCCCGGCTATATAATTGGGTGGCTAATCTGAGCCACTGGCTGTGCTACCTTGGGTATACTGCTGTTTTTAAGCGCACTAGCTTGAGCAGAGCTAGCACAGGTATGTCTATGTGAGCTGTGAATTGCATCTGCCAGCTCCCAAGTGTAGACATAGCCCATAGTGATTCTGCATTTGAGAACTATTCTGAATAGACAACTCAGAATGTCTCAGTCCTGGATAAGTAAATTCATAGTACTAGTGTGGACAACATTGCTATGGGCTAAAAGTAACACATGAATAAGTGACACTTCTATAATTATCAAAGTAACAGGCATTGAAACTACCTGAGATGGGAGACCCAGCTACATGACACAGGGTAGGAGCATGACCTGTAGAAGCAGCTCATTTATCAGGTTAATAACTAAAAATAGATATTCACGGCATGAAAAATGTTACGTAGGTCTTTTCTACACACAGAGACACAGACACACTCTTGGTTGTGTAATGTTTTTCAAACCATAATTTAGTGATACATGATTTAGACAGTAATGTAAATCAGTCTTCTCTCAGTGACTAAAGTTCTAAACTAGTGCTGATGTCAGGTTTATATTAACATTTGTGTTAACAGATAATTTGAAAGATTACATGGTTTAGTATCTTGTGTGTATACTGTTCTGCAAACATAGTTTACACATATTTAATAAACACATTTTCAGAAGTTGCCTTCCTTTTCAGTGGAAGTCCTGGTTTTGTGCCTTAACCCAAAGTTGTTTAAAAAAAATCAGTGAATTAATTTAGCAGTTTCCTCAATCTCTGTTGTAAAATAATCTTAATTTAGTTTGGGAAAATGCAAGTGCCAAGACTGGTCTTTAGTAACAGTAAAACAACACCCCAACTAATCTTAAACATGAAGAAAATAAACAGAGATCCAACACACAAGGATTGACTTACTTGGTTTTCCTAGATTCTCTCTGTTGTAGTAGCACAGTATACGTCTATTGGAGGGTATACATTTTTATCAGTCAAACAAAAAAGTAATCTAGTAGTTTCAGCTATGATGAAAATACTAACTGAACTGCAATTATTGTTTAGAAAAAGAGAAGAACCAAAAAACCTTTCAAAAATCTCTGCTATTATTACAAAGTAAAGAGCCCAGAACTGAATATACTTAACACGTTGAACTCCAGTTGAAGAAGTCAATGGGAATTCTGTGGGTGGATTGTTTCTAGGATTGGGAGAATTGTGAATAACATAAAAAAACTACTTCTATAGAATGTTAAGATTTCAAAGTCTAGCAACCAAAAGTCAGGAAATGACAGAATGAATGTTGCCCATGCAATCTTAATTCAGCCACTTTATACATTTTCACTGTGACAGATTTGCCGAAAATCACATAGGAAGTCTCTGAGAGACACAGGAGTACAGCTCAGCTCTCCTGGGTTTACGGTTAGTGCCCCAAAACAAGAGAACACCCTTGCTCTTCTTATAACCTCTGCCTCTTCTTATAATCTTCTGCCTCAACAAGACAGCAGAAATAAGGTCGCATGGAGTCCCGTATTTCTAACATTTCCTAATTCTCAGTGCTTGATTTTGCAAACTTAATGTTCTTTAAACATAGTGTTTCTTATACAATTTCCTATTTTTTCTTGAAAAAGAAAATTTAAAAAACAGAAATGCCATTATGTGAAATTATACTGAACTCCACATGGGCCATTAGCAGGCTCTGGGTCCATGATCTTAGATCTCTTTCACAGACCTCTATCACTTGCACTAATGGAGTAGCTGACAATAGTAGGAGGTTGTCATCTTCTGTGTGGACCAATCACTTGAGGGGGGCGATACACATGCTTTCCCAGTGGATTACGCAATTCTTTGTTAGATAGCAGGGACTCAGGATTCTAGATATCTATTCCAGGCTTTGGAGAGGAGAGTGGTTTAGCAGTTACAGACAGCACAGACAAGTACATAGATCTTACACATTAATTCTGAAAGGAAGTATAGCTAAGTGAGTGAGACATTGGTGTGCCATATTAGAGACATAGTTCTATTCCATTCCCAGCTCTGCCTGCTATAACCTTGTGCAACATCTCAATTACTTCATCTGTAAAAATGGGGATCAGGGATATGAGGTCTTGCTTAATAATAAGGGCAGTGAAGTGCATAAAATTATCGATAACAGTAAGTACAAGAGCTGGGACATGAACTCCTGGCTCCCAGTATAGCACTTCTTCTCACAGAACAAAGGGGTGGCGGCTGCTGCCATGTCCCATCTGAAGGAGTTCAGATTCGTGGGATCTGGAGTATGCTCAATGTAGAGGGAAGGTCAATGGAGACAAGAAGCATGATCACACATAGTTGCAACCTCTCTGAAGCTCTACTGAGCATGTGCAAATGACAATATTCAGAGATTTGTAAATGTGGATGGATTTCATGGAGACAGTGAAGTCAGCTCTCTGACCCTAGTACTACCTTTCCCACTTCCAATTTCAAGTTCTTGCCCTAAACCATGGAGCCAACAGAGGTCTTCAGTGAAACATTTGGAGTTAACATTAGCAAAACTAGCTATTTTTCCTAACCTCATTCTCAGAAATAGCTGATCCATTTTGATGAAAATTTCAAAAATAATAAAACCAGCCAGGGACCAAGCACTGGAAATGTCAGTCAAGTGAGTTAAATACTGGCAAAGTTATAAGCAACTGAAAACAGAGGCTTATAATGGAAATTGTTAGTCAATCTTTACTATTGGCCTCTCCACCAACTCTGTCTATAAGAAGTTTTGGGACTTAAAATCAAGACTTATTCACCAGTTAACTTCAGCTATATTGCCTATCTTCAATGGATACATCATATGAATGTAGAGTTTGGTTTGCAGCAAATAGTGTTTATATGCAGACTATTGTGTAGAAAATAACTCAAAGGAAAATATTATTGATGTTGAGTGCAGCTTTTTTGGCTTATTGTCATTGCTGAAGCGTACTTGCAGTCAGAACATTAACACATTTTATTCTGAAAGTGCTGGGAATGTGTTCTCATATTCAGTGCAAATCAGTTTCAGTTGTTTAATTTCACATTTTTTCCTATCTTCTCAAAATTCCAAGCCTCCTGCAAATATGATCTCTACCTCTTAACACTGAGTAATCTTTGGGTCCACGGAATAAGAAAACAAAGACCCAGTTTTTATCTACCAAGTATTGTCATTTGAATTACAGTTCTGAAAGGGATCAAAGCTCCAGGAACTCTTTCTTATTTGCTGTCTTGTCTCCTTCTTCAGTACCCATGGCCCTACACATGAGGCGTTGCTGATATCTTTCCAACAGCAGCATCTGGCTCTTTGGCAAACATCTCCACTAACTGTTCTGACCCGCTGATGGCTCCAAGACTATTTATGCATGCTGTGTAGGTTGGCTACATGCGGGCCATCTCTTTTCACTCATCCTCTTGGGATCTATTTTTATGTCACTTGCATTTGATTCTGAGGAATTTACTGTAATGGCTTCAGTCTATTTGAGAACAAACAGGCAAATGCCTAATTAACTCTCTTTTTATACAGTTTAAATAAATAAAAAGGATTATCAGTTCTCCAATATCATTTTAAAATACTAACACTGCTAGTTAGGGCAAGCCATAAAATTTATGTTTCCTAAAGTAAAACTAAAATTATTGTGACACCACTGAATCAGAAATGAGAGAGTTTGCAAAGGTAAAAGGTTTGACTAACAAAAACAAATCTTTAGGATTTTACTTAAAAGAAGGCAATAAAAGTACATCTTCTTCTTGTTGAATAAAGGAATGGGCATACAGTCACTGGAAACCTGGGCTCTCTCTTTTTAATTAAATACAAAGTAATGTCTGCAGTGCTACATAAGTACTTCTCTGACGTTTTGGCATAATTCTCCACTACGGGTAAGAATTGATTCTTTCTCTGAAGAATCTGCTAATAGTAACGTCAGACACTATTCTGTTATTCAAACATGGCATAGCATTCCTTATGCTCCTGTATTCTAATAGCACAAGGTATATCCTAACATTCCATGAATGTCAATGGAGTGCAACAGCTGGATCAGACAATCAGCACAGAAGGGGTTAACAGAGCTTTTTCAAAGAAAAATATTGTTCATTATCTGTTTTGACTCAAAAATGTCTAACTGGATTCTCACATTAAACAAACCTGTTCTCTCATTAACACTAATGACATGGCCATGCTTTACTGTTGTCATCACTTTGACTGTGAGGGAACCAAATAATTTGTAAATGGTAATACTATTATGTCTATGAAATGCATGATATGAATTAACTCAGAGAAAATCCAGAGCCATGCTGTTTTTTGGCAAAGATCACTTGTCAGGAATCATGAGGGGTAAAAATTCCACCCTGGAGAAGAGACTTCTTTACTGACCCAAAAGATATTACAGCTCTCGTTAGAAATCAAGTCCTGACATTTTTTCTTAATGGCTGGAGTGCAGTTCCTGCTCTTTAAGTATGCTTCTAAATTGTGAAGTTAAAAATAAGCTGCTTTCAAATATTTTTTATAAAGCTGCATCTCTATGAATGCTTATTCCATCAAAGACCTGGAACTGAGAAAATTACAGCATCATTATTAAAGTTATGACAACTCAATGCAATTAAGAAAAACACCTATGAATTTTCTATATTTCCAACATGTAGCATCTGTCTGTAATCCAACCCCATAAAATGTGGATAGTGAACAACAGGTTCTGTGAAGAATATTAACTTGAATTTGTTGCACTCTTATTCCTTGAGCTGCTTTATAAATATTTCCCCATATGTGCTGCCAAACTCTTGCATTTAATGAATCACCCAAATCTTTTTCCCATATATCCTGTGGTGCTATCTGTGAAAGAATATATAAGTCCCTAATATGTGAACAAAAACAAGACACATGAAGCCTATGACTTCAAGCCAAAATCCTTTCAAAAATTGGATCCGAGAAAATGGAAATTTTAAAATTATTATTTACTGAGTAGCATGAACATTGCATGACTGCATCTACTCTATCATATTTAGAGAGCGCCAGTCACTATATGTAGGTGCCAGACAGGCCTAGAAATTATTGTTTTGTTATTTGTAATTTATTAATGGACTGTTTCTTTTATTTGAAATTTGACCTTTGCCAGTGTTGAGGAAAAAGTAATATTCTTCCCTAGACTGCCTCTACTGCAGAATTCTAGGGAACAATAAAAAATGGTAATCTACGCCTTTTCCTTGATCAATCTCAACGTGCTTTACAAAGGAAGGGGTAAATCAGACAGGTAAATTGAGGAATCAGGCCCCTGAATTTTATCTATGGCTTTGTCTGTTTAGAGCTGGCTAAATATTCATAATGTAGATTTTGGTCAATTTTCTTGTTTTTGAGTTTGCAAAGCTTTAACATAATTGGAACAATTTTATGAAATCTAGCTTTTTCATTAAACATTTTTGTTGCTATTAAAATTAGTGAAAATATATTGATAAATTTTCACACTCCTTTATCAAATATTGTGATGGATTTGCTGGCTGTGACTGTTTACACAAGGTATCGGTTCTGATTCTCTGACTTGCTAAGCCTACCACATGGGGTCTAGTCTCAGAAGAATTGTAAGGAGTCAATTTGACTTGTTTACTCAGAGGGAGTAGATGCCTTCTTTCAGTCATTTAGAAAAAAGCCTTTTGGGAGCAGCTCTGTGCTACTCCTTGCTGCCATGTGGGAGGAAGACTGCTTATCACATCCCTTGAATACCACCCAGAATTTTAGTGTTTACTAGCTCTGCCTATCATCTTTCCAAAGACACTGAAGGTGAGGACACCCACCAAATATGCCACTGAGGCTGGTAGCAGGTTACCAGTCCTTCTCCACAAGAAAATACCACCAGGTAAAAAGGAGGAGGGAGATTGAGCCATGTGGCTTCCTTGTAGGGTGACCAGACGGCAAACGTGAGAAATCGGGACGAGGTCGGTGGGTAATAGGAGCCTATATAAAAAAAAGACCCAAAAATTGGGACAGTCCCTATAAAATCAGGACATCTGGTCACTCTACTTCCAGGAGTCCCCTGTACATTTGGATAGGCATCAAATTTCTGAATTTAGATTTCTATGATGTTTTCTGTGTGGAGGTTGGTTTCCAGCATGCTTTTACATGTAGTTTTGTTAGGCTGAACTGGTTTGCATATAATTTAGCTGGGATTTGCAGGTTCCTGTATGTTACCCTTCTTTACAATTATGGGTGGTGGAATGCCCCTCTATATTATGTGGTTCAGGGGGCAGATGGAGTCAGGAAGTCTCTGGTACCCCAGACTAAGTATGGAGGCACAAGTTATATGGATAGATGGCCTGTAATTCTAGTAGATCTTGGGGGATCCACAGGTTCTGAGGGTGGAATTCATAGCTTCTGACAATGTGGGGAAGAGTGGTGGGTCAAACCAGAAACACTTTTGGAACACTGATCTGGAAAACACAGAAATGAAGCCTGTAGTATAAACAACATGGGCTATGCCTGACTAGGGGAGAATGAGGCTCCAAGATTGAATGGTGCCCACTACATTTTGCAACCACCCTGAAGAGAGAGTATGATAAAATACTTTCCTACTAATGGACCATGAGAACTATTGACAATATTCCCTAAACAGAGAAAATAAAGTTTGCTAGGATGTTTTGCTCTTGCCGCATCTTGGCAGGACTGAAAGATTGATGATGCTTGCTTTATTTTCAGTGTGTACTCAAAATAGCCTTTGGTTTTTTTGCTGCCCAGACACCAGTGCTCTTATTTTCTTCATTTTGGTTCCCAGACCTCTTTTTACTTATACATGTACACAATACATATCTTACAATTAAATTTTATATCTGGGAAGAAAAAGAGAGAGACACGGTTTGAGGGGGAGAAAGAGTGTGGGGGGGGGGGAGGGGGGGAAGCTGTGAGAATTCCAACAGGTTAGCTTTTTAGCTAGCTGTCAATTTTCCTACATGGAAAGACTGGAAAAGGTTATAAACATGGTAACATGTAGCTTTAAAAAGGGGAACTACACAAAAATGAAGATGCTAGTTAGCCACAAATTAGAAGGAGCTGGGTCATGTGGTCTGCCCACCACTAGTGAGCCTCCTCTGGGGATTATCTGATCCGACACCTCCTTTCTGCCTCTCACCACATGACCTACCTTCTCTTCCTGGCTCTCAGTGAGGGAAGATGCTCTGTGTTTGTGGCTCAGCCCTCCAACCAATCCCTTTCCAGGGTAACAAAGTCTCTTCTTATGAATGGGCTCAGGGTGTCTTTCCCTTCAGTGCCCAGTGGTGCTACTTTCTCAGTGGTTGGTAGGCTAATCTGGGCTTGCCTTCTATTCTGGGTTCTTGCTCAGGGACCCTCTAGTCAGCAGCCAAGGTCTGTTCCATCCCAAACCTTAGTGCCTTTTCCCTGAGCCTTTCCTAACTCTCTTGCTTTCCCCTCTTTTCTGGGTTTGCCAGCCCCCAAACTCCCTCTTCCCAGGGAGTAACTGTAGGCTATTTGCCTCTGTAGCCCCAACACACCTCCTCTTCTCCCAGGGAGGGACTGCAGACCACTTCCTTGCAGCCTCCTTTCTACTACCATCTTCCTGTCTTTATAAACCCAGCCCAGCTCGTTCCTCCTCATTATTCAGTCAGGGGATTCTTTAAAACACCTGATTTCCCTCAGCTATGGCCTGGTTAACTGGCCCCCTTCCTAGCCTACATTAATTCCTTCAGGGCAAGTGTGGGTGGGCACCCCATCACAAGCTGTCATAAAGGTTAAATGTCTGCAAGCAGCATGGGGACTATTTAAAAGCATCGTAATAAAGACTCAGATTAAATGCATTCCCCAAATCAGAAAAGACAATAAGAGGACCAAAAGAATGCCACTATGGCTAAACAGCAGAGTACTGGAGGTCATTGGAGGCAAAAAGGCATCCTTTAAAATGTGGAAGTCAAATCCTATTGAGAATAATAGGAAGGAGCACAGATTAAATATAATAAGGCAGGCCAAGAAAGAGTTTGAGAAGCAATTTGCTGAAGATGAAAAAACTAACAGTAAGAAGAGAAGACTATTACAGAGAAGCTAAATGAATTATTTGCATCATTCATCACTGCGGAGGATGATTTATACTGTCCTGTCCCACATTGGAGAGAGCTAAACAGTGGGATTCCCCAAATATCTGTACTTGGACCTATGTTGTTCAACATATTCATTAATGAACAATGTAAAAGGGAGTCAACAGTTAAGTGGAAAAATTTGCAGATAACTATCTTGAAAAAAATCGTATTAAGTCCAAAGCTGACTGCAAAGAGTTACAGAGGGAGCTCACAAAATTGGGTAATGGGGCAACAAAATGGCAGATGAAATTCAACATTGATATGTGCAAAGTAATGCACACTGGAAAAAAATAATCCAAATTATATGTATACAATGATTGGTTCTAAATTAGTTGTTACCACTCAAGAAAGAGATCTTCGAGTCAACATGGACATTTCTCTGAAAACTTCAGCTCAATGTGCAGCAGCGGTCAAAAGGATAAGAGAATGTTAGGAACTATTAGGAAAGAGATAGAAAATAAGACAGAAGATATCATAATATCACTATGTAAATACATGGTCTGCCCAGACTTTGAATTCTGTGTCCAGTTCTTGTCACCCCATCTCAAAAAGGATATAGTGGAACTGGAAAAGTTTCAGAGAAGGGCAACAAAGGTGATCAAGGGTATGGAACAGCTTCCATACATGGACAGACTAAATAGAATATGGCTGTTCATCTTAGAAAAGAGACAACTAAGGGGAGATATAATAGAGGTCTATAAAATCATGAATGGCGGATGAGAAATTACTTTAGTGTCATGCACTTTGGATTGTTAGCTTATCTGTTAAGACTCCCAGAGGAGTCAGTGTCAGGGGTGTTCATGAAGCTGAGAGCTGGAACGAGCAATATTTCACATAGGCTGCTGAACACCCATCAGATTGCGGTAACTTTTGAACACTGTTCATCTGAACCAAAATTGAATTGAGAGAGATGCTAAGCAATCTCAACACTCAGTCATTCAAAAGTAGTGCTAGTCAGCATTTTGCTAATAAGAGACACATGTATAAATGTAGGTAAGACAACATTTATATGCAGAGTATCTAAATACTGTAACAAAAATTGGGTTTTATAGGGATGTCTTCTTGTTACAGTTTTTATGTTATTTGTATGGACTCTGATAAATGTATCCAAATTCGTCCAGACAAACAACTGGGAAAAAGAAAGCTCCCCATCACCACCATGCAGTCACAGTTCCTATGGCACCTCTCTTATCCCACCCCTCTCACCACACTCTGCACAGATCCCTCTTCTATGGTATGCAGGGAGCGTGCAGGCAACTCATTGAACCAAGTTGCCTGGGGTCCCTTGTACAGCCCCAATGCAGGGCTCATTCATCGGATGCAAGTGAGCTGTAGCTCACGAAAGCTTATGCTCAAATAAATTGGTTAGTCTCTAAGGTGCCACAAGTACTCCTTTTCTTTTTGATAAACTAAAGGCATTACAAAGAAGAAAAACAAAAATTACAAAGGAAGTTGTGATTTACGAGGAAAAATATGAAGAGCTAAATGTGAAATATGTATGTATAGCCTGATTAAGTGATAACTAAATGGGGACATGGTAACAGTCTGTAAATAGCTGAAGCATGTAAATGCCAAGAGAGAGGAATTATTTACTGTGCTACACAAGGGCATAACTAGAAATAACAGGATACAGCTAAGAAAGGGAAAATGTAGGTTGAACACCAGGAAAAGCTTTTTGGAAAGAAGAAGTGTTAGGCTGGGGAATAATCTCCCTATGGAAGTGGTAGAAGCCTCACTATCTAAGCCCTTTTAAACTAGACTGGACAAAAATCTAGAAAATGTAGTGTAGAGAACAGTCCTGTGTTGGCAGGGAGATGAACTCCATGATCAAATATGTCCTTTTCCTTTCTTACATCTATGAATCGAATAGGTGGATTTGCCTTAAGTGCATGCCTGTACTGGTTTAGAGTGGTAAGCTGCCAGAGGCCCAAATACACATACAAACAATGGCCTTGCCATAGAAAGAAAATGACAGACTCCACAATTTATTACATTTGTCATTTTCTATTGGCCATGACTATAAGTAGACCTGTATGTTAAAAACATCTTTCCAGCTTTCTTTAGCTCTTACAGCTAGACAGTTTGTACATTTTACTGCTTTTTATGGCTGTGTGTGCTTTACATTTTAGCTGTACATTTTTGGAAGACTTTCATGGTTTGCATGGGCTGTGGGACAGAGGCAGAGTTCATCTGTCCCATGCTCAGCATGAGAGACTCGGCAGGTTTGTAAAAGATCTGCTTACTAACATTTATCTTATTTAATTACTACATTAATACACATGTACAGATTGTTTATATTTCTCTTCAGAATTATATTATGAGAGAGCAGAATGAGAGAGTGCAATGTTATTTATAAGTTTTGTGCTGTGCTAAAAAGTTGGCAAAGAGCTTCTGACGTAAGCAGAGCTGTGCATGCCAAAATGGTCATCTAATTAAAATATTGTTTTAACACTATTAGTCTAATGCCAAAGCAAAAAATAATTTTAGCAAAAAGATATGCAAAATATGGGACTTGGTGCATACCTCAAAAATGAACCCAGATGTTTCTGGGGTTACCCAGCTCAATATAAAGTGATATTTTGTTGTATAATCCATTGTATAATTAATTCAGATATCTTTTATCTAGCATATATAGAACAGCATAACTTTCTTTGTTCCTCAGATGGTACTTACTTTCTTTCATTATGTGTTTGTGTAAAGGTGAATGAAATTTGAGGGAAAATAGTGGTGACCAGAGATGAGAACATTATTGTGAAGAATTCCCCAAAGGGTTGGGAATTTTAAATCAAACACGTAATTATTTCACCTGAAAGGCTAAAAGAGATGATCTGATGGCTCATTTTGATTTATATTTCTGATATGACTAAACCAGAACAAAACTGAATTCTGTAATTGTTCCTGGGAACATTATGTGACTAGTTCTGTTTGCACCCCTGTTTTACATCAGTGTATCTCCCAGGATTTCAATGGTGATTCTACTAATTACACTGTTAAGTAAGGGGAGAATCTGTCCACGCCTTATAAAGTGATCGACTCAAGGAGCTCAATTTATTTAACTTAACGAAGAGAAGGTTAAGGTGTGAATTCATCCCAGTCTATCATTATCTATGTGGGGAACAAATACAAGACTCTTTGTCTAGCAAACAAAGGTATAACAAGATCCAATATGGGGAAGTTGAAGCTAGACAAATGCAGTCTAAAAACAAGGTGCACAGTTTTAACAATAAGGGTAATTAACAATCTGAAGAATTAACCAAGGGCTGTGGTGGATTTTCCATCACTTGACATTTTAAAATCAAGAGTGGATGTTTTTCTGAAAGACACACTCCAGTTCAAGTACACTATTTGACGTGAAACAGGAATTAGTAGAGGGAAGTCCTATGGCCTGTGTTATGCAGGACGACAGACTAGATGATCACAATTGACCCTTCCGGATTAAAATCTATTAATTTCATGTTTGGCACTGAAGACCTAACATAAGAACTCCTTGGTAGGCTTCTAGAATGGGGCACAGTGGAAAAGATAAATATTGGATCCAGTTCTGAGATAACTACTGTGCATTTACTAAAACGACTTAAAATAGGGTTGTCTCACTTTCTTTTTTTTGAATTTTCCAGAATATGTTGAGGACACAAGATGGGTTTACAAGAGCTGTTTTGCCAAAATAGGTTCATTACAGTTCAATTTAATTTTGGTATCAATGAGAACTATTAACCTACATGTCTTTGGTTACAGAGAATTGAAAGAACACCGTGGTCATTTACAGTTTATGCAGTCTCCCATTAATCATTAGACACAGCTGCTACAGATATTTCTAGGATAGAGGTAAGGCCTTGTTTGCCAGTGGTGTTTAAGTTTAGATTTAAGCAGTTATTTCAAAAGGAAAAAAATACAAGAAGAAAGAAAATCAGACTCGCCTGGTGAATTTAATTAATTTCCTTTTTGTTGGGGAGGAATTTTATTAACCAGAATTTCTGTGTGAATTTTGGTAGTTTTCCTGACTATGAAGCATACAGAGTATTGGCTAGTGTCTGGCATGCAGACATGGACTATGCAAGTAACTCACTACAACTATGCCTTTATATCCTGACTTGCAACAGCTTGGCTGTTCCAGTCTTCAGCAGAGTCATTCAACTGACCCAAATTGTTTGGTGATTCTGTGTTGTAGACAAATGTACTCTAGTAACTAGTATGGAGCCACCCAAACAATATTTTGCTTGTAAAATTAGCCAGTTTTGGCTCAGGATGCTGCAGAGGAAATGTCTAATGCACTTTTACCACCTATTGTAATATCTACAACAAAACAGTTTGAGGTACTTTAGCTATTATTTTCAAGCACAATAAAGTAAATTGATTATGTTGCGTTATCATGTGGTAATGGACAATTACCTCATATCACCACTGTGCTTATTATAGCATACATGTGTTCCAAATTTATCCTCCCACCCATTCAGACAAGAGATAGCTACATGGTTTCAATATAATTTCTACTTTACCTTCTTTTAGTTTCTGTTATCTGTTGGAGAAGGATCATGAAATGTACTTCATATCTGCTAACAATCAATTCCCATATTATCATCCTGTAAACACACAGGAAAGGTTAATGCAGCAATTGACCACAACTGCAGCTGCAGAGAGGTAATAACATTCTTTTTCATATAATTTACATTTACTTAACTCAGATTTACATAGTCTCATAGTTTCATGCCCCCTCAGCTCCAGATGGACTCATCTTCTCTTTCTCGCAGAAAACAAGCATTGCATTATTTACAGACATCTGTGCTTGCAAGGATAAAAATAATTGCTGTTTTCATTCCTAAGAAAATATAAGGAAAGGTTATATCATTCTTTGTTTAAGGGTTACGACTCATTGCAGCACCTTCCTGGTAACATCTGTCTTTTAGACTAAATGCTAAAACTTTTGATCCTCCCAGGGAGGTTCTGTTGTGGGACAGATCATGCAGTATAATGCTGTATAAAACAACTGCAACTAAATATGGTCAACAGTTTACAAAACATCCATAAGCACGAGCAAGACTCTAAAGGTGTGTCTACACTATGGTTCTCTTGTAATGTAAAGTGCTCATAAAGGTACAGACATCCCATTAGGGATGAATGGGTTAGAAAAAGTGTCTCTCATTTACATTGTTACCATGAAATTGTTGTCTCATGATGGTCAGACCACCTGCCAAAGCAAAACTTAAGGCATTAAAACTACAGCCGATTCTTATTTCATTCTGCTTGCAAACTGTCATTGCTGCAGTGGTTTCTAACTGGTCCCTCTATCATATACAGAGACATCTTAAACAATATTGATAAATGTTAGTTATCAGAGCTATAAAATAGCAGGTGGATTCTGCACAATGACTGACTGCTAAGACTGGATGATCTGTGTGTTATCTAGTAGTATGAAACAGAGCTCCAGAACCCCATGTCCTTTAAAATATCTTTTGCTTAATGAACTGAAATGGAGAATTAGTTTTAGTTAGAGAATTAGTTAGAGAATTACAGCAAAAATGAGTATTTAATTAAAAGTCCATTAATATTAGACCATCATACATAAGTGATATGATCCCGAAGTTTGAGAACAAGAATTCTTGAATTTTAATTCTAGATCTGATACTGAAATCCTTTGTGGTCTTAGGGAAATAATCATGTAACGTATTTGCCTTGGTCTCCTCATCTGTAGTTCATTCATGAGAAGTTTATTGTGAGTATTTGGTATTCAAAATCAAATTCCAACCATGTAGGTTAATTTTGATATATATGCTACATAATGTTTCTGTTACTGATGGCATGAGTGTAACTTTTAAAATTCAGGTTTTCTCTGTGTATATTCGCAACTTCAAATTTAAGAGCTACTGTCTACAAATATTCACTTTACATCTACTATTTTTTAAAACATTTCTGCCTGTAAACTTTCTTCCTATAAAATTCATAGAATAATTTGAATAAAAATAAGAAAGCAAATGCAAAAAGGCACTGGATGGGAGGGAGGGGGACACAATCAAAGCAAATTCGCTTACAAATTCAATGGAATGTTCATTATAATGTATTTACAATATCTGACCATTTCTAGACTTGAAACTTACTGTCACAACATCCCAATCTCACCCTGAATTAGTCCTATGATACCAGCAAGATCATCCACTATTCTAATTCCTGAGACTCTTCACCTCTTCCAATAGAAGACCATATTGTCTGTGCTCTAATATACTTATGCATATTTTCATTATTTGTAACCATTCATTAAAAAAAAAAAAGGAAACTCGGGTATAGAAAATGTTAGTCTGATGCACTGAATTCTAAGGGACCATCCTTAGATGTGAACACTAACAAAAGGAAACACCTCTACGCCATACCTCTGCATTCTGGGAATGTTGATTAGCAAAAGTTTTAAATACTGAACTACATTTTTTAGTGGAAGAGTATATCAAAGGATACAGACAGTCAAAGAGTTTTACAGGGAGACATCAAAAAGGAATTTGTTATAGTTCTAGAGATTTTTGGGGAAGTGTGAGGAGTGGTGAGAGAGCACAAAACAGCAAGGTACTCCAAACCTCAATAGTCCACCCAGTACTCAAAAGACATCACTTGACATAAACTATCTTGCCAATCACCACCTTGAGTCTAACATTTCATTCCTGGGAAAGATGAAGAACCATCTCGAACAGCACCACATTCTGCCAACAGCCTAGATCCCTTGCAATGGAGCTTTAAACCTTGTTGTGACACTGACATTGACTACCTTTGGCTTATACTATCTCCTCTTCCCCTTGGACAATGGGCAAGTGTCCATGTTTGCTCCCACTCTCTCTTAGCGTTTATATTGCTCTCATGCCCATGGTATTTGCTCATCCTGTTAGACTTATCAGTAATATTTTACTGATGCTGAGATGATGTGATACTGTCGACTCACCTGAGAGATCTATCAGGAGCGGGCAGAGTTGCAATGAAGCGGATCACTAGACATAGATTGTATTTTTCTTATTAATCCAGATTTATGAACTCTTTCCAAAGATACACACTGGAATTCTAGATAGTTATATGTATAGCATGTGTCTGTACACTCTTTATTATATCTTAATTTTTGTTCCATTAAATCACTATTATTCTTAGAATTTAAGATACACACATCACTACAGTATCTGGACACTCTTTACAAGGTGAAGCCTTTATCCTTCTACCAAAGCTCCAGAAAGACTGCATTGTATCTGACCAATATTATTTGCAAAGTATACTGAAAGCGTTTCAAAGCAAGAAATGGTCAGCTCGGCTATCTAGTGGATGAAATCCAGGTTAATCAGATAATGTACCATGAAGAGTTTGGCTGGTGGGACTGTGCAGGTGCTAGAGCAGAATAGAATTTCTTAGTTTTTGCTGTATCTGTGGCATGTGAACATAAGAAAGTCATGTTTTGCATCAGTGGGATTCAGCCCTGGGCCCCTGACAGCAACACTTCAATTTCCTTCTTTCTTACTTCATCTTTTTGCTCAGACACTGTCAAGTCACAGAGATCTTTGAGGATTATGCAGAAGGTGGGGGCATTTGAAGACTAACACACCCTTAATTATTCACAGAATATGGATGTAAAATCCCACCATGCCAGTTATTATCTGTCTGGTTGTAGGGCAGTTTCATCCCATTTAGCTGCTTTGTACATTCTGCTATACCAAATTGTGCTGTATATTTGTATCAGTCTTAAACTTGAGAACATAATTTAACATATTCTTCACATTCTCCATGTACAACAGATTTGAAAGAGAGCTAGAGTATCAGAGATCAGGATGGTTGTGCTCAGCTCTTAGAGTAAGAGTTGGTAGCCAGGAATAGGAGGACCCAAGGGTCAGAGCCAGAGTCAGAAGTCTGGAATCAGAGCCAAGGGTCAGAGACTTGACTAGGACTAGGCAGGAGAAGGGCTGGAACAAGCAAGTAAAGGCACTATCACAGCTGTGGGCAAATGCTTTGAACAGCTACCAAACTTCTGGTGCTGGGCTTAAGAGCTGGTCTTCTGACTCTTCCCAGCAGTCAGGTGATGTAGCCAAGCAGGCAGTCTACTGCAGGTCAGCTGTGCTCATTAAGTTGCCCAGAGACCCTGATTCCTAATAGAGGCATCTGGATTGCTTGTAGTTCTGTAAGTAATCGATAGCAAATTATTTCAGGGCTTTCCTTATAGGTTAGCAATTTTCAAACAATCTTTCGAAACTTAATTAAAATGTTCTATTTCCTTGTTGGTTTGAGGAAAGTAAATAGAAGAATGCCTTTACTTAATATATCCTCTCCTTCAGAAATTCTCTAGATGCCATAGATGTGAACTGATGTCAGTTGTCAGAGATGTTCTCTCAGATTTCCTTTATGATGGAAACTATTTAAAAGAACCTTTTGGAAATAACCTAGAAAATAAAGGTTGCTTCTGGCCTCTAGCTCAAGTAACCAATTTCAGTGATACATAATGGCAGTTCACTACTGCTATTTCAAAAGGTCCATGTGACAGAGTGTACCTGGCCCTACAGTCCTAATCCACCCTGCCCCAGAAAGGAGCAGGTGGGTCCTCCATGCCTGCTTAGAGAGGTCATGTGAAAGCAGCCAATCAGAGTCCAGCAGGCTCAGATGAAAGGAGGGCAGTTCCTGGCTGGGACCAGAGGGGTGAGAAAGAGTGCCCCTCTCTGGCCACAAGTGCTTCATGGATTGCATTTACTGGACATGGGAGTGAGAGGACTTGAGAATTTTAACCCTAAAGTAATGGGTAAGAGGAATGGGACCAGGTGGTAAGAGCCAAGGGGCTAAGGGAATACAGCAGCAACTAATTGAAGGAAGCAGTAGGTGGCTGCTCTTCATAGGTCCCTGAGTTGGGACCTGAAGTCGTGAAGAAGGGCCTGAGTAACCCTCCCAACCCCACCCCCAAAAATGGCCTAAGTCCTGAAAGGGGACAAGGTTCTTTTAGAAGTCTAAGTGAAGGGTGGGATTTAAAGGCCCAGAGATGGAGATTAAGACCCTATTGCGGGCTGACAGTTTGAACTCTTTGCTACCCTGGAAGGGGTCTGTTTTTGACTATGTGACTTGGCAGAGGGCTGAGCCCCTGAAGAGCCACCTAGTCAGGTCAGCAAGCTACAGGCTGCACCAGGAGCAAGGAAAAGTTTTGCAGTGCCACACCCAGCTGATAGGAGGCGCTCAGGAGAGAAGTGTCCCATTAGTGGTCACAGTCTATAGCAATCTTTCCTCATGCACAATTAGGTAAAATAATTGGGTACCAACAGTGCCACATTACCACTTTTTTGTTATGCATCTGACAAGTAACACAACATTTTACATCACTCTTATTTTGTGAAACCATCCCTGGACATTAATAGAGATCTGAGTCTGGTTGGCTGAAACATGTCCCCAATGACTCATGAGCCAGACAAACAAACAAGGTTTGTAGGTTTAACTGGAATGCTCAGACAATGAATGCTATGTCTCATTTCAATATAGTATCATATTAAGACAACATCACTGATGCAGAAGTTAAATTGCACTTAAACAATTTTCTAGGTAGGTAATCTCACACTTTCTGTATGGATTTGTTTAACAACCTGATCTGAATAGACACAGTCCTGTTATAACAATAATTTTACATCCTCTTTCAGGTAAGTGTCAGTTCTTTACAAAAGTAAAGGAGGTACATTTCTAGCTATATTTTCACATCCTTTATTAGACTCAATATATGTAAGAGGCAATAAGTAAGCCAAGACTCAAACTGTGTATTTTGGCTTGCCTCTGTCCCTCGACCAATAATGTTATCAGTGAGAATTTTGTATGATGAAGATAAATCCTACAGTGGTAGATATACTATTTTTTTACTTCCCAGACATAGGCAAGGGCTTCGTTCCCAACAATAAAGAATATTTGTTTTGGTCAAGTAGTACCCTTGATGCAAAAACACCTTTTCTTTTGACTTATCTTCATTGAACAGAAGGAACCTTACGCCGAGTCGATAGTCAAAATATCTGTAGATAGGATTGTAGGCAAACCAGGAGCAAAAATGGCAGACACTCTGTTTTTAGCAGTTAGGCCTTTGGTTACTGAGCAGCATTTGTCCATGAAAAAAACCACATTTACCAGCTACTGAATAATTGGCAATAAATAGCTACCAACAGCTACTGAATAATTGGAAATAAACTTTATGTACAACAAGCTAAATTCCAGAAAACAGTCACATCTTCTAGTTTGCATGTTTGAGTGTCTACTGCAATTTTGGTCTGGATCAGCACTTATGCCTCTCTGAGATCACATAAAAACTACCAAAAGTGGTCAATCTGAAGTGGCTGGCACTTGGGTGACTTCATTTTCAAACCTAACTTATCTACATTCTAAACATTCCAGCGGGGCAATCGGCTTTGGACCATGTAAGGTGCCCCTTAAGGTGCCCCTTAAGCCCCCCCCATTTCCACCCAGGTTGGGAGGTAAAACTCTGCAGATAAACTTTTGAGCTCTGGCGCTGCACTGACCAGGGACAAAGACTTTTGGGACTTTGGGCGACTTTGGGTTGCTGGACTCAAGAACCAAAGGGAAAGGACATGCCCCAAATTGCCTGGGGTGGGTTTTTTGCTCATGGGTTGTGTTATGAATTCTGTTGGTGGTGTTTCCCCAACATAATGCCACATTGTTTCTCTCTGTTATTAAAAGGCTTTTGCTACACTCAGACTCTGTGCTTGCGAGAAGGGAAGTATTGCCTCTTAGAGGCGCCCAGCGGGGGTGGTATATATTTGTCCCAGGTCACTGGGTGGGGGCTCAAGCCAGTTTTGCATTGTGTATTGGAATGGAACCCCTAGATACTGAACCCAGCCCTTGTTGCTGCCAACTCTGACGGGCAGAAGGGTTACATAAACAAAAAATGTTTCTAGCCCTTCTGGTTCCACATAAATAAAATAAAAACAGTATTCCAAATGTGAACCAAAGTTAAGCTGATGTGTGTACTGATTTAATGGGTAGAAGTGAATTGACTGTGTAGCAATTACATGATTCAATGGATTGAAGGGACAGGGTAGGGGGTATGTTAATTTAATGAATAAGGATGAAGGACCAAGAGGTCACAGCATCATCCTTCCTGGTTGGAGACAGATGAGGATAGATAAGCTGTGGCCACCAGAGAGAAATGAAGCAGGATGAATTCCACACAGCTAGAAGTTTCAAATCAATACCAGATCCTCAACATGGAAACTATGGAAGATGTCTCTGAAGATCCAGGAGGTCTAAAGGAACAGAGAGATGTACAGGACACATGTTGATTACAGTGTGGCCCAACCTCTAGAAAACCAAGCTTGCCTGCAAATCATTCTTTAATGGTCCAAGGTAGACAGACAATCTGTGTTGGAGATCCAATACTAGAAGAATGGAAAGAACATATTATAATGGAGAGGTGGACAACAGGACAGTGTGCTGCCTTCCTAGAGCCAAAACATGAGATGTCGTTGTGATTGAATAGGCTTCTGAAGCTGACAGGTAAGGATCCATTAGTGCTGATTTGAATCATCACCAACAACACTGTGTTGCAGGACATCTTGCAGATAATAGAAGATTTCAGGGAACTCAGAAGTGTGCTGAAGAAAACTCCATGTGATCTTCTCTGAGATCCTTCCTGTCCCACAAGTAAAGGAAGACAGAAGGCAGAAGATTCTGGAAGTGAATCATTGGCTAGATAAGTGGTATAGTTTGGCTTTTGTGGAACATTTGTTCCCCTTTAATAGTGGTGGACAGGGCTGGCTCTAGGCACCAGCAAAACAAGCAGGTGCTTGGGGTGGCACATTTCTAGGGGCAGCATTCCGGCGCTGGCCATGCCTCCCCTAGAAATGTGCCCCCGCTGCCCCAGCTCACCTCCGCTCCGCCTCCGCCTGCTCCCCTGAGCGTGCTGCCGCTGCTCCGCTTCTCCCCACTCCCTCCCAGGCTTGCCGCACGTGAAACAGCTGTTTCGCACGGCAAGCCTGGGAGGGAGGGAGGAGAAGCCGAGCGGCAGCACGCCCGGGGAGATGGTGGTGGTGGAGCGGAGGTGAGCTGGCTCAGGGAACTGTTCCTCTACCCTCCCCTGTTACTTCCTGCACTCCCCCCCACCCTCGCTCACCTCCGCTCCGCCTGCTCCCCTGAACGCGCTGCCTCTCCCTCGCCTAAGAGGGAGAGGGGAGAAGCAGAGCAGTGGCATGTTGAGGGGAGTGGGAGGAGTGGAGATGAGCTAGGGTGGTGGGTTGCGGGAGGGAGGGGGGAAGCCGCAGGAAGCACTGGTGGGGGGGAAATGTGGCACGCCCGGGGGAGGAGGCAGGGCCGGGGATTTGGGGAATGGGTTGGGAAGGGGAGGAGCTGGGGCAGAGCTGGGGGTGGGGGAGCATGAAAAAAAAGCAGGGGCGGCCAAAAATTTCTTTGCTTGGGGCGGCAAAAATCCTAGAGCTGGCCCTGGTGGTGGAGGCCATTCAAACCATTCAGCCTTCTCTCCCCATACAAAGTGGGCCAATCTCTTCGGGGACAAGCTGGCTAGGATAATCAGGAAGGAATTAAACTAATGCCAAGAGGGGAAGGTAAGAAGATGGAAGATATGAACACTGTTAGCAAAAAATTGGGATGTTGAGAAAACAGTAATCAAGGAACCAAAGGACACGAAGAGAACAAATTCTTGGATTGTTTATACAGCAATGCTAGGAGCCTGGGAATCTAATGAGCAATTGGAATTGCTCACATATTAGCATAAATTGAATCTAGTTAGTATTACTGAAAACTGGTGGGATGAGTTGCATGATTGGAATGTTAAAATCAATGGTTATTTAGGAAGGATTGAGTAGGCAAAAGCAGAGGGAGAGTATCACTGTCAGAAATAGCATTATCTGTTTCCAAGTCACTGATAACTCAGAAGAAAATGATTTTGAAGCTTATGGATCAATGTCCTCAGAGGGGATATAAACCTGGCCCTGGAACTGAAGTGGTTAAGGAGCAACCCTGGGCCCAGGTGACCCCACCTAGCCCCATCTGAAGAGCATGCTGTAGATGGAGGTGGAGCTTAAAAGGGAGTCAGATAGTTCAGAAGGGGCCTGACAGGACAGGGAGAGACACCTACCCTGAAAGGTCCTGAAGAAATGTGCTACAGAGGCCTTTTTCCTAAGAGAAAGAGCCTGCCTGCTAAGCCCAGAGGGACTGAAGGGTTAGTTATTCTCTTTTTCTTTTACTTCTTTGAGGCAAACTGTAAGACTTTGGCAAGAGAGTGGCTTGTAGGAAGTGGCCCGTGGAGACAGCCATAAAGCACTCTTGAGTGCTGGATATTGGTGCATCTTACAGGGCCCTGGGATGGAGCCCAGTGGAATGGAAGGGCCTAGCCTCTCCTCCCTACCTCTGGCCCCCCACCCCTTGTTAAGAATGACATGAAAACCTTCACTTCCAGACTCTCCCCCTTGGGAAAGGAAGGAGAGGGTAAAAATCTTTAGAATCCTGAGGCTGGGATTGGACATCCACATGGGTCAATAAATGGACTCAAGGTCCCATTGAAAATCAAAAGGGTGGGGGACCCCATGTCTTCCTTGGGACTCTGTCACCCTGGAGAGAGTAGAGGCTGGTGACCTGATCAGAGGGTTGAGTCAACACCCACCAAAAGGCAGACCACTCCAGGGCGTGACTGTGGCCCAGGGGAAATATTGGACAAAGGGTGAGCAGAGGTGAAGTCTCCTAAACACTAGCTGATAACATCAGAAAACACTGTCCATCACAGATAAAGCATAAGATGTGGTACTTTCTAGTGTCTGCTACAGACACACCAGAGAACAGAATGATTGCCTCCTTATGCACCTATCTATAAGTGTTGGGGGAAAAGTTGCATGGTCATGGGGGGACTTCAGTCTGAGTTACATACGCTGGAGGTCTCATGCTTCCAGTATGAAAACATCCTTGGAATTTCTAAATATTGTAGATGACAACTACCTAACTCAAAAAGTGTGGCAGTCAACACAGGGAAATTCTTTATTCAACCTTCCTCTAACAGATAAAGAGGAACTGATCACAGAACTAAAAATTAATGGTAGCTTAAGTACAAGTGATCATGATAAGTACAAGTGATCATCACATTTATAATGTGCAAGCATAATAAAGTCTAAACTGGTTATTTCTCTCTCTCTCTCTCTCTCACACACACACACGGTGCTTTAATAGGGCCAATTTTGCAAAGCTAAAAACCGAGTCAAATCAGGTGGGAGAAAGAATTTAATTCAAAAGTATAACTGATAATTGGGAATCATTTAAGAACACCTTACTAAATGCCCCCAAAGTCACAAACCCATAATCAAGGAAGAAGGCCATGCTGGTTAAAAAAAAATTGACCTGGCTTAGAGAAGAAGTAAATGCAGCTGTAATATAATAAAAAAATAAATAACTATATAAACAAATGGAAAAAAGGGGATGTTGATAGTAATGAATGTTAGGAATTGTAGAAAATTGATGAGGGAAATGAAGAGACACAAGGAGAAATCTTTGGCCAGCAGAATTAAGGAATATAAGGAGTTTTAAAAATATATAGGGAACGAAAAGTATCCTGACAATAGTATTGGTCCTTTACTAGATGAAAATGGTATATATATAATTGTATAAATAATAATTATATTATTAATAATGCAGATAAGGTAGAAGTGTTCAATAAATATTTCTGTTCTGTATTTGGGGGAAAGGAGATATAGTCTCATCATATGGTGAAGAAAACACTCTTTCCATTCCACTAGTATCTCTGTATGATGTTAAACAGAAGCTACTAAAGTTAGACATTTTAAAATCAGCAGATCCAGATAACTTTTATCCAAGAGTTTTAAAAGAGCTGGATGAGGAGCTTGCTGACCCATTAATATTGATTTTTAATACACGGAGCACTGGGGAAGCTCCTGAAGACTGGAAGAAAGCTAATGTTGTGACAATTTCTAAAAAAAAATTAATGGAATGACCTGGATAACTACAGGCCTGTCACCCTAACATCAGTCCCAGGCAAGAGAGAGGAATGGCTGATATGGGACTTTATTAATAAAGATTTAAAGGGGGGTAATGTAATTAATTCAAACCAACAGGGTTTATGAAGATAGATATGGTTAAACCATTCTTGGTGGAGGTGGGTTTTTTTTTATTTTGCAGGTTATATGTTTGGTTGATAAAGGTAATAGTGTTGTTGTAATATACTTAGACTTATGTAAGGCGTTTGAATTGGTATCACATTAACATTTTGATTAAAAAACTAGAATATTAAATGGATTAAACTGATAGGTCTCAAAATGTAATTGTAAATGGAGAATTGTCATCAATCAGGTATGTTTCCTGTGGGATCCCATGTTTCTTAGCTGTATGCTCTTGAACCATATATCAGTGATCTGGAAGAAAACATAAAATTATCACTGATCAAGTTGCAGATGACAAAAATTAGGGGAATGGTAAATAATGAAGAGGACGGGTGACTGCTTCAGAGAGATCTGGATCACTTGGTAAACTGGGCAAAAAACAAATAATATGCATTTTAATATGGTTAATACATCTAGGAACAAAAAACATAGGCCATACTTACACCATGGGGATTCTATCCTGGGAAGCAAGTCAAAGCAGGAAAATAGTTTGAGAGTTGGCAGTTTTTTAAAGAAACATTACTAAGGGTACAAGAGAAAACAATCACACTGTGTAGGAAAGATACGAAGTATGGCAAGAGACCATCCTGTCTTAACCAGGAGATCTTCAATTATCTGAAACTCAGTACAGAATCCTACAAAAAAGTGGAAACTAGGTCAAATTACAAAGGATGAATATAAAAAACCACAAATATGTAGGGACAAAATTAGAAAGACCAAGCCACAAAAATAAATTAAACTAGCTAGAGACATGAAGGATAACAAGAAAACATTCTACAAATACATTAGAAGCAAGAGGAAGACCAAGGACAGGGTCAGCCCATTACTCAATGTGGGAGGAAAGACAATAATAGAAAATGTTGAAAGAGAAGAAGTGCCAAGTGTCTTTCTTGTTTCAGTTTTCACCAAAAATGTTAATAGCGATTGGACATCTAACACAGTGAACACCAGTAAAAATGAGGTAGGATCTGAGGCTAAAATAGGGAAAGAAGTTAAAAATTACTTCAACAGGTTACATGTCTTCAAATCCGCAGGGCTTGATGAAATATATCCTAGAATACCCAAGAGCTGACTGAGGAGATATTTGAGCTATTAGCAATAATCTTAAAAAACTTACAGAATATGGAAGAGATTCCAGAGGACTGGAAGAAGGCACATATAGTGCCAATCTATAAAAATGGGGAGAAGGACAACCCAGGGAATCACAGAACAGACAGCTTAACTTCAGAACCTGGAAAGATAATGGAGCAAATAATCAAGCAATCAATTTGCAAACACTTAGAAGATAGTAACATGATAAATAACAGTCAACCTGGATTTGTCAAGAACAAATCTTGTCAAACCAACCTAATAGCTTTCTTTGACAGGGTAACAAGCCTTGTTGATAGGGGGAAGTGGTAGATGTGTTATATCTTGACTTTAGTAAGGCTTTTAATATTGTCTTGCGTGACCTTTTCATAAACAAACTAGGGAAATACATCCTAGATTGAGCTACTTTAAGGTGAGTGCATAACTGGTTGGAAAACCATTCCCAGAGAGTAGTTATCAATGGTTCACAGTCAAGCTGGAAGAGAATATTGAGTGGGGTCCCACAGGGATCAGTCCTGGGCCTGGTTCTGTTCAATATCTTCATCAGTGGTTTAGATGGCATAGAGAGTATGCTTATAAAGTTTGTGTACTATACCAAGCTGGGAGGGGTTGGAAGTGCTTTGGAGGATAGAATTAAAGTTCAACATTATCTGGACAAATTGGAAAAATGGTCTGAAGTAAATAGGATGAAATTCAATAAGGACAAATGCAAAGCACTCCATTTAGGAAAGAACAATCAATTGCACACATACAAAATGGGAAATGACTGCCTCGGAAGGAGTACTGCGGAAAGGGATCTGGGGGTCATACTGGATCAAAAGGTCAGACATTAGGAAAAAGTCCTAATTGTCAGGATAGATAAGCACTGGAACAAATTGCCTAAGGAGGTTGTAGAATCTCCATCACTGGAAGTTTTTAAGAACAGGTTAGACAAACACCTGTCAGGAATGCTCTAGTTATTACTTAGTCCAGCCATGAGTGCAGAGGACTAGACTAGATGACCTATGGAAGTCCCTTCCAGTCCTATACTTCTATGACTCTATGATTATGAGTGGATGAGGAGAGGGCCCTTGGCAGATGAAATCTTGAAGTCTGGAATTGGTTTTCTTTAAATGGATTTTTTATATAAACATACAACCATTCACCTAAGCATGAGGTTTTCTGCTAGCTGACATTATATAGTTTCAGACTATCACTTTAAAGTTGCTGTTATGTCACACCTTGTTGCGTCAGGAGAAAGAGATGAAAAAATGCTGCTGATGTTATCTGTGGTGGTGTCTGCTGGTGAACTTCCCAATATATCAGAAATAGTCTTGAATCATTCAGAATCTAATTAGGATTGAAGTCCCATAACTTTTGACTGATATACATATATACGCTTGATTGGAAAGCTCTTAAGGACTTGTTTAGAAGCCTGTAGTGCAGGAAGTCAGTGTGGGACTTCATCCAAAAGCATATGGGAGCACAGCAACAGGAGTGGAGGAAGCACATAGTAATAGGCCAGGGCAGAGGGTTAGGGGGACAGGCTTTAGAGTGGAGTTAAGGACATGGGTATCAAGGGTATGGGATGAATAGGTGATGACAAATGAGATTAAGTCATGTTCAGAGAGAGGGACTTCAGAAATCTACAACTTTTAAACTTAAAGTAGGTATGAGTCCAGGATGCAAAATTTGGATTTGGGTTCTTGTTTTGAAATCTCTCAAGTTGGATTTTGGGTTTTGGTCTGGGACCATTTAGAGTTCAAAGTATTAAAAGATCCATTCCACCAACACAGGTGCTCATTTTCACAATATAAACCTGTTGCAGGTGCAGTAAAGTGGAGGACAAATATAAATAGCACCTCTGATCTTGTCTGTAGCTACTTGCATATGGTGGCAGTGCAGTTGAACTGCCTATATGCTCGCCACTCAAAGTATGGCCTGGAGTTATAATGAGTCTGACTTCAAATGGATTACATGCTAATTTGGGCCAGATTTTGGGCCAGGTTTTTAAAGGTATTTAAGTGCTAAAATGTAGACAGGCACATAGACACTTTTGAAAATTGACTAGGTGCCTAACTCCCATTAAAGTATGTATATGTGTGTGTGTGTCTGTCTGTCTGTCTCTGGTTTTGACCAGAAATTCCATCCATACTTCCCTTAAAAGTTTCATGAAGATTTATATGTTCCTGTCAATGTTGAGTCAGCATTTAAAAAAAAAAAGTGTCAAAATTCCTGACCAGCTGTAGTCCTGACTCCCCATCCTGGGATTTACCTACAAAACAATGCTCCTCAAATATATTAGTAATGTGTGTGCCCTACCTGGATTATCCAAAACATTTTCTGTATTCAAACTACTGAAAGAATTGATAGCAAGTTCATCAGGTAAGAAAAGTGATCCACATGTGCCATTTTCAGAATTGTGACTCTTTGATAGCCCCCCTTTTACTGCTGGTAGTATGGATTTTACGGTACTCCTGTTTTCATTCTACTCCTCAGTGTGCATTGCTGTGGAAGCCAAACACATGTGTGGCCACTCATAGGGTGTGCTTGGCAAGCGTCAAGACATGGACGCCAAGTTCTGGCATGTATTTTTTCCAGCATCAATATCTGGGACTGTAGCTGTCTTCCTGGCTGGATTCCTCTGTTCTTCTGGCTGGCTCCACACTCGGCTGCTGAAACTACTGTAGGAAGTGCCAGTGGTGCTGGCATGAAAATAAGTCTGGTTTAACTGTCCTAACCCTCAGGATGCCATAATCCTTCAATTTCCCCTTCACTGTGAAGAATGTTCTCCTTTTTATAGGTTGAAGAACAAGTTTCTAGAAACACTTTTTCTCAGATCCATTTTCAGGGCCCTTTTGTGGTGAAGGAGGAGGAAGTTCCATATTTGCCTAGACTGTTCAAACACACAGAGCAAACCAATTTAAGTTCCTCCCACACTGTTGTGTGGGTCACAGATTCATTAAATCCCTTCTCTCACTGACAGGTAAACGGAATAGTCACTACATTATACAAAAAGAAACATCCAGACAAGCTTTCTGTCCATTTCCTCAAGAATGGATTTCTTAAAAGTTTGTTAGGTAACAAAAAGCAAAGCAACCCATATGGCTTTGAGTCACAAAGCTGAGAGACTGTTAGAGGAAAGATGTTGTCCAGATTGTTGTGGTGTAGTGCAATAGGGAAGAAGTTCTCAAGAATCCCTCCTTGCACCTGCAATTCATGGAGCAGTCCAAGTAGTCTCCTGAGTCTTTTAGTGGTAGGCAACACCGACTACTCCCTTCTTGAGTCCCTGGGGTAAGCACCCCCTCCCCCCCCAAAAAAGGGTGGGGTAAGCAAGTAGGAAATGGGCTGGGGTGATATGTTCTAGGCTGCCTCAATTCAGGGCCGTGGTTGCAAGCCACAATAGTTCATAATGTGTTTGTTTATTCCAGTTTCCAGCTATAAAGTAACTTTCTTATAAGTTTCCATAAGAACATCCATAGCTTAGCTAGGCAGTGGCCACAAACTTGAATACCTCTGGCTCAGTTTTGAAAATTCTCACACTTTCACTTTCCCTGGAATACAGCCCATGCTGGTGTTGCTCCATTTCCCATGTGAGACAGACTGAAACTTATGCATCAACTCCTCAATCTTTTGTAGAAGAAAGCTGGGAAATGTTTTCATCAATGTAATTGGCTAATTAGCCACAACTCTCAAAAATGAACAAAGGAGGAGGAAATAAATGATAGATAAAGAAAATGGAAATAGAAATCTGTAAGCAGGATGGGGCATGGAAGGCAATGTATCTCTTGAGAACAGAAAGAGGGAAGTATAAATAAATATCTTCTGGAGGAAAGGAATAAAAATAGATGAGGGGGAAAAAACACAAACCCACATTCCTTGTTTTCTACTGAGATGGAGGATTG
Organism: Chelonia mydas; assembly: GCF_015237465.2. NCBI lineage: Eukaryota > Metazoa > Chordata > Testudines > Cheloniidae > Chelonia > Chelonia mydas. Next base: position 79,689,885 of record NC_051245.2, read on the forward strand.
GCTCCCAGAAAAAAGAGAGGGTCTCTTGGAAAATGTTATACACACAAGCTTTCTCTCTTTCTTTTCCTTTTTTTTTTAGAGTGGGGAAGGATTACTAAAATATTTATTAATATTTCCTGTCCTTCCCAAGAAAGTAAAAAATATAAAACTGAATGGGAAAGGAGAAGCTTTGAAGAAGATAATAGGTATTTTGTTGGGATGGGAATGGGAATGGAGAGAGGTGGTAAATGAAAAGTTGGAAGAAACTTAAATATAAAGAGTTTTGCAGAAAGGGTAGAAAAATGGGGTTTGATAAGAAAAACTGTCTCTTTATTTTACAGAGCATTCATGGTCTTACTCATTTGTGATTGCAGGCATGAAAAGTGGATGTCTAGTTCTGCATAAACATCACAAGACTGGGAAATTCAGTTGGGATAACCGTCCAAAAGTTGCTTATCCAAACCACTTTGGTTTGGAGGGGATAACTTTTCTTGCAGTACATTTCTATTTCTTGTTGTGGCCAAAATCAGGAAGCACAGAGACAGAAAAATTGAAAAGAAAAGGTTACCAATTTTTTTAAATCCTGAAATGTTTGTTTTCAGACTGCATTTTGTGTGATTGCTCAAATCAGATCTTTATCCAAGTCAGTCTGTTCATCCAGAGATACAAATACTTCAAATATACTCGCAGTTAATGGGGAGTCTCATTTAGTTCAAATGGTAGAGTTGCTAATTTTGTACCTGTAAGTCTGCAATTCATGCTGCAGAAAGGATAGAGTCCTCACTGCTTAACTGTTCCACATACACCTTCGCAGTAATCACAGTAAATATTCAAGTAGATTACTTAAAACTGACTTCAGTAAAATGCCATCCCACTTCCAAGCCATTAATGATGGCACAAAACCCTCTCTCAAATATCATATATTCTCCAGGTTTGCATGTTTTGGCTCAGATTTCTTTGATAGAAAAAAATTACTGGATTTTTTCCTTAGTGATACACCTGAAGATGCTAGGTAATTCTGGAGATTAAATACCAAGAACCTTAAAGTTTTAAGGTTTCTTCTTCTACTTTAAAGACAGACCTAACAACAAAGTTCCCCTTTAGTTTACTGACTTATAATAGACTTCCCTGTACTTATGTAGTCATAAATTACAAAGCAGATATAAGGCCCCAAGTCTATGGTTAAGCACGTAGAATCACATTTAGATGCCTGATAGAGGTGGAAAAGAATTGGTGAAATATTTTTCACTGTATATATTCCCTGATTTTGAAAGTCATTTAAAGTATTGATTTTAAATTGCTTAAGGAGGTCAGAAAATTACCAACACTAAGCCTGAAAAGCATACCCATGGGGGTTGTGGAAAATTTTCTGTACAAAATGTGCCTTCAGAAAAGGAAATTTTAGTCAGAGATGCATACATGTGACATTTGGAAAAGCTACTAGAAGAGGAGGTGGTGGTGGTGGCACTCTCCCAAAAGCCACATAGTCTAGTGGACAAAGCACAGGGCTGGGAGCCAGGAGGACTCAATACTTTGCAGATATAAAGCACTTTATAAACATTAGTTATGAAGTAGCAAAATATCATTATCCCCATTTAACTGATGGAGAAACTGAAACTCAGATGGACTAAGTGCCTGATCCTTGGAGGTATTGACTATCCCCTGCAAAGTGTCAAGCACACTCATCTTCCAGTAATGCAAACTAGAGGGAAGCAGGTGACTGGAGAGTGCAACCCAGAGGAACAGAGGAGTAGAACATGGGGCTTGGAAAAAGGAATATGGGAGGGCAGTCATTGCCATGGGGGGAAGAACCCATGTCCCCCTCCCCCTAGCACACATAAAAACATAAGAACGGCCATACTGGGTCAGACCAAAGGTCCATCTAGCCCAGTATCCTGTCTTCTGACAGTGGCCAGTGCCAGGTGCCCCAGAGGGAATGAAAAGAACAGGTAATCATCGAGTGATCCATTCCCTGTTGCCCATTCCCAGTTTCTGGCAAACGGAGACTAGGGACACCATTTCTGCCCATCCTGGCTAATAGCTATTGATACATACATCCAGCTTCTCCAAAAAACCCAGGCAGGGGGGCTCAGTTATTTTGGAACCCCTGGCCTGTTCTGCACTGCATGCAGCCCAGGAAGTAAGAGTATTTTAAGAAGTAAGTAAATTCCCAGAAAAAAATCTTGGTTAAGAAGCATTTACAGCTAATAATACAGGGTTTTTACAATAAATTATTATTAATTATATTTGTATTACCACAGTGGCTCTGAGCCCCAGTCAGCCCAGACCCCATTGTGCTAGATGCTGTACAAACACAGAACAGAAAGATGGTCCATGCCACAAAAAGCTTACAATCTAACTATAAAACAAGAGACAACAGTTGGATGTGACAGATGGAGAAGTACAAGCAAAAAATTAAACAATATTGGTCAGAATATTAAGCTGTGGCTTCACCACACCAGCAGCCTAGTCGTTGCCAAGTTTTTTGTATGTTTCATGGCAGAGGGAAGTTTTAAGGAGGGTTTTGAAGGAGGATAATGAATTAGTTTTGCAAGCATGAGGGGCAACAAGGAGAAAAAATCACAAAGGTACTGTACTCTTAACTTTATTCCAGTTTAGCAGGGTAGTTTTTTGCATGGAATATAAATATAAATTATACTACACTAAACTGTCATTTCTGACAGTTTATTCACTGACTGGCACAACTAGGCCTGGATCCTGCAAAGGCTTGACTACCCAGGGAAGTTTTTCTGCTATAATTAATTACACTAGTATAACTATAATGAAAAAGTGCATCTGCACCACTTTGCTTATGCCAGCTTAATATGCTTTCCTGGAAAATTTCTGGTCCATGCACCTCTGAGCTCTTTTTCAGATAATCATTCAGCATTTGGGACAGATCCCCCCTGGAGCAAAGTTCCACAACCAGGCTCAATGTATTCTGGAATTTTTCTCATGGTGCTTTGTGTGATACCTATCAGAAACTTATGGAATTTGGGACTTTGAGAAAAACAAACTCTCATGATTCCTTTTCTGGTATTCCATAATTCATGTGATTTTAATAGGCTAGAGCTATTTTCAGACTGCTTTCAGGTGGCATGGAGGAGGCACTACTGAACAGGGGAATCCTGACCATCATTAATATGATCAGGGTCCTCCAGGTGTATTGACAGTCATGCAGGACGGTGGCTTTGGAGGAGTTGGCAGACAGCCACCTGCATTACCACCATGATGCTGTGCAGGTACTCCTGGAGGAGGAAGAGGACTAAATTGCCTAGCTAACTCTACATGACTCTTTCCTGGAGCAGGTTCACTCCCTGGAGTGCTGCTAGTGGGGGTCAGTCAACCAGCACCGTCAACTGGTGGAAAGGATAGTGCTGCAAAACTGGGATGACCAGCAGTGGCTACATAACTCCTCATTCTGGAGATCTGTGCATAGCTCACCCCAGAGTTTCAGAAGCAGAACACCAGCATGAGAGTTCCCATCAGTATGAAGTAGTATGTGGTCATGACCATCTGGAAGCTTCCATCCCCAATATCTACCACTTGGTAACTAACTAGCTTAGTGTTGATAAATCTACTGTCAGGGCTGCTGTTATTGAAGTGTGGACTGCTATGGAGAGGATGCCGCTGGCTGGGTGCAAAGCTAGGCAGTGCATAGGAGGTTACTGATATACAATTTGGGAATCCCACCCATGCAAATCTAAGGGTCACTGATCAGCCCCACATGCTTATCATTTGCCCCCACCTCCAAACTCACCCTCCAGGCTGCAGAGTTCATTAACAGAAAGGGGTATTTTTCCATGGTGCTACAAGGCTAGATTTACTAGCAATAATAGGAATCAGCTGAAAAGGTCCCTATGCTGCCTGCTTCCCCATAGATTACATTAAAGTTGATACCTGGGTATCTCCAGTTTCCTGATGGAGTTTGGTAGTAATGCAAAATGCTGCAAAAATACTGCTTCAAGTGTGTCCGTTCTAAAGGTCTATCAAAGCTGAAGTTCTTTGATACAATGAAGATTGGCATGTTGATGAGATCCATCCTGCAACCTTTGTTGCTTTGCTCCTTCTGTTCTATTTTAGTACCAGTTAGGCTGCCTATACTTCTGACATTATGCCATATACTCCTTGCAGGACCGCTACTAGCAGATCAGGCTCCTTTACCAGACAGATTGGCTACAAAGCTTCCCTCCTAGAGGGGTACACCAGCTGTATTCATGATAAGATCCTTTAATGCACAGCCAGGAATGGCTTTTGTGAGCTAAAGGTATGTTATACACATCACCACCTCGTGGTTGAATAATATAATACAATTTTCAGAGTAGCAGCCGTGTTAGTCTGTATTCACAAAAGAAAAGGAGTACTTGTGGCACCTTAGAGACTAACCAATTTATTTGAGCATAAGCTTTCGTGAGCTACAGCTCACTTCATCGGATGCATTCAGTGGAAAATACAGTGGGGAGATTTATATACATAAAGAACATTAAATGACTGCTGAATTGGAATTAATTTGCAAACTGGATACAATTAACTTAGGCTTGAATAGAGACTGGGAGTGGATGGGTCATTACACAAAGTAAAACTATTTCCCCTTGTTTATTTCCCCACCCCACCCCCCACTGTTCCTCAGACGTTCTTGTCAACTGCTGGAAATGGCCCACCTTGATTATCACTACAAAAGGCTCCCCCCACCCCCCGCTCTCCTGCTGGTAATAGCTCACCTTAAGTGATCACTCCCATTACAGTGTGTATGGTAACACCCATTGTTTCATGTTCTCTATGTATATAAATCTCCCCACTGTATTTTCCACTGAATGCATCCGATGAAGTGAGCTGTAGCTCACGAAAGCTTATGCTCAAATAAATTGGTTAGTCTCTAAGGTGCCACAAGTCCTCCTTTTCTTTTAATACAATTTAGCATTCCATTACACGCACCCAAGCTAGTTTTGATCTAGCTATCTTGAATAAGAATAGCAGTGAAGCTGCAGCAGCATGGGTTAACCTCTTGAGTACATACGCAGGATCCCAGGCAGGGTTGTACAGCCTGAGCAGCTGTCTGTGAGGCTACATATCACTGCTATTGTTGTTTGAGCCATTCAGATCAAAGCTATCTTAAGTATGTCTACACACACTGCAATCAAACCTCTGATTGCTACGCAGACATACAGTAAGTACCTATAACATGCATAAGGGGTGTTTTGCACATCATCTGTGAGTAAGGGAAAGCGTCATACTACTGGGTGGGATGCAGAAATAGACACACATTCTAAATGTTAACAACCATGGAGGGTACCTCTACACAATGCCCCAACAGGACAGGGAAGCAGGATTAGGAATAACTGAGTTCCTACCTTGAGACCAGGGCTTGGTGGAGGGAAAGGAATATTATGTAACCAATGAAATTTATTGAATGACCGGACTATGTTTTCTGTAATTATTTTATTATGAATGTATGCTGAGACAGATCTGCAACTTAAGAAGTTTTTCATCTAACAGGAATTGCGTATATATTTTTTATTGGTTTTACAGTGCAAAGTTAAAGCAAATAAAAATCAGGTGGAAGTGCAAAGTGCACATTTATGCAGATGGGGTCAAAGCTGTTCTTTCATTTGATTAGATTATTTATTGGATGCTTTTGTGCATTGTGACAAGAGACAACCCAGTATTTCCACCTTGTGCCTCTTTTATCCCTTCTGCAACACTCACAAGCTGGATCTCTAGGGTCACCTGTAGCACTATCTCTACCTGGGTCACTCAGTTAGGGGGTAGGCTGGAGAGATTATGATGGTCTGCGGGAATTTCCTCTCCAGGGAAGACAACTGACTGGGTGCCTTCTGTGGGCAGACTGTTTAGCATGTATGGGGGTTGATCAGTGTCAAAAATGCAGTCCAGCTCCTCAGTAAGTGCATATACTGGGAGTATTACTAGTCTCTAGTGTTCTTGTAATTCTGCCAAAGCTCCTTAGCTTTGGGTAGGTGTGGCTGTAGCCAGGGAGTGCCTCTTTTCCTGCACTTTCTGCAATAGCTGCTCTTAAACTTCACAGGATGATGACTCCTATTAAGATGAACCTGGACATGCTTGCCTCCCCAGGGACAAAAGCTGGCTCTGCACAGGTCAACAAGGAAGCACAGAGCATGATACGACTCTGGGTATGTGATTCCAGCTCCTAGCAAAGTGACATAGTTGGGTACATACTGAGATTTAAACAGGGTGGTAACATCCAAACAAGAAGACCCCAGAGCAGTGGAGGCCACACAGGGAACCAGAAAGCTTCACCCACCTTTGAAGCAATGCAGTGTGGGATACCAGTAGGAGGAATACCTAAAGCAGTATAGTTAATTCAACATAGGGATACCTCCACACAAACTATATAGCAGTATATCTCATTCCAAAATAGTTATGTTGCTTCCAAAGCAAATTAAAGAGAGAGAAATTAAAAAAACCAAAACAAAAAAAAGATAACAACAACCCACCATGTGGGGACACAAGGCAGTTTATGCCAAAAAAATCTGAAGTTGTACTAAAAAAAAAAATCAAACAAATTTTCTTGGGTAGACAAGCCCTTACACACATGGTAAAATTTGCACACTGAGTAGCCCTGGTGGAGTCAATGGGGCTATCCAAAATGTGTAAAGTTGAGCACACGTAAGTCTTTGCATGAATGGGGCTCCAGTTTCTATGTTCTCATTGATGTAGTCATGAATTGCACGCTCATTCCTTGTGGGCTGCTGAACACATAACAAAATCCCAGATTTATAAAGAGGAACTTTTCCCTAATTTACCAAAAAGATCATTCTTTTCAGATTTCAGTTATTCCAAGTACCTTTACATGTATATCAACGTGAACAAAATGCAGAAATTATTTCCCACAAACTGGTCGTGTTAGAGGCCTCCAAATTAGAGAACCAAAGCTCCACTGGAGGCTGCTTTTGGCCAAGAAAACTTCTATTATGTTCAATATGTTTTTATAAAAAGAATTTCAGTGCTACATGTTTTCATTTAAGAATGTATTTGCTCATGGACAATGTTGCCCTAGAGTTTATTTAATCATGGGCTGATGTCAATGAGAGTGACAAAATGTCAGTATAAAGAAAGTGACCACATTCTATATACTGCCATAAGAGCAACTTTTTCTTTATGCCTGTTTAATGATAAATTCTTCTGATATTCACACAACCAGTCAAACAGTTTTACACTGTTTAAAGGTCTAGTGAAATTACATCATGCTTTTTGTACCACAGTTCAAAAAACTGTAAGCAGGTCCTCTACAAGGCAGAATATCTGCATTTTTCTTAATTTGAACCTCTTATTTCTAAAACAATCCCTTTTATTGATTATAGCCCCTCTCCCATTTTTAGTTAAAATTATATTACAACATGTAAAGGTCAGAGGTTGCTGAAAGTGAGTGAGTCCATTGCAGATACTGATGCTGATTAGTAATCGACCTACATTTGTAACATATGTGACTGAAGTAGGGGTCTAGAGGAGTATGTGCTCCCCCCCCGATAAAAATTTTTTGCCTGTGAAACACAGTGGTGAGTAAATGTTAGTATTATTCCTGCTGGTATTGTAACTGGCTTATTAAGCCCATCCTGGGATGGTCTGTTTTCTTTCCACACTGCAAAGCAGGGTGGGCTTTTAAAGTACATAATTCAGCTGAATTTCACTTTTCTGAAAGTATCTTTGTGTTACAGAATAACAGTTTTATGTGGGCCGATGTGCCACAATATACATTACATCTCTATTCCCTGGGTTCTGGGCCAGATGGGATACATCCTCTTCAGGCATCCAGACAGTTGTTATTTATTTAAAGGGAAAATGTAACAGTTCAGCTTTTTCACAGGACAGTAACCATTTGATTTTAGTACTCAGCATTCACAGGATACATTTTAGGCCAAGTCATAAATGTAACTCACAATGCTATAATGTAGTATGAAGATATGTGTTTTTTAAATTTTAATTTCAGTTTTGTGCTAGTTCAACTAGTACACACAGAAAGTTAGGCACAGGGGAAGGTACTTTACACAGTATACTCTACAAACAATAGCTCACAAAGCAAACCAAGCATTAGTTTTGTTGTGATGGAGAAAGTGGTAGATCACTATCATTTAAGTCACCTATACAGTAAAAATAGGCCTGAGCTGCCAAGTTTGGTTTCAGGTCTTCTTCTCTAGGGGGGTTTGGATCCTAAGTTCCAGTTCAGGACTATTTATATGTCCATTAATAACCTTGGGATACATTTTCAAATTTGGGATTGCAAATGGAAACACAGTTATGATTAACTGTGAATGTTGCTGTGGATTTATGGCTCATCATGGTTTCTTCCCAGCTGGTTACTGAGGTGCTTTCTCAAAGTCACTCCAACCCTCTCTAGAAGCAGCTAAACTGTATTTCAAACAGTCCTGCTTTCCTACCTTATGACAAGAATTCCTCAGCTCTCCTCCTTGGAGCTGGATTTGTAGTTTAGGCTATCTGTAGGGCCTTAGTAAGCTTCCCCTTCAACTGGCTCCTTTACCCCCAGTTAGTCCTGAGGCTCAGCGGAAAGCTAACCTGCTGAATACTCAAAGCCAACCATCTGCTCTCATTACTAGTCAACCTCCAACTGAGCTAGAGTTCAGCCCTTTTTAACTACTCCCTTTAGGCTTGACACTTACTGCAGGTGTATCAGGGCAAGGCTGATTGCACCCATAGGCTCTCCTTAACCCATTCAGGTCTAGTGGGAGCTTGGAACACCCCATCATACACCTATACAAAAAATCAAAGCCTCCTTCAAATAAATAGAAGCCTTTTCCTATGGGAAGAGCAGGCCTAAGGAAGGAATGCTAGGACAAAATTTGGGCTGAAGTTCATTTTATTTTTGAGTTACCCTATTAATAACATTAAACCCCAGGATAAGAATGAGTTTTGAACCTATACAGTGCATGCAGACTTTGTTTTGGAACAGGGTAGGTATGCCAGCTGATCACATCAAGAAAACAAAAGGAAAGCTTGGGGAATGAAGATGGTTTTCATGGAAGCCTGAGAAGTAACTGAGCGATACAGGTAGCTTTGCTATCCATTCCCTGTCTTTCATGTGCCCAACATCTGAGGCATACTCTGAAGGTAGCTTCACTTCACTTCTGATGGTAACTTCACTTGACCAATACACCACCCTGATGGCTGGAGTGTTTGCAACAGTTAATCACTACACACTGACCTAACCTCCACTCACTTTTCTAGCATGGACAACTGCTTTGACATTCTTTTTCAGTAGCCTCATTTGATAACTTATGTTTTTACACTTCTTTATGTATTTTTTTAATCTAATGTTAGAACTCAGAGTTCTGACTTCCATTCCTTTTTGGTATTGCTATGATCTTCTCTTGAGCATCTCAGGTTCAGATTAAGGTGAAGCCCTCTCCAGAGGTAGTAACAGGATCTGGTACAGCCTTCTCAAACTCTTGCTGAAGGACTGGAGCATGTCAGGCAGGCTATTTGCTATTCTCAAAAGAGAATATTCTCAAAAGGATCAAGCAAAACAGGCTTAATTTTCTAGTACCTGTCCCCAAGAGGGGTGAGTGCTGCTTTGCTTGGGCACAGTGGAACTGTTTCATTTATAGCACTGTCATATACACAATGGTTGAGTACTTAATTAAACCGTATTCATCTTATATTATGATATTACAGTATATTAAAACAGTGATAGACAACTAAGAAAAAATTGTTTTTAATCTAAGGAGTTTGGTTAGACTCAACTTTTCCTACCAGTTGAGGATACACCTGAATAAAGAGGACCTATTGAAAGAAGTTCGTCTGTGCTTGTGATGCCACACCTCCCCATTTTCATATACACAATAGCTAACAGCAATGAAGGATGAAAAAAAGATGCCAGATGTTTGTCCCAGCCCACTGATTTGAAGAAAAATTTGCAAGGAATGTTGACATTTTGGCATTCAGGACATTGTTCTGATGGAGGCCTAAGTGGTGAAATGTCAACATTCTTCACTCTCTCTTATTAAAATATTTGCTGTAATGTGTAAATAAAGACTAGAGAGTTTTTCTTCACATCACTGTGCTGACACATCTGGATGTGTGTTTATATTGGTCTGCATCACAAGAAAGTCCTTCAAAGCAACCTGTTTTTTTTTTTTAATGGAACCTTTGCAAAGTATGTGTGATGTTTTTCTAAGTAAGATTTTTTGTTTGCTTGTTTGAATAATCTTAAATATTTAATGAAAAGAAGACTACTTGGAAAAACCCTTAATTGAATCCTTAGAGCACTTAGCATCACCCCTGTTCATACTTTACGTAAAGTAGCATGCACCAAAAATATTTGGTTTGTTTTATCATGAGTGATACAAATGATATATAAAAATGATAGAGCTGCTGGGTTACTACCATTGTTGTGGTAATAAAACCATCAGAGTGAAAACATCTTCATGTGATGTAATTAGTCACTGCTTTACATCTAATTATTCCATTCAAAAAGTAATACTGCATATGATATTACAAAATGATAAGTTAAATTTCAATTTAAAACCCCACAATACCCCCTGAAGGGAAAGGAGAACATAGCTGGAACATAATTTTAAATGAACAGGAATCATCCAGATCTCTAGTGCTTTCAGTGTAAATTTACAGAAGAAAGGGATTATGAGCAGGAAATGATGTAAAGAGTGAGGACCTAGTACTGGGTAGGAAAAAGGTAACATAAAATAATGAAAACAATTCCAGCATTCAAAATAGTTAGGTGCTTAGCAGAGCATACAACCAGCCACAAAAAGGAAAAGATAAACATAAGTCTAGATATTAAAGAGGTGGAAACCATAAATAGTCACTTAACACCAGTGAGTAAAAGTGGTTTTCCATTTCCTTTATTTCAACAGTAAATATTCGTACCTACAATCTAGGTCAGATGAAAAGGGACACAAGCAGAGGAATGCCACACAAGACACCATCCCTCCAGATCTCACAACACTTTGACAGCAGCTGACATGACAGCTTTTCTTCTTTCCTTAATTAACACTACACTGGGACAGCAGTAAGAGGCTGCCTAAAGCAATCACTTCATAACTTTTGTCAGAGTCTAGAGATACACAGGACATGGCAAACTCAACCTGGGAAGATCAATATTAAACCAAGTTATGTTTTCTTCTCCCTTTGTACTTCTCTTGCAGTGATACTTATAAAACTGTATTTCACTAGACAACAGGTGACCATCCACATTAAGACAGCCTAGAAAAATTATTACAAATAGTTTGTTAAAGATGCATATTCTAGTGCAGTGGTTCCCAGACTTGTTCCGCCGCTTGTGCAGGGAAAGCCCCTGGCGGCCTGGGCCAGTTTATTTACCTGCTGCGTCAGCAGGTTCAGCCAATCAGGGCTCCCAGTGGCCACAGTTCACTGCTCCAGGCCTTGCTCTCCAGAAGGCAGCTGGAGGAAGAGGAGGTGGTAGTGGTGGTTTTGCTACCAGTACCCACCTTATAACTTTTATCCCAGTGGTTACAGCACTCAACTGGGATGTGGAAGATCCAGGTTCAGTTTTCCTACTCCCTGGCAGAGGCAGAGAAAAGTGAGACACCCCTGTTCAAATCCTAGCAGGAAAGTGCACTGAACTCTGAGCTAACAGTTATAAGTGTGTAGTGGTTACACCACTACCATCTCCTCTTCCTGATGATTTGTGTAAAGCAAGGCGAGTCCCTAACTCATTCCTTCAAGAAACACCTTAGGTGCCTAAGCCACCTGACTTCAGGTCTGTCTTCCCCTGGTTCATGGATCACTCTGAGCTTTAGGCAGGAGATAGGCATCTGGATGCCTAGAAGGAGGCAGCAACACAAATGACCAGAGGCCAAAACTGAGGCACCTAGGGAACTTTTACATGGAAAATGTAGGCACCAGATGAGTTGAGGTGCCTACAGAGTTCAGTGGGAATTTTGTGGATTGCAGTGGAGTCTAAAATTGGGGCTTAGTTACCTAACTCTTGGGTTTAGGTGCTTAAGTATCTTATTGGAACGTACCCTCAGTACTTCACAGAATATATTTGACAATTTGCAGGATCAGGCCCAAAGGTTGCGGCTATTCACTTGGCAGGCTTGGGCTTCATTATGAACTTAAAAGCGTTTGAGAGGGAGAGTACTAAATCTATATTTCCCTTGATAAATATACATTTCACTTGTTAGCATCACTGACAGTTATGCATGTGCATTTAAAAAAAGGGTATATAGTTACCTAAAGCTGCAAATCTAAAAACATAGTAGTAGACTTCCACTGATTCATAATGAAATCCATTAGTATACAAAGAATGGAGACAGCTGAATTGCTGAAGTCATAGATAACATTCAGCATGAGATCACTGCATCATGCACAATTGCATTCCTAGCTTGTTTGGTTCTGTGTCTTTGGAGCAAGCTTGTATGTTTTGGGCTAAAATGGTTTAGTATGAAGCATAGCAAGGAGAAAAAAACATCAATATTTTCCAGAGCTGTGACATACATCTTTTGCCTCCAGAAATTAGATCACCCAAACATAACACAGACCATCAGTTCTGAGGTACAGGAAATAAGGTAGTCAAAAAAACCTAACATGCTGGCAGACTGCTAAATAGAGCAGGAAAAACATTTATAAGACAACCCAGGATTTGAAAGGCAGTAGCTTTCCTAAATCAGTTTTACCTATGTCATTCCTAAGTGTACAGTAAAATAATCAGAGACACAGAAAGAAACAGAGAAAGGTGGAGCTAGAGAGGAAATCAAAACATTTAGTTTTTTTCCCATTTATTTTATATTAAAATGAAGATAACTCAAGAAGGGAGTCCAAGGAAAGAAACCTTGATTTTGTGCTCAAAATCAAGTAAAACAGTACAGCTAAAAGTTTTAGCAAAAGATTTATAGTACCAATCTCTCCAAAGAAGTGAAATATTTTAGAAAGATAGAAAGTAAAGCCACAGGAGAAGACAGGTACTGACTTATTTAAAAAACTTCTCGCATCTGGATGTGTGAAAACCTCTTCACCGTCCTAAGAGGTCACCAATTGATTTGTGAGTCTTTTCCCACCCTGGCAAGACAGATATGTCCCAGTGGACTTGATACATTTGCAACTGAAAGGTAAATGATGGCAGACATGGAGTCCATGTCATCATGTTAGTCCTCTGAAGCTGCTAATACTAGATCCGTTACCAGGTGGCTGTCACGAACACCAATAACACAGCTGAACAAAACCAAAGTCCCGTTACTTCTCTGAACTAGTCAATGTCCACTGAATGATCTTTGAAAAGAGAAAAGATAAGAACTTAAACACTTACAGCTGGTGTTACTAGGGAAATACCAAGCTGAACTGAATCACCTTTTCTTAGATGTTCTTGTACTAATATGTGATGGGTACAGAATACATTCAACTTAGATTTTTGGAAGGTGGTGGAGGAACGGAGTGAAAGCTTTGGCTTAAGCTCAGACTGTCAGAGGGGAGATGTGCCAGTGGACTACTACTACTAGTACTCTATTTTTCCGCAGGCCCATATGACTGTTCTGTCTGCTCCTTTTAGTCCACCCCAGTTTACCCCCCATTCAAAAATGTCTGTTCTTGGTTACTTGGCATTTACCAAACAAATCTCTGTCAGATGCGTATGACTCTGGGATGATCCATCTGCCTTATATACCAGTTGCTGTAGTTAGGGGAAAATGAGAGAGAGAGCAAGTTCGCAGTGCAATAAAGACAAGTTTTTATTCCTTTTTAGTCAGAAGATTGCTACTAGAGGGGATAATGTATAATTCCAGTTTAGCTTTCAACACTGAATTTGCGACTAATTCGGGTTGCTTATTACCAAAGTGTTTAAAAAAAATAAAACCTGAGCTTGTGGATTGTTGTTACATCTATGCCCTGGATACAAATAGGTTTCTCTTGTGCTCGACAGAAACAGATTGAGTAAGGTGCTGAACTGTATTACCCCACTCCAAGACACAACTGTGTATCCTAAAACACAGTCTCTCCCCATACCTCTCCAATGAGCAGAAGTACATACACTTCATTATCCTTTTGCATATGGAGGAATGTCTAGAAATGCCCATTTCCTCCCCATCTCTTTTGGGACGGATTGTATTCCCAGGAGTAATCCCTGCACTTCATTTCTATTGTGCATGGCCTCAGCAAGACAGACGCAAGGGCAGGAGGAAGGCTTCTTGCATTAATCAATGAGGCACTACTGCCTCCCTCCCACACACTAGCACCACACAAAATCCAACTGTTACTTGGGGAGTAAAAATAGTGATAACCTTGATGTTGTGGGCCGGGATCATTTTTGGCAGTCCAGCCCATCTCCTCAGACACAGACCTAAACCATCAAGTTCTAATACAGGAGTAGACTCATGTTTTTCTCAAGTTCAGGTCATGATTCAAACTGGAATTTTGCATCAGCCTATTAGAGAAATGAAGGCCCAACCATGAAGCTCAACTTCACACCAAACATGCTCCAATGTGCTTAGATCGGGGTTTTTGGTGTGAGTCAATCGCTGGATAGCGCAGCTGTAATCAATTTTCTTCCTTTTAACCCTTCGGGGAGGATAGATAGGACAGAGCTGTGCCAGACTGCAGAGCTCTGAATATTAGGACAGGCAAATACAAAGGAGCTGACATTTGCATTATCTATTGAAATCATCAAGAGGCCATAATTTACAGTAGGACAGATTTATCAATTTTTTAATGTTAATAATTTAGGATGAATTCCCATAACTACAACTTCTTATGTTTATTATTATTATGGGCTAAAACAAACCTTTCATGTATCCTGACATAAACGAAGCTTTGTCTCAAGCTATTGCTGCTTGCTCCAAACATAAGGAAAGCCCCCTTAACCTCAGCAAGACTCTGATTTGCAGCTGCTTTGGTGTTCTAAGTTCAGAGCAGCAAGCAATTACTGAATTCACACCCTTTTACTGTGTGCAATTTGCTTATTGAGCTTATAGATTCATAGATTCGTAGATACTAAAGTCAGAAGGGACCATTATGATCATCTAGTCTGACCTCCTGCACAACGCAGGCCACAGAATCTCACCCACCCACTCCTGTGAAAAACCTCTCACCTATGTCTGAGCTATTGAAGTCCTCAAATCGTGGTTTAAAGACTTCAAGGAGCAGAGAATCCTCCAGCAAGTGACCCATGCCCCATGTTACAGAGGAAGGCAAAAAACCTCCAGGGCCTCTTCCAATCTGCCCTGGTGGAAAATTCCTTCCCGTCCCCAAATATGGCGATCAGCTAAACCCTGAGCATATGGGCAAGATTCACCAGCCAGATACTACAGAAAATTCTTTCCTGGGTAACTCAGATCCCAACCCATCTAACATCCCATCACAGGCCATTAGGCCTATTTACCATGAATATTTAAAGATCAATTAATTACCAAAATCATGTTATCCCATCATACCATCTTCTCCATAAACTTATCGAGTTTAATCTTAAAGCCAGATAGGTCTTTTGCCCCCACTGCTTCCCTTGGAAGGCTATTCCAAAACTTCACTCCTCTGATGGTTAGAAACCTTCGTCTAATTTCAAGTCTAAACTTCCTGGTGGCCAGTTTATATCCATTTTTTCTTGTGTCCACATTGGTACTGAGCTTAAATAATTCCTCTCCCTCTCCGGTATTTATCCCTCTGATATATTTATAGAGAGCAATCATATCTCCCCTCAACCTTCTTTTAGTTAGGCTAAACAAGCCAAGCTCCTTGAGTCTCCTTTCATGAGACAAGTTTTCCATTCCTCGGATCGTCCTAGTAGCCCTTCTCTGTACCTGTTCCAGTTTGAATTCATCCTTCTTAAACATGGGAGACCAGAACTGCACACAGTATTCCAGGTGAGGTCTCACCAGTGCCTTGTATAAAGGTACTAAAACCTCCTTATCCCTACTGGAAATAGCTCTCCTGAGGCATCCCAAGACCGCATTAGCTTTTTTCACAGCCATATCACATTGGCGGCTCATAGTCATCCTATGATCAACCAATACTCCAAGGTCCTTTTCCTCCTCCGTTACTTCTAATTGATGCGTCCCCAGCTTATAACTAAAATTCTTGTTATTAATCCCTACATGCATAACCTTACACTTCTCACTATTAAATGTCATCCTATTACTATTACTCCAGTTTACAAGGTCATCCAGATCCTCCTGTATGATATCCCGGTCCTTCTCTAAACTGGCAATACCTCCCAGCTTTGTATCATCCGCAAACTTTATTAGCACACTCCCACTTTTTGTGCTGAGGTCAGTAATAAAAAGATTAAATAAGACTGGTCCCAAAACTGATCCTTGAGGAACTCCACTGGTAACCTCCCTCCAGCCTGACAGTTCACCTTTGAGTAGGACCCATTGTAGTCTCCCCTTTAACCAATTCCTTATCCATCTTTCAATTTTCATATTGATCCCCATCTTTTCCAGTTTAACTAATAATTCCCCATGTGGCACGGTATCAAACACCTTACTGAAATCTAGGTAAATTAGATCCACTGTGTTTCCTTTGTCTAAAAAATCTGTTACTTTCTCAAAGAAGGAGATCAAGTTGGTTTGGCACGATCTACCTTTTGTAAAACCATGTTGAATTTTGTCCCATTTACCTCAATGTCCTTAACTACTTTCTCCTTCAAAATTTTTTCCAAGACCTTGCATACTACCGATGTCAGCTAACAGGCCTGTTGGTACCCAGATCACTATTTTTCCCTTTCTTAAAAATAGGAACTGTGTTAGCAATTCTCCAATCATACGGTACAACCCCTGAGTTTACAGATTCATTAAAAATTCTTGCCAATGGGCTTGCAATTTCGGGTGCCAATTCCTTTAATATTCTTGGATGAAGGTTATCTGGGCCCCCCGATTTAGTTCCATTAAGCTGTTTGAGTTTCGCTTCTACATCAGATATGGTAATATCTACCTTCATATCCTCATTCCCATTTGTCATGCTACCATTATCCCTAAGATCCTCTTTAGCCTTATTAAAGACTGAGGCAAAGTATTTGTTTAGATATTGGGCCATGCCTAGATTATCCTTGACCTCCACTCCATCCTCAGTGTTTAGCAGTTCCACTTCTTCTTTCTTTGTTTTCTTCTTATTTATATGGCTATAGAACCTTTGACTATTGGTTTTAATTCCCTTTGCAAGGTCCAACTCTACTTGACTTTTAGCCTGTCTCACTTTATCCCTACATGTTCTGACCTCAATAAGGTAGCTTTCCTTGCTGATCCCTCCCATCTTCCACTCCCTGTATGCTTTCTGTTTTTTCTTAATCACCTCTCTGACATGCTTGCTCATCCAGCTTGGTCTACAACTCCTGCCTATGAATTTTCCCCCCTTTCT
Organism: Chelonia mydas; assembly: GCF_015237465.2. Taxonomy (NCBI): domain Eukaryota; kingdom Metazoa; phylum Chordata; order Testudines; family Cheloniidae; genus Chelonia; species Chelonia mydas. Next base: position 79,707,177 of record NC_051245.2, read on the forward strand.
TGGGATGCAGGCTTCCGATAACTTCTGCATCTTTGATTTAAAGTAATCGCAGGCCTCCTCTACCTTTAGAACCATAAGTTCTTCAGTCCAATTGACTTCCCTAACTAATTTCCTTAATTTTTGAAAGTCAGCCCTTTTGAAATCAAAAAACCTAGTTGCAGATTTATTTTTGTTAATCCTTCCGTTCAGTTTGAACTGAATTAGCTCATGATCACTTGAACCAAGATTGTCCCCTACAACCATTTCTTCTATGAGGTCCTCACTACTCACCAAAACCAAATCTAGAATGGCATCCCCTCTAGTCGGTTCAGCAACTACTTGATGAAGGAATCCATCAGCTATCGCATCTAGGAAAATCTGAGCCCTATTATTATTACTAGCACTCGTCGTCCAGTCTATATCTGGGAAGTTAAAGTCTCCCATGATCATGCAGTTTCCATTAGTATTTACTTTATTAAAAACATTAAAAAGGGCTCTATCCATATCCAAATTAGATCCCAGAGGTCTATAGCACACCCCAAGCACTATCCCAGGGGAGGCTCTAATAGTTTTCTTCCCCAATGTAATTTTTGCCCAGACGGACTCTGTCTTATCCATTCCATCGCTTCATATTTCTTTACATTCTACCTCCTTAAGCGACTTCCCCAGCCTAGCATAGTCTCCCTTAATACTTCCCAGTGAGAATCTAGCTGTATCATTTGTTCCCACATGAAGGATAATTAGGGGATTCTTTCCTGCTCCCTTTAGGATTCTTTTCAACCTCAGGTCTACATCCTGTATCTTAGCACCTGGAAGACAGCATACGCTTCTATTCTCTGAATCAGCTCTGGTTACAGGCCTGTCTATTCTTCTCAGTAAAGAGTCCCCGATCACGTAGACCTGCCTTTTCCTGGTGACGGTGCTATTCTCCAGTCTATCCCCGTTCCCTCTGGCTGCAAGTTCTTTCCATTCCTATTCTCCCTTGTAATCCTCTTCAACCCATCCTGTATCCTCCTGGGGCTTGTATTTGGTGTAGTCTCCATTGACTCTTCCCCTTTTCCTATAGGACTAGCCGCTCTTCTCTCTTCCTTGCCCTTCCACCTTCACTGACTACCTGCTGAGCCCCTTCTTCATTTTCCAACTCGGCAAACCTCTTCTTGAGCTCTATTTCTCCTTCACTAGCTTGTCTTTTCCTCTGCCTGGTTCTTTTAGTCACATGCTTCCACTGACCACTTTCCTCACCCAGTCTCCCCTCAGAATTCCCCAGTCCTGCTTCCATCTGCAAGTCTGAGCTTTTCCCTTCAGATACCTCATGTCTTTGCTCCATAATCTGCTCAAACCCCTTCCTAAACTCAACCAGACTTTCCACCTGCATCTCCAAACCTCGGATCTTTTCCTCCATCAGCTCTATCAGACGGCATTTCATGCAGACAAAACTTTTACCAGGTACCCCCTCCAGGATCATGTACATACCGCAGCTTCCACATCCAGTCATCCTCATTGTGTCTTCCATTGCATGGGTCACTCCCACTGCTGCCTCTGTATCTGTCATAGCCTTCCCACCTAAATCCTGTTAATCTGGGAAACACAAACCACACCCAAAACACCACCACCCACAGCAAAAACAAATCCCAAACAAGCACCACAATACAAACTCCCCTTTCAAACTCCCCCTGAAACTCCCCTGTTTACAGCTTTGTTTGCTGGCTCCTGTGCCGCTGCAGCTTGTTATGCTTATGGAGGATATAAAAAGAGAAACATCTGAGGGCTGTTAACTTTATACACATCCCATAGCACTAACACCACAGTTCACCAGCTTCAGAAAAAAAAAAGATTAATTTTGATATTTTAAGTGGATTAAAAATAAATCAAAATATTGTCTTGTGACATGTCAAAGGAGCCATGACTGAGCAAAAAATCAACAAATCAAGGGTCAGCATAGAAATTAGTGAGCTACAAAAAGCCCTTTCCCCCTTCATTTAAACTAAGCAACCCTTTGTTTTAATTTACTAAACTCAGGGTGTAAAAGGCCAGATGTTAAAGTAGAAAGACTTGTCATGGTCATAGCTAGAATTTCTCTACATGAAAAAACGGTTTTCATGAAAACAAAGTTCAACAACTATAAACAGGGCTGAATTTAGGGAAAATGGCACCCTGGGCAGACTGCCCCACCTAGGAGCTGGTCCACCCCACCTACCCTCTCTGCTGATCCAGGACACCATGGCAACACCCTGCAACTTCAGCCCCTCCTCCGGGTGGGGGCTAGCCTGACCCACCTGCCCCCTCTGCTGAGCCAGGACACCACGCAGAGCATGATGCACCCTGCAACTTCAGCCCTTCCCCCAGCTGGGAGCCAGCCCACTCCACCCATCCCCTCCACTGAGCTGGGACATAGCATGGGCCATAGCACCCCAGGTGGTCATTCACCCCTAAGGCTGGCCCTGTCTGTAAACTCTTTGAAATAGGGACCATCTTTTCATTCTATGTTTGTACAGCACTCAGCATGATAGGAACTTGTCCATGACTAGGCCCTAGCACAATGCAAAGTAATAATATAATAAAGATGGTCCAAAATAGTTTAGCAAAGCCTACACTTAGTCAATGACTTTAAACATAATCCCAAATTCAATATGTTTCTAGATTCAATTAACACAAAGCTATCAATGCATTCAAACTTACTCATTTTATAGTCTCTGTTGATGGAATCATTTACTACAGCTGTACCCAGCCATATTACCCCTTGTGGCTGGGCTTTCTGGAAAATAAGGGCATACAGATGTGTAATGTTCCTTGCTGAGGGAGAAAGTGGTTAATCCTCCCTTTACCAAACTATGTACAGAATCTGTAACCCTCATAAAATGTGTAACATTTAATCCAAAAATACAGATTGTATTACCATTCCTATTTGAAATATAGCCCATGTGAAAGATTTCTCATTGGCTTATTCATTGCTGACTATAGTATATTTTGTTTCCCCTCCCTCCTGAGACACTTCATATGGCATTTTAATGCACTTGACACACATGTATATACATTTTTGTAAATTAGTAATGTGCTGTTGGAATCTGACTGGATGGCTCTTTATTAGGCATATGTATATGGATACATGCAACGTTCAGCATTTATACTTCATATGCATGGAAAAATTAACTTCCTAGCGTATTTTTTTATAAATTGGATAATTGTTATAATCTGAAAAATGATTATATAAAAATGGCTCTGCTTTTCAGAATATTGACTTCGTCAAGTAAATATGTAGCTATGTTGGTAACTCCACAGTTAATGGACAAATCCTGCAGACTTTATCCTGGGAAACACTTATTAGTTTTCCAATAATTTATCTTAAAAGAACAGTTTAGAATATAAACCTAGATTTCATTTATTAGAAACTCACAAGGCTTCCTAAAGGAGATCCCAGAGCACTATAGTCTTGATTCAACAGTGGTTTAAACTGACTTCTGAAGGCTTTGGATCAGGCCGCAGAAACGTAGGAAAAACATGGTAGAATTTCATTACTCTTACTGTAGAGCAGATAGCTAAACTATGTGAGAGTTTGTTTTTTAAATGCTGCAATTGGGAGACATCTCTGAATTCCAGACCATGATCTGAGACAAAGTTAGAAGAATTCAAAATTAGAAAAAAAAGCTAAGGAAGTTCAAAGAGAAATAAAAGAATCGGAACCAAATTGGACTTTATTTGCAAGCTGTAAGCCAAAGGAAGAAAGCTTCACTGCCATTTACTGTGAATGATACCAGATTCTTGGCTTATCTCCTAGTTTCCAGACAGTGGAAGGTAAGGACGAATATTTTCTTTGCTTGACTATGTGTCTTTTTGAAAGCTAGCAACACTGGGTACTAACTTTAAATTAATATTGTTGACTATACAAAGTGGAGTATCTACAGAGGTTAATTGATTCTGGACTGTGTGGTTAAATAATTGGTGTCCTGGTTGCTGTTTACTCTGGCTTCCTTGGTTAAATAATTGTTGTGACTTTTAGCTGTTAGCTATTTAAAAAATTAATTCTGGTTTTATTTTTGTATGCTTGCTTGCTCCCCATGAATAACCGACATGTCTCCAGGATGGACATGTAGGCCAAAATTTCAAAATATGGCCTCTGTATGCATGTATACACTTTGCATAAAATAAATAAATAGCTACATATGCAACATTTTGCAAACAACCACATTTGGAGAAATGACAGCATTTACATATACAAAATATAACTGTGCACAAATGGAGTGCAGATGGCATTAGCAAATGCAGGTGGCAATGAACTAAGTAGGGCTGTCAAACAATTAAAAAATAATCACAATTAATCACAAGATTATAAAAAAGTTACAATTAACCACAATTTAAATCAAATTTAACCAAACTTGTTTGACTTAGCACTCGGCTGAACAAGAAATAGAACTGAGTGGACTTGTTGGCTCTAAAGTTTTACATTGTTTTGTTTTTGAATGCAGTTATATAAAAAAAATTCTACATTTGTAAATTGCACTTTCATGATAAAGAGATTACACTATAGTACTTGTCTGAGGTGAATTGAAAAATACTAGTTTATCTTTTTACAGTGCAAATATTTGTAATAAAAATAATATAAAGTGAGCACTGTACACTTTGTATTCGGTTTTGTAATTGAAATCAATATATTTGAAAATGTAGGAAAAACACCCAAAAATATTTATAATAAATTTTAAATTGGTATTCTATTATTGTTTAATAGTGCAATTTAAACTGATTATTCACAACTAATTTTTTAAATCTAGTTAAGTTGTTTTGCATTAATTGCCTGAGTTAACTGCGATTAATTGATAGCCCTAGAACTAAGCATTACTGAGCACAAGCTTTGTGTTTGCCTAGTAGTTGTGCATTCATAAGTTAACACTGAGTTGAGGCTGCTTCGAAAGTTTGTCCTGTGTTTCCTGGTGGTGGTCGGGGACTCCCTCGTTAGGGGGACTGAGTCATCTATCTGCCATCCCGACCAGGAAAACCGAGAAGCGTGCTGCTTGCCAGGAGCTAGGATTCACGATGTGACGGAGAGACTGCCGAGACTCATCAAGCCCTCGGATCGCTACCCCTTCCTGCTTCTCCATGTGGGCACCAATGATACTGCCAAGAATGACTTTGAGCAGATCACTGCAGACTACGTGGCTCTGGAAAGAAAGATAAAGGAGTTTGAGGCGCAAGTGGTGTTCTCGTCCATCCTCCCTGTGGAAGGAAAAGGCCCGGGTAGAGACTGTTGAATCATGGAAGTCAATGAATGGCTACGCAGGTGGTGTCAGAGAGAAGGCTTTGGATTCTTTGACCATGGGATGGTGTTCCAAGAAGGAGTGCTAGGCAGAGACAGGCTCCACCTAACGAAGAGAGGGAAGTGCATCTTCGTAAGCAGGCTGGCTAACCTAGTGAGGAGGACTTCAGACTAGGTTCACTGGGGGAAGAAGACCAAAGCCCTGAGGTAAGTGGGGAAGTGGAATACTGGGAGGAAGCACGAGCAGGAGAGCACAAGACGGGAGGACTCCTGCCTCATACTGAGAAAGCAGGACAATCAGTGAGTTATCTTAAGTGCCTATACACAAATGCAAGAAGCCTGGGAAACAAGCAGGGAGAACTGGAAGTCCTGGCACAGTCAAGGAATTATGATGTGATTGGAATAACAGAGACTTGGTGGGATAATTCACATGACTGGAGTACTGTCATGGACGGATATAAACTGTTCAGGAAGGACAGGCAGGGCAGAAAAGGTGGGGAAGTTGCATTGTATATAAGAGAGCAGTATGACTGCTCAGAGCTCCAGTATGAAACCTGAGAGTCTCTGGATTAAGTTTAGAAGTGTGAGCAACAAGGGTGATATCGTGGTGGGAGTCTGCTATAGACCACCAGACCAGGGGGATGAGGTGGACGAGGCTTTCTTCCAGCAACTAACAGAAGTTATGAGATCAAGGGCCCTGGTTCTCATGGGGGACTTCAATCACCCCGATATCTGCTGGGAGAGCAATATAGCAGTGCACAGACAATCCAGGAAGTTTTTGGGAAGTGTAGGGGACAATTTCCTGGTGCAAGTGCTGGAGGAACCAACTAGGGGAAGAGCTCTTCTTGACCTGCTGCTCACAAACCAGGAAGAATTAGTAGGGGAAGCAAAAGTGGATGGGAACCTGGAAGTCAGTGACCATGAGATGGTCGAGTTCAGGATCCGGACACAAGGAAGAAAGGAGAGCAGCAGAATATGGACCCTGGACTTCAGAAAAGCAGACTTTGACTCCCTCAGAAAACTGATGGGCACGATCCCCTGGGAGAATAACATGAGGGGGAAAGGAGTCCAGGAGAGCTGGCTGTTTTTTAAAGAATCCTTATTGAGGTTGCAGGAACAAACCATCCTGATGTGTAGAAAGAATAGTAAATATGGCAGGCGACCAGCTTGGCTTAACAGTGAAATCCTTGCTGATCTTAAACACAAAAAAGAAGCTGACAAGAAGTGGAAGATTGGACAAATGACCAGGGAGGAGTATAAAAATATTGCTTGGGGATGCAGGAGTGAAATCAGGAAAGCCAAATCACACTTGGAGTTGCAGCTAGCAAGAGATGTTAAGAATAACAAGAAGGGTTTCTTTGGGTATGTTAGCAACAAGAAAAAGGTCAAGGGAAGTGTGGGCCTCTTACTGAATGAGGGAGGCACATCCTAGTGACAGAGGATGTGGAAAAAGCTAATGTACTCAATGCTTTTTTTGCCTCTGTCTTCACGAACAAGGTCAGCTCCCAGACTACTGCACTGGGCAGCACAGCATGGAGAGGAGGTGACCAGCCCTCTGTGGAGAAAGAAGTGGTTCAGGACTATTTAGAAAAGCTGGATGAGCACAAGTCCATGGGGCCGGATGCGTTGCATCCGAGAGTGCTAAAGGAGTTGGCGGATGTGATTGCAGAGCCATTGGCCATTATCTTTGAAAACTCATGGCGATCCGGGAAAGTCCCGGACGACTGGAAAAAGGCTAATGTAGTGCAAATCTTTTAAAAAGGGAAGGAAGAGGATCTGGGGAACTACAGGCCAGTCGGCCTCAACTCAGTCTCTGGAAAAATCATGGAGCAGGTCCTCAAGGAGTCAATTCTGACGCACTTAGAGGAGAGGAAAGTGATCAGGAACAGTCAGCATGGATTCACCAAGGGCAAGTCATGCCTGACTAACCTAATTGCCTTCTATGATGAGATAACTGGCTCTGTGGATGAGGGGAAAGTAGTGGACATGTTATTCCTTGACTTTAATAAAGCTTTTGATACAGTGTCCCACAGTATTCTTACCAGCAAGTTAAAGACATATGAGCTGGATGAATGGACTGTAAGGTGGATAGAAAGCTGGCTAGATCGTCAGGCTCAATGGGTAGTGATCAATGGCTCCATGTCTAGTTGGCAGCCGGTATCAAGCGGAGTGCCCCATGGGTTGGTCCTGGGGCTGGTTTTGTTCAATATTTTCATTAATGATCTGGAGGATGGCGTGGACTGCACCCTCAGCAAGTCTGCAGATGACACTAAACTGGGAGGAGTGTAGATACGCTGGAGGGTAGGGATAGGATACAGAGGGACCTAGACAAATGAGAGGATTGGGCCAAAAGAAATCTGATGAGGTTCAACAAGGACAAGTGCAGAGTGCTGCACTTAGGATGGAAGAATCCCATGCACCGCTACAGACTAGGGACCGAGTGGCTAGGCAGCAGTTCTGCAGAAAAGGACCTAGGGATTACAGTGGACGAGAAGCTGGATATGAGTCAACAGTGTGCCCTTGTTGCCAAGAAGGATAATGGCATTTTGGGCTGTATAAGTAGGGGCATTGCCAGCAGATCGAGGGACGTGATCATTCCCCTCTATTCAGCATTGGTGAGGCCTCATCTAGAGTATTGTGTCCAGTTTTGGGCTCCACACTACAAGAAGGATGCAGAAATATTGGAAAGAGTCCAGTGGAGGGCCACAAAAATGATTAGGGGGCTGGAGTGCAAGATTTATGAGGAGAGGCTGAGGGAACTGGGATTATTTAGTCTGCAGAAGAGAAGAATGAGGGGGGATTTGATAGCTGCTTTCAACTACCTGAAAGGGGGTTCCAGAGAGGATGGATCTAGACTGTTCTCAGTGGTGGCAGATGAAAGAACAAAGAGTAATGGTCTCAACTTGCAGTGGGGGAGGTTTATGTTGGATATTAGGAAAAACTTTTTCACTAGGAGGGTGATAAAGCACTGGAATGGGTTACTTAGGGAGGTGGTAGAATCTCCTTCCTTAGAGTTTTTAAGGTCAGGCTTGACAAAGTCCTGGCTGGGATGATTTAATGGGGGATTGGTCCTGCTTTGAGCAGGGGGTTGGACTAGATGACCTCCTGAGGTCCCTTCCAACCCTGATATTCTATGATTCTATGATACAGGGCCTCACTATTACAGCTCAATCCCACTTCCTTCATGGGAATTCCCCCCCCCCTCCTTCTTCATTATGTATTTGGGATACATACCAGATTTTAACTTTCTTACCCCCAACTGATTCAGCTGTAGAGCTGTTGGAATAAGGTTGAAATATTAGAATAGTATACTTTTCCACTCATACTTAAAATGGATGAAGTATATTCTTTCTAACTTCATAAAAAACAAACAAAAAACCCCCAAAACTCAAGCAGACATTGGAGCTGGGAAAATTTCTGTCCAAAAGATGAAAAAAAGGTTTATAGTGGAGATGTTTATGCTATCTAAACTTATAGCGGCAACTACCTATTCTCCAAGAACTCTCCGATTATGTTATATATTTCAGATATGACAGGAGCCATTACATTAAACTAGCCTCAAAAAAGAATGTGTTATTTAGTTACTAGTCAAATTGTTTCTTAGATACTCTGGCTGTTGTCAATATATGAACATCTCAAAATCAAACCATTTTTATGTTTGCAAATCTGTCAGACTATGTATTGACTTTTCCAAGGTGCAACACTTACACTATACAGTACTATAAAGAAATTCTCTATTCTGTCACAAAATTAATGAATCACTGCCTTCTCCTGGTTAATCACAAATTTGCAAATAACTGTTCTGCTGATGTAAGAAGAAACGTTGCACAGTGTATCTGATCTTCTGGGGTTAAAGACAGAGTGTATCTATATGTGAATTTTTGTCTTTGTATCTGGATGAAGTATTATTGTACAATGCAGAATGTGTTAAGTTGTACATAGTGGTAAAAGACATGGTAATACAAAAGCTTGAGATGCTATATGGCACTATTAAAAAATGCACAAGGTCTATGAATATTTTCCAGGGTGATATAGTATTTTAAAAGTGGTCTTCCTATTTTCCAAATGAGTATGACATGCAGGAAGAGTTGTTTAACTGTGAGACACCTGGTACAAATGCAATTATTTTCTTTTTAAAAGGACATTGAGTATCTGATTATGCCATTTAGGCATAGCCTTCATCACCTCTAAGGTGGACTACAGCAAAGGCGCTGACTTCCCCTCTTTCCCATGGGTGCTCTACCTCTGCCCTGCCCCTGGCCCTGCCCCCACTCCACCCCTTCCATGAGGTCTCACCCCTGCCCCGCCCCTTCCCATCCCTTCCCCAAAGTCCCCGTCCCAACTCCGCCCCCTCCCTGGCAATATTCCAACTCCTTCCCCAAATCCCCGGCCCCGGCCCCGCCTCTTCCCCACTTCCTCCCCTGAGCTCGCCACATTCCCACTCCTCCCCCTCCCTCCCAGAGCTTGCTAAAGCTGTTTGGAGGTGGCCAGGTGGGAAACGGTGGGAGGTAGGTGGAGGAGTGGGGATGCAGCGCGGTAGGGGAGGCAGGCCACGACCCCCTTGTGGGGTGAGGAGGGAACCAGTTTTTAAGATTTTGGCAGCTCATCACTGCTTACAGTTATAGTTAACTTAAAATAATGTTTGTACTTTTTTGTTCATTGTTAGTACTATAATAATATAAATGAACTCAGTATTTTGCTGCATTTTGGATTAAAACTTCCCAGTCATCTGCCATGTTCAGGATATGATTGCTGACTAGTAGCCATCCAGTATGTGTTTTTGTTATTGATCTTGATATTCCATGGTATTCTCTCTCAAATGTTAAATTGCTCACAGATGTTGTGACTGTTTCTATTGTTAAGTTATGGTGAAAAAATGAATACATACATTAAAACAGGAGCAGCACTTATCTGTAGGCTATGTGAAGGAAATAGATGCATTACCGGTTTATAAATCACTTGAGAGATTCTAGAAATGTAAGTGTTATCCAAAAGTCTTCATATGCATTGAAAAAGTTATAAAAAACAACAGTTCAAATATATAAAGATGTAAAGCTACATTCTATCCTTAGTTACCCTGGTATGAATAAAAGCAGAATCCAGCCCATAGTCTCTTTAGACTACATTCAGTAGAAAAAGATTAGTTGCTAAGTAGCCAATTTAGGTGAAGTGTTTTGGATCAGTGATAATGCACTCTTTTACTAACATAATTTATTAAAAATTTATTATAAAAATTATCTTTCACTTAGCTATACATTCTTTCATAAACATGCCACTTAAAATGATTTTGTATGTGATGATAGAATGATTATTTGCATGCAAAAGGACAGAAAGAGTAACATTCTAATGCTGGCTATTGTCAAGGATGCGGGGGCCGGGGGGCCGACGGACTTTTTTCCATTATATTCGGTCCTGATTTTGTATCTTGGCTCAAGATACTACACCAGTGGTTCCCAAACTTGTTCTGCCCTTGTTCAGGGAAAGCCCCTGGCAGGCCGGGCCTGTTTGTTTACCTGCCGCGTCCGCAGGTTCGGCCGATCGCGGCTCCCAGTGGCCATGGTTCACTGCTCCAGGCCAATGGGAGCTGCTGGAAGTGGTGTGGGCCGAGGGGTGTACTGACCGCCACTTCCTGTGCTGATGGACCAGCAGGAGGAGTGGCCGGCCCATGCACTGCATCTTTGCCCCACCACCATCCTTGAACACCCAACCCCCATCGTCGGCCTCTGGACTGCACCCCCACCACTCACCACTGGTGGGCAGGTGGCTTGCAAGCAGGGATCCGGCCAGCGGCAGGACCTGCCAGTACTGATGGGCGGGTGAAAGACAGAAAATATGAGACAATTTGCCAGTTTTTAAGAAAAAGTCGGGACATCTGCAGGACGACTTAAATACAGGACTGTCCCTTGAATAAAAATACATCTGGTCACCCTATGTATGTTTATTAAAAATGAGCTGAAAGATACATGCATATCACCAAATTTTACACATTTATTTTCCAATTAGACAAGTTCAACTTACAATCCATTTGGAATGTTCACTTTCAGAAGCTGGAGTTCTGGCCCATTTTTTTGTGTCTATACAAAACAAATCCTTTAAATTCCTCCATACAACATTCCAGTATTCTTTTATCACACACTCAGAGTCAGAGATAAAGCTGGGGAAATACAGGCCTGAAGATTTGGGACTTGTTGAGAACAGGTATAAACATTTATATGTGCCTGCCCATGCACTCTTCCCTACAGTGTCACGTGGGAGTGGAGCTACTGGAGAATCTCCACTGTGGGATAAAATAAGCATATGCAGATTATCTGTGCATCTTTCTTGTGAAGTTATGAGCAGTTCCAGGAAGTATCTAACCTAATCCCAGAAACTAATCAAGAAATAATCAAAGTAATGGTGAAGAAATGCTGGTTTGGTGATATTGTCTACCATTTAGTGTTCATTGGTGTATTATGTATTATTTGTTGTAAGATTAAGTAAATTTCAGGGTGCATAGAGCTCTTCTAGAGGCATTTTTTACTGTTGCTTAAATCTATATAAACAAACTTAGTGTTTGATATATGAATCTGAACATTCCTTTGTTTTAATTTATACAGTTTTCTAAAGATGATTCTTGTGCCTAGTGGGGGACGAAAGTTTGAATCCCTTCGTGAGAATTGAAAATCAGTATATGTGATTTAAAAATACATTCCTACTGCTAACTAGTTAGATTTCTACTAAGCAAAAGCAGCATGCAGTGAAGACAGGTGAGCTGACTGAATATTGCAAAGACAAAACATTCATTTGAATTCTGCTTAGATGGTTAGTTTCACCATGTTTTATTTGTTGTTCATGGGCACTCATGTGAATACAACTGTATTTGCATGAATATTGTGGAGTAAACACAATTTCATTATTTTGGAGAGCCTGACTCACAATATCTGAATGCTTGGAGTAAGCCATACTATACGTATATACGTATTCACATCTGGGTATTTGTGTGTGTACAAGAGTCGTCAGTACTCATATTTATTACTTGCTCTTCTTTATTCACTATTCATTTTCCCTTGCACATTATTTCCTAGTTTAAAAAATAAACCGGGAGTAGAAATAATAGCATGTAAATTTGGTGGCCAATTACTTACCACAAATAAGTAATAGCAAGTAGTCAAAGTGAGAATAGCACATAGGTTGAAAATTGTTTGTCTAAACCATATGGCAATTGCTTAGGAATAAGAAATACATTCTCAAGAATCAGGATAGCTTACCATCAATTTATGTATAGAAGGAACATACTAAATCAATCAGATAGTGTATTCACAGTAACTAATGTTATCAGTTCTAGTAACTAAGCTACCAATGATTTATTTGAAATCTCTTATTTTTTGTTGGCAGTGCCTGGGTTAAAAAACAAAATTTTTAAAAAATGGAGGAATATTTCAAATATAGTCTGTGTAGCAGCTGTTCCAATTGTGAACTGGGAGAGACTTCTGCCTAGTCATTATTATTTTTCCACTTCACAAATTAAATTTAGGTAACTGGGCTGATCACCAGTGTTTTATGCTTCAAATGTTTAGGCCAATAATGCTCAGTCTGATGTTTAATTTCTAATGTCAATGTAAAATCCACAATATAATACATAAAAAGAAAAGGAGTACTTGTGGCACCTTAGAGAGTAACAAATTTAGCCATATAAAAATAAAATTTGTTAGTCTCTAAGGTGCCAAAAGTACTCCTTTTTGCGAATACAGACTAACACGGCTGCTACTCTGAAACCGGTCAATATAATACATAGAACTTTCATAGAATGAGTTAGACATGACCAATGTGAACTAGATCTTTTTACATCCCTCTGTGTATCAGATTCCTGCAAACCTAAGAGGTTTCAGAGAGGACAAAAATACCAATAATTTTTCTTTTAAAAAATAATACTCTTTGCCAGAGGACCAGTTTGGTAGGACAAATATAGATACATTTAATTTAAGAACCAAAAATATCAGGTTGGCCATGAATTAATAAAATGACAAAAGAATGACTTGATTAGTCTGTATTAGTTGCTAAAATGCCCACTCCTAGGCTCCAGGGACAATATCTCAGAGCTCATTAACTCTTAGGAATACCACATAGTTTTTTTCTGACAATGCAGCATATCAAATCTAGATAAATGCACAAGCAAAATGCCATTGAAGCATTAAGGAGAGAACCAGCAAGTAGAGTCTTGTGGAATTACAGAAGTGACTCAAATGCTAAGGCATTCTAGGCCTGATTTTGAGTCCCTTCCAACTAAAAATAAATAACTAAAAATGTGGCCTGAAATTTTACATGGTTAGTTTCAAAACTGAGGAGAATAATTTTGGGAAATTTGAGGTTAACCAGGCAAGCCATTTACAAATTAAAGGGCTTAGAAAAATAGCAGTTTTACTTTTTGAAAATTGTGGGGTTTTAAAAATCCACTCATAACTTGAAAATGTTTTGGCCTATGTACTTACTTGTTATATAGATGTGTGCAGTGAAAGCCTGAACATTTTCATGTTCAGAATCCTTATTTTTTTCTACAAATATGTATTCTGTATGTTGTATGTAAGAGCTTTCCTTTCTGGTGTGGAATTTACTGCAAGTGTACCCTGCAGATATTGTAAGATCTGAAAACTCTGCTAGCTAACACTGTTGTCCGAGGAGTCCACAAACACAGTCTGTGCCTGTGCTATAGATATTAAAACTCCATATTGACTGTTTTGGTGGCTAGATGGTAAATTTTGTAGCAGTCCATGTGGAACTTCTAAACTGCACAGTGGTTATCTTTACACTCTAAGCTCTGCAATAACCTTTATCAGTCTTCAAAACTCCTCAATCAACCATGATCATATAAAAAAATCTGCCAAATAATAAATGCTTAGGGGCAGATAGGGTTCATGGTCTTGGCTGAGGCTCCTGGGAATTACTATAATTTAAATAAAAAATAATATCAATTCTATATAGCCACTAGTCACCAATCTGGTCATTAAAGAATATAAATGCTTTGCAATTACCTTGGAGAGCTAGGAGCTCATCAGGGGCCACATTTCAGCCACATCTTAAATTTTTTTCAATACAAATGACTGATCAACTATAAAAAAATACCTTGTAGAATATACATTAGAGTATAAATTTAGGTCCAGCCTAGAGATGCTTTCAATAGTATTCCAGCAAACATGTTAATTTCTACTTGCCTTTTATTTTGTTATATCTTTATCTCTATAGTGTGCCAATATATTATTTCATTTAAATATACTTGAAGTAGGAATATGAAAACTTAGAATCAGATTCTAATCTGACTTCAACTGAGTTTCTCTGGATTTACACTGGAGTAACTGAGATAAGAATCAGGCCCTAAGATGGAGCAGGTATAGACAGGCATCTCAGGGAGAGAAACTGAACTCTTATAATAAATACATCCACCTTTATACTGAACAAAAATGTGCTGCCTGAATTCCAGCAATAAACATAATATACCAATGCATATTCATATGTAGTTTTAATGTTTTATTTCGCATAAAACATAATAAATTTAGAATAACTAAGAGATCAAACATTCACATTCCTAAATATTTTGGAAAACCTTTCTCACATTTATCATTTGCAGTCTAACTGTACCTCACTTACTTTTCACACATCAATACAAAACCACCTACAGAACTATTTCCAATATAATTGATTAAAGCCACACACATGAACTGATGACTAATCTGAATAGTCAGAGTCCCAGAGTACTTATAAGTTATTCAGGATGAGAGTAGGGATATGTAGACTGTAAGGTGGAATGGAAGTAGTTAAGGATGAGAATAAGAGCTGAGTGTAAATGTGGTGCCCAATGACTTTTCCCTTATTCCCTTGCTTCCTAGGATTTGTGTTGTTGGAAAATGCAGCCAAGCAGCAACCTTGACTCAATTTTAAAATGTTTTGTTTCAGAATACAAATGGTATGTCTTTATATTTTCTGTTATTTCTTCTTCAAATTCCTGTTTCTTAATTTCCATTTTACATTTACTTTTCAAAGTCTTTGTTCATTCTGTTAGTATCACTTTGGTTACACTTTCATTTTCAGAAGACAAGTTTTTGGCCTGCATGATTTATTCAACTGTGCAATTTTATTCCTCTCCTTTCTGCCTTTTTACATTTTTGTTCTTGGTATTTCTACTTTCTGTAAATTCTCATATGGCATTTAGAAGTAGCCTTCATGTTGACTTGATGGATTACAATTAACTAATTTTTCAGACTGTTTCAGTCTACCTCTCTTTTAAAACCCTTTATTGAATATACTAATGTATCATTGTGTATCAGTAATATATTTATAACTATTGTTTTTTTACCAGCACTATGTTATGCATGTGGCTTTCACCAGCTGGCACATGAGCTGTAACACTGTATGTCACTCAAGTTATTTTTTCTATATTTCTGGGCAGACCTGATCTTCTTCAGGAGGCAGATGAGATTAAAAATAAGAGCAGGGTAAGGACAGGGAGTATTTCACTGATATTTTTATGCAGCAAGTGGGGAAGTGTTCCCACAAGCCATTCATCATCTATGAAGGGAATGTTCACACCTACCAGGATTTGGACAGGAGGAGTAACAGGGTAGCTCTGGTCTTCCTGCAACAGGAAGCTCTGAAAAAGAGGGACACTGTACCCTACTGTTGAGCAATGAACCTGATTTCATTTATGTGTCATTTGGACTGGCCAAGATGGGCAGTGTGGTGGCTTTCCTCAACTTCAACATCCACGCCAGGTGCCTCCTGCACTATGTTTACAACTGTAGCACAAAATCATTACAATAGAAGCAGGTAATTCCTGTGTAATTTGTGAGTTGTTAATTTTCCACACTTCTTTACTGGTTTACGCATAAAAAAAAAAAAAAAAGGCAGAGCAGCTTTGGGTTGCATATAAAAAGACATCACAGGACCAGGGTGATTACAATTCAGTTGCAACTTCACCTTGCTAGATCTTCCAATTTTTTATCCAAAAAAGGTGGATTTTAAATTTGCAGAAGTCTACATACATTAAATTAGACCTTGCCTAGACTGGGGATTTGCCCTAATTACAACCATTCGTAAAGCTGGACCAGTGGAGCCCCTCATGTAAACAGGCAAAACTTCTATTTCTACTATTGGAACTTATCCCAGGGATTCAAGCAGCAATCAACTCTCACACTGTAAACAATAGCTTTCCCTGTCTATGCTAAGGGTTGTGCCAGTACTGCTCTACTGACAGCTGGTCACTGTAATTTGGGGTCCTTAGCTCACTGACAGAGGAAGTTTTATACACCCTGTATAATACTGTGACCTATATCCACACTAAGACAGAAAACTGTAAGCTTCTGCATATCACCAAATACTCTGACTCCTAATACTACCTCTCAATGATGGCTTCCTTCTTCCCTTATGAATTAATTAGCTTCCAGTTCAAACACAAACTCACCTGTAACTGCTTGTGCTGAGTCAGGTACTGACTCAGAACACTCTGTCACTCAAATCACCACCACTATTCATTAATTGGGGCCTTAATTGAAAGACAGGCAGTTGTCAGAGAGTGCCAATTAACTGAGTAGATAATACAGCTGAGGGACTAATTGGGTAGAAGTAATGCCCCCCTCTCTCTCCGAAAGCTGGGACTATATAAGTAGACAGGAAGGAACTGGTAGGGAAAAGAGTAGGGGGCTAGAAAGAAGGGAGTGCTAGCTATACTGCCCTTCCTAGAAGCAAGTAGGGAAGTGGGTATCTGACTGTAAACATTATGTAAATAACACTGTGGCATGCTGAAGGGATCATTTGGAGTTGTGGTGGCCAGTGACTAAGGCTGGAAAAGACTCTCAGGGGACAAACTTGTGATACCGCCTGATGCATTAAATACTCTGTCCCCCCACAAACCTTCCAAATTAATTAATCTTTTCTCCCAAACCTCAATACGGGTTATTCTCTCCAAATGAGCCTCTTCAGGTTCTGATGCTATTGCTCCCCACCTCGGTGTTCATGGCTCCTGCTTTTCCCCCAGCTCCTACTTTTCCCCCAGCTCCTTTGCTCCCTTATTCCCCTCCTGGTGAGTTCCATCAGACCATCTGGCTGGGTTTTGCAATCCAGGGTCATCTAGGTCATCTCTACCACTGAAGTGGATTGACTGTGTAAAAATCTAGAGTATGCAGTTCTAAGGTGGATGACCTGGGCCTCAATTATAACTATTTAAATATGTTCTATTGTTTCTTTAACCTAACAGATTGTGTGGGCTCCTTGGAAGAGGAGTTTATTTTTCAGCTCCTGGAAAATAGCATCTGGCTAATGAGTAACAGTTCTTTCTAACATGTTGACACGTTACTGGACAAACTAGAAAATGCCCCCGATGATCCTGTCCTATCTCATCTTAGAGCTGAAACCAGCCTAATGAACACAGCCATGTACATTTTCACATCAGGAGGGAGGTGAGGTTGTGCCACTAATATAAGATTATAATATTTTTAAATTATATTCATAATTTAAAATAGCCACCAAGATAGATGGATAGGCTGATAAAGACTGCATTTTGCAATAAGGATATCATCCCTCTGAATAAAACAATAAACCCACCTTTATAAAGGCAAAATTCTGGCCATGCAATGCAAAGACTTAGTTGTGCTTGGGGTAATAATACCAAACATTGTGGATCTGAATAAGAAACTTACCAATAAATGAGCACTAGACTCAAATGCAGCCTGATGGCAAGCTCAGACATTGGCCCAAGTATTGGAGACAAAGGAGCAACTAGGCCAGCCCACTAGCTGACATGTCTAACTGTGTGGTCCCAATGTAGAAGAGGGGTCAAGCAAAAAAGGGAGAAGAGCATGTAAATCGAGATAGCAGCTGTCCCAAACTCAAGCCTGAGCAGATGGGTCTTCAGTAAGCCCAGATGTCAAGGAACCAAAGACAAGGGAGTAACCAACTAGTCCAGACTAGTGGACCAAAGGGGCTTTTTGTATTAGAGAATAAGGAGAAAGTTTCTTAACCTGGCCCTACAATAAAGAAACCTATCGGATGAGATACTAAATGGTAGCTGATGCATCATGAACTGGAGTGGAATGCAGAAAGGTAGGTAGCCCAGCAAGCAGGAATGTGGAGTGTTTCAGGGAAGGGTGGATTAGACTAGTACCATGCCTGTGAGTGAAACTCGTACCAGCAGCCCCAGCTTCCAGACAAAACTCAGAAACTATGCTGATGGGCGAATATAGGAATCTGAAGAGTAAAGAATAGACCCATGGATTAGGCCTGGTTCCATGTAGAAACCAGACCAGGTCAGCTTAACAAACTAGACAGAGAACTCTGTGGGACAGCACTAGTCTACAAGAAGCTTACACAGCATCTATGCACCGATCAGAATGAATAAGGGTAGAATAGAGCTCGCCTGTAACACCAAAGACTAAGTGACTGAAACTAGAAAGGACTTGGGAATGTTTTCTGAGTGAGCTAAACTTCAGAAACCTACTGTGTCTGACATGTTCTACTGTTGTTGCACTGGACACTTTTGTAGGAGTGTTCTAACACAATTTTACCACTGGAGACCATGTGATAGAGAGGAGCCATTAGTAATTATATATATATGAACTCCTCCCCATCTAGACCACCAAATGGCTCATAATTGTGTTTGATCACATCTATGTGTGTTGGGTTGCTACACATCTAAAAACTAGAAATGAAGAAGAGAACAGAGCTGGTTGAACAAAGTAGGGAAGCATGCACTCCTAATACTTATCATCAGTATTATTAGTGAGGATGACTGATGGTGCCCTCACTATAGGGAATCCCATCCCATATGTAACCACAATGCCCTTTTGTGGTCAGTCTCCTGACCTCAAAATTAAAATGAGAAACGTCTTAGGGCTCAATCCTGCAAAGTGCTGAGCAGCACTATGACCTGGTTCAGGAAATCACTTGCTTTACTTCAAGCATGTTCATAATCCCTCAGATGACAATGGGATACTCGGAATACTTAAAATTATTCACATGATTAAGTGCTTTGCTGAACTGGGGCCTAGAGCTGAAAACTGCATCTCATCACATTGGGTATGTTAAGAAGCTAAAAGCCATTCTGCTGCTTCCCCAACTTCTTTAATACAAATTTTCAGATTTGTAATGTCTGTTACTGTAGTATCTAAGTCTCATAAATTGCAGAGTTGGTCATGAATTATCACTTCTGTTTTCATCTGTTCTCTAAAATAATGTGATAGGACCAATGATCAAAGTTTCAGAATGTTTCTCTTTGGCTGTTCACAGGCAGAAGATGAAAGAAATCTCCAAGTGCACATTACTGCAGGAAATAGCCTAAGATGTCTGGAAAGAATTTCTGATGAGGTTTGGCCAACTTAAAAATTTGAATTCCATGGCTCCACAAAAGGAAATATTATTTTGGTCAACTACACAAATAAAACAGGTGCAGGGGCTTGTCTTAGCATCTTCTCAAAGGCAAAAAGACACATTCCCTCTAGACTGCCAAACTTTCTCCTTTCCCAAAGGCACAAATAGTAAAGAAAAGAGGGGGTTACATGCAGGTCACACTTATTATGGCTATAGCATAGCTATGACAAAGTTTGATTTACGAAAAAAACTTCCCACAACCATTCCAAGGCAAATTCTCATCTTATTCACACCATGTAATCCCATTGAAGTCAACAGGATTTCACTGATGTCACTGAGAGATGAATTTGGCCTAAAATATGCAAAAATATCCTTGTTCTGTAGAAGTGCCTATGCACAAGATCCACTCAAGGTGATTTTCACATGGAGTACATGCTACTTTATTTGATAAAAGCCTGATACCCAGTGTAAGATTAAATAATGAGGCAGAGCAGACTTTTGGTTGGTGCACAGGTTTGGAAATCTGGAGATATAGGTCTAGAGCTACCTTATACACTGATTTGTTGTTTGACTTTTGATAAAATCACTTAATTATTTTGTGCCTTATTTCCCCCTGCTCCAAAGAAAATAACAACCACCACCAGATCCAGAAGGTCCTCAAACTCTTTGAGAAAAAAGAGAAAAATGTAAATCTCAAAATATTTTCCACATAAAATCTCATATACTAAGGTACTGGTTGTCTTTTTCAAAGCAGTGCAGGGGATATAACCACACATCTTCCATTAACAATAATGCATTGAAAAATCTCAACCACTATTCTTATCGGCATAAAGACCGATGTGAAACACAAAACTAAAGTGTAATCAAATACTTCAAAAAATGTGATAGTAAAGAATCAGCTCCATTGATACCAGAACTAGATTAATGATTTCCAGGATGATGTGCTCTGTTTTTAATTTGGGATGCCATAAAAGCCTTCCCACCATCAGAATAATAGAATATATAATAGTTTGGCTCTTTAAGCAATTTTAACTTTGTGGGACCAAGGATGAAGACAGGAAAGCCTAAACCAAACAACTATGCCCAACTGACTTGCACTACTTTTGGGATATATGGAAATGTAATTTGAAATTATTGTGAGAATCTTAAATATTCAAGATTTGTGTTCCAGTAATGAATAGCACACCATTTAGAAATGGACAGCAAGTCTGTGTTTTCTTTTTGAAGCAGAATCAATATTCTTCCTCTAATCATAGCTTTAACAAATATTGTAAGTAAGAATACTCACAAACTCTGGATTTCTTTTCTTTGTTGTCTAGCTTTATCTTGAATGTTGTTTGCCAAGAAATGAAGACTTTCTTCCTTATCTGACAGCAGTGAGGCTTTCCCTCACTAATATAATGTTAGTACACTGGGGGCCTGGTCAAATAACAATCTCAATAGGAGACTTTCCATTAACTCAAATGGGGTTTGGATGAGGCCTTTTGTTAAATTCCCTGAAGTTGAACAGGTTTTTCTTGAAGTGATTTTTTAAAAATTAGTTTTTGCATTCTTCTGAATTGCTGAAATGTGATGTCTGGAAACAGGAACCTGCGAAGGATGAACTTGGATGGTGTTTAAAAGTGCACAGAGGTGAGGAACAATAATTGTTTCTATCTCTGAATGTATTCATTTCTATATTGCCTTATGAAAAGAAAACAGTTCTTATACTATTTTGTGAGCAGATTTTGAGCATCTTTCTTCACACTTTGTAACACCTCATGTACAAATGCCTAGAGCTGTGTGAATAACTGCTATTTCAGGTCAGTGACAAAAGCCTTATTGCTCCAGGTTTTTAGGAAAGAGGGAAGTAATGCTATGCTCCCCCCTTCCATTCACTTGTTTCTCCTCATCTGAAAATAACTATAAAACAGACTAATAGGATGGGAAGAGTGGGTCTGGTATTTCTAAGGTGCTTTAATATAATACTTTATGCTTTAATCTCTTTACTATAAAGGCAGTCTTTTTTGTTCCCTGGCTGTACAGGTGAAGCTGGCCGTCTGGTTGGCCAAGTGACAGTCCCATTTGCTGGTAATGCTGGAAATAAAGAAGCCTCAGTAAAGAAACTGCTAAGAAAGGAGATGTGAACTTCGATTCAGGGGATCTCATGGTGATAGAGCAGGATGACTTTATCTACTTCAGTGACAGGATGGGAGACATTTCCAGGTGTAGTACTGAGATTATAATGAGCTCAGTGAATTACTACTGGATGCAATTTCACATACAGCATGTGGTTACTGGGTTTCATAACACACTTTAGAACTTGCTGAATACCAGTTTTACTTTGTCCGAAGCATTTAGGGCCTGATCCAAAGCCCACTGAAGTCAACAAGAGTCTTTCTGTGGGCTTGGAATCCCATAATGGCTGTCTGTGCTATATAGTTTAAAGGGTGGAAATAAAAAAATATTGTAGCACAAGCAAGAAGGTAACAAGCTGTGATTTCTGTTGAATGGTTTGTTTTATTATTACTTCCTCCTTCCAAACCAACCACATCCAGTTTGTCTGTTTTGTCTACCGTTTCTTCTGGTCTCTCATCTAGGTTATTAGCTCTCAGGGGCAGGAACTGTCTTCTTCATTATAAATTACACCAAGCACAATCAGGCCCCACTCCTTGATACTGTAACACAAGTATACCCACACTATGTCATCAGTGGGAGTGACCATGGGATTTTTATTGTGATTTTTGAGAGAGTGCCATTAGTATGATCAATGTTTTACAAAAGAGAGACGAAAACTGTACCTGGACCCAGCAGATTAGAATTGAGGTTAGAGAGAATTTTTCAGGAACATAACATGTAGTGACCAGAAGATGTTTATATTTCCATGCAATGTGGTTTGGTTTTTTAGGCTGGGATATGACTGTCTTATTACAGTGGTTTGGGTTTAGTGCTCAATCATGAGGTCATGGTTAGCTCTAGGTTTCCCCCTATATTAAGTAATATTTGGGCATTCCCCTCCCACATCTGCCTCAGAAGGACTTCATCCACCTCTCCCCATCTTCTCCTCAGGCAGCATTCAACCTGTTTTTGAGCCACTCTGACCCTACCCCAAGGTTATATCATGTGAATTTCAAATAGACCCAGTTAACCAATGTATATGTGTGATTTTTCAGAGGTAGAAGAGAGTTAAAGAGGACCAGGAGAGGCCAGAACCTGATCATCTGTTGCATTGGCCCTGAGTCTTTTGAGGTGCAGTAAAATAGCAGCCTTAGGACAAAATTACAATCCCTAAACTTTTGAAGTGCAAGGGTTGCTCCCTGCCAGTGCTTCCTAAAGCACAAGTTCCCCCAAAGGGGCAAAAAGGCATGGATTAGGATGGGCATGGAAAGGAGTATGTATGACAGGTCACTATTAGTAGTACCCTGATCACTGATGTCACTGCAACATGAAGAAGCTATAAGCTTAGCTATGATGAGCAATTAGACACTTTCTGTTGGGGGATTATGAGCACCTGGGTGGTAATCACTGTGTTAATAATGTAAGGGGGGATATAAATGGAAGGAACAGGAAGCAAGAGGAAGCTCAGAAGGAGAGATTAGGCTGAGGACTGAAGGGTAACTGCCTTTTGCTGTATGCTGTTGTACCTTTTAAGGAAGGACTAAATACGCATGTGGTGAAAAGGTAACAACCTGGTGTGTATTTGTAACTGTGAGACCACATACACTGGCCAGGCAGTGCAACACACTGAGTAGTGACAGGCAGAGCCATCCCTAGAGTATGGCAAATTGGGGCATCCGCCTTGGGCCCTGTGCTTTGGGTGGCCCTGTGGGAGGGCAAGCATGGTGAGGTGACGACTGGGGGAGGCGGGCAGGAGAAGAGGAGCCCCCGCCAAGAACTGCCCCCTCCCCCCAGCAGGCCCTGCCGATCAACGCCTCCCTCTCAGTGCTTACTGCAGATCAGATGTTTCACCCACAGCATCAGGAGGCACTGGGGAGGGGAGAGGAGCGTGGGCGCAGCATGTTTGTGGGAGGGGGTGGAACTGGACAGGGAAGAGATTGAGTGGGAAGAGGTGGGGCCTTGGGGGAAGGGGTGTAGTAGGGGCAGGGTCTGGGCAGAGCCAGGGGGTACTTGGAAACTCAGCATCTATGTCCCAGGGCCTGCACCCTTTCCCTGCCGAGATGGCCCCGGTGACAGGGGCCCTGTGCCAGGAAGTACGCTACAGCCCATCAAGGGATGTAAGAGTCAGAATTCTGTCCCATGTGGCATTGAGCTCTGGAAG
Organism: Chelonia mydas; assembly: GCF_015237465.2. Classification (NCBI taxonomy): domain Eukaryota; kingdom Metazoa; phylum Chordata; order Testudines; family Cheloniidae; genus Chelonia; species Chelonia mydas. Next base: position 79,730,993 of record NC_051245.2, read on the forward strand.
GCTTTCTACGGTTCTGCACTGCCCCCAACAGGAATTGGGTTTTAAAGGCAGAAATGATCCCCAAATTAAGATAAGAGCAGGATGAGACTACAACACAGGGAGGGACTAGAGAAGGGAAAGATGAGGGAGAAGATAAGCTGATCAGTTGTAGGGGGAGGGGTAACTATTACAAGGGAAGGAAAAAAGTTAGTGAAGGACTTAAGAATTGAGGAAAGCTTTTTCACTCAGTGAAGGGAAGCATACCAGGTAAATCATCTTTTAAAAGCTGTTAGAGTAGCCTTGTGCTTAGAGTGATCAGATAGCAAGTGTGAAAAATCAGGATGGGGGTGGAGAGGATAAGAGGTGCCTATGTAAGACAGCCCCTCAATAGTGGGACTTTTCCTATAAAATCAGGGCAGCTGGTCACCCTACTTGTGCTACTTTGTAACATGAGTAGATGTGCTGGTCCAGAGAATCCTTTAGAACAGCAGTGCCCTCTACCGGGAGAAGTCTTTTGAACAGATATTTGTTTGAGGAAAAAGATGAGGTGCTCACATACTGAAGTATAAAAACCTAGATAAGACTAGATGAATAGTGTCTGTCTGCCATAGTAAAGTGAACTGATCTCATTTTTAAAAGTTTTGGAAGTTAACATTTTCAAGGAAGGCAATTTAGTGCCTGAGCATGAATTGAGTTTAATCTATATTTATTAAAGGGAATTCAGACTAGAGGGATAGTGAGAAGGTTCATAACCACTAAATATTTTAGAAATAAGGGTATTTCTTTAATTTTCTATCTTAAGTACCTCCGGCTTTTGAACAATGTTGAAGCTAGACCACAAGTTACTTTGGGTAATCAGTTAGAATCAACCCCAGCTTGGTAGTGATTGAAAGTTGTTGTCTGGCAGCTTGTCAGTTGCCTGTGTGAAGTGATGTGGTTTGTCTCTGTGGTTCCTATAATATAAACTGTCAGTGGAGTGAACTAACTGGCAAACTTATTAGCAGTCTCAGCAAAGAGGTCAAAGACTTAATGGGCATGGAGAAATAGGGGAGGGGAAGGAAAGGAGAGGGAGTTAATCATTACGGATTAAAAGAGTTCAAGTTTTTCCTGAAAGTCTGTCTGAGAATGAAGACTAACGGAAAGCCTTGACTAAATTTTAAAAAGCCACAAATCAAAAGCTTTCAAACTTTTCCCTTAGCGTAGACCACATCTTAGATTATTCCACCTCTCCCCTTCATTTGCTACTGTATACAGTCCTTCTCCATGAATTTGTGATTACAACTGCCTTGCAGAATCTACCACAATTGTTTACATAGAAAAGTAACATTAGGAAAGTGTTTACTGTATTTGTAATGTCTTTAACAAAACTTAGCAGATAGAAATAGGACTGCCAGTGCCATACACTCAGTCAGCTCTCTGCAGACTACCAGCAAGTACTCTATAACCCACAGTTTGAACTTCTACATTGGAAACATATCAGCTTGTCTGGATTTTTAAATAGAGATGAAAGAAAGTTTACTTCTAAATATCTAATTCTTATACTCATTGCATTATTATTGTAATCATGCACACCAAGCAGGTAATCAGCTCTCCCCTTCAAACTGAAGCCATTTTATAACAGACATTTATTTTATTCAGTAATTACTTTTATTTACTTATCTGTAATCTGAGTTGAATAATGCGCCATATCTGAATTATGGTTTTTTTTTTTTTTTTTTTTTTTTTAGGAAGGCACGTGAAGTACTACAACTTTCAAGCACCGGAAAGGACATCTAGTGAATGAAGGATTCAATCCAGAAGTTAGATTTTTTTTTTAATTTCTTGGATGGGATATATTGCTTTGAGAAAAGATCTGCAAAAAGGTGGCTTCTGGTCAAATATGGCTGTAAGTGGTACATCCATGACATTCTGAATGTTGCAGAAAGGTACTGTATACTCTCACATTCTTTACATAAAAAGAATATAAATTGTTTTTGAAGAGTCTCAAATCAAAGCCAGTATGGGCATAAAAACTAAATTACCCTCTTGCTGGCAGAGTTGGTCCCTGAAGAATAAGAATGAAAAATGGTTTGTGTGGAAGCTGCACTACTGCTATACATTGTTACTTTTAACTGTCCATACATGTTTTATATGGCATGAGAACTTTTCACCCATTTGAATACCTATTTTTGTATTACTAGTAATAGTGGATTTGGCCTTACTGAGCTGTCTTTTATTTCCTCCTCAACAGGGCAGCTTCATGTTGCTTCCAGAATTCAAGAGGGATAATTTCATATTGCCAGTGTTAAAACTCTACACAGCTAACATCAGAAAAGTATAAAAAGAATGGTCTAAACATACTGAACTGGTGTTAAATAATGCAATTCTGGCAGAAGCCAGATATTCTGCAAATGTAACTGGTATTTTATGTGATGAACAAGTTACTGTGTTTTCTATTAGAAACATTCTTTAAATGAAAAGAATCTTCATATTGTATATCTGAGAGCAACAAAAGTATGACTGGAAGACCTTGGTCATGGAACAGAAGACAGATAATTAGAAAAGATGAACGAGAATGTGTTTCTTTAGGAATTGTCCTTATAAACATCAAATGAGTGATGTAAAGTCTGATGTATTTCTCTGGCTGCTTGAGCTTTTGAGGTTAGCTGACCCAGTTTAGTTGCCTGAGATTTTTCTTTAAAGGGGCACTGACATCTTAAAAGAATCTTGTCTGAATCTTTTTTTAAACCTACTGTTATGACTAACACAATTATAACTGATTAAAGATTAAAGTCTTTTCCAGTTGGTTAACTTTGTACAGTCAAAGTACCATAAAATGTACAAAGGCATGGCTTCCTCCAATTAGTCAGTTTTCCCTGTTGCTTGTCTCAGAGCAACAAGTTAGAGTGAAACCATGTACAGAAAACAAAAACCCCCCAACAAAATTTACAAAAAGTGCATTTTCTTTTTCATGACTAGATTTTAGGTTCACCCGTGGCTGGCAAGATGCTTGGGAGTTAATGGAACTGGGAAGAGGTGCTATCCTAGCCCTCTACCTGCTCCCCAGGCCCATGATGGGAGTCAGTCCTTCACTCCTCTTGGCGTGTGTAGGAGCTCCTTGTTCTGCTCAACTTGGCTTCTCCTCTGTACTCAGTCTTAGAAGACTTGTCACCTCTGACTCAGCGGGTACCCCTTACCTTAAGAGGCAACTACTAAGCTTCCACAAGCCTTTAGCTTGTTGGAGGCACACAACCGGCTGTGGGTCTTGAGCTTTGCATTAGCGTGCCCAACCCTGAGTTGGTCACTGCATGTTCCTCTGAGATTGTCCCACAGATTTAGAAGTCTGAGTCCTAAGTCAGCCAACACAATCTCAAAAGCTCCACAGTGTTCTGGAGTAGACCTGTTGGGGACTAAAGACTATTAGGGACCACCCTTGAATCCCTACAATCCTGATGAGTCTTATGGGAGGAGGAGGTGGCTCTCAGCACTCAAAAGTGGAGGGAAGAGGTGTGTGGAGGTAATGCCCAGTAAAACTAAGGATGGGGCAATGAGCTTAAGGCTTGTAGGGGATTCTCACTTTCCATATACTTTATGGTGTCTTTGAAAAGTGGAGGAATGGTCCATTAATCTTCCTAACTCTCTTCCTTGCGTACCCTATTCCTGAGTCCTATAAAATTTGCAGCAGCAGGGCTATCTTTCTACAAATCTCAGGGGTAGACAGTATTCTTTTATAAAATGCATGAGTTTCCAGGTCATGACATGGGGTTAGCAGAGCACTGAACTGGTTACACTATGTAAAATATTTGGCACGTTCCTGTAGTAAGTATCAAAACCCTAAATAATATACACAGTGTTCACAAGTTTTATATACATGCCACACAAGTATAAGTCAGCACCACTAGGCACAGAAATCAGTATTGACTAGATAGTTTGGGAGCTCCCCAAAGGCAAATGGTGAAAGCCTATACCAAAATCTGGTAAATTTGCGTAATCTTCATTAAGTAAATTATGAGGGTGGGGGTTGTACAGAGGTTATCAGCAATGCTTGTCTGTCTTCCTTCCCTCATTGGTTTTCTTTTCACCTTCTCTGCCTCTGTTAGACAAAGAAAAAAAATAATCAAGACAATTCAATCCTGCATCAACCCAGCCCTGGACAGAAGCCAGCTGGAATGGCTGTGCAAGACCATACTCCATCTACAAAAGCTATTCATTTATTCACTGTTCTGTTTATCATCCAGAAACAAATAGGTGTAAACTCACATATGTTTATTTTAATAAGTCACTGTGAACACTATTACAAGACAGAATGAATGTTACAAGACTAGAAAAGAATGTTTGAAAATAAGTTAAATTGTTTCATTACAATCAACTTTCAGGAGGAACAGTAAGATTTGGTACATTTCTAGTGTTGCCACCATGGTTTTCCAGTTTCATGCAGATATATTTCAAGGCCTATGGACAAAAAACTCCACACTTATAAGTTAGGCTACTGTAGTGTAACTTTTTATATTTTGTAAGTGTGGCAAAAGCTTCTGATGAAGTGTTTGCAGGTACCATTTCAAATGTTATTGTACTAGATGCTTTTTATGCAGAATATTACATATTAAAACATGCAGAAGGCAATTAGCGAAATCAATAGGAGGACATCTTTTCTTATTTTACATAACTTTTAAACAATGGCGGTTTAAAATGTAAGTTACCCAAGGTTTAAACCAATTTACCATACAAAGAGTAAGCTTCCAATTTATGCTTTGGGGTGTTTGATCATTTCAGACATAGTGCATGATCCTGCAACCACAAATGGGTATAGTGCTCAATGTCAGACATAGTCTTATTAAAGATTAAGAGATATGGTGTGACAACAAGAAGAGTCAATGCCAAAGTCAAGGGGAACAGAGACGGTAATAAGCTCTATGCCTATTAACACCTATTATCAAGTCCCTATTTTGGATCATCAAAAGCAGAATTTAGATGGTAAGCTTTGAGGTATCTTTTTGTTCTTTTGTACAGTGCCTAATGCAGTAGAGTCCTGACTCATGCTAAGGCGCCTAGGCACTACAGTAATACAAAGAAATACTTATTACTACAGTAGAACCTCAGAATTACAAACACCAAAGTTACAAACTGACTGGTCAACCACACACCTCATTTGGAACCAGCAGTATGCAATCAGGCAACAGAGACCCAAAAAAGCCAATACTGTACAGTACAGTGTTAAATGTAAACTACTAAAAAACTAAAGGGAAAGTTTTAAAAAAATTGACAAAGTAAGGAAACTGTTTCTGTGCTTATTGCATTTAAGATGGTTAAAAGCAGCAGTGTGGGGTTTTGTTTTTTTTTGGCATAGTAAAGTTTCAAAGCTGCATGAAGTCAATGTTCAGTTGTAAACTTTTTAAAAAAAAAACACCATAATGTTTTGTTCAGAGTTATGAACATTCCAGAGTAAAACCACCTCCATTCCCGGGATGTTCGTAACTCTGAGGTTCTACTGTACTATTAATTATTAACTTGTTGGAAAGTATTCACTGAATGAGAATTCAGAAAAAGAGTGACTAGGATATATAAGAGCTGCTTTGAAAAAATTTTTAAATGTGCACACAAAATAAATTAGGTTAAGAAATTGTCCTTTAACAATGCTATCAATAATTTAGATCACCTCAGTTAACATAAGGTGACTTAATGCAGAACGTTACTGTTGTTCCCTTAACTAGCCAGTAAGCTTTAATACATGGAGTTTCACAAATGACATTCATATTTTAACTATTTATGTATTTATTTCTATTTAAAATATATTTTAAAGGCTGAAGCACTAGGAGCATCACTCAGTATCATAATAAAAGTTAACTTATCAGATAAGTACCAGCAGCAAAGTATATCCCATCCAAAACTATTTCCTGAGGTCTCCCTAAAGGCCCTAAAAAGACAGAGCTCTTGCAGCATGCAAAAATCTAAGCTACTCCAGACCCAAGGGAAATGCAAATTCCAGAGCACACGAGCCTCTTCACTTTCAGAGGGCAACCAAGTATATTAATAGTTTGAGGTGAAAACTACATGAATACTTTTTAAATGAAAAGAAATTACTTCCTTTCAATTATCCACAGTCTCTAACATTTACTTACAAAAACCTTAATTTGTTTCAAGTTTTTGGGCCTATCTTGGGCTCTAATCCCAACATTTTCCAAAGGCAGGTGCCTAAATTTGGACACCTAAAACATGTGGAGGCACATTTTCAGAAAGGCTGAATACTTATACGTCCATTTAGCTTCCATAGGGATTTGAATGCCTAATTTTAGGCATACACATTTGAAAATGTTAAATTAAGTGCTTTTAAAAATCATAATGCACACAACCCATAAAATACAATGGAAAAAAGCAAATGTTTGCCAGTAACTATCAAAATTATATTTATGCACAAAAACTATGTGTAATGACAGTTAAGATGGCACCCTCTCTACCCTGATACTAAGGTAATCAGAGAAGTATAAATGCTTAACATAAGAATATCCATACTGGGTCAGACCAATGGTCCATCTAGCCCAATAGCCTGTCTGACAGCGGCCGGTGCCAGATTGCCCTGTTCTGTTCATTCAAGGGAATTTCCTGAGATACAGCATGAATCTCTACATATTTTTTATTTGTGACTCAAAATGTGATTTTTTTTTTTTAAATTTACATGCAAGTAAAAGATGCAGCCTCCTTTAGAAAGAGATGTATTTTCACCTCGTGGACTTAGTTTTCTTTAACTCCACTTATGAAATCAAACTGGCTAAACAGTTTCATAAACTTGTTTATCTGCTCTTGATTAATCAACATAATGCTGAATGGTCATCCATAACTTTACATAAGCTGTGTCCTACATAAATAAGTCTGGGGATTTTCATAAACTCCAGCTTTCTTTTCATGCTCTGTGAAAAGGTAAGACATCCCCCCCCCCCCCCCCAAACAAACCTCTGCCATAATGCGAAATGATGTTTTAATGCTTTTGGATGTTTCTGCAACAGCTGATAGAAGTAAAGCTTCACCCCTCTAAGTAAGAAGGCAATAAATGTGGTGAGTTTCCCTGGGACTGAATACTTTAGTTTTTGTAAATTAGGTATGTTCTGTTTAACAGCATCCTCCTCCCCAACCCCCATGCTAGATTTACTGTTTGAGCATCTTAACCATTATCTTTTGGCCAAGACTGAGAAGAATGGTTTAAAACAAGAAAATTCTTGGCATATTGACTCTTCCCCAACAGTCCTTGAAACTTCCACCTCTAATACCAGCTAAAACTCAGTCTTCAGACCAATGGAAATAATTGGGCTACAAGTTCACCCTAATTATGAACTCCACTGTTAAAAGTGAGTGAAAGTTCATAAAATATCACAATAACCTATAACAAATGTTGATGGGAAAACATACAAAAGGGAGAGAGGCCTGGATTGGTACAGACAAAGAAGCCTACTTATTTCAGGTTTCAGAGTAAAAGCCGTGTTAGTCTGTATTCGTAAAAAGAAAAGGAGTACTTGTGGCACCTTAGAGACTAACCAGTTTATTTGAGCATGAGCTTTCGTGAGCTACAGCTCACTTCATCGGATGCATAGCATATCATGGAAACTGCAGAAGACATTATATACACACAGAGATCATGAAACAAAACTTCCTCCCACCCCACTCTCCTGCTGGTAACAGCTTATCTAAAGTGATCATCAAGTAGGGCCATTTTCAGCACAAATCCAGGTTTTCTCACCCTTCCTCCCCCCCCCTTCCCCCCCCCCCCCACACATACAAATTCACTCTCCTGCTGGTAATAGCCCATCCCTCTTTGAAACCTCTCTTTATAATGCGCATGATAATCAAGGTGGGTCATTTCCAGCACTAATCCAGGTTTTCTCACCCCCCCCCCCCCCAAACACATCCCTCCAAAAACCACACACACAAACTCACTCTCCTGCTGGCAATAGCTCATCTTACAATGTGCCTACTTATATAACTTAAGGATTGTGCTAAAATCATCTCTGGTGAACAAGATAAATGAGGGACCAGAAATCAATGGACCAAAATTGGTGTGTCAAAAATTAGTCCTAACTGGTGAACAAAATAATGAGGGGATGGGCTATTCAGCCCATCACTCCCCTTGGCTTAGCTTGCCAGGACTGTATATTTTGCAACATTGCTGTGAGCCTATGACCAGAAAGGCAGATAATAATAGTGTCCAAAACAGCCCAGTGCTGGTACAAGTTTGCCAGGTCTTTGATTGGCTGATGAAACATAGGCATGGCACATGTTCTTTTTAGCAGTGAGGCTGCAAGTCAACAAAGACAGAAGCTGCTTTTCACTCCCCCTTTTGTGTCTATTTGTCTTTTAGGAAACAGAATCAGACTTTAATAGCAGCAGCAATTACAACAGCTCCAGCTCAGTTCAACTAACAACTTCCTTTTCCCCAAAAGGACAGTTACTACCAACTTTTATACCATCTGAACGACTGTCAAAGGGGGTTCCTGCTAAAAGATCTCCAGCTAAAGGGGAAAGGGAACAAGGGATGTTGTTAAAATGAAAGCCTTATTTAATATTTCACATTTCAAATGCTTTACCTCTTTTTCCTTCTTTTCTCTGTCTTTAATAAAAAGTTAAAAGGATTTGTAACGATGAGTTTGCCATGGTACTAAACAGGGTGATGTCTCTGTGTACCAAACCCTAACCTAAACCTTGTTTAACATTATTGAATGTTGGACAGCGACAGGGTCATGTTAACGTCTTTGACTCTCTGGGCCCATTTATTCCATCTAAATTAATAGAACAGCTTCTCCGCCCATTGCCCCAATATCCTATTTTCCAAAGTAGGATTAAAGAAACTTTTTTCAGAGATATTCAGCCAGGCATTTTGCCCCTCTTTAAATGAAATGCACATTATCAGAAGCAAAATAAAAAGTCACATATGGAACTATTTAAAAGAGGAGCCATTATTTGCCTGATGGCAAACTTGAGTTATTGGCATACTCTAAACCACTTCAAATAATTTGCATCCATAAATTGGAAGCATGCAAGGTTTTATTTCCTTTCAGTAGATCTTGTCTATGAAAAGACTGCTCTCATATCTTTGCTTTAGGGTATGTTAAAAGGGAATGGCAAAGAAGAACTTGATTGAAAGAGACTAAGCATGTTGTGAAATTTCTGCTAAGACGTGCCCTATCATGCTTATTGAGAATCATTGTAAAAAAGTTAGATGAAAACAATCATTTACCTTTCAGTAATAAAAGGTGCTGTACTACGTATGCATGCAAAAGTTTTATCTGGTCTGTGAAGCACAGGCAGATTCATACTAGATGCCACTCACACTTTAATAATTTTATAATTATAGTTTATAGCATGCTAATGCTCTGCATAGATAGCTATTGAGTAAAATTTCCCAAAGTGCCTTAACTTATTTAGGTGCTTTTCAAATATTTACCCATTGTCTCAGGCAAATTTTCCCTTTAGAAATCTTGAAGCCATACAGAAATGAAGTGATAACGTACAAAGTGTGTACAATTGGGCGTTGGTACATGCTTAAAAGGATGGTCTTGATCCACAAAAATTGGATCCAGATTTTGAAAGTCCAAGAGTGCAAACCCAGGGATTTGGTTCATCCTATTCTAGAGACAGATACTAGCTGTGAAATTTGGATCCAGCTCCTGGTTTCATTTCTGATCCCTCCAAAGTTTGGGGCATTCACAGCTGACGTGTTGGCCTGGGCTTATTTCTAACACTCAGTCATATTAAATGAGACCAAATGCAGGGTACTGTTATAATACAAGCCCAAATACTGTGTAATCTAACTGTTATTATATAATGCATCTTTTTTAAATTTAAATTTTGAAAAAAAGTGTGTTTTGCTGCACTTTTTAAAGAGAGAGTTCAGAGTAGAAGGTGAATGAGAAACCAAAATTCCCTTTTACAACAATTTATAGGAATTTTCTTTAAAGTACTTAGGGATATTATATGATGTAACCTGAAAGCCAATGCTGGATCCTATAGCAATTGTTATGTTAGGTCTCTATTTACTTCTGTCTTCACTGGCCCTTGTGATCATCCTATCCAGCATGTCACTTTCCAATAAGGTGCTGGTCATCAGTGACCATTTAAAAAGAAATATATTTTTGAGATGTGATCTAAGAGAACGAATTATTCCTCTCCTGCCTGTTTATAAATCCTGCTTAAACCCACTACTCTGCCTGGAGGTGGATACAGCCGGTCAGAGTCACTATTAGCGAGACTGGGACTAGCTGGACAAGGAGATTGGGGGCACATCTACACTACAGCAACACTGCTATAGCTCTGTAGTATAGACACTACAGTGATTAAGGGGTTTTTCTATCACTGTAGTAACTCTAACTCTCAAAGAGGCAGTAGTTAGGTTGATAAAAGATTTATCCCATCGACATAGCTGTGTCCAGAGTGGGGATTAGGTTGACCTAACTACCTCACAGAGAGTGTGACTTTTTCCACAGATGTGAGCAATGTAGCTAGAGGGAATGGGACAGAAGAAATCAAGCTTGAGGAGAACAGGCAGACTCCTCTCAAGAGCCTAGAATGGAACACAAGATTTATGGATCTAAGTTTCTCTGCTATCAGCAAGTATCTGTGAAACCCACTGCCAAAACACGTGGATCACCTTCCCCTTATTGCTGGTCAACATACAGGGTGAAAATCTACTCTATCAGTTACTTAGTGAGCTCAAGTGCCAGAGGTGTGTGCAGTGGATATAAAGGTTCCAACCTCCTGATGACCCATGGGGGTTCAATATAATGCAACATGACGGAATTTGGGGGTTTTGTTTTCAGTTTGCTTTTTTAAAAACCTAGGAAGTTACACTATATTAGTTAAAAGCTATATTAAAAGAACATTAAGGTTGCAAAGTCAAGCACTCAAAAGTTAGGAAATGCTAGAATTAAGGTTGCCTGTGCAACTTTTATTCAGGCCTCTAATGTATACGCATGCATTATGATAACAGACTTTATTTCCATTAGCACATACTATTTATTCTAGAAGATTCCTGCCTCATTCAGTGCACGGGCCTATTTGGTCTCCATATACCAGACAAATCCCCCAGAAGGGCACTGTCTACAAAAGCAAAAGGGCCACCCCTTCTACAGAGGGGGAGGGCCAGAAAAGAACATTGAAATCAACTGATTCTGGGGGACAACAAATTAAAAAAAATAGGAAGGGAGTGCACATCAAGGATTCAAAGACAGGGTTTCAGAAGGGGATGCAGAGCAGAGAACCCCAGACAACGCCCATTACTCCTCAAAGGACTCCAAGGAGCCAAATGATGCTGCCCAGAGGAGCTCTGTCTAGAGATGTGATGAAGGAATGGAAACAGGCTTCACAGTTACAGAGCACCTCCATCACTGAGCTTCCTCCTCCTGGTCTGGTGGATAACCATGTTGGGCAGTGCCAGGAAGAGATCTTGCAATTTCGTGGGGCAATGGATGGAGTGTGTGAGACTAAGCAAGTGAGGTGGTAGTGCAACCAGAACCTGAGTAAGAGGCTGCAGCCTGGCACGCTCTGCATAGATATGCTCCAGGGTCTCCGTCATGCCACAGAAGTGACAGGTTTTGGGGGACTCAACAAATCATACTAGCCACACATGCAGCAAGGAGCCAACTAATATCCCCAGTGTTCGATGGAACCAGAGTGGGTTAGAGGTTGATCCACCAAGGCCCCCACCCTCCACGGGTGGCAGCAGGTCCTCCACTTAATATTGAGACAGGACATGAGGGCAGGGGAATGGATAGTACAGAGCAGGAGCATGTAGAGATGTTCTCTGGGTGCAGTTCAGCATTGGACGGGCTGGATGGCATTCAGCAGTCTTGGGTTGTTTATGGGACGGGCCTGTGGGCTCATGGGGCAGGGGCCCAATGACAAGCACAAGAGGGCCTGGTGTGCGGGCTGGGCAGAGAGCACTCTTCTGCATGAAATGGTCAAGGAAAGCAAAAGAAACAGGGGGCAAGATTACCCTCACCTCCAGAAGCACACAACAGAAGACATACACGGTGGGCAGCCCCATGCACTGGGTGAGCACTGCGGGATCCACCCAGTCACTTGGATTATAGTCCAGGTGGTATCAGAGTCTGATCATACCAGACAGGACCATCCTCCAATGCACCAAAGGGGACTCCACCAGTGACACATGAAGATGGCATTTGTGTAGCAGGGGTTCAAAGGGGAGATCTTCTTCCTCTGTGGGTGATACAAATTTGGTCACTGAGACTAGCTTCCAGGTCCTCAGGAGGTCCTGGTAAAAGACTGGCAGCTGAGAGAGGTCTCTGTGAAGACTTCTCAGGTGGAGATAAAATAGCTGCTAGCTGTCTCAGAGAGAGGGGAGGAAGGTGTTCACCATCCCACTCCCTGCTGGGCTACCTGCACTGTAAAGGGGTCTCTACAGGGTCTGAAGCGGAAGGTGTGGACCCCTGGCTGCAGATGCAGACCAGGCCCTGTCCACCTTCCCACAATGGGAGGCTCGGGACACCCACAGAGACTGAGTGCAGCCCCAGTTAGGAAAACCTCGGAGTTCTTTAACTAGAGGTTGGCAAGGGGTGCAACTCAGGGTGTTAAACTGGTGCCAAGCCATAGACATAACCAGATGATTGAGCATCAATGCCCTCCCTCACAGGGGAAGGCACCAGAGCAGCCCCATCCATCTCTGCAAGCAGTCAGCTACTCTGGCCTCTAAATCACTCCAATTCTCCAGCAGGAAGGGAATCTGCGGCAGAAATGTATATGCACAGGTTGAACAGTGGACGTGCACCCTGCCACATGGCATGGAGGATAGGTGGGCGGGAACCCCCATCACCCATCCCTGACCATCATGCAAGAGCTCTTGATCCAGTTGACCACAAGTGGAGGAGGCTGCTTAATAGATGGCTTGGCAAGCCTCCATCTGTGTCTGTCTTGCCTTGGACCATGAGGAGCATGTCATAAGCATTACTGGCACAGGCAGGTCTAGGCCTGCCCATATCTAAAGGCCCACCCCACAGCTAAGGGGAAGGATCCACTAAGCCCAGGCTACAATGGAGTTCTTGGGACAACAAATGGGGGGACAACAAACAAACAAAATACCCTAGGAATGGGAGTGAGGTCAAAGATGAGGGATTGGAGCAGGGGGGAGTGCGGGTAGGGGGGGAAGAAGAGAGAGAGAGGAGAGAAAGAGAGAAAGACATCTAGCAGAGAACCCCACACAACACCCACTGCTCCTCAGAAGGTGTCTAAGGAGTCAGTGGACACCACTCAGAGGAACCCTGCCCAAAGATGTAATAAAATGTGGGACCAGAAATAGGTCCCAGAGTCTCAGAGCATGTCCCTGTCTAGCTTCCTCTTTCAAGTATGACAGATGGCCCTCTTGGTCAATGTTAGGAAGAGGTTGACAAGGAGGTCCTGTGACTGTGGGGCTGCGGATGGGGAGCGTATAGATCAAGAGGTGCAGGGAGAAGTACAGTCAGAACCTCAGTAAGAGGTACATGCCTATGCATACTAACCAACAAAGGAGCTGTCAGCTGATATCCCTGGTGGGCTATGGAACCAGAGTGGAGTATAGAGTGGCCCACCAGGGTTCCTCACCCTCCTCAGGTGGCAACAGGTCCTGCCATTTGGTGTTGGGGTGGGACACAAAGATGAGTAAATAGATGGTGTGAAGCACAAGTGCATTCAGATGTTTCCTGAGAGCAGTTCAAAGGTGGGCTTGCTGGATGTTGTTCAGCTGACTTAGGTTGCATGTTAGGGATGGCTGGGGAGGCTTGCTGGGCAGGGGACCGGTGGTGAGTTCTGGAGAGCCAGGGGTGAGCGACAGGTGGAGATCACCCTCCCACTAGGCCCACTCAAGGAAATCAAGAGAAGCAGGAGGCAGAACTGCCCTCACCTCCTGGAGCACACAATGGGAAATGCATGGGTTGGACAAACCCATGCACTGGCCAATCTCCACAGGGTCCACCCAGTCCCTGCTGTCATAAGCCAGGAGGTTTCCCAGTCTGATCGTACCAGCCAAGACCAACCTCTTGTGCATCAAAGGGGACTCCACCACTTGCACACTAAGTTGTGGATTATGTAACGGGGGTTCTGCTAGCATGTTCTCCCCCTTGGTGTCTATTATGGACTGGTCACTGAGACTAGCTTCCAGGTCCTGAGGAGGTTCTGATAAAAGAACAGCAGCTCAGAGAGGTCTTGGGGGAGGCCTGTTGGGTGGAGATAAAAGCTGCTGGTCATTTCAGAGCCCTTGGTGGTGGCACAGGAAGGCGTGCCCCAGCATGCTCCATGCTGGATTACCTGTAGTTTAGGAGAGCCTCTGTAGGCCCTGGAGGTGGAAGGCATGGACCAGGCTGTGGATACAGAACAGACTATGTCTTCCCCCACCTAGGAGGGGGCTCAGGAAACCTACAACCCTGGGTCTTCTTCTAAAACATTGCCTGAACTTTGCAGTTTGACACAAAGATCCAGTTTTAGTGGAGAGATGCTACCACCTTTCAAAGTGGTGAAATAGTAAGAAAAAAAACACACCACCAGCATTTTTATATTTTCATATAACAACCGTGGCAGGGAGAATAAGATCTACAAGGTGAGCAAAGTTCTTGTTTCTAGAGTTCAGTCCAGCAATCCAGAACTGAAAATGCAATCTCATACAATAGGGATAAAGTAACACAGACCGTGCAAGTTATAGCCAGCCAAACTAAAGACTGAGTATAAGGATCAAATATATGGACTTTAAAATGAGATCAGACTCCAGATTTCTGGGCAAGGTGAAGCCCAGATCCCATATAAAATATCCTAGAGAAGAGAGAGATTAATACCAGACAGACATAAGTATGTTTTGGAAAGTTCTCATTTTCAAATGCTGGTAATCATTTATTGACTATTAAGTCTTATCCCATTCTTAAATTGTTTTATACTGTATATTCTACAGTGGTCTCCACTGAAGAGTCAACATTTACTACATTTTCAGAGAATCCATAGTTAGAGCCCAATCCTGGAAGTTCTCTAATTGATGTCAATGAGAGGTTCAATTGCTCAGCAGAACAAGGATTAATAAGAGCATCTTGAAGGATCAGGGTCTTATTTTTCTATAATCAAAATAGCACATAACTACTGTATCTCAAATACAACAGTGTAGTAGTATTTGTGTGGTAAATTTATTTTAATGGAAACTTCTGTATACCCAAACCACATTTTAAAGAACATATTAAAGGAACTGTTATTTAAATTACAAGCCGTTACATGCTGAATAACAGACTAGTAACTGAAGATATGGCCACAGCAGACCACTGTGGAATAAACTTGGGGGATGGTGGAAAGGGAAGAGTTTACAGAGAGGCTGAGTGCCTTTCTTTATCTCCTTACAGAAAATATGACCTTTTGCAGGATGAGGCCCTAGATGATTAAGTAACGGAATTGCAAGCCCTACCTTTTGAGCTAATTAGAATCACCATTAATTGTTAGTGGTAGTAATAGTCAGCCAACCAGGCACCATACCTCTATAAATGATATTTATGGTTATTGAGGTGGAGTTTCTTATCTCACTTTTCCTTAGCTTCTTTGCAGATTATCTTGGTTTACAGATGGCCTGAGACAGAAGAAACATGAAGGAAGATAGCTAGAGCACTTATGGCAAAGATCCCAGACTGATCAACAGTGGGAAGGGGTTATCCACCTTGATGTCAGTAGAGTTGCAATCATCTGCTGACCTGTCAGAACTACGGATAATTTGTTGAATTCCCATTGCCTCCACTCTGATATAGTGTCAAGTATTCCAGGGTGTTAGAGGTCAGCGTATTTTGCAGATAAATTTGTGCAGATTAACATGGAGCTCTTGGCTTCAGTGGACACAGCACTAGGTATGGAAATAAAAAAACATAGGTCAGCTCATCTTGACTTTTGCTCATGAATAGTGAGGTTCTCTGGAAGTGTGGGGGGGGGGGGGGAGGGGGAGACTTTGAACCCCTGCCTACAAGCTGAGGAAACTGGGGGCGGCTGGGTGCTTAACACTTCTGAAAAAAAATCAGGCTCTTTATTTAAGTACCTAAATATGGACTTAGAAACATAACGAGGCACCCTTTAAAAAAAAAATCTTGGCTACTGTACTTAGGTGTTTCCTTAAAAATTACACATCTTGGCATAAGTTACAGTATGCAACAAGATAACTTACATAGAGATATAATTAAATTTATTATAGTAAGCCCAACTGAAATTCTTTGGCAAGAAACTCATCTGTGAAATTGGCGGTCACAGCTTGTAATATAATTCTGATTCTTCATAAATGTCTGTACTTGCCTTAGTATTACCAACTATTACCTACATTTCTTTGGTCCCTTTATGACCAAGCTAGAGCTTGAAGATATTTAAATAAGATTTCCGTCTTCCAATTCCCAAGTCTACCAGTTGACCAGACAGACATCACAGGCTGATGATCATATAGAAAAAGACAGCAAAACTAACCAAAAAATAGTTTGCATGTAAATGTTCATGAAATGCAATTAGCAACACTTTGAACTTATGTTTTCTGTGTGTAGGACATTGGAGACATCAACTAAACATACCACTTAATCCCACAATAAATTAGAAGCATCAAGGTGATATTTCTATTTAACTACATGAAGTTTATCAATAAAGGTGGCTGCATGTGATGTATCAATACATACTTGTGATTGGGTATCTACCCTACACTGGCATGAAAAGGATTAGCTGGAGCTAGAAAGCATGATTAAGGTTCCTGGCCACACCTGGAAGGTGGGTCAACACCAGTTACTGATGAATCCCATCTTGAGGAGGAACCAGGGTTAGCCCTGAATCATAGAATATCAGGGTTGGAAGGGACCTCAGGAGGTCATCTAGTCCAACTCCCTGCTCAAAGCAGGACCGATCCCCAATTAAATCATCCCAGCCAGGGCTTTGTCAAGCCTGACCTTAAAAACTTCTAAGGAAGGAGATTCCACCACCTCCCTAGGTAACGCATTCCAATGTTTCACCACCCTCCTAGTGAAAAAGTTTTTCCTAATATCCAACCTAAACCTCCCCCACTGCAACTTGAGACCATTACTCCTTGTTCTGTCATCTGCTACCACTGAAAACAGTCTAGATCCATCCTCTTTGGAACCCCCTTTCAGGTAGTTGAAAGCAGCTATCAAATCCCCCCTCATTCTTCTCTTCCGTAGACTAAACATCTCCAGTTCCCTCAGCCTCTCCTCATAACTCATGTGTTCTAGTCCCCTAATCATTTTTGTTGCCCTCCGCTGGACTCTTTCCAATTTTTCCACATCCTTCTTGTAGTGTGGGGCCCAAAACTGGACACAGTACTCCGGATGAGGCCTCACCAGTGTCGAATAGAGGGGAACGATCACGTCCCTCGATCTGCTGGCAATGCCCCTACTTATACATCCCAAAATGCCATTGGCCTTCTTGGCAATAAGGGCAAACTGTTGACTCATATCCAGCTTCTTGTCCACTGTAACCCCTAGGCCTGTAGTTCCCAGGATCCTCCTTCTTCCCTTTTTTAAAGATGGGCACTACATTAACCTTTTTCCAGTCGTCCGGGACTTCCCCGGATCGCCATGAGTTTTCAAAGATAATGGCCAATGGCTCTGCAATCACATCCGCCAACTCCTTTAGCACTCTCGGATGCAGTGCATCCGGCCCCATGGACTTGTGCTCGTCCAACTTTTCTAAATAGTCCCGGACCACTTCTTTCTCCACAAAGGGCTGGTCACCTCCTCTCCATGCTGTGCTGCCCAGTGCAGTAGTCTGGGAGCTGACCTTGTTCGTGAAGACAGAGGCAAAAAAAGCATTGAGTACATTAGCTTTTTCCACATCCTCTGTCACTAGGTTGCCTCCCTCATTCAGTAAGGGGCCCACACTTTCCTTGACTTTCTTCTTGTTGCTAACATACCTGAAGAAACCCTTCTTGTTACTCTTAACATCTCTTGCTAGCTGCAACTCCAAGTGTGATTTGGCCTTCCTGATTTCACTCCTGCATGCCCGAGCAATATTTTTATACTCATCCCTGGTCATTTGTCCAATCTTCCACTTCTTGGAAGCTTCTTTTTTGTATTTAAGATAAGCAAGGATTTCACTGTTAAGCCAAGCTGGTCGCCTGCCATATTTACTATTCTTTCTACACATCAGGATGGTTTGTCCCTGTAACCTCAATAAGGATTCTTTAAAATACAGCCAGCTCTCCTGGACTCCTTTCCCCCTCATGTTATTCTCCCAGGGGATTGTGCCCATCAGTTTTCTGAGGGAGTCAAAGTCCGCTGTTCTGAAGTCCAGGGTCCGTATTCTGCTGCTTTTCTTTCTTCCTTGTGTCAGGATCCTGAACTCGACCATCTCATGGTCACTGACTGCCAGGTTCCCATCCATTTTTACTTCCCCTACTAATTCTTCCCAGTTTGTGAGCAGCAGGTCAAGAAGAGCTCTGCCCCTAGTTGGTTCCTCCAGCACTTGCACCAGGAAATTGTCCCCTACATTTTCCAAAAACTTCCTGGATTTTCTGTGCACCGCTGTATCGCTCTCTCAGCAGATATCAGGGTGATTGAAGTCTCCCATGAGAACCAGGGCGTGCGATCTAGTAACTTCTGCGAGTTGCTGGAAGAAAGCCTCGTCCACCTCATCCCCCTGGTCTGGTGGTCTATAGTAGACTCCCACCATGACATCACCCTTGTTGCTCACACTTCTAAACTTAATCCAGAGACTCTCAGGTTTTTCTGCAGTTTCATACTTGAGCTCTGAGCCATCATACTGATCTCTTACATACAGTACAACTCCGCCACCTTTTCTGCCCTGCCTGTCCTTCCTGAACAGCTTATATCCATCCATAATAGTACTCCAGTCATGTGAGTTATCCCACCAAGTCTCTGTTATTCCAATTGCATGAAAATTCCTTGACCTTGCCAGGACTTCCAGTTCTCCCTGCTTGTTTCCCAGGCTTCGTGCATTTGTGTATAGGCACTTGAGATAACCCGCTGATTGCCCCTGGTCTACACTAGGAGTTTAGGTCGAATTTAGCAGCGTTAAATAGATGTAAACCTTCACCCGTCCACACGATGAAGCCCTTTTTTTCTACTTAAAGGGCTCTTAAAATCGATTTCCTTACTCCACCCCTGACAACTGGATTAGCGCTTAAATCGGCCTTGCCGGGTCGAATTTGGGGTACTGTGGACGCAATTAGATGGTATTGGCCTCCGGGAGCTATCCCAGAGCGCTCTATTGTGTCCACTCTGGGCAGCACTCTCAACTCAGATGCACTGGCCAGGTAGACAGGAAAAGGCCCGCAAACTTTCGAATTTCAATTTCCTGTTTGCATGGTCACCTGCAGCTTGCCACGCTGGCCAGAGCTCATCAGCAGAGGTGACCATGATGGAGTCCCAGAATTGCAAAAGAGCTCCAGCATGGACCGAACGGGAGGTACGGGATCTGATCGCTGTATGGGGAGAGGAATCCGTGCTATCAGAACTCCGTTCCAGTTTTCAAAATGCCAAAACATTTGTCAAAATCTCCCAGGGTATGAAGGACAGAGGCCATAACAGGGACCTGAAGCAATGCCGCGTGAAACTTAAGGAGCTGAGGCAAGCCTACCAGAAAACCAGAGAGGCAAACGGCCACTCCGGGTCAGAGCCCCAAACATGCGGCTTCTATGATGAGCTGCATGCCATTTTAGGGGGTTCAGCCACAACTACCCCAAACATGTTGTTTGACTCCTTCAATGGAGATGGAGGCAACACAGAAGCAGGTTTTGGGGACGAGAAAGATGATGATGATGAAGTTGTAGATAGCTCACAGCAAGCAAGCGGAGAAACCAGTTTTCCTGACAGCCAGGAACTGTTTCTCACCCTGGACCTGGAGTCAGTACCCCCCGAACCCACCCAAGGCTGCCTCCTAGACCCGCCAGGCAGAGAAGGGACCTCTGGTGAGCATACCTTTTAAAATACTATACATGGTTTAAAAGCAAGCATGTTTAATGAGTAATTTGCCCTGGCATTTGCGGCTCTCCTGGATGTACTCCCAAAGCCTTTGCAAAAGGTTTCTGGGGAGGGCAGCCTTATTCCATCCACCATGGTAGGACACTTTACCACACCAGGCCAGTAGCACGTACTCGGGAATCATTGTAGAACAAAGCATTGCAGCGTATGTTTGCTGGCATTCAAACAACATCCGTTCTTTATCTCTCTGTGTTATCCTCAGGAGAGTGATATCATTCATGGTCACCTGGTTGAAATAGGGTGCTTTTCTTAAGGGGACATTCAGAGGTGCCCGTTCCTGCTGGGCTGTTTGCCTATGGCTGAACAGAAATGTTCCCCACTGTTAGCCACGGGGAGGGGTGAGGGGCTAGCCACGTGGTGGGGGGAGGCAAAATGCAACCTTGGAACGAAAGCACATGTGCTGCGTATGTAACGTTAACAGCAAGGTTTACCGTGAAAAAGTGTAGCCATTGTTCTAGAAAATGTGTCTTTTTAAATACCACTGTCTCTTTTTTTTTTCCTCCACCAGCTGCATGTGTTTCAAGGATCACAGGATCTTCTCCTTCCCAGAGGCTAGTGAAGATTAGAAGGCGAAAAAAAATGCACTCATGATGAAATGTTCTCTGAGCTCATGCTGTCCTCCCACACTGACAGAGCACAGACGAATGCATGGAGGCAGACAATGTCAGAGTGCAGGAAAGCACAAAATGACAGGGAGGAGAGGTGGCGGGCTGAAGAGAGGGCTGAAGCTGAAAGGTAGCGGCAGCGTGATGAGAGGAGGCAGGATTCAATGCTGAGGCTGCTGGAGGATCAAACCAATATGCTCCAGCGTATGATTGAGCTGCAGGAAAGGCAGCAGGAGCACAGATCGCCACTACAGTCCCTGTGCAACCAACCGGCCTCCTCCCCAAGTTCCATAGCCTCCTCACGCAGACGCCCAAGAACGCGGTGGGGGGGCCTCTGGCCACCCGGCCACTCCACCCCAGAGGATTGCCCAAGCAACAGAAGGCTGGCATTCAATAAGTTTAAAAGTTTAAAACTTTTAAAGTGCTGTGTGGCCTTGTCCTTCCCTCCTCCCCCACCCCTCCTGGTGCTTCTCTCTGCCACCACCCCTCCTGGGCTACCTTGGTAGTTATCCCCCTATTTATGTGATGAATGAATAAAGAATGCATGAATGTGAAGCAACAATGACTTTATTGCCTCTGCAAGCAGTGATTGAAGGGAGGAGGGGAGGGTGGTTAGCTTACAGGGAAGTAGAGTGAACCAAGGGGTGGGGGGTTTCATCAAGGAGAAACAAACAGAACTTTCACACCGTAGCCTGTCCAGTCATGAAACTGGTTTTCAAAGCTTCTCTGATGCGCACCGCGCCCTCCTGTGCTCTTCTAACTGCCCTGGTGTCTGGCTGTGCAAAACCAGCAGCCAGGCGATTTGCGTCAACCTCCCACCTTGCCATAAACATCTCCCCCTTACTCTCACAGATATTGTGGAGTGCACAGCAAGCAGTAATAACAGTGGGAATATTGGTTTTGCTGAGGTCTAACCGAGTCAGTAAACTGCGCCAGCGCGCTTTTAAATGTCCAAATGCACATTCTACTACCATTCTGCACTTGCTCAGCCTGTAGTTGAACAGCTCCTGACTCCTGTCCACGCTGCCTGTGTATGGCTTCATGAACCATGGCATTAAGGGGTAGGCTGGGTCCCCAAGGATAACTATAGGCATTTCAACATCCCCAATGGTTATTTTCTGGTCTGGGAACAAAGTCCCTTCTTGCAACTGTTGAAACAGACCAGAGTTCCTGAAGATGCGAGCGTCATGTACCTTTCCCGGCCATCCCACGTTGATGTTGATGAGACGTCCCTTGTGATCCACCAGTGCTTGCAGCACTATTGAAAAGTACCCCTTGCGGTTTATGTACTCGCCGGCTTGGTGCTCTGGTGCCAAGATAGGGATATGGGTTCCGTCTATGACCCCACCACAGTTAGGGAATCCCATTGCAGCAAAGCCATCCACTATGACCTGCACATTTCCCAGGGTCACTACCCTTGATATCAGCAGATCTTTGATTGCGTTGGCTACTTGCATCACAGCAGCCCCCACAGTAGATTTGCCCACTCCAAATTGATTCCCGACTGACCGCTAGCTGTCTGGCGTTGCAAGCTTCCACAGGGCTATTGCCACTCGCTTCTCAACTGTGAGGGCAGCTCTCATCTTGGTATTCTTGCGCCTCAGGGCAGGGGAAAGCAAGTCACAAAGTTCCATGAAAGTGCCCTTACGCATGTGAAAGTTTCGCAACCACTGGGAATCGTCCCAGACCCACAACACTATGCCAGACCCACAACACACACCAGTCTGTGCTTGTTTCCCGAGCCCAGAATTGGTGTTCCACTGCATGAACCTGCCCCATTAGCACCATGATGCCCGCATTGCCAGGGCCCGTGCTTTGAGAGAAGTCTGTGTCCATGTCCTCATCACTCTCGTCACCGCGCTGACGTTGCCTACTTGCCCGGTATCGCTTTGCCAGGTTCTGGTGCTGCATATACTGCTGGATAATGCGTGTGGTGTTTAATGTGCTCCTAATTGCCAAAATGATCTGAGTGGGCTCCATGCTTGCCGTGGTATGGCGTCTGCACAGAAAAAAGGTGCGGAACGATTGTCTGCTGTTGCCCTGATGGAGGGAGGGGCGACTGACGACATGGCTTACAGGGTTGGCTTACAGGGAATTAAAATCAACAAAGGGGGTGGCTTTGCGAGAAACTGAATGGCCCCCTCAAGGAGGGAACTCAAAACCTCAAGGATAGAACTCAAAACTGGGTTTAGCAGGCTGTTGATTTCACAGAGGGAGGGAGGGAGGGAGAAAATGAATACAAAACAAATCTGGTCTATTTCTTGTTTTGAGCCACTTCATCTATCTTTATACATCTTGCTGGCAGCAGACTGTGCAGTACGACTGCTAGCCATCATCATCTCCTGGGTGCTCAGCAGAAGACGGTGCAGTATGACGACTAGCCATCATCTTCTGCTAGCTGGAGGTTAAAAGACAGTGCACTGCCGGTAGGACTCAATCGCCACGAGACGAAACAAGGGAAATGACCTGGCTGAGTCACTCCCATGTTTGCCCAGGCGCCCAGTTAAAAGAGCACCCAGGACTACGTCGATGACGGCTACCAGTCATACTGCACTGCCTGCTGCCAAAAGGCAATAAACTGCTGCTGTGTAGCAATGCAGTACCATGTTTGCCAGCACCCAGGAGACATATGGTGACGGTTAGCTGAGCAGGCTCCATGCTTGCCATGGTATGGCAACGGGTAACTCAAGAAAAAAGGCGCAAAACGATTGTCTGCCCTTGCTTTCACAGAGGGAGGGAGGGAACGGGGGCCTGATGATACGTACCCAGAACCACCCGTGACAATGTTTTAGCCCCATCAGGCACTGGGATTTCTACCCAGAATTCAAATGGGCGGCGGAGACTGCGGGAACTGTGGGATAGCCACCCACAATGCAACGCTCCGGAAGTCGATGGTTGCCTCGGTGCTGTGGACACACTCCGCCGACTACATGCACTTAGAGCATTTGTGTGGGAACACACACAATCAACTGTATAAAAACACTTTCTACAAAACCGACTTCTATAAATTCGACCTAATTTTGTAGTGTAGACATACCCTTAGTATAAAGAGAGGAAGTTTGCAGCAAATGGGGTTTGGGCTGGGCAATGGAAGATTCTCTGACCCCAAATGAAGTCACTCTGGAAAGTGAAGACTAGTAGAAAGGGCGAATGGCTACAAGGGGCGGGGGGGGGGTGGGGGGAGGGAGACTAGAAGCAGAATCTGATGATGCTAATTTAAGATCCCTAACCAAAGAAATAAGATTAGGTGCTGTTAACCCTTGTGAAAGTGGTTGACTGGATTAAAAGAAAAATAGAGGATAAGAGCTAGAAGGCTGTGAGATAGTAATCCTTTAGTTCAGTGGTTCTTAACCTTTACTGCAGCCTGCCCCCCCGGTTCTCAAAATATGTTCTTGCACCCCTTATCAAAAATCGTTGAAGTAGGTTAGTTCTTTAAATCTGTTTGTATATTACAGTAATTGTTAAATGTGTAATATTAATACATACATATCTCTGATGAAACAAAGTAGTTGTACTTAATTTGTGTTTTTGATGATTTACCTTCTAAAAAAATCTGGCATATGCACCCTCGGTTAAGAACCACTGCTTTAGTTGAATGTTAAAACTGATAAACTGCTAAAAAATAAAATGCTAGGGAAAGTTGCCAGCTCTAAAGTATTCCCCTGAAATAAAAGGGGTAAGGTATGGTGTGCCATTAGAACTGAGCAATGATGAGATTATCTTCTCCTATGATTTTGGTTAAGTGTTAGTAAGTCAGTAAAACAAAGAGGAGAAAGCAAGCCATCCACAGCTGTACTGACAACACTTAAGGGAGGGACTCTGCCTGAGAAAGTAACAATAGGATTTCAGTTATTCAGAAGCCAAGACATATAGTCCCCCTCCCTTAAGGTGTTGTAAGTGCCAATGGTATGGCCACATAACAGTTTGTAAATGGAAAACAAGATGTAAGTGTGGGGAAGAGCATTTCTATGAAAGTGTTATAGAAGGGACAGGTCAAATGTAGCAATTGTGGTGGTAATCACAGTCCAGCATGTAGAAGATGTATTGCAGCAAGGCAAGCTAAAGAGATACGTTAATTTTTCTTTTGTATCTTATACAGAAGCCATAAGGAGATTCTCAAAGCATCAGGTGGGAAAGGAAGAGAATCAGCGCAGGAAACGGAACTGCAGACAACCTCATTCTGCAAAGAATATGATAAACTGTGGAAGGTCTAGGTGGTGATATAGAATAGAATAGAGAAAAAAAGTATTATTGCATTAATGATAGAAGTGACAAACTGTACATCACAAACTGCGGGAGGGAGAGAATCAAAAAAGGAAAATTCTAGCAAAGGACAGTGGAAAAACACTTTTATTAGCAACTTGTCAATGGAGCATATTCATGCAATTTTGAATGAAGTTGAATGATTAAATATGACTAGCATGGGGACCTCAGTCTTTTGCTGGAATAGCACATGTTGAAGGACTAAAAGAAAATATCCTGGAAATGAAAGCTAAACAAAATAGCCTATATATCCAGGAAACATGGCTTACTGAAAAGCTTGCATGTCAAATTTCAGGGTATATTGCCATTAGGTAAGACTAAAAACTAAGAAGAGGAGGTGGTGTTTGTACTTCCATAAGGGAAAGATTAAACTACCTAGCAGAGAATGAAGAGGTAATCCTAGACTACAATGCTGTTGCAATCCGAATGCAGAAAAGTTGTATTTCTTTAAGGATGTATAGTATCTCTAACCCATGTGGGAAATTAGAAAGTTCAGAGCTACAAGAAAGAGGGAAGAATGCTAGAAGGCCATATGCTGTGTGGTGACCCAAATAGTCATAAGTTGTGGGGAAGTAAGAGAATTGATAGAACTGGTGCATGCTTAGAAAAGTTCATTGATCAAAACAATCCAATGGTTTTAAACAGGGATACCCTGTCACAGGATATTCACTCACTGTGGGTAGCACTACCTCCTGGCTGCTCTGGGGATTAGCTCTTCCAAGTCCAACACTTCCTCTGTTGTCTCTCCACAGGTTGTCCTCTTTCACTTTACAGCCCCTCTCTTGCTCCAAGAGCTACAGCTGCCTCTTTATCTTCCAGCTAGGTCACTATGTAGTTTCCCCTTCTAGCACATAGTCTCACTGGACACATTGGGCAGGCAATGCCTCTGTCGGTGGCTGGTAGGGTACCTGGGCCCACCTGCTACTCGAGATTCTAGCCAGGGAAACTACAACACTCAGCTGAGATCTGTTCAGTCCCCAACCTTGCTATTCACTCCCTGGGTTACTACCTACTCATCTCCCACAAGCTCTCTTCTCCCACCATTCTCTTTCCAGGGTAAACCCTTCCCTAAGGGCCAGGATCCTACTCTTTCCGAGATTCCCTCCCCAATACACAATAAAGTAATTGCAGACTATCTCACTAAACACCCACTTCCTCCTCTTTTTTTTTTTTTTAAGCCAGCTTCCTGGTTTTATCCTAGCCCACCCCATACCTACTCGAGTGACCTTCATTCTTCAATCAGGGGTTGCTCTACCAGCCTAATCCTCTCATGTGAGGCCTATCACACTAATTTGCCCTTTCTGTGCTTCCTTAACCCATTCAGGATTTAATGCAGCAGATGGTAGTTTTTTCTGCTTAGACCTGGGAATTATAGTAGCAGATATTGCAAATAAATTCAACTGGGAAATATATAAGGATGAAGCAATGTTTAATTTGTGCCAAGGCTGAGCCCCAGCATCTCTAGGCCTGGCAGTTTATAGCTCCAGCACCTCTGGGCTTTCTGCATCAATTATGAATGTAAAAAAATTGCTTGAGCCCCAGCACCTCTTTATTACAAAATTAAGCATTGGGAAGAAGGAATGGGGAGTGAACATTTCCCTATATTTATTACTTTTCAAGACTGAAGGTAATTAAAAATTACCTGCCTGGAATTTGAAGAAAGCTAACTGGGAGCTATTTACAAGTAAATGTACTGAATTTGTGAATAGTCATTGTGTGAGTGACGACATAGAGAATTTCAATGATAATGTAACAAAGGGATTAATAGCAGCAGCTGCTATAGCCATACCTAGGATATTGAAGTACTCCAAAACTATAAACTCACTTTCATGGTTGAATGAGAAGTGCAAAATGGCAGTTAAAGAAAGGAACAAAGCCTATAAAAAAAGAAGATAGTGAGGATCTAATGAAGTATAAAAGTAGTAAGGTAATAACACAAAGAATTATAAAAAAAATCAAAGAGAGTTGGAGGAAGTACTGTGGGTGGATAAACAAAGATACCAAGACATCAGAAATATATGGCCAAATTAGAAGAATGAAGGCAAAGACAATATAAACAACATCACCGGCCACCGACAGTACCAGGAGGTGTGAGCCGGTACGACATCGTGCATCAACTAGGGGAAAGGGACTGAGAGACTTTTTCCATTGGACCATATGAACTGGAACCATAAACTCACTGAACATTAAATCCCACCAAATGAGGGTAAATCCATCCTCATCATCGTATCCACTCATACTCCACACCTGAACATAGCCATTATATGAACAACATACCCTCATATCTCAATGTCTGTACTTTGACCCGTTAAACTTTTACCCCCAATCGGGGAGATTGCAGATTATGTATTCCTTACACCACCTGTTCCTAAACCGAATTTCACCCCCCTTGATAATCTGTACCTTATTCCTTGATAACCAGAAACTTCTATGCTTAAACTCTGTACTATTTTCTTTTTACTTCAACATCATCTTAATAAAATTATTAAATGTCTAAAAGTATATCTGACTATGTAGCTGTCATGACAGCCAAACCAGTAGCAATAATGTTAGCACTAAATTGGATCTGGGCTGTATACCCAGCAGTAGCAATCATTCTTTCGAATTCAGTCCCAGGCCTTATAGCAATAAAAAGGTGACTCAGTATGTAGAAGTGATTTAATCAGTGAAGTTATATTTTTAATAACAGAGTTAATACAGATGCGGATACATATAGCATTAGCTTGGATCCCAGCACATATTGAGATAACAGTAACAGAAAACAAAATAGCAGACAAATTAGCTAAAAATGCTGTAAGTAATGGAAAGATTGACACAGAAATACCCATTGAGTAAACAGGAATTCAAAAGACTAATTCATATTTTAAATTTTTCTGAACGACAAAAAATTTGGATTAACGGAAAAAGAGAGATTTTTTTGAATTGTGCCCTATATTTGAGGATTATGATATACTTCAGGGCCTGGAAAGGACTAATGAAATGTTTTTGTTTAGACTGCTAAATGGCCATTGTGGCTTAAACAAAAATCTTTTTCAAATAAAAAGACACAAAGGTGGACTAAGTGCACAGTGGAAGAAAACAATTGATCACCTTTTATTGGTATAGAAAGGCTTTGATAAAGAAAGAGAAAAGCTTTTTGAGGAATTCAAACATCTTCAAGTAAAAAAAATTATATTAAGTGATTTAGTAAAAACATTGGGGGAAATGAAGTATTATTAAAAAGGTGCTGATACATTACCTGAAAGACACAGGGCTGAGTGAGAGGATATAAGGCTATAGACTATTCAGTCAAGTCTAAAGTGGTCACTTTAGATAAGCTATTACCAGCAGGAGAGTGGGGTGGGAGGAGGTATTTTTTCATGCTTTGTGTGTATATAAAAAGATCTTCTACACTTTCCACAGTATGCATCCGATGAAGTGAGCTGTAGCTCCCGAAAGCTTATGCTCAAATAAATTGGTTAGTCTCTAAGGTGCCACAAGTACTCCTTTTCAACTTGAAAGAGTTGAAGGTAAAACTGAACTCCTTATAGAATATGTTCAAGGGCAATGAGGTGCTCAAACAGAAGGTCTGCTAGCTTAAAGATTATGCAAAAACAAACAAGTGAGGCACAATATGACAGAAGTTCAATTTAAAGTTATGACATAAAAGCTTGCAGGCTGAGAACAGAGGCAAACTAAAAACCAGCTGGGATCTTAGGCCTGCCTGAGGGCACAGAAGGCAAACACCATGTTCTAATCCTCTGAAGGATAGCTCTAACGGCACTTTCACTTAGAAATTCAATATGATGAAAAGATTCAGTGCCTGCTCATGAGATTGGTAACAACTCCAAGAACCCCAGATTATCAAAATTTTCTATAATTTTTTTTGTGATCTCCAACAAGTTTCCAAAAAGCAAAGGGAAAAGAAGCTGCAAATGCTAAGCGCTGCGGGTAATTTCTTAGGGCGAGATTCTGTCACCCTTACCCATGTCATGGAGTAAATTATTCCTTTAGCAGCTGGTGTGACTATGTGAGAAGCAAGACATGCTTCAGTTTGAGGAACAGTGGTAGAACCTGGCCCCAAATCAGTAATGACTTGAGACAAACCACTGAAGACATATCTCTGATATCTGTACTTTAGTTCATATCAAGTTATGGACAAAAGGCAAGATCATGGCCCAAGTTGTGCAGCTGTGCAGGGGAGTAAGTGGGCATATAGTGTGCCCTTGTTCCCTGGCATGGGCCACTTATATTGTGAACTGCTGATGCAGAACTGCTATGCTCTCCTGCTATGTATACGGGTGGGAGAGGGCAGAAAACGGGTCTGACCCTCCAATGTTCCAACCAGCATTGCTGGGCTGAGGGACTGTGGAGGGGTGTACTGCCTCTTTAAGGAATAATCTGCAGTTTGTGGCCAAGATGGCCTGGGAAAAAACAAGAGCATTCTACCTCACCTGGAGTCTGGGCTACATAAAAATGAAGCTGAGCAAGAATGAGGGGGCTAGAAGTCATGCTGTTAGTTACAAGCCACAGGTAAGTAGTTTGAGTTACCTCTGGCTAGAGGGTGTTTTTTTTATTACTACAAGTTTGGTTGCTCTTTACTAAGAGCCTTGTGAACTGGGTTAACTAGCTCCCCTTCCTGATCTGACACCTCAGGGAAAGAGAGAAAACCACCCTGCCTCCTTAGATCAATAGGAGAACTAGGAACTCTGCTAGCTGAGGTTAGGAGGCCTTTTTAAGGGGGACACTTTGTTTGGGTTTGGCCTCCCCCTTCATGGATCCTGTACAGGGATAAATGCTGCACCAGATATACAGCTAAGGGAATATGCCCCAACCCGTGCAGTAGGAGAAACTGAGAGGTAGAGTCTGACTCTAATTTTCATTCTGCTTCCTGGGCTGCTCCCGGGACAGTGCAACAACATACTGCCTCTTGGTTAAGGCTCCTGGAAATCTATGCTTTAGTCCTGAAGACCAAATTCATCCCTGGTGTAAGTCAATAAAAGTCCATAGATGTTTTAATCATACGGAGATTATTTATACCTTGCTTTAATAAAATCTTCTCTGAAGTATTTAACCATCTTTATAAAGAAATTTGCTGCATTGAATAGCAATGTTCTGCTCTATTAATTTTGTGTAGTGTGGCTTTTAAAAGTTTCTTGGTCTTAAAGCAATATAACAAACTATGGACAAGCATTGTGAAACCAGACATGTTCCTGCCTAGCAATCTCATGTAACTCCCATTTAACATCTGTCTTCCATTAGATGATACATTCTTCTCTAATGACAGTTCTTGAGTTTTGTTGTTAATCTTATAAACTAATAGTTCTCATAAGGCAATTTCTGCTATAAAAGATGAGTGTTAATACAAGACCTTTTTCACCATCTAATGTTCAGTTTCTGCACAGCCAGGAAGAATTTCAGTCCATTTTGTATAAAAGCCTGTAGTCTGATATAATGATTCAGACAGTAACTTACAATTCTATACTAATTCTAACAGTACGATCCTAATTCTCCCAAGTTTGCAGAAGTCCAGTAACTCCTTAGATTTTAAGTTGTTGCAATTCCATTTTAGACTAACCAGTAAACTATGCCGTAATGTTAATATATTTGACTATTGTCTGATCAACACATTTAATTCATGCTTCCATGCTTCTGAGAGACTGAAATGCACAAATAGGACAATGACAGGCCAAATAACAGCATAAAATTCTACTACCAGATGATGATGCAGGCTGATTTTATTGTAAGGATTATTAAAAAATTCAGGTGTAGAGTAGGAATGTGAATAACCTGAAATCACATTAAAACTTGGTAGCTCACCAAGGTAAACCCATCTTGAAAGGATGCAGATATACCTAGCATGCTCTCCTGATACAAATCTATAGAGGAAACAACACTAACCATTTATCATTCCTTCAACTAAAGGACCTTCCTTATTAGCTTTTGTTTTAAATTCTAGCACTGATCCAGATGGTTGTGTCAAGGATAAATTGTTACATTGTTCCACAATTTGTGCCCTGAGCCAAACATAACAGCTAAACTTCAATAATGGGTTAGCTTTCTCATTTGTGTTTCTAGGAAGAATTGCAAACTTCATTTTTAGCACTTCTAAATGTATTTTCAGTGTATAAATGATTCAGTAGATCCAAGATAACAAGTCAAGTGTGCCAGACACTTGCATTACAATCATGTTGACTGATTGCTTGGAAATGATCTGCTGCCTATCATGGTATTATCAGAACACCTCATGAACATTAATGAATTCTGACTTGGAAGCTCTAAGGTATCTTGTCTTACAAACTTCTAATCTTACTTGTCTTACTAGTAGACCTGTCAAACTTGGAGTCGCTCTTCTGCAGGAAATTGACACTTCAATTTATTTTTGTCCTAAATCAGAATGAAGAATTGAATATATGGACCAATACCAGAGGGGGGTGAAACACCCCCCCCCCCCCCATCAGTGGATTTCACTGACATTTGCTACCAAATGAATTGTGAGACTCAGGAATCTTGGGTTCAAATCCAGGCTTTTGAGAAGTGTGCTCTAGTTAGCACAGACTCCTCTGTTCTTTCCCTCCTCCAACTGGTCCCTATCACCATCCCATATCTTGCCCTTAGTCCACCCTGTCCCTAGTCTCCCATTATGGGGACCTATCTGTCTCTGTCTTCCTTCCTCACCACATTGGGTAACCCTAAAAAAAAAAATTATCTGCCTCATAAAATGCCTTTGTCCTACTACCTAATCCACAACTCAAGAAATGACCATTTTTTTTACCTGCCTCTTTAGGGAGCTTTAAAATCAATATAAACCATTATGATAAAGGGAATTCAAAGGATTGAAACATTATTCCATTACACAAGGCTGCTGCATTTGGTCCCAAGTATAGCAATCTATCTGCTTAATAGTTGGTGAGTCTTCTTTCATCTGAACGGTAAACAGTATGAGGCATATACGAGAGTATGTTTAAACTTTTAGCTGCCCAAGAATTATTACCTCCAGAGTTACACAATAAGATTTACTGACAGCTAATCCAACAAATATCTAAATAATGTTAAGAAGTTTTATGCATACCTGAGTGCAACCAGCTATTTTAATTGATCACTTTATGGAAAGATTTAAAAGTTAAAAATTAACACAGACAACATGGAAAGTTGCTCCGCTCACAAATAAATGAAAATATCAGTAATTAGAAGTACTTACCCACAGTAGGATAGTTTGATAGGTCACAGTATATCAACAATTTCAATATTAAGCTGAAAGTTTTAGCAGATGTGAAAAAAGATATGCACTTCACCTTAATGGAACTACGATTAATCTATTTCACTACTAAATGCAGAGGTAAAGATCTAGTCTCATTGCTAGACTATAGATAGAAGCAGCCACAGTCATGTATCCTTGACTGGTGGGATGAATGAGAAGAAGCAAGTCAGCTTTGGGAAGGGGACTCCATACATTTAATATGTGTGTTCATCATTCACCTCAATTGTGAATGTCAGCGTTTCTCAAGTCAGATCCAAGAGTCTCAAGTATGGCACCCTGAAAATAAGGAACATACAATTAGTGACCATCTGTGAAAAGTATGGTTGAATTGACTTGCCTACCATCGCAGGGCAAAAGCAGGGATAGAATCTGTTCTCCAGGACAGCACTCAACTGCCTTCACCATGAGATTATCCTTTCTCTTCCTCCGATCCCCTGCCTCGCTTGCTACATACCTTCCAATTTCTGCAAAAAATGAAGTAAGGGTCCCACAGACAAATCTCTTTGGCTACATGCCTCGGATTCATCCCCAGAAAAAGAAAATGAAAGATTTTTTTTTTTCAAATGTAGAGAATGAATACAGGAGTCTGTTTTGAAGATTACAGTACCACTCTTCTACCACCTTTAACAAAAATAATTTTTGGAAGTTTTTGGCTGTGAAATTTACAGAACTTTCCATTTGAAAGCTGCTCATCTTTTCCACCATTGTTAGATTGTTCTTCTTGCATTGGTCTGTAGTAACATTTGTATAAAAATACTGGGTAGAAGCTTGAACATATATCTCAAATTGTTCCTTTTTCCATTAAATTGGAAACATTACATTTGTCCAGAAGGGACCATTTTACATTTTTTTACTTTGCTTTCTTTTTAAGAAGAAGAATGTTCCCACTCTTTTTAACTTTCATTCAGCTTTTCTGTCATTTTACAATCCCAACCTCATTACCAGAATTTTTACTTTCCCATTCAAAATTAAATTCCTATTGAAATTAAAGAAATCAAAAAGAAAATACAAAAGTAAAGTAACATGCTAAGCTCTCATGGAGTCTACTCTACAAGCAACTCTGAGAACAAAATATCTGGTGAACTCTGCACGCAGCAAAAGTACTTAGAAATTTAAAGATGTACTACCACAAACAAAACTAATCATGTTGTTCATAACTGTACACATTGCACTGTATAGTTATTATAATTTTTTTCAAATGCACGATATTTCCCCAGATGTCCTGTCCTCAACCTGACAAGTTTTTCTTCCCCAACCTTCCCCTCTTCCAACTTTTTCCATTTTTGACAACACTCTAATAGCCACCATAACCAAGCACACAACCTCTGTGATTACTTTTTTTTGTGTGGACCCCTCTCTTGCCATCTCAGCCACATGCAGAAAGTGGCCAATCCTTTTCCATAACAGTGTTGCCAACTCGCTCAATTTAATGTGAGTAATGCAATTTTAGTCCCTACTGGAGCAGTTCTTTCTCCCTCCCCTCCAGACCCAAGAGATGTTGATAGGTGGGGAAGGGATGGGGAGGAGGGAGCAGCCAACACCATTTTCACAAGAGGATGGAGGATGCATAAAAAACCCAGAACCTTGCAACACCAAGCCTAGGAAGTAGAAGAGGGGGGTTAAGAACCCATGGAGCTCCCCCGCCGACAGCTGTGGTCAAGAAGAGAAAAGGACCGCGTTGCAGCTGCCCACTGAGGACTGAGAGAGAGGAATGAAGTATCCATGGAGCTGCAAGAGGAGCAGAGGTGCACTGAGAGATAAGACAAAGCAGAGCTGGGAGGATGGGTTGATAGACTCTCTGATGTTCCCAGAATTCTGTATTATCCAGGGCCTGAAGAACATGGCAGCGTCCTGGTTTACAGCATTACAGTTTGGTTTAGTATTGTGTCTGTGGGTTGCCTCTGAATCTCCCTGTCTATTTTTCCAATACCTCTTTGGTCATGGAAATGCTTTCCTCAGAAATTGCCATGCTGTCCCTGGCCACTGCTACAATCTCCTGGGAGAGCTCCCTGACTTCTTCCCTCTCCACCCACAAATGCTGCCTCCCACCTCTTTGCCATTTTGTTTTTTCTTTGGGACACTGTCATAAGATTTGAACATTTTATCCTGAGTTTTCTGTTTTTTGCCTTCTCATATTGTCCAGCTGCTTGGCCATTGATCAGGCCCTATCCTTGAGGGTCTGGCTGTTGTAGGTACCCTGACTGTGGGAGTATGAAAAAACACAGTTGGTTGTTCATATTCCAGACTTGGAAATGCTTCTAGCTCACATCCACCTAAAATGGCAGCTGCCATGAGGTACCCATAACAGAAGCTAGCATGCCCATATAGCATGATGCAAATAAATTGTAAAGATAGGTTCTCACATGCTGAAGCTCCCGCCAGATGATTTGCCTCTTGGGTCCTGGTATGGATGTTTGGCTGGGACTCAGGCTCTGTTGCTGCAAGGGAGGAATCAGGGTGGCTTTCTATATGGCTGGCATCAGGATCCTGAGTCCCAAAAAGATCCTGGCTGTCAGGGGATAGCTCCTCGCTGGCCTCCTCATTCTCATCCTCTGAGTCTTGCTGATCATCCTCAGAGGCTGGGGGTATTGAGCGAAGAGAGGGGGCAGCAGGTACCACAACCTTTCTGGGTTCCATGGTCGTGTAGTTGTGCAAATTCTGTCCAGTTCTTCAAAAAATGGACAGGTTACATGTCCCGTGCAGGATTTTTTTTCTTGCCATCCCTGATTTTAATGTAGATCCTCCTGAGCTACTTGCTCAATATTCGGTACTGGTTGGCATCCCAGTCATGTCCCCTCACGGACATCTGCTTTGCAATGTCCAAAATCAGATCTTTATTTCAGTGACTGGCCACAACAGCTTCCTGCACCAATGCTTCACCCAAGATGGTGATGAGACCTAGGGCCTCAGCATGGCTCCAAGCAGTTGCCTGAGGTGTGATGTGAGGCCTCTGTAGCAGTTTCCCAGCATTGCTGATATACTGGAATCCAGGAGCAAATAGGCAAAATCTGGCCTTGTGCCAGTTTGAAATAGAGAGGAGACATCCTGGCACCTTAACAGCAGAGCAGTGGAGGTCACACAGGTAAACAGACAGGTCAGTAATGGTTGCCTGCAAAGCATTATTAGATAGTAGTTGGAGGACTGCCAAAGTGGTTCTCAGCAGCATTGCGTACACATGAACAGTAGACCGAGCTAATTTGTTTCACAACAAACATAGTGCACTTGGCAAGAGGACTCCAGAGTTCATGCGAAATGCAAAGTTAGTGCGCTCAGATGGACTTTTGTGTGTATGCAAGTGTTTTCAAACCAGAATAACTCAACTTAATCTGATTTAAACCCCTAGGGTAAACAAGCCCTTAGTTAAGTAATTTATTCTGAATGTAACTTTTTGCAGTTCACTTTCCACATCTTTATAGCAGCATATTCAATATTTACTTTTAAAATTTTTTTAAAGAGTTAAAAACAATATTATATTTAGCATTGTGTTTTATGAGAAGGAAGCAGATATACAGTACAGTATGTCTGTTTACAGAACAGTTAGCTATGCTAACTCTATTCTTTTGTGTGGCTTTTTAGATTCCTTATATAGAAAACTCTCTAAAGTAAATGTAAAAAGCTGTGATGTTGGAAGAAGTCACTTTAACATGGACTTTTGTTTATATTAAGACAGTAGTACATCAATTTATAATGCAGCTAAAAAAGGTAAGTAAGAACCATCTTTGAGAGATGAAGGAATAAACAAGAGCTACAAAACTTTAACCAACATGACTACCTCTGTATTAGTGCAAGTGCATTATATAATAATGGCTTATGTGATTTATTATATTGGTCAGAATTTGTTTCTTAGCTTAGATAGAAATGGATGTTCAGGTAGCCACAACTGCCAAAAGTTGCCATTCCGATCTGATAGGAATTGGGTGCCTACCACTTTATTTGTGTGTTTGAAAATCTCCCTCTTATTCTTTTAGCTAAAAATAAAACAATGCCTATTCTTAATGTATTTTCAGTACATGTCCTACCATGAGGTGTAATATACACAGTTTTGGACAATTCCAGTTTTTGCAACAATGTTTGAATTTTCCTGCCAGTATTCAGATAACTTGGAACACAACCATGACATGTGAAGAACACATTTTATATTTACATGATAACTTTGACATTTAAATCTGCAATTTGATGGGTAAGTAGCTATTTCTGGAAGGCTATTTGTGTTAGAGGAGATTCATCTGTGTTTAATTTTAAAAAAATGTAGTCCCAACTGCATTCCAATTCTTCTTCACAATTTATTTCCAAACCTGATATATCATTTGTAGCTGAGATAATAAATCTGATGGTTTCCCCCCCTTCATTATATTAATACCTAAGACACAGATTCTAGCTTACATGAATTCTTGAGTCTCCTTGCCCTCAGTTTCTGTGGGCATGGAAAGGAACCTCAGCAAGGCTGAGGCTGTGAAAGTGATCCATGTCCTTTTTATAACAGTCAAGTTTTCTCCCAATGAACAGTCTCTCAGCAGAGCTAAGCAAATAACTGATTGTTTAGTTCACTGGCAATTCTGAAAAAATAAAAAAGTTGTATTTCAATTTTTTTCAAAAATGAATGTTTGAAATTTCTGGTTTTAAAGGCCTAGTTTGGCATGTTGTTATTAAAGAATAAAAAATTTTGAGATAAATTTAAAAGCTGTTTTAAATATAAAGGTAGGTTAAGAGCATTTAAAAGAGTTAAATAAAAGAGAGGTTAAAAAAAGAACACATGGCAAAAAAGGGAATTTACTAACTCAGAGACTGTTTAGTAAGCACATAGTAAAATGTATAAAGGGAGGTTAATAGAAAAGCATTTAAAATGTTAAATATAGGGTAGGTTAAGAAAAGAGCATTTAAAAAGAATTAAATAAAAGAGAAACATATAAAGATAGGTTAAAAGTGAGAACAGGGCAAGAAAAGGGAAAAGAAAGCCCCTTTGCAAAGCAAAGATAGACGCACATAGTTAAGTCAGAGAGAGAGAGAGAGAGAGATCTTGCCCTACCAACTGTTCCTGGGGAAAGAGGGAGCTTCCAAGGTTCACAGCCCCTCTGGCTAGTTATCTCCACCTTTGGATCAGACCAATCAGATGCTGTTCTACAGCTGCGTCATAGAATACATTTTCCTGAACCAATCCTATTTTCCTGAACCAGGTCAAGATTTTTTAGACAAGAGCCATCTCCCATCCCTCCCTATCCCCAGGAACAGTTGGTAGTGCAAGATCTCTCTCTCTGATTTAACCGTGTGCTGTCTATCCTTGCCCTTTGCAAAGAGGCTTTCTTTTCCCTTTTCTTGCCCTCTTCTTACTTTTAACCTATCTTTATATGTTTCTCTTTTATTTAACTCTTTTTTAAATGCTCTTTTCTTAACCAACCTTTATATTTTTACCATGTGCTTACTAAACAGTCTCTGCTTTTAGTAAACTCCCTTTTTTGCCATGTGTGTTTTTTTACCTCTTTGTATTTCTCTTTTATTTAACTCTTTTAAATGCTCTTAACTACCCCTATATTTAATACACCTTTTAAATTTATCTCAATTTTTTTTATTCTTTAATAACATGCCAAACTAGTCCTTTAAAATCACCTCTCCTTACTAAACCTAACCAAACAACCTTTCTTTCCTCTAAACCTTACCAAAGCCTTCTTTTTTAATCTTTAAGCTCTCTCACTGTATCCTTTCTACCTTTTTATCTAAACAAGCAACCAAATATATCCAAGCACAAGCACACAACATACACCCTATTCAAAAATAAAAAATAATCAAAAAAAATTTTTCAAAATGGTTGACGGCACCAAACCTTGACACCAACTGAAACGGGGACGGAGGACAGGACATAAGCCCTAAATGGGTACTGGAAACCTGTTAAAAAATACAGGATGATGAATGCTATTGAGGTATATACTACTCATGGGTACGTATTAAAAAGTGACCTTCACTCCAGAGGTAAAGTTATAAACCAAAGCACTATTTTAAAAACCTCACACAATGGGTAAATAAATATTGTAACATTAACTATAGTGTTTTTCATACAAATATATTTTCTCCAACCGCCGTTCAACTGTGGAGTTAAGTTTTCAAACATGGACAGTGGAGAGTGCAAATTAGTAGTCACATCTTACGATACAAATGGGAATTCATACTGGCCCTTAATCAGAGCCTGATTTTTCCACTGCCCTTGTATAGCCATTGACACCAAAGTGCAAAGTGGATATAAAATGCCATATTGAGAGAGAATTCTTAGGACCTGAAAAATGTATCCAATAGTCCAACAATTAGGTCCCTTCACTGGGGTGAATAATATTTGTGCAGCCACAACTCTTCAGGCCACATAGCCTCCCTACAATCAAATATTTAGGCTGTTACCTACAGATGAGCTCCACAAAAAGAATAAAACCATTGTAAATGGTATTGGCCTAGAGAGCTTCTTTCTTAGAGAGAGAGAGAGAGAGAGAGATTGGTGAGGGGAGAAGGGGTGCAGGTGGGAGAGCAAAATTACAGAAGTGACTGTCTGTGTAAAGTTTGGTTTAAGTGACTTGCCCGCATCACAGAGGAACTCAGTGGTGGCAGAGAGAAGGAAGAATTGAAGTCTCCAGGAAGGCATTCAGCTGCCCTAACCACAAGACTATACCTTCTCTTCCTGCAATCCCCTGCCTCACTCAGTACAAACCTTCCATAGCCCCTACCCCCCTCTGACACACCACCTGAGTCAGCCCAAATTCCATCTAGTTGGTCCCTCTCTGAACTATGCCCCACTAACATATTTACACACACATACTCCATACCATCCACTTCCTCAGTGTTTTCTGTCCTCCCACCAACACCAGGTGGCGGGACCAGCTGCACCCAGCAGAGGATGGGAAGCCCCAGTGGGCCAGCCTGTACTTCACCCTAACATGCCATGAGCATAGGTGTGTAGTTGGCATCATTTATGGAGTCCCCTGATACTTGTCTCTTCTGTGGCAAGAGGGAGACCCTGGCACACATCTACATAAAGTGCCAGCCTGCAACCCTTCTTCTGGCTCCTCCAAAACCTCCTGCTGAGGTTCTGGGTTTATTATTCTGCATACCTCCTTATATTTGCACACCATATCCATGGCCCCACAAACTCGTGAGACCTCTGTCAACCTCCTCCTGACACTGGCCAAGATGGCCATTCACAAGACCAGGAGGAGGAAGCATGATCGCGCAGGGGTGTGTGTGTGTGTGTGTGTGTGTGTGTTCTATCACTGTGGGGCCTATTTCCAGTCTTTTGCTGTATCACTTCTCCAGGCAGAGTTCTTTTGAGCGGTGTCCACTGGGTCCTTAGACTCCTTTGAGGAGCAGTGGGTGCTGTTCAAGATTCTCTGCTCTGTGTCCCCATCCAGGACCCTGTTTCTCAACTAGTGACCCACTCTCCTATTCCTTTTTTTGCATTTGTTGTCCCCTGACTTAAGTTGCGGCCTGGGTTCTGTTGTTCCTCCCCCTTGGTTGAGGGGGTGGGCCTTTAGTTTTGGGTGTGCCTGTCCCAGTATCTGCAGTAGATACAAACCTTCCAACTTTTGCAATAAATGAGGTGTGGGTCCTACCCACAATAGACTGCTTCACTACACAACCCCAATTCATCCTCAGAGCATATCTGTTCTATACACTTGAATGAGGCAGGGGTCTTGTGGAAAAACAGTATGTGATCTGTACCTACCATGTAACTGTATCACAATGTATATACACAAGGGGGCTGAATTAAGGTTGCATGGCAAATGTTCATTCTGGCATTTCCTAACTTGAGAGTGCTTGACTATCCACCTTTTTAATCCTTAGCTTTGTATTTCCTAATTTTTATGATTTAGTTTATTGATGAGAACAATCTTAATTAACATTAAATGAAGATTTTTTGTTTTGAGAATTTCATTAGTTTTTTTTAATAGAAAAAAAATCTTTTATATGTGTGCTATTTAAATAATAAAGCACTTACACATTTAAGGTCTTCAATGTATAGTCTGTTGCCTTCATCTTTGTAAAGCTCCACATTTCACCATAGTGCTGTGTTGAACAATATATTGAAAAATAATTACATTTAACTATTCAAACATAACATGTTTGTGTTTAATGCAACTTCAGTTTACTGCAACTTCTAAATGTTTTCTAGAGGGGATTTGGTTTCGTTTTGTTTAGTTTCTAATTGTGTAACAGAAAACTAAGTAGGGATGAAAAATGTATAATGTCCTGCTTTTTAAAAAAAGGTAAATCTTCAGAAAGCCCTTGATTCATGAGCAGCATATATATAAACAATACACACCCACACAGGAAAAGCAGTTGTAATATGTTGTCTTATTTTAATGTAAACCTTTGTGAGGAAAGTTATCAACAATTAACCTTTAAAACCCTTACCACAGTACAACCCTAAAGGAGCATAGCAAGACCTTATCCAAATCCAGTGTGCTTTCATTATTGTTCCTCCTGGGACCCTGCTTTGCACCAAAGTTATGGTGGTCTGAGGAAAACCAGTTAGCAGAGGCAGCTGTCACCATGACAACTAGTGCAGTAGTGACTTTTCCCAAGTATGCAGATGAACTGGAGGGAGGGAGTTATGAGTGGCTGGCTATTTCTGATGTTACTGCTTAGGTAACAGCAGAGGGCAGCAAATCATGGGTGCTGTATGGAAAAAAATCAGGCTTTTCCAGTGTTCCTGAAAAACCAACACCTGTCAAACACAAAGTACACATTGGAGATCATTGCACACCCATTAGTGATGAATCTTTGGTTTAAATTCCTTGTGGCATGTTTATATATAAAGGGTTCCAAAAAAAAAAAAAAAAAAAGTGAGACACAGAGATACAGACCCCGTAAAATAGAAAACTCTGATGCAAACTTAACTGTGGCCTTCCTACTGCGAGACCATAATAGAGTTTTGCATCTGTTTTGCATCTGTTTTGCCCCAACTTCATCCAGATCTATGTGGGCACATCTACACAGTGACAGAAGACCTGTGGCATAGCTGCAGCTGGCCCAGGTCAGCTGAGTTGGGCTTGCAGGGCTCATGGTGCAGAGCTAAAAACCACTGTGTGGATATTGACTTGGGAGCCTGAGTTAGAGGATCTGGCCCACCTGTGAGTTTTTTATGCCTTGTAGACATACCCCATGAATCCACAAGGTACAAGCCAAGCCAAGCCAATACATACTATTTTCCATACTCAAGTCTTAATGTAGCATTTGGGTGTGCTAATTAGGCACAACATTTGAAAATG
The DNA here is from genome assembly GCF_015237465.2 of Chelonia mydas. NCBI lineage: Eukaryota > Metazoa > Chordata > Testudines > Cheloniidae > Chelonia > Chelonia mydas. Next base: position 79,772,283 of record NC_051245.2, read on the forward strand.
GGTGTCAATTTATTTCTATGTTTGTTAATACAGTTTTCTTATCTAAATCTGTACTAAGATGCAGTTTGTAGGAAAAGTTGTATACATAACTAAGTTCTAGGTAATTGCTGGAGCAGCCTATTAACTTCCTTCCCTGATGAGAAAGGAAAGGGGTGGGGGGAAAGGAGAGTAGCTGAATAGGTTGCAGGGAGGGAGGGAGAGAGACAGACTGGCTGAGGGATAGATAGGACGGAAGGAAGAGCGTGTGGATTTCTGAGAGTGAGAATGAGTGCATCAGAGTTGCAGAGATGGAAGGGACAGTGGCTGAGTGAGATATGGCAGGTGGGATGGGAGAGTGAGTGCCTGTATGTATGGGTGGCTGGCAAGGAGATAGAAATAGAGTGGCTTTAATATTTTGATGTTTTCTGCCTTACAACAATTTCTGCAGATGCCTTGAAAAATGGACTATGTGTGGTACTACCACTGAAAAGAAAAGACTATGACTGCAGACCTACATATGCACTCAAAGCCTGCACAACCCTATACTTTTTTTTTAATTAAAAAGGGAAACTGGTAGAGCAGCTGTGGTTTTGGAAGAGAGTGGCTGCAGCCTCCATCTGAGAAGGTGAGGCTCTGGACTGCAGGCTGCTGACAACCCAGGTTCTGGTTGTGTTGTGTAAAAGTTATGTAACGTTGAAATAAAACCAAGTATTCAATACAAGCTCTCCTCCATGCCTAGTGAGAAGAGCAGCACACCACAGGGTGGATTGCAGGCTGTGAGAATAACTGGGATGCAGAGAGGGAGAAAAGAAGAGCAAGAAGGCTGGCAGAGGTATTGCAGCGAGCGAGATACGGTGGCTGAATGGACTTGTAGGCAGTGTGGATGGGTTATTGTTCAGAAAGAGACAGATCATGGCTGTAGTTACACACCAGTTGTAGGGGTTACAGAGTGGGAGAGAAACTGTCTGGTTAAGACGTTCCAAGGAAGGCAGGATGAAGGGAAGGAGAGTGGCTGTCAGGAAACAGAAAGCTGGGCTCGTGAAGAAGCCCTTCTGCCAGTGAGCAGAAATTGCATATGCTCTGGGTTTCCGTGGCCACATCTGCAGGGTGTTCTCCAGCATAGGAAACCCAACCCTTTTCAGGTATGTGGCTTCTGACCCTATTTATTTTATTTTATTTTTTTTAATAGGCATCAGGTTTAATACAAACAAGGGGAAATACTTTTTCCACACAATAGCATGTTAAACTGTGGAACTCATTGCCATGGGATGTTGATGGCCAAAAGTATAACTGGGTTCAGTGAAGAAAGAGACAAAGGATAGGTCCACCAATGGCTATTACCCAAAATGGTCAGAGATGCAACTCCATGCCCAAGGCAACCCTAAACTTCTGACTGTCAGGAAGGGAAGACAGGTGGATCACTCTAACTACCCAGTTCTGTACACTCCCCCTGAAGCTCTGGTACTGGCCACTGTTGGAGACAGGATGCTGGGCTAGATGGACCACTGGTCTGACCCCATATGGCCGCCTATGTTTTTATGTTCTCAAGTTACACGCAAATGGCCGGGAAGGGGGCAAACCACAGAATCAGCCGTGCAGCTTCAGGAGCTTCTAGCCTGGCAGGAGGAAATGAACAAAGCCTGCAGGCCCAATGTGCACAATACCCTAAAAGGCAGAAATAGAGTCTAACATGATCAGTCTGCGGGCTATAAAGATCTTCATTGCCCAGAGAAGAGGGCAAAAACAGCAGCCGGCACATTTTCCCACCAGTAGCAGTTACCATGTAAGTATGGCCTTCTTTGCATACCCAGCAGAATTTGCTACCCTAGTGGTCCAGCACTGACATGTAAGTACAATATTAATATTTAAATTTATTATATGGTAAAAATGAGAAATTAAGGAATTTATTAATATTTCAGTTGATTAATTTGATTATTACATGGTAAGACTGAGATCCCCATCCCTATTTTTGCAAACACGGCAGGTGGCTCATCCCCTTGGGATAACTGTTACCCCTTCTCCCCATCCCAGATGTTCTCCCTGTGCAGAGATTTTGGCTTCTGCCATGATCTACAGCATCTCATCCCTGGGCTTATCCCAAGCTCCTACCCCTCCTCCCTGATTTTGCCCCTCAGCCCCTCTCCTGCCACTACCCACAGCTGCTTGACCATCTGGCCAGTAAATTTCCACCCCCTCCTCAGACCTTGACCAGTCGCCCCCGATTTGCCACCTTTTAAACCTTATGAAGAGCAGGCAGCAGTCTGAGTCCAAGGAAGGGCAGAGTGAGGGCAACAGCATCAGTAGATGTTACTGAGCCTGCTCAGTTTGGGTGAGCCTGCTCAGTACAACCTAGATAGGAAATTCTGCCAGGGAGCTGTATGCCCCCTCCCCTTGATGGAGGGAGGGAAAGGCAACCACTCTGCTTCCCTGGGGAGTCTGAGAATAAATGAGTTTGGTGGAGAGGTGTGCCTCAGATCAGATGAAGGTTGGAGCAATCAGGGGTTGGGGAGCCTCTGGGTTGAGAGGAGGCAGGTGACTGCAGTAACGTGTTTGAAGGAGATAGAGGGGGAGCTGCCATGTTTGAAGAGACTTGGGTGAGGTACAGGGGAGCCACTGGATTTGTTGGGAGCTTAGTATTGACAGCCCCCACTGTTCAAAAATCAGGTGACTGACATCCAGATAATAACATTATTAAATAATACACGTTGGGGTTCTTTTGATCTATGTTCTGGTTTTCTAAACTTCCGGGTGCACTTGGGTCACATTTTCAAGCTTCTCTCCACAACCAGGAGGACCAGAAATTTGATGGTCACATACGAATCCCATTTCTGTTGGCTCCCAAGATCTGTTGGTTTTTTTAGGGGGGTGGGAGAGGGGGAAGAGAGAAGGTTGTGAGATATCTTTCCCAACAACCCAGTACCCTTTGTGATGTATAGTGTACCTGGGGGACCACTGGTTCGGGGGTTGAGATATGTATGTGTAGCTGGGCTCTAGGGTTCTGGGCTTGGGAGAGGAAGGGGGCACTGGGCTGAAGCAAATAGAGGGGCCAGCATGACTGCATGTCCCAGGAAAGAGCTACAGCCAGAAGGTTCCTGGTGACGTGGGACATATGGTAACACTAGTCACCTTTGTCTCACTTGAGTGAGAGCTGTAGGCAGCCTGTCCCCGCTGCTCGCCCCGTCTGCTCTGCAAGGGGTCCCGACTCCCAGTTCTACTCACTAGCTCCAGCAATGGGCTCCAGCAATGGCTTTGGCCGGGGCCAAGTAGCGTGCCCGGCTAGCCAGCGAGCTCCTGAGCCGGGGGCGGAAGAGGGCGGCTCCCTTTCCTGTGTTATATACAAGAGCCGTCCCCCAGCGCTGCTCCCAGCGGGGCGAAGCAGCAGAGGGTATAGCTTCGCCTTATGCAAGGACCGCAGCACCGAGGCTCCCCACCACCTTCTCCGCAAGTCCCTCTCTGACCTTAGCCCCAGACAGGAGGTCGCGCTCGTCAGGGAGCCCCGGGGGAGTGTAGGGGAGAAGCTTGTTCCACTCAGTGGGTCTTGGGGCGGGGGGCCCGCACTCACCTTGCTCTGCCTGCTGCACGCCGGGGGCCCTAGTCCCGCTCCACTCCCTGGGTGTCCGCGGGCTCGTTGTGCTCGCTGGGTGCCGTAGGCACCAGTTCCCCTCCTTTTGCTGTGAGAACAGGGGGGCTCTTGCCACCTCTGCTCGCCGAGCCTCTGAAGTGCAGCGCGGGGAGCTTGCCTCGCTCTGCCTAGAGACTGACAGAGGGTGTTGGCTCGCTCCGCTTGGTAGGACCCCGGGGGCAGGAGCTCTTGGCTCGCGTTGGTCCGTGGGTCCTGCTGCGGGGATGCCCATCTTCCACCTGTTGCCTTGTTCTGAGCTTCTTTGAGGCGCTCGTGCGCGTCTCTTCCCGCCCCGGGTTCCCCCAGCTTGCTCATTGGGGGAAAGCTGCCGGAGTTCCTGAGCTTCCTTTCGGACTTTCCCATCTGGACTCTGACCCGCCTCTCCAGACTCAGTACTGCTGGGTGAGGCGCTTACAGCTGTTGCTTGTTGTCCGCAGCTTGTTTGCTCCGGCTGTTCCGATGTTACCCTATTGGGTAACGGGCGCCGCAGCTGGGATTGTCTCCCTGCATCTCATCCAGAAACTCCTCTTCCCCTACTTCTGGCACGAACTTATATACCTGCTGAAAGTGATAAAATTTGGGCTGACCATAGAGATCTACAGGCTGCGAGGGAGGATTTTCACGGTGCTGGACAGGTTTGTGAAACAAGCTGAAAGGCAGCCCCACAAGCCATTCATCGTCTATGAAGGGGATGTTCACACCTACCAGGACGTGGACAGGAGGAGTAACAGGGTAGCTCGGGTCTTCTTGCAACAGGGAGCGCTGAAAAAGGGGGATACCGTGGCCCTGCTGATGAGCAATGAACCTGACTTCATCCATGTGTGGTTTGGAGTGGCCAAGCTGGGCTGTGTGGTAGCTTTCCTCAACTTCAACGTCCGCTCCAGGTCCCTTCTGCATTCTATCAGTAACTGTGAGCCCAAGATACTCATTGTGGGAGAAGGTACAGTATATACTTGTTTTGTATACTCATGCTTTAACCTCATACACTGCATTTCTCCCCACCTCCTTTCTTTGGAGACCTGGTTTAGACAGATAATGTAATGTTTGTATTAAAGTAGCACCAAGAGGCCCACAAATCATGAGTGGGTCCCTTTTGTGCGGTAGGCTTATGAGGATATAGTTCCTAACCCAAGCAGCTGACAGTCTTAAAAAGTTTTGTGTTATTTGTGTGGTATAGATAAGATGAGACCGCTACAAACTTACAGTAGACAACTAACATTTAGGAGATGGGATGTAATAATCAGGGGTAGCTCACTTTGTTAGCTTCCAAATTATGGGTGGATTTTTGTTGAGTGTTCAGAGGAGATAGAACTCCTTTTTTGACCTGCATGTATTGTACAATGTAATTAGTGTTTATGAGAGAGGGCCCCAAACCAAAACCACATATCCAAAACCAGAGCTTGATTGGTAAAGAGCTTCAGCATCCAAATCCAGGTGCTAATTTTTGCAAATGGCTCTTACCTTTATTAAAAAAACTAAGCAAAATCTCAGACTGGAACATTTCTGATCTTTGGGGTTGGAGTATGTGTGTTTCAAAATTTACATTCTAAATATGCAGCTTTGTCCCATCTCTAAAATTATTACCTCTACCTGCACTCTGTGCCTTGTTTCTGGTTTTCTACGTATTGCTGTGCCTTTACTAGGCTGCGAGAGGGATTTTATACCCTTTTCACCTCATTGGTGGAATTTCCTTCTTCATGCTATCTACAGTGGTGATTTTCTATTTTTAAAAGTAATCTTAAAACTTTCCCCCTGATTTTTTTTTAGTTTCATTGGATGTTTTGTACTACTGTTCGTATGGGTGTTTGAAAAATATGAGTGGAGAAGAGTGTTATTTACGCAAGCTACTAAATGAGAACCAGCAATGCAAATTCAGCAGGATCACAAAACACATAATGACTACAGTGGGTGGCAGATAGTTTTCCTATCCCATTCAAAAATTTTCCTGTTCCTCATTGTGATGAAACTAAATCTTTTCAAAGTTTTAAGAGTGAGACCCCAGAATAGCCAAAAGCTTAGTGATTACGATGCCCACCTGTGATGAGGGAGACCCTGCAAATGAGGCCAAGTAGGAGCTTGATCTCCCACATTCCAACTGAGGGCTGTAACCACCAGACTTTGACTATTCTAATGTGAGGGCTCTTTCAGTCTCTCTTGTTCGGGCTGTTTCACTTTGTATAAATAACTAAGTGAGCGGGGGGCACGGGAGGAGACTGACTGCATAGCCTGGTGGAAGACTCTCACCTGGGAGGTGGGAGAAAATGGGTCTGAAAGTTTCAGTTAACAGTTTCTGACCCCCCCCCCCACCAAAAAAAAAAGTTAGGTTGAAAAATTCCCAACCATCTCTAATAATGACCTATTGAGTTTACATTTTTCTTGTTCCCTGCTTATCTTATTCAAAATATATATAATATCTCAATGTAATAGTTTAAAACAGTTAATCCTGCTGGATTGATGGTATTTAGTGTTAGAGTGGAAGGAGGAGATTCGCTTCTGTGAAACTTCTGCTCACTTACGAGATCCTGCTGCTCTTACCTATATTGAAACTATAAGGACAAAGTGAGTAGTAAGGTACTACTTAAGATGAGTAAGGGCAGTGGAATCTGATCCTTAAAAGAGCCAAATCATGCAGTCCTACCTAGGCTAAATGAGAGTTTTTGACAAAAACTGTAAATTGTATCCCTTACTGCAGGAAGTTGTATGGAAGCAGTAAGTGTTAACAGCATAGGTGTAGTACCAGAGTCACCCCAGCTAGCACAGGAAAGTGAACATTGAACTTCCTGGCACCTGTACTGGTAGCTGAACCTTTCCAAGGGTTTAACCGTTGACAGTACATGCAATATTTCCAGCTCTGGAGTTGCTTGGGGCTTTCCACTGAGAGAGGGTTGCTTTGTCAGCGGCCCCTGACAACTCAGGCTGCTCAGGGGGATGTGCGGAATTGTATCCCCTAGCTGTTCTGATTATGGCTCCTTTTTGACCAGTGTTTCCCACTTTTTTTCCCCTAGCTTCACTGACTGCCTAGGAGCCTCCTGGCAGAGGGGAAATTGCTGTTGCTTTCTGCCACTGCTGTGTGCCCTTGTGGAAGTTTTGTCGCTATGGATCCTGAACCCTGGTTTATGCTGGCAGAAGTCAAGATAAACTAGGAATGAATTTAGATCATAGTCTATGAATGCCCTGGAGAAGGGTAATGAGTGAGATTTTCAGGAGCTTGTGAATTCAGAACAGCTACTATGACATACAAGCAGCAGAATCCTTAATCAGCTTTTAAAGGGGAAATTGTTTTCTTGATAAAATAAATGTGAATTATTATCTAATATCTAACTTGATTATTTAAACTAAATGATAAAAATAAGAATTATGAGACATCCAGTGCAGCACGGAGTTAGACATGCAGTGTGGACTCTTATGGACTGTTCCAAGATGGGATGTGGCTCTCCATTTTGCTTGTTTGCTTTTCCCTTTCCAGGAAACTCACTGGGTCCCCTACCTGAGTCAGTGCCTCCTTCAGATACATCCCAGCGTTTGATCAGTAATATATGCGAAGTATTTGTAGTTCCTACACGCATTCCAGAATCTCTTGCATGGTCTTCAGTGGCATTTCAAGGGAGGCATGGCAGCCAACATAGATTCTTAGCTATATCTGATGACCTCTGCAAGCTTTTGCCATAGGTTCTGGAACCATTTTTATAGTGAGAGAGCTGAAAGCCATTGGAACCAAACCCTGTGTATAATGGAAATCACTTCAAACCAAGGGTGCTGCCATACCTCCAGCACCCCTAGTTCCAGCACCTATGGCTTTTGCTGAACACAATTTAGCAGGAACAGAGAGCCTTTTTGACAGGGAACTAAGTATATGGAGGGAATGCATCTAAAAATGGGGAGTTTGGGACTGGCCTTTTATTGTTAAAAGGATCATTGGTGGCTACCTGGATTGTCACAGCTTATTTAGCATATGCATCAGAGTGCCCTTCAAATATTTTGTCAGCAATATTTCATAAAACTTTTTGAATGAACTGAGTAAGATTTTGCTCAGTACAAGTTGATCTCATAATCTGATTTCTGTCAGTTATTACTGTGGGTTCATATTTGCCTGCCAATAAATAATTGCATTATTTCCTTGCTCAGAAAAATAGAGAAAACCTTTTGTATGACTAGCAATGCAGGATGGTAGTTTAGAACCAAAAGGTGTATTGTCTATTATTCGAATGTCACAATTAACAATTATTTATGTATTCAGGTTGTTCGCATCATGTCACAAACCTGCTCAATTGTTTGCAGGGAAGCAGGAGAAGGAAAAAATAGAGAAAAGGGCGTGGGGGAGATCTCCACCTTCAATAACGCATGAATTTTCCCAGGGAAACCATGTAGTTAATGTATGTTGTTCAGAATGTATTGTGTAAACAACACACAGGACTGCTATTTACTCTATTATAGTTAAAGATTAGGTATAATAATAACTCATTGCAAAACAAACCCTAAAAGTTTCTTAGTATGTTACTAAGAAAAATAGAGAGAGCTTAAGGTCACAACCTGTGGCTTGCTTTACCATCTGCTTATGTACATGTACCAGGAACCACCAGAAATGCTGTATTGCATTTCTTCCAAGAGAGCTGTTTATTCTGGACATATGGGTAGTACAAGTGTAAAATGAGCATCAGGTTTTTAAAAAACATCTGGTGGAGAAATTCAGTGTGCATTAAACAATACATCAACATTGGACATAGTCTTGGACCTTTTTACATTTGTATAAGTGCTCTTTGGAAATATATTAGTACAATGGAGAGTTTATCTTCAGCTCACATTGTTCATGCATTATGCAGAATTAATCTAAGGCTTCCAGCTCTTTTTTAATATTAACAAAATATTTAGCTATTTCTGATTGCCTTTTTTCCTTCAGGAAATTGCTTATGGTTTTTTTTGCTGTGCTCTCCTATCTAACCTGGAATCTCTTTCAAGATAACAAATGGCTACAAACAGTTCAGATACTGTTCCAAATTTTTAATACCAGAGTGCAACTGAAAAGTCTTTTGTAGAACCAACTCACAGTATTAATAATCAATACTAGGTGAAAAAAACAAACCCGTACACAGAAACAGAAACTTTAGGTTAACTGAGTAATTTTAGAAGTGGAAACAGTAAATCAAGGATATTTTCAGTCTGGGCTTGATCTTAATTAATTGGAATAACATAAAGAAGATGTGCTTCAGTCTAGGAAGTGGGAACCACTGCCTTTCTGCCATTCTTGAATCCTAAATGACAGTTTAAATTGGACTGTAACTATGATATTTTTCCCCTTAGAAAGGATTGCCTGATTAGACCATAGGGTAGTCTTATGACCACAGCCCCCTTCTTGCTTGACTTGTCTGCAGTTTAAATGTAATTGACATTTCTCAAATACATTAAGAACTCAGTGTAAATTTATTTCTAAGACTACTGCACTGAAAAATAAAAAATCAGAATTATACCTGAAATTCTGAATGACCATAAAATCAGTGACCAATTTCTTAGTGTTCTTTATGCTCAGTAAGAACATAAGAATGGCCATACTGGGTCAGACCAAAGGTCTATCCAGCCCAGTATTCTGTCTACCGACAGTGGCCAATGCCAGGTGCCCCAGAAGGAGTGAACCTAACAGGTAATGATCTAGTGATCTCTCTCCTGCCATCCATCTCCACCCTCTGACAAACAGAGGCTAGGGACAGCATTCCTTGCCCATCCTGGCTAATAGCCATTAATGGACTTAACCTCCATGAATTTATCCAGTTCTCTTTTAAACCCTGTTATAGTCCTAGCCTTCGCAACCTCCTCGGGCAAGGAGTTCCACAGGTTGACTGTGCGCTGAGTGAAGAAGAGCTTCCTTTTTTTTTTTTTTTTTAAACCTGCTACCCATTAATTTCATTTGGTCGCCCCTAGTTCATATATTGTGGGAACAAGTAAATAACTTTACCTTATTCACTTTCTCCACACCACTCATGATTTTATATACTTCTGTCACATCCCCCCCTTAGTCTCCTCTTTTCCAAGCTGAAAAGTCCTAGCCTCTTTAATCTCCCCTCATATGGGACCCGTTCCAAACCCCTAATCATTATAGTTGCCCTTTTCTGAACCTTTTCTAATGCCAGTATATCTTTTTTTGAGATGAGTATTATATGCAGTATTCATCTGTATGCAGTATTCAAGATGTGGGTGTACTATGGATTTATATAAGGGCAATAAGATATTCTCCGTCTTATTCTCTATCCCTTTTTTAATGATTCCTAACATCCCGTTTGCTTTTTTGACTGCCGCTGCACACTGCGTGGATGTCTTCAGAGAGCTATCCACGATGATGCCAAGATCTTTCTCCTGATTAGTTGTAGCTAAATTAGTAGTCATAAACACAGGAAAAATAGTTTTCTGTAAATAAGCCAATGCTGCTTTGGCACCAATTCCATAAAATTGCAAACATTTCTGGGGATAGGAAACACAAGAGACAATAAATCATGGTAGTGACTCATTTTTTACTTGTAGTCTGTGAATGTTTGGAGAATGGTGACATCTGTTGCTGTTTTCTGCCATGCCATTTGCAAGGGGATAATTTTGGATTAAGCAGATCACTAGAAACACTGCAGTTGTGTCACTAGTGTAGACACTTACTTCAGCGACGGAAGGGGTTCTTCTGTTGCTGTAGTAAATCCACCTCTCCGAGGCAGTAGTTAAGTCAATAGAAGATTCTTTCACAGACCTCGCTATGTCTATACCAGAGCTTAGGTCTACATAAGTACATTGCACAGGGCATGAAATTTTTCAGTCTTGAGCAATATAGTTAAGCTGGCCTAGCTTTGCAATGTAGATCAACCCAAGAATCCATAACTAAACTGCAATGCATGAAGGCAGATTACCTTGCCAGACGAAATCTGGAGAGAAACGTTAACTGCACTTCTCATCTGAAACTTGACTGTAAACTACCCAAGACTGGGTGTGGCCAAGAGATGGTAGTCATTGCTAGTGGGTTTTCATGGAGTGCTGGCTGAAATTTAAAGCGTGGGAGTGACAGCAACTGTATGTACCATTGTTTGTCCTTTTCTACATGAAGTCCAACCCACCCCCAGGGCACCAGCACTTGATTATATTCCCTTACTCTCACAGAGGTGAATCTGGCTCCTTGTATTTTGCTAACATAACTCTAAAACATTGAAAAACTTGCTTTAAGTTTAGCTTTCTGTAAATACATTATAAAATAGGTAACAATGTTGTTGTTGTTTTTTTAAGATATGCTTGGGACATTAGAGGAGATTCTTCCTAGCCTCCAAAAAGATATTGGTGTTTGGGTAATGACAAAAGACTGCACTCTGCCAAGTGTTAATACCCTTTTAGACAAACTGGAAGCTGCATCTGAAGACTGTGTACCAGTTAACCTCCGCTCTGCAAACAACCTCAAGTCCTCTGTACTCTACATTTTTACCTCAGGAACTACAGGTACAGCTCTCTTTTCCATGTTTCCATCATTTCCTGAAACTGTTTATGAAACCATCAGTTAATGTGTCTGTATCAGACACTCTAAATGTCTCACCTCAGTCTACAGGAGAAGGTATCAGGAGCTCAAGAAAGGCACTGGTCGTTTCCAAGGCTGTTGGCATAGGGGATCCCGCAAAGATAGCACCTTTTTCCCTGCCCAGTTGAATTGCTTAAATCCTGGGGCAGGGCATTATGCCCTTTTATTAAATAGCTACTATTACTGGTGCCTGCTAGTCAACACTGCAAACATAATACTAATATTTTGTGATTCTGTAACATGGCTGCAGAGCTAATGTGTACATCTAGAACTTTACAACATCCTTTTAGAACAAGTTACTATGCACTTATTATGACGTGGGTCTTCATTAAGCTGCTTTGAATGCAGGTCACCAAAGAGACAGAAAATAGGATTAAGTTACTAGCCTTTTAGTTTAGAAACAGATGGCTGGTTTCATTACCACTGCTCCAGTGGCTAAGAAGTTAAGACTTTTAAAAAAAAAACTCTGATCAGTGGCATAAAAAGCAGCATCATGATGTTAGGTTAAACAGACTGGTGTTTCTTATTCAACTGAAAACTAACTTGTGGTTTCAGTCATGAGATGTTTTAAAAATAACTTGCATCTTACAACTTGTTTCCCCTGCCCAAGCATAATTATTTTATTGATTTTTATTTGCCTCCATGGAACCATATGTTAGTTTATTTTAGAACTAAATTCTGTTTGTTTTTAAAGTAATTAAAAAAACCAGAACTGTTGCAAACATTATTCAGAGATTAACTATGTTTGAAATAGTGGTGGAAAAAATATAGCAGAGCTTGCTACTGTGGATAGAAATTTTGTTCTGAATACTCTTAGTTAAATCATGTTATAGACTTCCCTAGGTAGTCTGTAACATAGTTCTGACAATGTCATTTAAGGCCTCCATATGAAGCTGAGGTGGAAAGATGCAATGCCCAGAATTAATCTAATATAGTTTAGTTACTTACAGGGTTAAGAAAATTTGAGTGATTGTATGTAGCCCATGCACACTGAAACTTTTAAGTACAGTGTGATTGCAAAAAGAGCAGTTATTTAGCATGGATAAAAGTTTAGAGGGAATTGAATCATTATGTTTAAAATCATGTCTTGTGCAATCTGACCCATCTAGTACAAACAAATCCAGCCATCCTTTTCATGCTTTCCTATAATACAAGAACACATGATTGCTGATATAATTAATAGTCTAGATATTCTGGCCAAGTTAAAAGGAAATAAAATGTTGTGCAGCTTTTAAACATCTTTTGGAATCTAGAGTCAGGGGAAATCAAAAGCAAAAAATCTGTGGATGGATTTTTCAAAGTATTAGATTATTTTGTTCAATAAAATTTGTGATAATGCATGTTAAAGTAAGAGTAAAGGCTGATTCCTAAAGGAAGGAATCTTTCCCTCACATAAAGCACTGCACAGCTAGCTATTGGTAGGTACAATATGGTGGGACCTGAGTGACCAGGTTTGTGTGCCTCTGGAATGTCAAGTAGAGGCCACAGTCAGAGCCAGACAGGAGGAAATACTCAATGAACCATTGATCTGATCAGTATGGAACGTCTTTTTTTGTCCTGCGGTGTATAATTTATCGATCATCCTTGGAAACGATATGTACTTGAGAGTGGCTCTCACCCCAAATACAGCTGTATAAATGTGCTCAGATTACTTAATATAAACTCCTAATTGGTTTTTAATTTTATATATTTAAGATTATCAATTTTGCAGTCTTTGCTTGTCTTTCTGAGTTTGGAGCACCATCAGCTGTCGCTGTTTAGTGTGAGAACAGCATTCATCCAGGAGCACAAGAAAGAGAAAAAAAGTTCTTTTAGAACTCTTTTTCAGAAGGCAAATATCTTACTGCTTCCCACATCTTCTAAGGAGCTAGCTTTTGGGATTGGGGGTGTCAAGCAGAGGCAGGGAAGCCCTTGAATCTTACTGGAGAGAGATGCCATGAAATCAGTGTCAGGTGATGATAGAAGAAATCAGCTCTTTCTAGGATTCTTTACTAACACTGAACAAGGATTAGAAATAAGGAAAATGATGTTGGTTTATAAAGCTTCTGCTTCAGCTTCACTGTAGTGCTTGTGTCTAGAACTTCCCCAGTCTGCCTCCAACCAGGATCCCTCTTACAGTTTCAAAGAAACTCTACATGTCCACACGTAGATTGCTGTGTGTGGAAAAACCAAAATGAAATGGAGCAAAGGCATGACAGCTGTGATTTCATAGATTTCCACCATAACGTCAACCATCCATCCATGAAACTCTCTCTAGAGTACTACCACACCAGCATCAAATTCCTGGACACCACTATCAGCTTCAGCAATGAAACCCTACAGACAACTATACATAGGAAACCCATTGATCGCCACACTTATCTTCACACATGTAGTAACCATCCCCAAACACACCAAGAAATCTGTTATCTACCAGGCACTCAGATATCATAGAATGTGCACTGAGGACAGAGTCCAGGTACAAACCTTAACACACTTAAAATCACCTTCACCACACAAGGAAACTCCACCAGAAAAGTAGATCACGTGATGGAATGGGCTACTGAAATAATCTGACAGAACCTGCTTTAATATGGGGAGGGGAAACAAACCTCCCACTGTACAACCCTAGTCACCTAATACCCTGCACTAAAACCCACACAGGGAATCATGAAACTTGCACCCCAGACTTGATGGGGACCACATCCTCAAATAAATCTTTCCCAGACTCCCTCTTCTGGCCTTCAAAGAGCCCCCTAGCCTTGCCAAGCTTGTCATCAGAAGCGAGCTCCCCATACACCAGGACATACCAGCTCAAAGCAGTACCATCCCCCACTATAACACCAGATGTGAAACCTGCAGATATGTCTTCACTGTTACGATGATCAGTACCCCCACAACACACCTTTCAAGCAGTGGCATAGCCAGGTGGAGAAAACAGGGGGAGCGTAGATTAAAAAAGGCGCCACCCGCTAGTACTCATCCGGCAGCGCTGAAGGACCACCCCCGCGCCACTGGAGCGAGTGAACTGCTGCTGAAGACCCGGAACGCTGCCTGACCTGCTGCCGAAGACCCGGAGCACCGCCGGGTGAGTAAAAATTAAAAAGGTGCCAAAGAATTAAAAAGACTCTACTTCCGCTTGGTGGGGGAGCGGCCACGGCCCTGCTCCCCACCTAGCTATGCGACTGCTCTCAAGATCCATGGTTTCTACCCATGCCTATCATACCAATGTGGTGAACCTTATCCAGTGCACCAACTGCCCTAATCACTACGTGGGGAAAAACCGAACAATCACTACGCTCTCAAAGGAACTGACATAGAAAAATGATAAAAGACAAAAACCTGGATGAACATTATTCACAAAATGATCACTGCATATCTGACCTCTGAATCCTCGTCCTCTAAGGAAAGGGAACTTAAATTCATAACTCTGCTAGACACCAAAAATCATGGCCTTAATAAAGACACTGGATCTGTTCTACCCTTGTATTTAGCTGTGACACTCTGGGCATGTCTACACTTAAAACACTGCATTGACGCCACTGTAGTGCTTTAATGAAGATGCTCTTAGTCAATGAAAGAGAACTCTCCTCTTCAGCTTTGTTAATCCACTTCCCCAAGAGGCAGAGCTATGTTGGTGGGAGAAGTTTTCCCACTGACGTAGTGCTGCCTACACAGGGGGCTAGGTTGGTGTAACTACATCACTCAGGGGTGTGGATTTTTCACACTGCTGAGCAACATAGTTATATGGATATAGGACCAGAACTCTGGTTACCTGTCCCAGACCTGAAGCAGAGCTCTTCGTTAGCTCGAAAACTTGTCTCTGTCACCAACAGAAGTGGTCCAATAAAAGATATTACTTCACCTACCTTGTCTATTTTAACTGTACATCAGGCCTGGAGCGCCTTCATATTTCTTCATGTCCTGGTCCATCTGTTGTTGAATCAGATGACCCAGTGTGCAGTGAGTTGATGCAGCTATGACTTGCTTGCATGCCCCTTACTTCTATAGGACCAACAGACCTAGTGCCACATTAAACTTGCAAACAAGTTCTTAGATGTCTGTTTAGCTAAGTGGCTAGCAGAAAAATTGGCTCTAGAATATAGAAAGGTAGGTAATTAGTGTTGTTGAAGTTCGTAACAGACTGGATACTCATGTACTCAACAAAAGTGAATGTTGACCTCTCTGTAATGTATAGTTTTATGTCTTTACAGGTCTACCAAAAGCTGCAGTTATTAGTCATCTGCAGATTCTAAAAGGAGCTGCTGGATTATGGGCATTTGGTGCTACTGCAGATGACACTGTTTATATAACTCTCCCTCTTTACCACAGTGCAGCTTCTGTCCTTGGCATTGCTGGATGTATTAAATTGGGTAGGCTCACTTTATTTTATAGCGTTGTTGATTGAAGAGGGGATTAATTTAGAACTGCATTAAAACACAGTGCAGAATCATTGCTATCAGTGGAGTTAATTAGACTTGTCTTGTATCTTCCTTTCTAAATCAAAAAACAAATGAATCTGGAAATATTTGTAACCAGTTTTGTGATTCCATTGACTAGGGGTGTGTGTTTTTTTTTTTTTTTTTTTTTTTTTTTTTTTTTTTTTTTTGAAGAAACTGCAGTAAGGTCCATATTATCCACTTTTATTTTAGAAAATTAAGTAAAATTCTGTTCATCCACGTTTTTGTTTTTGGCATTAGGGTAACAGGCCCTTAAATGAAATTGGCCTCAGTGCCCCTGTTGCAGTCCAGGTGTGCCTGTGTTGGTGTAATGAAGCGGGTGGGGCTGCCCTGGGAGTTAAAAATGAGAGGTCAGAGGCTTGAGAAGGGAATTCAGAACTCAAACCCTGAGGGGAAGCTTAGAAGGAGAGTTCAGAACCCAGAATTTAAAAAGGGAGAGTGTCTAGAGTCCTGAGAGTAAAGAGCTCAGAGGAAGGACAGGGCTGGGCTGAGAGCTTCAGGGAGGAGATGCCCATGAAGGATGAAATGGTGTGAGTTCCCGGTTTAAGCAGTGAACCCAGAATAATAGGCTGGTGAAGGCAGTTGAGGTCACCTGCAAACTTCTCCAGGCTAGAGAGCCATAACCAGCGAGGGCTGAAGGCTGCGAGCAGTAGAGGGAGATGCTGAAGCCAGAGGGCTGAAGGCTGGGGAACAAGGGAGCGGCAACCTTGCTGATATCTCCAGGCAAGAGCCGGAACCCTATTCGGGAAGAAAATAGGGTAGATAAACATCTGAGGTGAGGCGAGGTGCGGGGTGAGATGCCAGAGTTGTACCTGGGAGCTGGGCTGAAGCAAGATGAGGGATGTCTGAGCCTCACTTAGTGTTGGACTGTTGGATCTAATCTACTGTTTGGACTGCACTGAGGGATTCTGGTTTATGGTAGCGGGACTTTTGGTAATAAAATAATGCCCCTTGCCCTCCCCCCACAGGGCTATTTATACATTTCAAAGGCTGTATTGAGTTTATTTGAGGAATCAAGAGGGGAAAGTGAGGCAATGGGCCACTTGCAGGGCTTCCTTGGGGCCAAGAGGAGACCACACTTATAGGATAACAACCCCCAACACAAGCTGTTCTTTTTAATGTCTTAAACTTGCTATAGGCTTACAGTTAAGCAGACCCATAACTTTGTAGAATTGGACTATTCTCATGTGTAAAGCTATGCACGTGTTTAACTGTCTGCAGGCTGTGTAAACACACCAGCATAAATATTGCTGGAGCTCTGTGACTGGTATAGATTTAAAAAAAAAATTTTTTTTTTTTTTCAGATTTAAAATATTTTTGAAAATAAATTTACAGCATTGAAAATTGTTGGACTTTATGCACTTAAATTGCATTGTCTCTTAGCATTGACTATAGAATATACATTTTATTGTGACTGTTTGACCCGGATGATTTCTTTAACATAAATTGATGTGGAAGGTCAGGGCCAAGGTTTGCCATTCTGTGAAGTGTCAAGTGTAGCTTAATGATAGACAGGAGATTATATTCAGTGGACTATGGATCTGATTCAGTATGGGGAAATCCTTTGTTCTTGCTGTGTATAATTATTCTACATGTATCTCAGTAATGGGATATCTTTTCCTGTTGTCTAATGATCTTCATGTTAGAAATGTTTACCTAAAATTTCTGAATTTTGTCTTGCCTTGTGCAAAATACTGCAAAGGTAGTGGATCTGTTTTAGAAAACCTATAGCTAACTTCATGAAATTGGAATGAATAATATTTAGCATTTGTGTGATATTATATAGTAGATATTATGCCTTCCTCAACCTTATTTCTCAGTTTCCCCATCTGTTAAAGTGCACAGAGGGGATCAATGCTGAATCAAGATTAAAACTGATGAAGTTGGGTCACTGGTGGTACTTGTGCTTTTGTCCTTATATGTTTGGGGAGAGAGTGGTGATAACATCTTATGAGTTTGGGAGCAATTTAGGACTTCAGTGCTCATCCAGGGGCATTACTGTGGTGTGTAACTAAAAGGCAAAATGTAGTTTTTCCATAAAGCATTTCCCCAAGAAAAATATTAAGCAATCTATGTACACAAAATTTGTATTCCTCTGCCTCAGAGGAAAGAGAAACATCCTTTTGTTCTGGGCTTTTGTGCTCCTTAATTTTGTATTGCACTTTAAATACCAAGTGTTAAGTACTAGTTTTTAAAAAACACCCCCCCTCCCCCAACACTGACACATTTCACTGTAATGGACAAGGTCTGTGAATTTAGACCCGTCCGTAAAACAAACACATGAGAATGTCATTTGTATTTGAATCAAAGTTCTTACCTTTACATGACTCTGTGGTACCTGAAGCAGCATTCTTGTCAAGTTCACACAACCAGTGTTTCCTGTTTTTATTTTCTTAATAAGGTGCAACTTGCGTCTTAAGAAAGAAATTCTCAGCTAGTCAATTCTGGAGTGACTGCAAAAAGTATAATGTGACTGTTATACAGTATATTGGAGAGCTTTGTCGTTATCTTTGCAACCAACCTGTGGTAAGTGGAATTAAAATGATGGTTATCCTACCATTTGGTTATTCACTAAACTTTATTTGCATGCTAGCAGTTGTAGCTGTATTTACATTAAAAGGGAAATGTGAAAAGTAATTTTAAAAGAAAAAAATCTGTCCCCTCCACCCCTCTTTCTGTGCAAGGTTGCTGCTGCGTCTGTGACTGCCAATAGATTGGTTTTGGGCAAACTGAATTGGCATCAAGGAGTTGATACCATATTTAAAGATGTAGGGGAAAAAATTGAATCAGTTTTATTTTATTTGGAAAAGAAAATATTCATGCTCAAACTTTAGCCAAGGGTAAGTCTAGAGTACCTACGTTAACATTAATGCATTTTCAAAATCTTGGTTCTTGTGATCAACTTAAATAGACACTGTCAAGTTTTGTAGGCCTTCTTTTGGCCCTACTAGCTTTATTTTGGCTTGTGGAACATGCATGCACATAGGCCATCCCTCTGCTCTGTTCTTGAAGGTTTTATAGGGGTCAATACAGTTCAAAGGATCAAGAGAAAATTGTTTCAAGTTCCTATTAGGTTGCCCTTTGGTCTGCACAGTTAAGGCTGAAAAGTCTAATGTGTCTACCCCTTCTAGAAGTACACATGGAGGGAAGAGGGAGACTTTCCCTCCTCCTGTCCTTACGCCGCAGTTGGGCAAAATGGGAGTTCCTGATTTCTGTGGCTGCAAGGTCCCTAGGGGGAGGTGTCCCCATCTGCGCTAACTTCCACAAAGGGGAAGAACCATGAATTGGCTAGCAGAGTGAACACACTACTCCCAGGTCTGGAAGGCCTCATATCTGACCTCCAACTGGGCAGACTAGTGACTATCCACAATCCAGCTGTGTATCTTTAGCACGTTGGTCACTAACCAAAACTTCCAGCTATGTAGAAACCGAAAAACTTAGCATAGTGAAGTCCTCAGCTGTGTCTTAGCTATAAGGAATATATAGATATTCTGTCCAAAAAGTCAAGTACACTTGACATAATATAGGAACCAATTTGTTGCCATCCACTAGAGATATTAGGTTTGCACTCTGTGTACATAAGTCTTATTAGCTCTCATAAATTACATATGTAGGTTAAAAGCTGATATAGCATTTTAGTTGGAAGCTGCATTCAGTGGTTGTATTAAAACCAGGGCATTAAATTATGCATGTCTTAAAAGAACTTTCTGATTTGCTTAAACAGAGAGCAAAATAAGGAAGATTCGAATATTTAAAATAAAAATGCATGTTCGAGTCAGGGATTTTGACTGAGATGTACACACAAGTGCATGTGTACTCCTGAAAATATGGGCCTGATTCTTTAATTCAGTGTGTAAAAGCAATTTGAGCAAAACTGAAAAGTTTTGCTACATTAGGGAAGTTGGGTAAACTCTGGTGTAAGTGATCACAAGCATTTAGTGGGATTGCACTGGCTGTAAAGCAGCCCAGAATCTGACCCTTTACATTCAAGAACGGAACCTATGTTTTAGGTTTGTATAAAATTGTATCTAGCATATGACATAGTAAAGAGTTCTGTAAATACACCTCTATATAATAGATCTGGCTTCATTATTTGATGTATGGATAATAAAGTTGGGGATGGATTCTTCCTCACTTGTACCGGTAAAGTGCTATCCAAGCACAACCGCAGTATTTTATATCCTTTTTCCACAGGTGTAAATGAATATATAAGGTGCCTGGCAATGGAGAATCAGACACTTAAGGCTCTTCTGTATTCAGAATAATTTGTATAAATTAATTCTTCTTAAGTCCTTCAGGGTAGGTCTAGACTGTGTCTGGGAGCAACCCTCCCAACCCAGGCCCACAGATGTGCTTTATTGGGGCTAAAAATAGCTGTGTAAAGATGGTGTTTTGATGATGTGGCTTGGGCTCACAAGCCACACCTCCCAGGCTTGAGACCCTGAGCTTCAATCCAAACTGGAACGCCTACACAGCTGCTATTTTTAGCCTGCAGGCGTGAACCCTGCCAACTCAAGTCTGTGGACTTGGGTTGGGAGGCTCACTCAGATGCACTGTAGACCATCCTTGTAGTGTGGAGACCAGGTGCTTAGATTGTGGTACAGAAATAGCGTACCTGTGGCGTGCAGATCTGTCACATTTTATCTTGAGAGCAAATAAGTGAAAGTGTCTCACAGCTAAGACTTTATCATGACTCCATTACTGTGGATTTGGATTTTTTTTCTTTAGACATACAAACTTTCTTTGACTAGAGCAGCTATCAAACTAGTGTCAAACTATCACTTCTGCCTGAATCACAGTCTACTTTAGTCCTAATTTTAGGATGCTTGTTTTGATACAATATCACTGTCTAAGGCCCCATCTGCAGTGGACTAAGAACAAAGTTTGCAGAACTAATTATAAACACCATTTAAACTGGTTCAGATTAATTGAATTTAATCATAGTTTGACTGGACAGGGGAAAAACAGAGTGAATCTAGGCTATAAAATAATTTCTAAAATCAATTTATAACATTACTTGGTTTCTGTCCTTAACTATGCAGGGAAACTGTGTGTCAAACTGAGTTTAAAATAAATATAACAATCCTAGTTCTTGGTCTTTGTAGATGGAGCCTAAAATTGTTTCTGCTGATATTGACAACTGCCACCTTTATACTTGTTGTGAGCTGCAGATAATCCCATTGTGACAGTTGTTAATAACTCCTAAGGATCAAAACATACACAATTTTAAGTTATGAGTTTTTTTGTTTTGTTTTTTAAAATGACCATTGTTTACCATAGTGGTGGCTTGTTACCATGAACAGTTTTTATTTATTAAGTGTTTCAGTATTCAGTTATCTAAATAGATAAATACTCTCTTTACTTAATGGAACAAAGACACTTGCAATTAGTGGTCTTGCTTTATTTAACAGGACTTTCAAAACAACCCAGGAAAATGTACTGGGAGCTGAATGCATGACTGCCTTCTGTGCCTTTGAAAATCTCCTCCTTGTCATGCAATAATTATTTAAAATGTTCTCGGGACTCCAAAAATATATACAATTAGTAAATTTCCATGTCATTTTGTGGATTTTGTTTAGCAGCTTAGATTTTAAAAAAATATGGTGAGATTTATTAATAGTAATACCTCCATATTAACATGAAAACTCCTTTCTAATCCAATCCTCTGTCAGTGCTCTTTCAAAATAATCAGCACTGACTTCAACAGTGGGTTCTGTTAACAGGAGATGAATGTGAGCCAAGATTATTTTTCAGCACTATTAACAATTTACTTTTAGAGCCCAATCCAGTGACCAGTGAAGTTACTGGAAAGACTCTCATTAACTTCAATGGACATTGGATCAGACATTTTAGTTTTCATTTAGCTTTGCTACAATCTATAGCAAAGGCTATAGTAACTCAAAATAGTAACCTTTGGGGGTCTAATGTAACCTCTGAATAGTACAGGAGTGTTGGCCTATAAATTGACTCTGTTTCACTTCTAATGAAGACATTTAAGTCACGGCAGTCAAAATCTGAAGAAATGTCTACACTGTGTTTGAAAATCCATGGTAGCAAGTCTGAGAGCCTGGGTCTATGGACTCAGGTTTGTGCTATGGCGCTAAAAACAGCAGTGCAGACATTCAGGCTTGGGCTCTAAAGCCCAGGGAGGGGGCTGGTCTTCAGAGCTCAAGCTCCAGCCTGAGCCATAATGTCTACACTGCTGTTTTTAGCACCTATAGACCTGGGCTCTGACACTTGCGGCTTTTAAAATGGTTTTAAAATGAAGTGTGCACATGTTACGAGAGCCAGATTTTGGTTCATGCTCTTGACTGCATTTCAGTGGTGCAAAGCAGCCCTAAAGCTAGTGGAGCCAACCTCTTAAAGATTCCTCCTTACACATGTGAATCTTTGAGTGGTGTAGATTATACTGGAATTGGAAAAGGTTCAGAAAAGGGCAACAAAAATTATTAGGGGTATGGAATGGCTGCCATATGAGGAGAGATTAATAAGAGTGGGATTTTTCAGCTTGGAAAAGAGACAACTATGTGGGATATGATAGAGGTCTATAAAATCATGACTGTGGAGAAAGTAAATAAGGAAGTTTTGTTTACTCCTTCTCATAACACAAGAACTACACCAAATGAAATTAATAGGCGGCAGATTTAAAACAAACAAAAGAACATATTTTTTTCACACAATGCACAGTCAACCTGTGGAACTCCTTGCTAGAGGATGTTGTGAAGGCCAAGACTATAACAGAGTTTAAAAAAAAAAAACTAAAGTTCATGGAGGATCGGTCCATCAGTGGCTATTAGCCAGGATGGGCAGGGACGGAGTCCCTAGCCTCTGTTGGATCACTTGATGATTATCTGCCCTGTTCATTCCCCCTGGGGCACCTGGCATTGGCCACTGTTGGAAGACAGGATACTGAGCTAGATGGACCTTTGTATGGCCATTATGTTCTTATGCTAGAACCACTGTTCTAGCTCCTACCCCACTCCTCCCTCCTGTATGTCAGCACAGAGAATGTTCCTGGGGAAAAGGAGGCATGGTCTGTGAGTCCTCTGGCCAGTGCTCCCCAGCTGCCAGAATGGGATCAGATGGAAATGATAGTTTCTTATATCCACTTCACACAAATGCAAATTATTGCACAGGATGCAGTACACTGAAGAATTGGGCCCAAGACTATACTGGAAGTCAAACATACTGAGAAGGTGACCATGTATAAGCTGGTTCCTCTTTACTGCATGCTTTTCTGTTTCTCCCTC
Organism: Chelonia mydas; assembly: GCF_015237465.2. NCBI lineage: Eukaryota > Metazoa > Chordata > Testudines > Cheloniidae > Chelonia > Chelonia mydas. Next base: position 79,795,107 of record NC_051245.2, read on the forward strand.
ACCCCCCTCCTTACTTGGTTTACAAGTTCAGCAACTATCCTCTCAGACAGTTAAGTTTCCCCTCTTTCCATCCCTCAGTTGCTTGACTTTGCTGAAGAGTGCTGCTTGATTTTATTTCATTCTCCTTTACACCTCCTGTGTAATGGTAGGTTTATTTTCATAGCCTAAAACACAGGCACAGCCAAGTCTTTTCTTATGATGGATAATTTCAGAATTACAAGCTCTATGGAGCCTTAGTTTTTTTAAATTAATTTTAGTTACAAAGTTTCTTTCTTCATATGGAATTTGACACAACAATAACTACTACACTGAGGAGAGATTACACCTTCTAGGGCTGAGTTTCCCCTCTCTGTACCAACATGAACTCACACTTCCATTAAATAGCTCCTACTAACATGGGCATACATGTCTAATTCCTTGGCACAGGCACATCCTAAACTCTTCCTACCAATGTACCATTTACTTAATTTGCAGGTCAGATAAAGAAAATCCTAACACTTTTATCTTCAAAGAGTTAACCTTCTAAACTGAATCAGTTCTAAAGTTTATTAGATTGTAGTTGGAAGAAAATCTGTAATAGTTTGCCATGTTAGAACTGGAGGAGAAACATGTTCATACAAATAAATAGTATGAGTAAAAACCTGTTACTCCATGTAGAGATACATTCATTAATATTTTCCAAGTGAGTGAAATTGTTTACTGTGTAATCTCCAGTTTCACTAACAAGTACTTTTTTAAAAAAAAAAAAAAAAAAATCTTAGCACCAATAGAAATCTGGCTTGCACAAGGAAAAAAATTCTGTGCTGGTATGTGGGTTAAAGGGACAAGGTTGTCATTGCTGTACATGAAAGACCTCCTAATTAACATCTATCACATCTGATAGTACAATATTCTTTAAAACCAATACTAAATTAAAAATAACCATAGCTGGGTGAAAATCTTTGAAATTTGCAATTACAGGAGATGGCCTATGGGCACCAATGGGACCTATAGTAAATGAGGAGCTTTTCCTCTTCACTTGCTCATAGGTATAACTTGGAAGCCCAAGAATCCAATCTTGGGGACTCACTGTCTGTCCTGGCATCTGAGGCTGCTGAAAGCAATTTGGTTTGAGTACTAGTAGGGACCCCTGTGACTGAGATGTGTACAGGCAGGACTCATCATTGATCTCCATCCCGTGAAGCTGTTGTCATGCTGTTTTGCACTAAATATTTGAAGATTTCAGTGGTGACATAACAAGAAGCAATGGTCTCAAGTTACAGTGGGGGAGGTCTAGGTTGGATATTAGGAAACACTATTTCACTAGGAGGGTGGTGAAGCACTGGAATGGGTTACCTAGGGTGGTGGTGGAATTTCCATCCTTAGAGGTTTTTAAGGCCTGTCTTGACAAAGCCTTGGCTGGGATGACTTAGTTGGTGTTGGTCCTGGTCCTGCTTTGAGCAGGGGGTTGGACTAGATGACCTCCTGAGGTCTCTTCCAACCCTAATATTCTATGATTTGTTTTTTCTTGGTGTCTTTTCTCTAGCATTGACTCTTGTGAACAAACCTTTTCTCAGCTCCAGCCTCTTGACTTGCTGCCTTCTTCTCACACATCTGCAACAACTTTTGCAATGAGAGCTTTCCTGTGCCCTATTCTGCATGCAGTGCTTTAGCAACCTGCAGACGTGTGAAAGGCCACCTGTTACAAGAATGCCTCAGTCACCAGATCTCCCTTCTTCACTCAAGGGAGCCTGAAATGTGCAACTTTTGCTAGAGCTCCTAATCAGTTGTTGTCTACGCAGCTTTGTTGTTCCAAGCTCCTCTCTCAGCCTCTTTATCTCCTCAATAGAAGTGTACTTTAGTAAATGCAGCAGAGAGCTAGAGAGTGGCATCTGTATTAATGTACTAATGTAGATACTTTAATGAAAAAGGTTAGTCATAAAACTAATAAGTGTTCTTGCTGTCAGGCTCCATTGAAAGCCTCTTTGTTGAAAGGGTTAAGTGCTTTGACAAATCTCATAATGGAGTATGGTATCGGTCAGCTACTGCCTCCCATTTCTCCTGTAGGCTCTGAAATTACTTTTACAGACCATGTTGATATTCCTTCCCTAGACAGTTCTCCCCATGTCCAAAGCTTAAAGAGTATACAAAGCGTATATAATGAATTTTCAGGTTTTTCTCAGTCTTGATGTTGTTTAAATGATATTCTGTCTTGTGGAACTCTTGTACTGATGGGGCATCTGTTGCTAGGTAAGAGGTCATTCCATTATCCACCGGCACTTTCTCCTGGGTTAAATCCCTACAAGAAATCTAAATTTAAAAAAATGTTGGGGTTTGAAGTATTTTCAGTACTTAAAAATGAGACCTATAGATATTGGCTAAGTTTTCATCTAGATCTCTACTTCACAACAGTCTAATTAGAAGAAAGGTATGGCTAATGACCCTGGATGCTGACAGTATGTCTACATGGCCCCGCAAAAAATCCTAGCAGCAATGAGTCTCGGAACCTGTATCTACAGAGAGAGGCTTGCACTACGGTGCTAAAAATAGCTGTGCAAATGTTCGGACTCTGGCTGAAACTTGGGCTCTGAAGCTTGTGGAGTGTTTCAGAGCCTGAACTTGAGCCCATGCCCAAATGTCTACACATGATTTTTAGCATTGTAGTGCAAGTCTGAGCTGTTGACCCAGCCTCAGAGTCGGTGCTCCAAGTGCTTTTTTTTTTTTTCTTTCCCCTCTGTGTAGACCTATCTAGGCTGGACTTTTTAGATCCATTTTGACCCAGGCTCCTTTCAATGACATTAAAATCTCTCTAATGATTTTAGAAAAGATGCTCAAGGATTCATTTAATAAGGATTAAAACTATTCTGCTTCAGAACAATGAGTCAGAAGGGAAAGGCAAGTCAGTTTTAATGCTGATAGGATCAGCATTCATTTCCCTGCTGGAAATTCAAATGTTAAAATGAAGAAGAACATACAGTGGACAGACATCTTTGAGCTAACACTCCTTGCCACAGTATGGAGAGTGATCCCTGTAAAAGAAGGGAGCTTCACAGACTCGGAAGAAGAGGGAAAGAATGGGTGGACAGCATTTCCTCATTCTGTGCAACTCCACTTGCTATGAAGGTATGCCATGGTCCTATGTTAGACAAGGTAATAACAAAAGAACAGGAATGAATGCATCACTTTTTGTCCAGTAGTGCTGCAACAGTTTTTATAGTGGGGGTGCTGAAGGTGGAAACCATGTATTTGGGTTGTTGTTACTTTACGGTAAGGAGTGCAACCACACCCCTAGTTCCAGCACCTATGCCTTCATCTGCAAGTTTAGTAGAGGTTTGGTAAGTATCTTGCAGTTTAAAGTTTTGAGGGTTGTTGGGTTTTTATATATAAAATGTGAGTGATTACAACATAGCAGGGCCTTGAGAATTGGTGAGTATCACAGTTACAGGGCTTGTTGCACCTCTGTCACTTTTCTGGTCTCTGTGTACACTCCCTCAGATCTTGGGTAAAGGCAGGAGACCTGTCTCAGGGGAGTTTTACAGACTGTTTTCAACAGTCAAGATGCCTTTCCTTTTTATCCCTCTGTATGTTTCTCTCTCAATACAAAACCCTTTTCCTAATTGCACCTTATGGTGAAGTGGGACAACTCTTGCAGATTATCTCCTTGTGGTTCCCTGGCTCTGTTCTCTCCCTACCTGGCACCCAGCAGAAGAGCTGGGAATGGGAGTGGTTGGTACTCCATCTATTATTCTTTGCAGATGTAATGGCCCATAGAGGATTGTTACAGCCCTGAGACCGCTTAGTTGCACCAGGACCAGAATTTACAAGACAGCTTAAAGTCATCTTTGCTTCCCTCCCGCTCATCATTTCCTGAACCCAAAGTAGGAAAGGTAGAACACAGAATCCAGTCTCTTGGGGTTTTTAATGCAGATGTTAAGTAAGATTTTATATTACTACAGTCATGTAGTTCCTTCCACACTTATTTAATATCCTGTTGATTATAGATGACAGTCTCATTTATCAGTGACCTATCAGCTTACTTAGAATAAAAAGGACATTATGAAAGAAAGAATGGCTGAGGAAGATTCCAGCTGTCTGGGTATCTAGAAATAATAAAGCAGATCTGGACTTGTTAGCTAATTTACTACAAAAATGTAGCAAACATTCATAAAGGAGAAACCTGTTTCCAGAATTTCAGTTGCACTAAATACCAGTAAATATCATATGATTAAAGGAACTTGGCCAAAGGCTCTCAAGAGACATCCAGCTATTTGGTATTCATACATGCTTTCTTGTGTATTATTACTTTAAAAAATTTAATATATTAAGGCCAGAACGGACCATTATGATGATCTGTTCTGCCCTCCTGTATAACACAGGCCATAGAACTTCCCCCAAAGTAATTCCTAGAGCATATCTTTTAGGGGAAAAAAATCCCTTTTTGATTTAAAAATTGTCAGTGATGGAGAATCCATCACAACCCTTGCTAAATTATTCTAATGGTTAATTACTCTCGGTGTTAAAAATTTACACCTTATTTCCATTCACCTCTCTCTGTTTTTAGGCTGCATTTAAAACAGAACTTGTAACTTTATTTTTAAATATAAATATAAAGTTCAAATCCATGTTTCTCTCAAATCACTGTTCAGGGAAATAAATAGTAAATAAATTGAATGGACCATTTTGGATTTAAAATATTCTAATGTTTGATCAGTTCATAAATACCATCTTTATAACCCTCAGGGAACCATTAATCACAGCTGTAATTAACCAAAGCTGATCTTTGATTATATCTGAATATCAGAATCATGAATACTTTACTTTACTGTTTATAGAACCCTCTGAGGATCTTTAAGCCTTTAAAAATTTTTCTATTGTTACCTAGTTTATTCAGAACTTTAAAACAGTTCCATATGTCTCTGAACTATGTGACAATACAGTCCTATCACCATTGCACTTTTCCTCCTTCTCTCCTATTGTTTGTTTTGTTTGTTTTACTCATTGGTTGCATTTTTGCCTTGAATTATATTGTAGGCTTTCTGCCACAGGGACCACATCTATTTGTGTCTTTATTAGATAGAGACTGTGGCCTCTAAGTGTTGCCCATAATACCAGTAATTAATAACTTTAGGAATGTTAATCTATTCAGCCTCTCACAATACCCTATGAGATGGAGTAATATTACCACATTTTATAGGTGAATAAATAGAGGTATAGACTGGTACAGAATACCTTGCCCTATGGTCAGAAGTCAATGGCTGGACCAGGAACAGAACCCAGAACACTCAACTTCTAGTTCTGTACTTTTACCTCTAGAGTATACTCCCTTTCTAACAATTTAATTTGAACAGAATATCATAAGAACCAGGTACTTGTGTACTAACAGGAAAAATATGGTCTAATTGTAGTTCTGTATCTTTGATCTATAATCATTTTACTCTTAATATGATACAAAATCTTTAGAAGGAATACAGATATTAAGAGTAATTTTACAGTATGCTGGGAGATAATTTTCCAAACCATGGGCCCATTTCTACAAGCCTTTCTCAGCAGAAGAGTCCTACTGAAGCCAGGCTTGGGACTGAGTTTTAAGTTACTATTGAAAAATATCATTAGATTTAAGAGCACAGTTAGAGAATAAAATCTTTTAAGGCAATAGCTTTATACATCAAGAATATACTCAGCAGACAGTAACATCTGATGGTGTAGCACACAATTTAAAACATTAATGGATATAGTGTGGATATGCATGATTTCTATAAAGCTACCTTGTAAATACAAGAATGTAAATCTCATGTGATCTGTCCTTCATTTTAGGATTCACAGACATCTTTTTTTTTTTTTTTTTTTTTATAGCAAGTACAAGGGATGATGATTATTAGCATCACTAATAGGGTCAGGAGTTAACATTAATCAATTGGTAATTTACAATGTTTTTGACATGGCATGAAAGCAAAAGTAAACAACTTGCATTAACACTTCTTTAGTTGTACGAACAGAAGACTTCCTGATATTTTAATTGGAAACATTGGGATGAAATTGAAGAGGCCATATACACTCATTTATAGTATTTGAGGATCCAGACTGACTTCAGTCTAGATTTTTGGAACTATGCTGGTTTACATCAGTTGAAGATTAGTCCCAAGGGTTTGTGTATGTTTGTATGCAGTGGAATTCTGGAAACTCCCAAAAATTCTGGAATTCTGTACATAGGTTCAGGGCCAGTTTTAGGGTCAGGCAACCCAGGTCACTGCCTGGGGTAATGGGTTTGGGGGGCACCAGGCTCAGGATGCTGTAAGTTATTCAGAAATTTAACAAATGAAGGTGGCACCATTTGGTCTAGGGCTGGTCCTGCATGGGTTGGGGGAAAAAGAGGGTGAAAACAAAAACACCCCTGCGCTGGAGCATATTGTGGGATTGTAGCATAAACCTTCTGTGACCAGCTATTTCCTTCTGTGAACAGGAATAGCACCTTTTGGCCCTTCACTCTCTGATCAGGAGCTCTCACCCATTGGATCTGTTAGTGGGGATCCAATGGCCTATGCCTACCCCCAATCCAGCACTTCCTGCTACACTGGCCAAGTCAGAGCTGACATGAAGTCAGCTTCATTAGCATGCAGGAGTTCTCCAGTTGCTCTACCTGCACTCCTTGTCTACAGAATGTCTCCAGGAAACTTTTAAGAGGGCCCTCCCTTAATGGGTTAATGTCACCATCATGCACTTGACTAAATTACAAGCCTTGTAACTTCAACAATTAAATCTAATTCAATCATTGAAGTGTGTGAAGCTGGACTGCGGGGATGGTTGAATGGATTGCTTTTAGGACAGCCCCCACTTTTAGGAAAGGTCACTCTCCAGCACTGGGCTTTGGTACCTCCATGTGACTCCTTTGTGCCTTTGCAGGAAGTGCTAGATACTTCAGAAAAACACTTCCTGAAATCTAGCAGCCCTGTCTTTTACTGTTGATGGCATTAAAGTTGCAGCCAAAAAGGGCTGGTCTATACTACCATGGTAAATTGATTTAACTTACGCAACTTCAGTTACGTGAATAACGTAACTGAAGTTGACGTAGTTAGAGCCACTTACTGCGGTGGCTATGCTGCGCTGTCAATGGGAGAGTGTCTCTCGTCAATTTCCCTTATGCTTCTCAAGGAGGTGGAGTACACAAATGGATGGGAGAGTGCTCTCCCAGCAATTTAGCGCGTCAGACCCACTAAATCAACACTTGCTGCATCAATTGCAGCAGTGCCAATCTACTAGTAAGTGTAGACATGCCCAAAGAGACATTGGGCCAGATCCCCAGCAGTATCTGTGTTTCTTCTCCTCCCGAGAACGTGCCTGTGAAGGAAGGATCCTGTGGGGCCTAGGTGCACTGAATTTAGGGCCATAATGGAGCAGTGCAAAGCAGCCATAATGAAGCTAAGGATTGAGACCACTGATTCCACTATTGATTCTGGATTTGCGCTGGTGGAAATAACAGAGCCTGGTCCCTTGTGGAATTGTTCTTCAGCATACCATCAACAACTCTGTCTTTGTTCCTGAAAAGTATAAATGGAAACAGTTACCTATATCTTAACTTGATCTCTAAAGAGCTTCAATTTCCCTTGGTTTATGAATAAGCCATTCAATCTATGTATACTTTTTTACGCTCTCTTCTGTTCATTGTTGAACAAATTATCTCAGTGAAAGGAGTTCTTTGTTTTGTTTTCAGTGGGGTGTTACTAGAATTCTTTACTTTTGAACGACTGAGAAATGAATGATCTCAGCAAGGGGTAACTGTAGTTCAGCAACTGACACATGAATGTCAGTGTAGCAATGAAATGGAAAGAAAAATAACCAATTCTAAAATAGTTGCTACTTTAAATCAAAGGGACTTATCTATTTCAATTTTATAGCACTCAGGGGGTGAATAGTTTTCTAGAAGCAAAATGAATCACAAAGCTTTTCTACTGAAATTCAAGATGGCATTTAAACACATTTTTTCAAAGTATAGTGGTAGTCAGAAGCTCTTCAATATTTGGTAAATTTTAAAATACATGTAAAACCTCATTGCAGCTCTCAGATGTATGAAGATCTACATTATGATATGTGATATGACATCCAAATTTTACTAAGTCAGGCACTTATTGCATCACTGCTGTATTTAGACACTATTGTTACTGGTAACACCTTCCATCAGGTCCATCATGCTGAATAATGAATCACATGTTGAAACAAGATCACAGAGCTGCAGGGGTAGGAAAAGAGCGAAGTTATGTGTGACTTTATAGAATCGGTGGTTACATAATTCTTACTGCAAATTGAGGACACTGAGCAGTAGGGGAAGGTAAAAACATGGATGTGGTAAAAGCCAGCTGCATGGAACAGGGATTGTAACAGGATGATGGATGCTTTAGATACTTGCATGGTAAGAGATGCCAACATGTACAAAATGTGGATTTATTTCTGGTTCACTGAAGTGGGGTTCCCAAAACTAATAAAGACTTTGCTCTTCCCTCATAATGAGTTATCCATTCTTAAAGCGAATGGGGGGAGAAGGAGGGGAAGAGAAGGAGAAGAAAAATGTGCACCTTTGACACACACACACACACACACACACAGTGTAATATAACTTCCACAGTTCAAAAAGGAAATTCAGAGTTCACTTGAAATGTGTACTGAAATACTCATTTTCTCTACCATAGTGTTCTGAGGTCTAACAATGGAGCTCCAAATAACATGCATGGCAAGAGCTCGAAATTGCCTCCCTATTTTCTAAAGCAGCCACTGTTAGTAGGGTTGTCTGACCTCAGTTCATCACTTATCAAGAATGCAGCAATGCATTAGATTTTGATTTATTCATCTATAAATAGTATTAAAGGTGAGGTAAGATTAAGGCAGTCTCACACTTCCCCATGATTGAAATCTTATTTTTAATTGTTTATAACATTGCCAAGCTTCAACAGTCTGGGCTGAAATTTTACATGCTATATATCTGCCTCAGCCTGACTTTAATTTCAGCCACAACACTTCAGCCATTTCCAAGATCAAAGCTGGGGAGGGAATACATTGTTTGACCCATAATAATAAAAAATTCTGGTGACCTTTTCTTTGAACAATGGTAGGGCTCCCATGCTTTGAAGCAGTGAGTTGAAATTTAGTTGGAGTGTGATCTTTTGCTGTGCCAATGAAAATGTGCCCGAATTTGATGAGTTTACAAGTCTTTGGAAAAAATTGCAGTTTACCCATGCTTAGAGGAGTTAAAATCTAAGAAGACTCTGTTCTCACCGAACATGCTTGAGCTTCTCACAGCTCCTAGTGCTGACCAGACTCTGCAGGCATCATCCCTACAGAGCAGCTGAGCATGCTCCAGCTCAGGGCCATGAGGTAAAGCTGGGCTTTCCCTGAACTGGATGCTCCAAGCCATGGTCGGGCTTGCACTGAAACTGAGGGCCGGGAGCTTGATCTCTCCTGTGCTCACAATGACTCTTCTGTTGGCACCCAGTGGTGTGGATGAGGGATTTGCTGTTTCCAAAAAACCAGTACACCCCAGTTTACTAGATCCACTGGATCACTGCTCCATGTAACATACAGCACTTAGATATGTTTATAGTGAAATCAAGTAAAAGTTTATTTAATGATAAACAAATAAAGGGGGAAGGGTCCCAGAGCCCAAGCTCCAGCCCAAGTCTGAATGTTTGCGCAGCAGGGTTTATCTCTGCAGCCCGAATCCCACAAGCCTGAGTCAGCTGACCCAGGCCAGTCACAGCCACGCCACAGATCTTTTATTCTCGTGCAGACATACCCCAAGTCTCCAATACATTCTTTGTATGCCTTTCTTTGTTGCAGTTTCACTCTAGACTTATTAGCAGATAGCCAGTACTATGTATCTGATAGTTGTCTCTCATAAAATCCTATATTTAATTCATGCTCTCAGCTCACTTGCAGGGATTCAGTATTGCCAAACCCACACATTCAGAAAATGATTTCAGCTTTAAAATCATGAGATTTTTAAAAATAAAAAATGTTCAGTTCTTTTTATTTGCCTTCTAATATTTGCACCTTTGGAATACACTTGGATCACATTTCCAAGCTTTTCCCTGCAACCATAATCACTAGAAATTTTTTCTAAATGAAAGCTGAGATTCTCATGTAATCAGCTGAATCCAGGATCTGGTGCTTTAAGAGCAATGCCTAATATTGTGATTCTCCTGATAAAATTATGAGAGCTAGCAATACTAGAGATTGCAGTGAATAAGGAGGCTAAAGTAGTCCAAGAAACATTGAACAAAATTTTGAGATTAAAAAAAAAAAAGGTTGCAAGTAAGGCTATCAAGCGATTAAAAAATTAATCGTGATTAATGGTGTGATTAAACAATAATAGAATACCATTTATTTAAATATTTTTGGATGTCTTCTACATTTTCAAATATATTGATTTCAATTATAACACAGAATACAAAGTATACAGTGCTCTATTTATATTTGTTTTGATTACAAGTACTTGCACTGTAAAAACCCCCCAAAGAAATCGTATTTATCAATTCACCTAAGACAAGTAATGTAGTGCAATGTCTTTATCATGAAAGTTGAACTTACAAATGTAGAATGATGTACAAAAATCTCTGTATTCAAAAATAAAACAATCTAAAATTTTAGAGCCTGCAAGTCCACTCTGTCCTATTTCTTGTTCAGCGAATTGATCAGACAAACAAGTTTGTTTACATTTGCAGGAGATAATGCTGCCCACTTCTTGTTTACAATGTCACCTGCAAGTAAGAACAGGCATTCTTATGGCACTGTTGTAGTCAGAGTCCCAAGATATTTACATGCTAGATGCACTAAAGATTCATGTGTCTCTTCATCTTCAACCACCATTCCAGAGGACATGCGTCCAGGCTCATGATGGGTTCTGCTTGATAACAATCTAAAGCAGTGCGGACTGACGCATGTTCGTTTTTATTATCTGAGTCAGATGCCACCAGCAGAAGGTTGATTTTCTCTTTTGGTGGTTCGGATTCTGTAGTTTCTGCATTGGAGTGTTGCTCTTTTAAGACTTCTGAAAGCATTCTCCACACCTCGTCCCTCTCAGATTTTAGAAGGCACTTCAGATTCTTCAACTTTGGGTCAAGTGCTGTAGCTATCTTTAGAAAACTCACATTGGTATCTTCTTTGAGTTTTGTGAAATCTGCAGTGAAAGTGTTCTTAAAATGAACAACGTGTGCTGGGTCATCATCCAAGACTGCTATAATATGAAATATATGGCAGAAAGCGGGTAAAACAGAGCAGGGGACAATTCTCCTCCTAGGAGTTCAGTCACAGATTTAATTAATGCATTATTTTTTTAACAAGCGTCATCGGCATGGAGGCATGTCCTCTGGAATGGTGGCCGAAGCACGCAGGGGCATACAGATGTTTAGCATATCTGGCACATAAATACCTGGCAATGCCAGCTACAAAAGTGCCATGCCAATGCCAGTTCTCACTTTCTGGTGACATTGTAAATAAGAAGAGGGCAGCATTATCTCCTGTAAATGTGAACAAACTTGTTTGTCTTAGTGATTAGCTGAACAAGAAGTAGGACTGAGTGCACTTGTAGAACATAAGAATGACCATACTGGGTCAGCCCAAAGCTCCATCTAGCCCAGTATCCTGTCTTCCAACAGTGGCCAATGCCAGGTGCGCCGGAGGGAATGAACAGAACAGGTAATCATCAAGTGATCCGTTCCCAGTCGCCCATTCCCAGCTTCTGGCAAAGAGAGGCTAGGAACACCATCCCTGCCCATCCTGGCTAATAGCCTAGGCTCTGAAGTTTAAATTGTTTTGTTTTTGAGTGCAGTTATGTAACAAAATAAAATCTACATTTGTAAGGTACATGTTCACGACAAAGATTGCACTATAGTACTTGTATGAGGTGAATTAAAAAATATTTCTTTTGTTTATCATTTTTACAGTGTGAATATTTGAATCAAATAATATATACTGATTTCAATTACAACACAGAATACAATATATATGAAAGTATAGAAAAACATTCAAAATATTTAATAAATTTCAATTGGTATTCTATTGTTTAACAGTGCGATTGAACTGCGATTAATCATGATTAATTTTTTTGAGTTAATTGCATGAGTTAACTGCAATTAATCAACAGCCCTAGTTGCAAGTCTTAATATTGAAGATGCTATAGGAGATGGATCAGATGCTCTAATCAGGACAGGAATGCTCATAATTTGTAATTGCTTGAGAAGCAACCAAGATTTCATGAAAGTTATAATGCATTTGAAAGGACAAGGAGGTAACTGATAACCTCTCCTGATGTAAATCTGTTACAAAAGCATTTCCTGCTTTTCCCTATTCATTTTACTAACTTCTCCCCAACATCAATTTTTAATTTAAAGTTGTTCTAGAGAGAAGAATGATCGGTTAATTTTTCTAAAACCTGCATATATTCATATTCTCTAATCCAAGCATCCTTTTTTAAATATTCATTTAAGCAACATTTTAGCTGTTGCAATCAATTTACATGCATATATTTATGACACTGGTTCAGTGTTTGCTGAACTACAGCTGTATCTTAGATATAGTTCACAACATTAGAAATGCACTGTAATTTACTTTAACTTATAAGTTTCTCTTTTGCTTTCTGTTGGATGTCTGAAAGTTTGTACATATTTTTTTTGTAATATCTGCTACAATCAAACACATGCATTACAATATTTTATTCTTTTTAAAATCATCTTTAATTTCTCTTTTAATAGAAAGAAGGAGAAAAAGATCACAAAGTTCGCTTGGCAGTTGGAAATGGAGTAAGGAGTGATGTATGGAGAGAATTTTTAGGCCGATTTGGTGACATCAAAATGTGTGAGTTTTATGGGGCTACTGAAGGAAACATTTCTTTCATGAACCACACTGGGAAAATAGGATCTGTGGGACGTACTAATTTCTTTTATAAGGTAACTATTTAATATTTTATTTTAGAAGGAGGGTTGGGAATAAATGTGATTCTTAATTCAGTAACTAGATCAGAAGAAGTGAGGCTAAAGTCAGTGGGAGTGGAGGATGCAAAATCAAGTCCTAAGTCTTTTGATCTAGTTACTGCAGGTTTAACTGACACTGTTCAATGCTCCCAAAATCATGTGTATATAGTGCTCCCACCTGTGCTAATGGCAGACCAGTGGGATTTTTTTTCCCTTAAAATTTCCTAGCATAGACAAGGTCTAAATGAGTGAAACTCCATCATCCTGAAAGTTTCAAGAAAGTTCTGTTCAGTTCTGCATTCTAAATCTTTGTTACTAGGCAAGAGCCTAGATTACAATTATTTAATGCATCACAGATTTATAACCAGTGAAATATATGTACAAGATTGAAGACTGGGAGGTATACCTGCACGCTCTCTCTGCTCATCAGGAGTCTGTAGATGCTTGTATGTCTCAAGTCCATCTACTTCCCAGTCTTCAAACTTTTATTTTCTGGGTCAGAGCCTGGTGTGGAATTGGAGATCAAGTACTCTCCACTCCATGTTACCCTATCTAGACCCAGGGATATTTTGCCAGGAGCTCCTTTCTGCCGTATCTTGCTGTATGGCTTCAAGTACTCAACTGTGGAAGAACAATATCTACAGGTAGCATGGCTTCCTGGGGGTGCCTGCAGTACTGCCAACCCCAAGCTTTCAAAAGTCATGAGATTGGCTTAAAAATCCAGAGATTATTTTTAAAAACAATACATTTCTATTTTCTGAAACTTTAAGGTGCGCTTGCTTCATGTTTTGAAGCTTTCCACAACTTTTTTCGTAATGAAAGCTGGAATTTTCATGCAATCCGATTCCAACACCTGGGGCACTATGAAAAACACCAAAGATCATGAGACTTGATAAAATCATGAGAGATAGTAACACTGGGGCATTCCATAGGAACAGGCCCTTGGTTTAGAGACTTGCACGATTAAGAATACAGTTCTCCATGGAGTTAGTAGGACAGTAATATTCAGGGCTAGGGTTTCAAAGAATACACTTATCATACACTAATGTACAAATATTCAGCTTAAAATAATAAATCTGAGTAATAGTAATAATAAAGATAAACTACTATATCAACTATAATATCTTGATTATGGGTAACGTGACTAGTGCAATGAAATTTACAGTAATGCATGACTAACTCAGTGTGGCCATTTTACCTCAAGTTGGTTTTCCATACTTCTAAATTTAAAAGATAAAAAGGACACTAATATATTAGCTTGACTGGAACAAAAGTATGATATACAGGAATGCTAAAAAATATTTCCTGTTCCCAGTCACATGGCCAAGTCAGAGTTACAAAAAGTTCATACCCCGTCACATGGCAAAAATCAAAATCCACCGAGTCTGTAACATTTATTTTGTTACTTTAGATTAAAACTGGAAAGATAAATCAAATTTACTTTTCACTATTTACTGCATGGTGCATGTGTTGGCATTTCACTCAGCTTAGACAATAAAATATGTTATTGGGAAGAGGGAGGGTCGCTCACATCACCTGTATCATCCCTTCCCTGCAAAATAGGAGGTGAGGAGGAGTTCTGGAAGTAGGTGGAGAGTGCCTTTACAGTAGTATGCTGAGGTCAGCGTAGAACTTGATTATCCAAGCCCACACGGGGCTCCCCAACCCCATTTTAAAAGGATCCTGAAAAGTTCAATTTGGGTGGATCTCTTGAACTCTACACTATGCTCACAGGCTTAGTGGCACGCAGCCATTCTGTACTAAGCCTCTTAACATTGTTAAAACCAGTGGAACTTAACCAGGCTTGGTGATGGTGGGATATTTTGATAAAAAACATCTCTAGTATAGACAGGCCTGGAGGGTGAATTCCTGGGTGACTTTTATAGAAGAACCTAAAACTGCTTCTACAGAAGGATATTGCAACAAAGGTGAGATGCCAGAATTAATTAGGCTTTAAATATCTGTTAAAATCCGTGGGCCATATTGTAGCGGCCCAGCGCAACAAGTTTTCTACACGCTGTATGTAATCAGTTGCTATAGTATATGGAGAGAAATGGCAAAAAAAAGTTATCCATGTAAATAGTTCAGATATTTTTTTAAAAAGAGTTAATCTAAGGGTATGTCTTCACTACCCGCCGGATCGGCGGGCAGCAATCGATCTAGCGGGGATCGATTTATCACGTTTAGTCTAGGTATGATAAATTGACCCCCAAGCACTCTCCTGTCAACTCCTGTACTCCAGCGCCGCGAGAGGCGCAGGTGGAGTTGACGGGGGAGCGGCAGCAGTCGACTCACCACGGTGAAGACACCATGGTAAGTCGATCTAAGTACGTCAACTTCAGCTACGTTATTCACGTAGTGTAAGTTGTGTAACTTAGATCGATATTCCCCCCCCTCCCCCAGGGCTAAATGAATGGATGAAACTATTATGAATTGGTTTGGACCCTAAGTGTAGCTCCTGAGACAGGCTGCTGCTGATCATGTTGGTAGCACTTTTAAAGTTTTGGCTGCCCTGGCCTCCTGGAGTACTATCAGCGTGACTCTTACACATCTTACTTTCATGTTGGATCTGTTCCCATTTATTGGGTGTTTTTGTGTGGTGACAAGCTGTGAAATTATAAAGGAGTATAGTCATCTCATAGTTTGAAAGTTGTGAGCAAACAGCTTAATAAGTGGTTTTTTATTAGGCTAAGTGACATTTGAGAAAGCTTCTGAATCTGGACAGACATGTTTATTGCTATCACTACCTCTTAAAAGTCTGAATAAATTCATTTGAAGCTAAGGTCAACTGAGTAAAGCTGTGTCAATTACACCACAGATCGCTGTAGTGTTAATATTTAACTTTTTGATGGTTAAAGTCAATGCATTGTAAAGCAGACTTGAGTAAAGAAAAGTAAAAACTGCAAGATGGGTACTGAAGGTTTAGTCTTTCTGTTTCCCTTTATTAACTGTTAGGACTTTTGTATAGAGCTGAAACCCATAGGATTTTATAGAATTTACTCTAAAACCCTACAGAATTTAATAGAAAATTAGATCATTTGTATCTAGTTTTTTGAACCATCCTGGATAGATATTCTATAGCAGGGATAAAATTTTCTATTAAATTCCATTGCTAAATAACTCTACAGAAAGACTGTCCTTTTTATAATAAATTCTGTTAGACTTTCCCATACAGTTCAGTAGGGGAAAAGGTGGAGGGGTTCTTTCTTTATATTGCATGAGGGATTCTTCCACTCTCATTGGGTTCTTGTTTTTAATTTTACTTTTTGTAAACCCCTTCCTTCACCCTCCCTCAAGACCTAGTGTCACAACAACCATCTCCCAGTTAGAAAACGACAGTAGATGGATCTTCCTGTGGATCCTGTTAACATCATTCCTTTAAATGGCTGGAGAGGTTTGTCTCTAAGAAACTTGCATCCAAGGGTTTAGATAATTAAGTGATAGGTGTCTTCTTCAGAATTTCTACTCACTAGGCAGCCAATTTAACCTTGTACTATTACTGAGGCCCAGTCCTGCTCTTCTTGAAATCAAGAGCAGCACACCCATAGTATGGAATTTTAAAAAGCAACTAAATATTTAGCAGCATAAATCCCATTGATTTAGAATGAGACTTGTGTTCCTAAGTCCCTTTGGCGCATTTGAAAATTCCATCTGTAATCTTTGGTTGGTTCAGGATCAGGCCCAGAGTTGTTATATCTCCCTCTGTGCCCTTCCATCCCCCAACCCCCCAAGTCTTTAAACCATGTCAGGTGTGGAATGTTGTGTTATATTTGTTTCATATATTGATAAAATGGTACTTTTTATATACCCAGAAAGGAAGATTGATACTTTTTCTTGAATATAAAGTAAAGGTGCTATTTGTTCCCCTCTGTGGTTTAGTCATACGACTTGAGTTAGCCACTATACACTAGAAATAAGGATACTGCTGCAATCCACATTTTAAAAATTCTGTTAATTTTATTTATTTATTTTTGCAACTGGATAGTGAATGTCTACAGACATTTCTGCTGTAAATTCTAAGCAGTTAGCATTACTGTGCCCTATCAAAGTATCTATCTAATTTGATAATATAACTGTGAAATCATCTTCCCTCACCCTTTCTCAAAAATGAAAATATAAACAATGTAAGACCTCTCATGAACAGGAAATGGCCGCTCTGCAATTATTCTGCCTTCAAAATTAGTTTATATTGTCTTTTTAAAATACTGCTCAAACTCTTTCTTCTCCAGAAAATAAACCTGCATTAAGGGCTAGATTCACAAAGAAAATTAGGTGTCTTGATACTGAATGTCGATGGATAAATAATTAAAAAATTCAGAGTACAACAGCTTCAACAGGAGAAACCGAGGGAGCCCCACATCAGAATATCCCAGACGAGGGCATTCACCTGAAAGGTGGCATATCCCTGTTCAACCTTTTTCAGCCTCAGATGGAGGGGAGACTTAACTGGAGATATCCCAGATGACTACCCTAACCACTGGGCTAAAAGTTGTGAGGGACTTTCTCTCCCCCATCTCCCTCATTTTGTATGAGATTGCCTATTAGGGGCCTGATCCAGTAGCTGAGGTCGGAGCTTGCTTTCTAGATCAGGTCCCGCAGGTGAATTAGGTGGAGGAACACCTATCTACCTACTCCTGGTTTGTGAATTTATGAGGACTTAGGCATTTGGATGCCTGCCGTGCAGTTGCAGTGCTTATGCTCAGAGGTAGAAATGTCGGTGCCCAGGAAACTTTACTGCAAAAATTTAGGTGCTGAGCAATTTTTAGGTTCAGGCCTACAGGGTTCAGGGGCAGCTGAGTGGGGTTTTGTGAATACCTGTGGGACCTGATTCTGGGATTTAGGTTCCTGCAGTGGCAGGCGCCTAAGTCCTTTTGTGAATCTAGTCACTAGTGCAGAGGCACAGGACCTTTGATTTAACTACACTGGCTGCACTTGAATCCTTCAGTATTTTCCAGGTGTTTTGTTGGGTCCCATATGGAAGACAAACCTATCTGACACCTCAAGAGAATGACTGGGGAGGAATTCTGAAGGGATATTCTTGCACATGCTTCCTCTTCCAGAACTCTCTCCCCTGGATTTTTCTACAGTGGGGTGATCCAGTCCAAAATATGTACACTTGTCTCCACCCCCTCACCTCCTAAGCCTCTCCAAAATGATGCTCCCTTTCTCTTTGAAGGGAATATTTCTTGTGGAGCCACATTGCATGTTAGTATTTATACATCACCGGGAAAAATCAAAGACAAAGCAAGAATCTACAAACTAAGGGCCTGACCCTACATCCCTTACCCATATAAGCAGGCCTACTGAAGTCATCTTAAAATGGTCATTCCCTCACTTCTCTTTCTACCACATTCCTGTTCATAACAGTGGATAGCTCCCCACTCTGTTGTGGCATTGGTACTATTCACCTGAGTAAGAGTCTTTGGTTAGACTTCTCTCAGCAATGGATGAAAAAAAGCAAAGGGTAGGAGAGGGCAAGAAGGAATGAATGTTACAAAAGTAAAAGGTCACTAGATGTGGTTTTTGTTACTTTACACTCTTTCCTCTGGATTTAAAAAAAGTATGGGGGCAGTGTCTGAACTGCAGGGGAATGAACATTCACACTGCTCCTTTGTTTTGGTGTTTCTGATTGCACTGCAGTTGAATACTGATTGATACAAATAGTTTCTGAATCATAATACCCTGGGCCAGTTTCCTTGTATACTGAGGGGTTTCCTAAAAACAAACAAACAAAACCCTTACAAATCACTGACTGGCAAACACTATATTTCAGAAGCGTAGATGATGCCATGGTTTTATTCCACTTTGAGTGTCACTGGTTGGACATCTCAAAGCGTGACAAGGAGAGCGGCTATGACTTTGAAAAGTGTGTCAGATGTGACAGATTGGAAGCTAGCTGAAAATCATTTGAGGAAAAACATGTTTGTGGTGTATACAAGAGGCCTCATTGAGTCCTAATGGTTATTACACACTTTTCTGCTAATACGGTTGTGCTGGTGGGAGCAGACAGACATAACTTTAAGTGATACATAAAATCCAAGTAGGGTAACTGAATACACACACGCTACTTCTCTCTCCCATGAATGGGAAGAAGAGAGCTTCTCAGATACTCTCTGAGATCTCATTCCCTAAATTGGAATTAGGACAAGGAGAGAGAAGTTGAGGATGGGAAAAGAAAATCACGTGTGAGCACGTTTGCAATGGGCCTCCTGTCTTATCCCCACCACACCCAGGAATTTCTCTTTCTGACTTCTACCTGTTGGAGGCTCTAGTGTCTTTTCTCACTTCGTTGCCTTTCCATTCACACTGAATCCGGTGCAAAACAATATTAATAGAGAATAGGTAGAGATTTTTTAGGAAACCCCTCAGTATTCAAGGCTTTTCCCTTTTAAGGCTCTTCCTCCCAGATTGGTATGCCTTACAGGTGTGGTGGGGTAAGACTGCCTGAGCTCAAAGCGGCTCTTTAACCCCTTCTTGCCTTGTGTGGGGTTTGCACACCCCATCACAATAGGATATAAAGCCTCATGGTTGCAAGCATAAACCAGCCACTTTGTGGGGATAGAGGGAGAAATAGGAAAACATATCCCCTATGGACACATTATCTCATAGTTGTCCACGGTAGGTTTCCCTGCATCTTCTTCTGATGCAGCTGGTACTGGCCATTGTCAGGCAGTATACAGAACTATATGGTTCACCAGTCTGATTCAGTATGGCAGTTCCTATATTTGTATGTTGAGGTGATGAATGTGGAACAGTATCTAAAGATTAAATACAGATAGATGAGACAGCAGATGCTAAAGCTGGCAAGACTGGTACAGGCTCCCAAGATAACGAAAGCGAATTTTCTGTCACTAACTGCCTTCCCCTAAAGCAAGGAGGCAAAGACTAATGTGTGATTGATGTTCCACTTGCCAAATTATAGGTGATGCGAAAGATACAATGCTAGCAACCAGAAAAGCTAGTGAGAAGACAGAAGTAAGTGAATTAATATTGATAGTGATGATCTTCTGTCAGCCAAATCATATTTTATTATATTTTCAGTTGTGTGAAGAAAAGGGTGAATGCTGTAGTAATGTGTCATGTATCCAAAGAGCCACTGGATGTGAGATGCTAACTGGAAAGTGGTGTTCTTGTCTAGGAATAATTTAGTTTATTTGTACTGTGTAATCTCTAGGTACAATGGGTCCTGTTGATATGTTTGAAGGCACAGTTACTCAGTCCATCTGTATAAACAGATTTTTCAAAAACAAGGATGTCTATATGTCTCATGTGAATAGAATTAATGCAGTAGAAAATGGGAGCCTATATCTGCTAAGGAAACAAAATTTGCAGAAGCCTCTGAACAGGAATGCACACAGCAGCTTCAGACCTTTTATGCATATATGTTTTGTGTGATGCATAAGGAGTTAGGCATGAGACTCCCATTAATATTGATCAAAGATGCATGGAAAAGACACTCCACATTACCCTTAAAATGTACCCCAGGCTACAAGAGAGAAAATGCAACAGGAGTGAGGGGAAAGAGAACTCATACGTCATAAAAAGTGGTAACAGGGAGTACAAATACTATCTACCTAAAAATCAGCTTCTAAAAAATTTGTATTCAGAACTTTGCATGTAACATTTTTTTTGCCAGTGTTTTAGTTTAAAAAAAAAATTGTAAAGGCCTGAATCTTTCTCCAGGAATCATTCTGTGTAATACCTTGTTTTGTTGTTCTCCTAGAAATCAGTAGGACTGCTTGCATGATAAGGCACTACTCTACATGAGAATAGATGACAGAATCAGGTGCTAAATTAATAATTAACCTTTTTATCTGATGGAAAGCTTGACTGTGGCAATCAATCAAAAAACATTGTAGCATTTTGTTGAGGCTTATTGCCTTTCTTTCACAGAACAAATTATTTCAGAACTGACCCAATTCTAGTGGAGTTTGTTTTTTGTTTGTAATCTTAAAATTTAAAATAACAGAACAGGTACTTTTTAACATGACAAGAAAACTTCATGTCAAGTTTTAGCTGAAGCAGATATTTATAAGCCTCTGGAAATCAATATTAACAGCACAAATGCTTAATGCGTTTATCAACAGTGTTACTAGAAGCTTCTATGATCTTTGCCTGTTCAGCAAAGATTAAAACATATCTGAAAATTAGTACCACGGCTGCTCTTTTAACAGTGAGGTTATTCACATAGCTTTTGACAAGCATGGTCTAATACTGCCACTATATTCCAAAATATCTTACTGTACCAGTATTTTCTGGGTTAGTACCAAATATGTTCTTTGCCAGGCTTTTTTTTTTTTTTTTTTTTTTTTTTTTTAAATAGTTGGTCCTGTCACTGGCTAGCCAAATCACGAAGAGAAACAATTTAGCCCAAGCAGGGTTAAATAGTGTTCAAACTCTGTTTTCATACATGGTTCAGAGTTCATCATAGATAAGGCCTTGTAGTTATGAAACATAGTTAATGTATAAAGAAAAGGAGGACTTGTGACACCTTAGAGACTAACCAATTTATTTGAGCATAAGCTTTCGTGAGCTACAGCTCACTTCATCGGATGCATACCTAAATTCAGTGATATTATAGGACCCCAATCCTGGAGGCAAAACTGCCAGTGATAGCAATGCACAAGGACTGCAGGGTCAGCTGGAGGGTTCCCCAGTCACCAGTTCCACAGCTAGGCAGAAAGCAACCAGAATAACAAGCCCTGTGTGCATGCTGCTCCCCTGCCAGTGGAAGTACTTCACACGGCTCCGTTGCTCCGGTTCATTGAAAGCTTCGCTGCCCGGTGGTTAAACTACAGTCTGCAGGGAAGAGAGAGGGGCAATTGTGCTAGGGAAGAAAATTAGTTAAGTCTTTGAATTTGTTTGGATGGTGGATCCTGAATCTTAAGGCTTGTATACAAAGGAAAGCTATTGCAAAATAAAATGAGGGTGTGAACTAAAAATACAATAGCTATTCTGCACTAGTTCCCCATGTGGACACACTTACTCCACACAAAGTGGATTAACCTAAACCAAATGAAAGCACAGTTTAGGCTGTGTCTACACTGAGAGAGACAGAAGTGTGATTCTCAACGCAGGTACACACATTCATCAAGCTAGCATGAATATAAATAATGCTGTAGCCCTGGTAGCACAGGCAGCGGTGGCACAGCTTAGCTACCCGTTTCAGGTGGGCTTGTACTTGGCATGGCTAAGTTGTGCCTCTGCTGATGCTCCCTGTGCTATCATGGCTACTATTTTAGTACTATTTATACTCGCACTAACTCTCTTCGACCTAGCACGAGTATGTGTAAGTGAGCTGGGAATCACACCCCTAGCTCATAGTGGAGATGCAGCCTTAGTAAGGAACAAGTATTCACATTGGGAACTCATGTGGAACAGCTATTCTGGGCTATTTCCCTGTGTAGACAAGTGTATAAATATAGCAGTTTGTTTTATAAACATCTACCAGGGTATTCAACAGTAGATTTCCTGTAAAATTTCCAGCTGACAAACCAAACCAAAGGCAAAAGCTGATACATATTTTTACTGGTCCATTGTGAGTTTAAAATATAATAATTTTTAAACAATTTTAAAAACGTATTTGAATTGAAATATTGTATTCGAAAAGGCAACGGTGTGACATTATGAGGATACTGTTAGCTAGAAAAAAAGATGGTCCTGTAGTTAGGGTATTAGCTTAGCACCTAGAAGACCCAGGTTCAGTATCTTGCTTTGCCCCATGCTTTCTGTGTGACTGTGGGCAAGTCACTTGGCCTCTCTGTGCCTCAGATCACCCGTTTTATAGATGGGGATAATAGCACTTCCCTACCTCACAGGGATATTGTGAAGATAAATGCATTAAAGATTGTGAGGTGCTCAGATACTATGGTAATTTGGCCATATAAGTACTTTAAATAGCTAAATAATATCAGAGCAACATAATCACAGGGCAGTGCTGATACAAAGTATGGTCAGATTGCAGTTTATCTGGTTGAAAGGTTCATGTGTTGTATAATATTTATTTATCCAGTAAAACAGTTAAATTAGATGAATGATCCACTGCATTACACTGTGTAGAATAATACAGTAATGTTTGTCTACAGCCCTTCTTTCCCCATAATTTGAAATAGCCAAGATGAAACAAATTTAGGTCTGTACCCGCAGCAGTATGATGCAGCACCACCTGCTTTGCCACGGTGACTCCAATTCACAAACTTTAATGCAGAAGGAAAGCAGCTTGCACGTAGACAGGTTTACAGTATTACAGATGCTGATGAGTAGGTTCAGTAAATCTCAGTTCATGTGTCCCGTCTTTAGATCCTTGGGCTGATACACAGTAGTGCACTGTTAGAGGTACTCTTCTTTAGACCAGGTGTTTAAACAAAGGTTCTTTTGCTCTGGGTCGTAGTGAGATCCAAAGATGCATTTTGGATGCAAAGATGCATCTTTGGTCAGGGAAATCAGGTAATCTCAACATTTCCTCTGTCAGTGAAACAGATTTGCTCAAACAAGGTTGTACTTGAGTGCCTAATGACAGTTGAATTCTCATATGCAGTCAGTTGCTTTGCTACCAAAATCTATCCCTTTACATTATAAAGCATTTTCAATATATCTAATTCAAAAAGTAAAGTTCCAGTCTCATTCAATTTCATATTACAAAAGGTGTGCACAATGTGTAGCTGCATTCACTAATCCAGCATCCAACCACCACAGACTTGATTCTTTCTAAATTGTCCCCTGTGCTAATTAGTGGTTGCTATAAAAAATCAGGCATCAGTGACAACAAAATGAATAGTGGTGTGATCAGGTTAAGGGATGATAAAATCATTATACTATTCAGTCAAATTAACTGAAGTCAAATGAGCATTTTATGTTTTAGCATCTTATCCATTACATAAGACATCTTCCTAATCCCATTTCCCTAATTACATTGTACTTCTTGCTGGTGAAAAAAAGTGCTGTGTGATTTAAAATATATATTTGCAATTAGTTTCTCCCACACTGGTCCTGTCAGTACTTCTTCTGCAAAGATTTCCAGAAATCCTTTGTTAGTCCTACTTTTACAAGAACTACTGATGCACTTCTTTAGGAGAAAGAAGATGAGGAGAGTAAGGAGGCAGGCTAATTGAATGCACAGAAAGATAAGTGAATATCTGATAAGAAATGCACCCTGTCCATATGATGACAAAGACTCTGGGTCAAGTTATCATTTTCATGAAAACCACTTTACGCTACTTGCAAAGGGCCCTTAAGCCAGGTCTACACAACAAATCTATATTGGTATATCTGTTGTCCAGGGGGTGTGAAAAATCCGCACCCTTGAGCGACATAGCTATACCAACCTAACTCCCCGTGTAGACAGTGCTGTATTGATGAGAGAGCTTCTCCTGCTGACATAGCTACAGCCTTTGGGGAGGTGGATTAATCATTGACAAAGGAGCATCTTTACTAAAGTGCTACAGTGGTGCAGTTGCACTGGTGCAGCTCTAGCACAATATGTGAAAACAAGCCCTTAGTGTAAATGAGAATCAGGTCCTGAGTATTTAGTGGAAAACAACGTACCTGGGTTTTTAATGTTGGGAAGAATATGGGGCCCAGTCCTGCAGCCAGGGCCAGATTCTGTCTAGTCTTATGCACGAGGTCCCAAGAACCTTTCACCCTAGCTTCAACTCTGGTGTGCAGTCCATGTAGGGGTCAATCAGAATAGCAATGTCTGTGATTGGGGGAGTATAGAAACTTCTGTCCCTATGCTCTCAGGAGTGGACAGTACCCAAAAGGAGGATGTGAGGCCGACTGAACAGGACTGGTGCCCAGCAGGGAGAAGGCTGCAGTCCATAAAGAAGTATAGTAGTGGAAATGCTCCCTTCCCTGTTGACGTTTAGGGAAGTAGAATGCTCCCAGTCTTCTTGTTCAGGTAGTGCAGCTTTACCAAAATGAGGCTTTTCCTAAGAGCCATACCGTAGTGCTGAGTGAGCGTGAAAGTTTTTAGGGTCCTAACGAGTGCTGCTTTTGGTTCATCTACAGTCCTTTTCTGACATTTTAATCTGCTCTTGACGATACTTCCACAATCTACAACTTCAAGCATTCTCACGAGCAAGCAATGCTAAAAACTGTGGGCCAGAGCCTCATCTGGAATAAATTGGCATAACTCCAGTGAAATAAATGGAGCTACAGTCATTTACACCAGCTAAGGATCTGGTTCTAGGAGTAGTTTTTGTAGCAGGCACCACTATCAAATACTATAGCTAAAGTTGCAGATCTGATTCTGTTATTATGACATCCTGATGCTGATTCTGGTACACTGCTCCAATGGTATATAGGGGCCACAGTTGTACCACAGGATGCTGTATGGAAATAAGTGAGATTACATATGTGTTCTAGAGATATTTTTAACGTTACAGAGTTATTAAAATCAGATGTTGCTTTTCTTCAGTGAATAGTGTAAGTTTATCTTGTGCACTTTGTATTTACGTAAAACTGGATTCTACATTTAGGTAAAAAAGATTTGAATGCTATATATAAAATTGTTTCATTGCTTACTTCTGCTGCCACCAGATGTCGCTGTGTTTATAAATAAGTGATGGTCCATCTGTTCTCTTCTCTTTTCAGCTTTTTTTCCCTTTTGACTTAATCAAGTATGATTTTAAAAAAGATGAACCGATTAGAAATAGGCATGGTTGGTGTGAGAAGGTTAAGAAAGGTAAGCATTCATTATAACAGGATATGTCCACCCTATAAATAACTTGCAGGTGTTTTTATTTTTTTAAATGAACTGTATTGTTGTGTTACAAGTGATAAAACACCAACATCAGCTAATAATAACCTATAACAATCTGCCTACAAAATCAGTAGGTTTAATGACCTGAGGTGGTACATTTTTAAACATGTGAGGCTTTAGAAGCACAATCTGTTTAATGGTAGACTGCCTAAGGACAAAAGCACGAATAGGGAAAAGATGGACTTTCTTTTCTGCTTGAAATTTCAAAATTTATCAGAATGAAAACCTTTTTAAGTGTCAGAATTTTCCAGACAATGAAATTCTGAGTTTTGACAAGTTCTAACTGTATCCTGGAAAATAGTGGTTCTGAAAAGATATTAGGATTCACAGTGGACAAGCAACTCCATGTGAGCTCTCAGTGCGATGCTGTGGCAAAAACAGCTAATGCAATCCTTGACTATATAAGTAGGGGAGCAATGAGTAGGTTTAGGGAGATGATTTTTACCTCTGTATAAGTGATTGATGAGACAGATACTGTATACAGTTCAGATTTCCATATTTTAAAAAGCATATTGTAAAATTGGAGAAGATACAAAAAATAATTAGAGGGCTGGAAAAAATGCCTTACTGTGAAAGACTAAAAGAGCTCATTCTGTTTAGCTTATCAGAAAGATTTAGAGACTACCTGATACATGTATAAGGAGAGTACCTTTCCGGAAGTTATGTGTTAACCAAACAAAAGTTATAGGACTCAATACAGGGGTAACTGGGTAAAATTAATGGTCTATGATATAAAAGAGGTTAGAGTAGATGCTCTATTAGTACCTTCTGGCCTTAAACTTTATGAATCTAAGAAAAGCGAGGCAAAACCCTGTTATGTAGTCTTTTTATGCTTTCTCCAGGATTTGGTCCTAAACTCCTTGTAATGTTTTCTATCCCTTTTGGGTATATTTTTTATTGGAGTACTTTTCTCTGCTAGAACAATGTAACCCTCTGGTTTTACTGTTCAGAAAATGCTTTAATAAATGTGAGACCCTACAATTAAAACTTGTGTGTATGGGTAACCCTTGAATGCTCAGGGACACAACCAACCATTCCAGGAATGCGCTGTATACTTTGTGTTTCGAACTAGTAGTCCATAGAAGTATTCTACCCATGCATTCTATTTGCAACAAGCAGACTTATTTCCTCCTCTCCTAACTTGTCTGTTGTTTTCTGAAAATAGATTTGGTTAACTTTTATAAGTTAATTGGCAAAGAAAGAAAACTGATTCTGTATAAATATAATCCACTTTTCTGGCTTCAATGGAAACTGCTGCGGAGCTCAGTACTCTTGAAAATCAGGCTATTTAAATATGGATTTAATACCTAGCTTTAGACATACATTTTTTGCAAATCTTGGGTACTTTATTTTGAGTATTAAAAGGAAACTAATGCTGACAATTATAATTCACTAAGAAATGTGAGATCTAATCTTTCTTGGCAGGTGCACTTTAGTAAGTGATAATTCTAAAACAGAGCAGGGCCTGATCCTCCACTGCCTTGCATCTTGTGTAGTGGTATTTATCCTGTAAACAATTAATGGGGATAAGAGGGAAGGTCCTCTCTGGATCAGTAACTGGTTAAAATATACAAAACAAAGGGTAGGAATAAATGGTCAGTTTTCAGAATGGACAGAGGTAAATAGTGGTGTCCACCAGGGGTCTGGCTGGTGCCAGTGCTGTTCACCATATTCATAAATGACCTGGAAAAGGGGGCAAACAGTCAGGTGGCAAAACTTGCAGATGATAGAAAACTACTCAAGATAGTTAAGTCCCAAGCAGACTGCGAAGAGTTTCAAACGGATCTCACAAAAACTGGGTGACTGGGCAACAAAATGGCAGATTAAATTCAGTGTTGATAAATGCAAAGTAATGCACATTGGAAAACATAATCCCAACTATAGATATAAAATGATGGGGTCTAAATTAACTGCTACCACTCAAGAAAGAGATCTTGGAGTCATTGTGCATAATTCTCTGAAAACATCCACTCAACGTCCAGCAGCAGTCAAAAAAGCAAACGGAATGTTGGGAATCATTAGGAAAGGGGTTGATGATAACACAGAAAATACCATATTGTCTCTATATAAATCTATGGTATGCCCACATCTTGAATTCTGCGTGCAGATCTGGTCAACCCATCTCTAAAAAGATATATTGGAATTGGAAAAGGTAAACAAAAATGATTAGGGGTGTGGAAAAGCTTCCATATGAGGAGAGATTAAGCAGACTGGGACTTTTCAGCTTGGAAAAGAGATGACTAAGGGGGGGAAATATGATAGAGGTCTATAAAATCATGACTGGTGTGGAGAAAGTAAATAAGAAAGTGTTATTTACTCTTCCTCATAACACAAGAACTAGGGGGCCACCAAATTAAATTAACAGGCAGGAGGTTTAAAACGAACAAAAGGAAGTATTTCTTCCACAGGTTGACTGTGCATTGTGTGAACTCTTCGCCAGAGGATGTTGTGAAAGCCAAGACTGTAACAGAGTTCAAAAAAGAACTAGATAAGTCCATGGAGGATAAGTCTATCAAAGGCTATTAGCCAGGATGGACAGGGGTGCAAAATCATGCTCGGAAGTGTCCCTAGCCTCTGTTTGCCAGAAGCTGGGAATGGGCAACAGGGGACGGATCACCTGATTAACTGTTCTGTTCATTCCCTCTGAAGCACCTGGCATTGGCCACTGTCGGAAGACAGGATACTGGGCTAGATGACCATTGTTCTGATCCAGTATTGCCATTCTTATGGTCTTATGTAATGTAAAACACTATCTTTCCTATTTGGCAGCAGTTTATATGCATCTTGGACAACTGCAAAGGACTACAGAAGATGCAAGGCAGTAGAGCAGAAGACACACTATTGTTTGTTGGTCTCATAGGCTAATTCCACCATGTCAGGTTGGGTATCTAGTATCTTAATATTGTAAATGTAGGATATGTAGTCAATTAACATTAATGTAAACATTAACATGAACTATTCTGTGATATCTTACATCATTATTCACCTTAACTTTTCTCTGTAGGTGAGGCTGGTCTTCTCATTTCCAAAGTGAATGCAAAGAATCCCTTCTTTGGTTATGCTGGGAATAAGAAACATACAGAAAAGAAATTACTCTGCGAGGTGTTTAAGAAGGGAGACATTTATTTCAATACAGGGGATCTGATGGTTCAAGACCAAGAGAATTTTCTTTACTTTTTGGATAGGATCGGGGATACCTACAGGTACAATCACTATGTCCTTATTAAAAAGCATTGGTGCATGGGATAGGATAATATTGCTTGACCTGTTTTGCTCCTCTCCTCTCTCCCAAGTGTCTCTGGTTCATATCCATTCTTGAAGTATATAACAGTGCTAGTGTTTAATTTTGTGAGCAGCACGCAACCATACCTAACTTCATTTTGTGGCAGGTTTTCATTCAACGTCCCTCATGATCCTTCTCATGAGCATTCTAGCAAGTGGTGTCTTTGTTGCTGGGCAAGGAGACTTGGCACACTGAAGTAGAGAAGTGGGGAAATGTATCAAACAAAATAGATGTCTACATTTGGTAGATTTAGCTGGATATAAATGTTGAAAATAATTTATTTCAGATTAGTATAGGATTTACTTGTTTTCATTTATTATTTATTTATTTATTTTTAAATGCAGCTGTTTTAGCAAAGCTTACTCTTATGGTGATCAGAGCATCACATTAACTGGACATGCTAGAACAAATGTAGGGTATATTTAGTCCAATGTACTCATAATTCCTATAAAAGGTAATATTACTATTATTAATTTGTATTATTATAGTGCCTAGGAGCCCCAATCTTGGATCATGACCCCACTGTGCTAGGTCCTGTACAAACACAATGGAGTCAAGGCCTATGACTGTGGCTACTAGGCACAATAATAAGATAAATTATTATTATTATTTTATTATTAACAATAATATTAATGTTACCTTCCCCCAAAGAGCTCATACCATCCATCAGGAGTACAATATGCCCATATGTTTTCATGAGGGTACAGTGTTTTGTTTTCCACTCCCGACTCCATTTAGATGGAAAGGAGAGAATGTTGCAACTACTGAAGTTTCTGATGTCATTGGTATGTTGGACTTCATACAGGAAGCCAATGTATATGGTGTTCCTGTGCCAGGTAAGAACCTTTTATTTCTAGAGGTTTTTCATTAAATTCATGATTCTATTCCTCATAACTTTTATGTTTTGCTTTACAAAGTTAAACAATCACTTTTAATTAACTTGGCTATTTAATATTCAGCTCTCTAAAAAGCTCTTAAGAATAGCTCAGATAACAAAAGATTGTGGATCAGCCATTTAACCCTGTACTTTGATGTATGTGGAATATAAGAGAGACAACTTGATGTTGTATTGTTAAAAAGGTTATTTTGCCATGAATTTGAGACTACTACATAACTTGAATTAATCCTCTGAGCATCATTAATATGGCATCTGGGAAACCCAAACATTTGTATGGAACAATAGAAACATTTCAACAGAGTGAGGAAGCAAAGAACTTTTAACCACTTAAATTAAAAAAAAAGTCACATTAAACTAAGCATTTGAGCTAGTTTGCTTTCATCTTTTAACGCAGTCCAGTAAACTAGCGCTGAGGGAGAATTTCCCTGGGAACCTAAAAAGAAATGAATGAAATATGTAAAACAGTATGATGATAATAAACAAAAAAAAAGTTTGCCGAAAATAGTCTGGGCCTGATTTCCATTCATGCTACAGCCTCTTTACACCCCACTGGGAGGTTAAAGAGGTTTGAAAGTAGGTGCAAGTTTAATTTACTCGCACTTTAAAGCCCTTTTACCCTGAAAGAGCAATGTAAAGGAGCATTACTGTAACTGAGAATCAGGACTACTCTGTCTACAGTGGTCTCCATTGTATGTTCAACATTGGCCAACAAATAGTATAATTTTTACCTAATTTTTAAAAAAAGGAATAATTGCAATATCTCACATGCCACTGTGGGACAACTTTTGGCAAATACTGAATTTTTAATGGCAGCCGCCCTCTGTGTATTAAAAGTAAGAGACTACATAATTGCAAAGTGATATAAAAAGGTTTATTGTTATGAGTTTAGGGTGGCTGCTTTACTGCAGAGTGGCAGAGGCACTCATCTGGAATAGTTTGCATAACCTGTGAGTGGATAATAAGGCTAAGATTTTATCACAGATATTTTTAATAAGTTACGGACAGGTCATGGCCAAAAGAAAAATTCAAGGAAGCCTTGACCTATCCCTGACTTTTATTAAAAATATCTGGGACAAAATGGGGAGCTGCGGGTCCTAGCACTGCTTGAAGTGGGGCAGCTGTGCAGGGGGTAAGAGCTGCTTGCAGCAGGAGGGGGGCATTGGGTACTCCTGCTGCCTGCAGCTCTGGGGGGTCCCCCCATTGCCCATGGTGGCCAGGAACTGTGGGGTGCGCCTGCCTCTCATGGGAGCAGGGAGCTGTGGGGTACCCGTGCTGCCCTTAGAGGCAGCAGGGGTACCCTGCAGCTCCCTGCCCCCCACAGGCGGCGGATTGAAGTCACAGAGGTCACTGGAAGTCATGGATTCCATGACCTCCATGACTAAATTGTAGCCTTGCTAATAAGTAATGCAGTCATCCTAAACAGAAAAAATATTACAGATAGTTCTAGAAACCTAAGCTATCTAGTTATAACTTTTCTTTTTGCCAGTACTTAAGTTATTCTCAGACATTCCTATAATAATTTCCCCTATAAAATTTGTGACAAAATATACGATATGGTTATGAAGGAAGGTGATGGTAAGGAATTCATTTGAGACTGCCTACATAACTCACTTATGGTTCTGGTACATAAGAGTAATGTAGTCATTCCACATTTATTCCAGTAAAGCTTTTGTCATTTTGTGTGTTCACGTGTATATTTTATCGTTTGATTGAAACATAAATATTACATTCTTAATCAGACAAATTTTCAGTATATTAATATATGGTTTTTAAAGTCAGGTTACACTAAGATTGAAAATTTCCAGATTATGTAGCATATAACTAATTTTAAACTTTTTTTCACAGATCATGAAGGAAAAGTGGGAATGGTCTCTGTTACTTTGAAGCCCAATAAGTCATTAGATTTAGAACAAATGTATGAACAAGTTGTGACATATCTACCAGGCTATGCTTGCCCACTATTTTTAAGACTCCAGGTAATTTACATTTATTGTGCAGGACACACAAATATCACATGTGAACAGAACACTGACAAAGATCATAAAAGGCAATATGGTGGGTTGAAGGGAAGGTATCTGATAGTGTATTGCACAGATTGACAGTATGACCAGTCCTATTTACCATCTTCATTTATGATTTAAAAGGGGAAATTATACAGCACAGTAATGGAATTTACACATTATGCTAAACTGGGAGGAGTCATGTACAGCTGTGAGGACGGAGATAATACAAAGAGATTTACAGAGATTAGAAACATGGACAGAGAATAACAAATTATATTCAGATTAGTAAATGGTACCTAATGCATCTAGGGAAAATAACCTGAAATCTATATAGTTAATGGAAGGGAGAGAGCTGGGAAGAAGTAATGCTGAAAGAGAAGGGGTGATAGTAGACAGAGAACTAGACGTGCATTTGCAATGTGACATAGCCACAAAAATGCCAAGGTATCCTGTATTGGAGCAGAGTTAACAAACCTTCTCTATATGGCTCTGATGCTCCTGCACCTGGAATAGTATATTTAATTCTGAGCACATATTACCAGAGAGATTTTGACAAATTGAAGGGAGCTGAAAGGAACATAATAAACATTATCAGGAAACTGGAGGAAAGGTTAAGAGCAAACTGTGTATAGTTTGTGTAAGCAACAGTAAAGGTGCAAGAGGTAATGCTACAAATTTCTGAAGGGTGTTAATAGCAAGGGGAGAGAGGAATGATGTATTGTTATAAATAGGAGTAGCTGGATGAAACTAGAAAAGCAAACCAGGCTAAATAGGGAGGAAAAAATTTCCTGACGGACAGATATGAGGTTCTGACTAACCTACCCTTCCCTTTTCCCTCCCCCTTCTCCCCCCCTTCCCCTGCCAGGAAGGAGTGATTTTAAAAATTAGACTAGGCAGAACATTACAAAGTATTTAGTAGAGAGCAATCCTGCATAGCAAGTGTATGGACTGGATCAGGGTTTCTCAAACTGGGGGTTGGGACCCCTCAGGGGGTCACGAGGTTATTACATGGGGGGGTAGAGGCTGACAGCTCGCGACCCCAAACCCCGCTTTGGCTCCAGCATTTATAATTGTGTAAAATATGTAGAAAAGTGTTTTTAATTTATAAGGGGGGGTCGCACACAGAGGCTTGCTATGTGAAAGGGGTCACGAGTACAAAAGTTTGAGAACCACTGGACTGGATGATCCAATATGGCTCTTCCATCTTCCGTTTCTGGATATTAGTAAGGGAACTTATTGGGGGAATT
This sequence comes from Chelonia mydas, assembly GCF_015237465.2. Classification (NCBI taxonomy): domain Eukaryota; kingdom Metazoa; phylum Chordata; order Testudines; family Cheloniidae; genus Chelonia; species Chelonia mydas. The sequence goes on from NC_051245.2 coordinate 79,828,233, forward strand.
TAGAGATGCTCATTTACATTATAAATAGAGGCTCTTGATTGTGACAGTCTGTATTTTGTGAACATCTTCCTAAATTTTGTCTTTATAAATGTTCACAAACGCAGAGCAGTTAAGAAGCTGGGCTATTTCAGTCAAATGTGGGCTCTCCTATAAAGCCTTTGATTTGATACTACAGTTGCAAGGTCCAAAATATAGTTTGCAACATTCTTCCCTCTTGTTTCAAACTCTTGCCCCATGCCAGCATGCAGGTTCTGTGGCTCAGTCCCTGAAGAGGGAGAGTAAGAGAATAAATTAGAGAGACATATATGTTTGTGTGTAGAAGAATATTTAGTAGAGGGACAAGGAAACTTGAAATGTGGCCCAGCCTAGGCAACAATAAAAGGGCTAAGACCCAGATTGAATAGGAGGGAGGGTTAACTGTTGTCACCATGGAGCTGTCAGTCAGCAAGAAACGATTCTGCTCTGCTCCTTGTGGTTTTGGAACATAAGCAGGAAATTTCACGCTAGTTTTGATTGGGCCTCAGTTACTTAAGGGATGGACTGCAAATTTGTCATCACTGGGTAAACCAACCTTACACTTAAGTCAAGAAGGTAGGTGTCCATGCAGACAAGAGAAAAAGCATTAAATATTTCCACTTAACCTTAAATAATTTTCTTTCTCCCCTAGGAAACAATGGAAATGACAGGAACTTTCAAACAACAAAAATTTCGGTTGGTGAGGGAAGGGTTTAATCCATCTGCAATCACTGATCCACTTTATTTTTTATACAGTTCTAAAAAATCTTATGTTCCATTAACCAAAGAACTTCATGACAAGATCTTATCTGGGCAACTGAAACTTTAATTAGTGTTAAATTAACAGATTTGATAACTACTTTGTAAGAAGCAACAAAGGCACTAAGTAATATTTCTATGTAGCTTGTATTCTTGATATTTTGCAGCCATATCTTTTTGGATTCAGAAGTTTCACTACACCTTTAATTTTTGATTGTCACCGAACACTAATAATTTTCTACCTCCTGAAACACCAAATATACTTATATTACTTAGGAAACATGTTTAAAATGTATCTTCTTTGTGATTCGGGGTATGAACGTCTTGAACCTATTTTCTATATCAGACATGAATGAGTGATAGTTACAGAAAAATAATAATATACACAGAAATAAATTATATTGGAAAAATATACTACTGTTAGTATTGTTGCTTGAGACTAACATCTATTTTACTGTACTTAATAGTTTTCCTGTAAATTTCATAAAGCCTAATGATTATTTATAAAATGTTAAAATTAAAAAGGAACTGAAGAAAGGTAGGGAAAAAAACACAACAAACTATAATTTTCCTGCTCTATGAAAACATTGACTTAAGCTGCTTAGTTTCAATACATGGAAGGCATACAGCATACATTGTTTTTATCTCCTTCCCTCAGGGCATCTGGATCTTGGTTCTGTCCTCATCTGATTCCTAATCCACTTACCTTCTGCAGCATATTTAAATTCCTTGTCCACATGCAAGATGCAAGTTTACTGCTCTAAGGGCCCAGTCCAAAGCCGTTGAAGGCAATGGTGATCTCTCTGGCTTTTTCCATTCACTTCCATACATGAGGGAACCATCCCTCTTCCTGACCTTGTTTTCCATAATCCAATCTTAAACGCACACATGCCTAAAGCCTACAAATCATAATGCTCCCTCAAAGCAACATCAAAAATATAAATAAGAAGAGAGTTGGACACCAAAAAATCCTCTTAACAAAACATGGAACTAACGAAATGTGTGGTAGCTTCACTGCTCAGCAGCATGCCTTTTTGTTGCAATCTATTCCCTTCCTTCATTTGTACCTTGTCTCTTTAGATTGTAAACTCCTGAGGGCAGGGTATACTGTCTGGTAAAGCAACTAGCACACTTTTGGCACTGGATAAAAATATCCATGCATTGATGTGCATAGTCCTGGTCTGTTGGGTAGTGTTGCTCAGATGTAGTTAGGACAAATGGATTGGAAGTCATTGCCAGCTGAGGGCAAAAATTGTTCTTAGAACATTAAAAAAAATGTATAAAACAAGAATATTAGTTCTTCAAAAGATTCATCTTAATTAACCAGTGGGTGCCTTGTTTTCTTAATGACTGATTCGGATTATTATTTGAAGGTATTTTAAAATTCTAGACATACATGCTAAAACACTGTTCTTAAGAGTTTTAAAATAAAGTGTAAAAGTTAAAATAAACTGTATTTATGTCAGTCTGATTTAGGATTAATGACAAAGTTTTGTTTTGGGATTGGTTACATTATGCGCCTCACAGAGGACAGAGGCGGATTTAAAAAACATATTAGGTTAGATCGTCTCCTCTCCTGAACCTTCCTGTTATGCCAGATTTCTCCAATTAGTCCGTCAGTCAGATGTGATATTTACAGACTTTTACAGAAATTGAGTCTTCTACTCCTCATTGTTCAAAATATAGTGATGCTGCTGCTGCTATTCAGCATTGGACACAACATCTCTTTATCCAGTATGATTGCAGCACAAAGACCACCTGAAAGTCGTAGTCTAAAATGGATTACTTACAATTTACATCTTCTACTTTTATTTTTAAACTTGACTTTAGAAGTCTGTTGAAGTCGTGTTATTAATGTTTATACTAGAATGTACAGTACAAATACTGTTTGAGATCAGAATGTTCACTGCTATTGGCCTTTAACTAAATATTGGTCTAATCTTTGCCCTTCTGCAGTCCTTCTTCAGATTACAAATTTGATTTGGACCTTAAAAAAAATAAAAGGTCCTACCATTGCACTATTTGAATGTACACTACCTTGCATGCTCCAACAACTCTCAGGGCTGATTTATGCTTAACATAAAGAAGGCTGCTTTAACTTAGGCTGGCTAGCAACAGCCTTCCAGGGGCTGTCTGTTAGCTGTGATCACCAGAGAACAACAGAATTCCAGCAAAAGTCATGCCATTACATGAACCAATTTGCCATGTAGAAGATCTTATTGGCTCAACAAAGGTCTAGATTGTGGTTCTGGCTACTCAGCCAGGCAGAGGAGTGGATGAATTAACTGTGCCCAGAGAGTGACTCCAGGCAGAAGTGGTAGGGCATGTTCTGGGTGCGCTATATTACCCTTTGCCTCCAACAAACAAGTGGGCAGGGATTGGGCACAGCCATGGTGGAGCTGGCTGGGTACAAGAAAGGAGGCTATAACAAAGTACTCCTGACCCTACCCTACAGCAGGAGGCCTCTCTGAGATGCAAAACCACCCTGAGTTTCTCCTAGGATGGTGCAATTTACACATCCCCCTTATTCTGGCCAGGTTTACACAAGAAACTTTTACCAGGATAATATCGGTTAGAGGCCTGATTCTTAACAACATTTTTGTAACAGCAAGAGCTTTAGAGTAAATGCATTTATCCTATCAAAAATGTCCTTTTGCCAGTTTAGTTTGTTTGGGGAACTGCATTATTTTGCCACAATGAACTACATCTCCACAGGGAAGTGGGGGTGCTGGTATAGCTGTCCCAGTGTAACTATATTGGGAAAGTCATTCTAGTGTAGACCTGCTGTCTAGAATCAGCCTAATGACTCAATCTAAGCCAAAAGGAAAAAAAACCTTAAATTCAGTGTTGAGTACAGACAATATTTTAAGCACATTTTGCAATAGGGTGATTGACTGCCTTGATGCATATTATCTGAATTCTAATATTGAAAGAGTTCTGATTAATTCTGCTCTTTAATTCAAAATGACCTGCTGTGTGCAGATACCCACAATTTTCAAAAGGGTGAGTGATCCTTCAAACACAACTCTCAGTGTTTACTGTATGCAAGAAACACGTTTGTTTTTAAAGTGTTAAAGAAAATGGCTTATGTAAGTTTTCCATTTGATATATGGCCAGATAATAGATTTTGGTATACAGCTGTATTTCATAATGGAACTTATGCATTTGTGACCAAAGCTAATGAGATTACTGTGTGCATAATAGAAACGTAAGTGGCCAAACTATTTGTATTGGTTTCCAGATCAGACACCCTATTTCACTGATGCAGGGGATGTTCATAATCAGTTGCAAACTCTCACTAAGGTGACATTTTTTATGTTTACATCAGTCAAGTCAACAGTTTACACAAAGTATACATTCAAAACACAGATCTGAGTTATGAAAGTGGAGCATTTTTTGTCCTATTAAATGAACAGATGACAGATGTTTAAGAAAAATACATTTTTTCTAATTGCAGTTATTCAGCCTAAGTAAATGTATTTGTTAGTGAGGCTGAGGATGTTTTTGTATAGTTTCGGGTTTTCGTTCCAACTGGTGGGTGATGGATAGCTGAGGCTACAACTGACCATTTTTTGAGTTGGCTACAAGATTCTACTTTTGCATTAAAAGGCCTTTTACCCTTTTATTCACAGTGGTGAGCATTTATTCAGGTGAGTAGTCCCACTGAAACCAGTGGGGCTACTTGTGTGAATGACTGATCACCAGTGTGAGTAAATGGGTCATCATTTTACCTTTAAGCAGGAGATCGCACCCATTTGGACCTATGCACAAGACAAATTCTAGCTAAATAGACAGGCCTTGACCTGATCCCTGAAGATTAAAAAAATCATAACAACAGGGTCACAAGACCTGCAAAACTCTAAAATTGAGGACCTTCCTCCAAAATTGCTGTTCCACAAGGTTTCCAACACTCGTTCCAACATTAATTTGAGCTCTGTGGCTGACCTCAATCATCATGAAGATATAGGGGAGGAGAGGTTGTCTATAAAGTACTCTGGACTGAGGGCAGATAGAGATTTATACAATATATTAAAAACAGTATGTGCAACAATGAAGAAACTAGTACAGTGTAATATGTTTGGGGTATCTAGCGCTACTGAGCACTGTATCGAAGTCATCAAGAAAAGTCACAAGGTGGAACACACTACGATAATCCAACTGCCATAACCATAAGGGTAGCCTAAAATTCCTCCTTACCTGTAAGGGGTTAAGAAGCTCAAATAATCTGGTTGGCACCTGACCAAAGGAACCAATGGGGACAAAGATACTTGCAAATCTGGGTGGCGGGAGAGGCTTTGTTTTGGGTTCTTTGTTTCTGTGTTCATTCACTCTTGGGACTAAGAGGGACTGGACATCAATCCATGTCCTCCAAACCATTCTGAACCAGTCTCTCATATTACAGAAATTGTAAGTACAGCCAGGCAAGGCGTATTTATCTTTGTTTTCTCAACTTGTGAATTTTCCCTTTGCTGGAGGGAGGTTTATCCCTGTTTTGTTGTAACTTTGAAACTAAGGCTAGAGGAGGTTCCTCTGTGTTTTGTGCATCTTTTGTTACCCTGTAAAGTTATCTTCCAACCTGATTTTACAGAGGGGATTTTTACCTTTTCTTTTTTTTTAAATAAAATTCTTCTTTCAAGAAATGATTGATTTTTTTTTTTTCAGTATCCAAAGATCCAGGGATTTGGGTCTGTGTTCACTTTGTAACCAATTGGTTTGGATATTATTCTCAAGCCTCCCCAGGAAAGGGGGTGTAAGGGCTTTGGGGGATATTTTGGGGGAACAGGAACTCCAAGTGGTCCTTTCCCTGATTTTTTGTATAAATCACTTGGTGCTGGCAGCATACTGTTCAAGTACAAGGTGGAATTTGTGCCTTGGGAAAGTTTTTAACCTAAGCTGGTAAAAATAAGCTGAGGGGGTCTTGCATGCCAGTCCCCACATCTGTACCCCAGAGTTCAGAGTGGGGAAGGAACCTTGACACCATCCTTGAAGATACAAAGCCATGCACCGTCACTGTGAGGTCCACATCTGAAAGAAAAGGTCATACACAGTATATAACAGAGTAGGAAATGGTTTTCCCAACCTGCACAAATCTGAGATTTTGAAAAATTTTCCCATCCCAACTTGGGAAGAAAAAACAAAATTTCAAAAATTTTCATGAACTGAAAATGCGTGGAATAAAAAAGAGTTTGTAACTATACATTCAATTAAATTTCTAAATAAAAAATCATTTTGGCCCAGAAGATAAAACTCTTTGGTTTTGTACGTGTAAAAAGTCTCATTATGACAATTTTAAAAAAATGTTGAACAGGAAATTAACCAAAATCACTCCTTTCCCACAAATGGCTACCTTTCGCTCCCCCAAAAAACCCCAGCAAAACCAAAAACAAACCCCTCTTCCCCACCCCAAAAAACCTACACACAATTTTAATAGAATCATAGAAATATAGGGCTGGAAGCAACCTTGAAACCTTGTGAAGTCCAGCCTCCTATGTTGAGGATGGAACAAGTAAATCTAGACCATCTCTGACAAGTGATTGTACAACCTGTGCTTGAAAAGTCTTCAATGCTGGGGATTCCACCGCCCCTCTGGGTAACTACTGCAGTGCTTAACTACCCTTAGAGTAGAAAGTTTTTCCTAATATCTAACCTAAAGCTCCCTTACAGCAGATTAAGCCCATTACTTCTTAGTCTACTTTCAGTGGGCCTGGAGAACAACTGATCACCATCTTCTTTATAACAGTCCTTAACATACTTGAAGACTTATTATCAGGTTCCCCCTCTGTTTTCTTTTTCTCAAAACTAAACATGCCCTTTAACCTTTCCTCCCAGATTAGATTGTCTAAATTTATCATTTTTGTTGCTTTCCTCCAGACTCTTTCCAGTTTGTCCACATCTTTCCTAAAGTGCCCAGAATTGGACATAATACTTCAGCTGAGGCCTCACCACTGCCAAAGAGAGATGGACAATTACCTCCTGTATTTGACATACAACACTTCTCTGAATACACACATAATGATATTAGTCAATTTTGCAACTGTATCACATTGATGACTCTCATTCAATTTGTGATCTACTATAGTCCTCAGATCCTTTTCAGTAGTGCTACCACTTAGTTCCCATTTAGTAGCTGCGCATTTAATTTTTCCTTTCTAAGTACTTTGTACTTGTCTTTATTGAATTTCATCGTATTGATTTCAGACCAATTCTCTAATTTGTTACGGTCATTTTATATTCTAATCCTGTCCTCCAAAGTGCTTACAACCCCTCCTACCTGCTTGTCATCTCCAAATTTTACAAGCATACTCTCCACTCAATTATCCAAGTCATTAATGAAAATGTTGCACTCTGGACTGACTCCTGTGTGTCCCCACTAGATACGCCTTGCCAGTTTGATGGCAAACTCATTGAGTACAGTTTTTCAAACAATTGTTCCCCTACCTTATAGTAATTTCATCTAGACCCCATTTTCCTAGTTTGCTTATGGGAATGTTGTAAGGGATTGTGTCAAAAGCCTTATTAAAATCAAGGTATATCATGTCTACTGTTTCTGCTCTATCTACTATGGTGGTAACCAGGTCAAAGAAGGAAATTAGGGTGATTTGGCATGATTTGTTCTTGATAAATCCATGCTGGCTATTCCTTATAACCTTATTATTTTCTAGGTGGCGTCCAGAACTGGGGACAGTACTCCAGCTGAGGCCTTACCTGTGCCAAATAGAGCAGGACAATTATGTCCCACATCTTACGTACCACACTCCTGTTAAATTACCCGCAAAAGACATTAGCCTTTTTTGCAACTGCATCACATTGTTGACTCGTATTCAATCTGTGATTCACTATAATCCCCAGATCCTTTTCAGCACTACTACTGCCTAGCCCCATTTTTGTAGTTGTGCATTTAATTTTTCCTTCCTAGGTGTAGTATTTCATACTTGTTACTAAATTTCATCTGGTTGATTTCAGACCAATTCACCGATCGGTCAAGGTCATTTGGAATTCTAATCCTGTCTTCCAAAGTGCTTGCCACCCCTCCCCCTCCCATCTTGGTGTCATCCACAGTTTTTATAAGCATACTCTCCACTCAGTTAGCCATGTCATTAATGAAAATATTGACTAGTACCAGCCACAGAACAGGACCCCTGCAGAACCTCACTAAATTCTACATCTCCACTTAACAGCAAACCATTGATAACCACTTTTTGAGAATGGTCTCTCAACCAGTTATGTACCCATTTCATAGTAATTTCATCTAGACCACATTTTTCTTGTTTGCTTATCATGGTAGATTGTGCATGACATCTTTAATCTGAAGATAAACGGAAAGATAGTATTGCTTTATAAAAATATTTGTAATTCTACATTTTGCTAGCAACAAGGCCAGTGGTATAAATGTAGCTGATTCTTTTTCCATTAGAGTAATAATCAAGGCTAGGAGATAATCTGATAGGTGACCTGTTAGTACATTAAAGCATGGTAATAATGTTTTGTTTCTGAGATCATGTACATCTAGAAAGTCATATTTCATCATAAAATGAACCCCCCCACCCCTTTTTAATGTGGTGCCTCTGCCCCTTTTTCCATTGGGAAGGGCATATCTAATTTGTCTGAGGAGAAGGTTTCACATGTCATATGAAAATATCTGTAATCTGTCATTAATGGAATGTTTTTGTTGGGATATTCATGTTCAAGATAATAGGGCTGACTCACCACTGCTTCACTGCCATTTTACATCAGCACAACTGCATTAGAGTGGAGAATCAGGCCCTGTTACGCTATTCTGGTACAAACTTGAAAGAGTCTGAGTCTGGAGACTGTAGCCATTCCAGTTCGTGTGTATTTGTTATTTCAAAGACCTTTCTGCTTCTTGTATGATAGTTAAAAATGACACGTATTTAGCAAAATGTTAATCTTTCTGGTTTTATCATTTGTACGTAAGTCAAAGTATTACAGAAATAAGCAAGTAACAGTATTAGGATATACCATAACATTAAATGAAAGCTCGGTCTTAAGTCATTGATCACAAGTTTTAATTTTCCTGATTGTTTTAGAACAATGAGAAAAGCATTAATTGTAAGGAACATAATAAAACACCCAATGTATTCATGTGACTATCACGTTGTGGGGTGCTTCAGAGTTTTGCTTTCTTTTCTAAATTCAAAAAAATGTATTTTACTATTCCGCTTGAACTAATTTCTGAGGATTATTGGACACGAGAAGGATTTTAGCCAGTCATCACCCAGAAAAGTCAAATGCTATTATCTCATGAACAGTATTGAAGTTTTTATTGACACTGCTGTTCTCACTCAGTTGAATTCAATGGAATCATACCAGGAGTGGTTTTGGCCCTACATATCCAGTCATATCTCTCCATATTCACAAAAATTCAATTCAATTATTTTCTTTTTAGACCTGGCCTCATTTTATAACCTATCCTTGAACAATTAGTCATACAAGCCTTGCCTCCCAATAGTGGCATCACTGAAAAGGCCAAGAAAGCTGCAGCACAAAACTTTCAGAAAAGCAAGAAACAATTTTATTTTTATTTCTTGAGGTGTGTTGATTCTTCTTTTGCTCTGAACAAGAAATAGTGTTCATTGGGCCAAAAGAAATCTGATGAGGTTCAACAAGGACAAGTGCAGAGTCCTGCACTTAGGACGGAAGAATCCAATGCACCGCTACAGACTAGGGACCAAATGGCTGGGCAGCAGTTCTGCAGAAAACGACCTAGGGGTTACAGTGGATGAGAAGCTGGATATGAGTCAACAGTGTGCCCTTGTTGCCAAGAAGGCCAATGGCATTTTGGGATGTATAAGAAGGGGCATTGCCAGCAGGTCGAGGGAACGTGATCGTTCCCCTCTATTCGACACTGGTGAGGCCTCATCTGGAGTACTGTGTCCAGTTTTGGGCCCCACACTACAAGAAGGATGTGGAAAAATTGGAAAGAGTCCAGCGGAGGGCAACAAAAACGATTAGGGGACTGGAACACATGAGTTATGAGGAGAGGCTGAGGGAACTGGGGATGTTTAGTCTGCAGAAGAGAAGAATGAGGGGGGATTTGATAGCTTCTTTCAACTACCTGAAAGGGGGTTCCAAAGAGGATGGCTCTAGACTGTTCTCAGTGGTAGCAGATGACAGAACGAGGAGTAATGGTCTCAAGTTGCAGTGGGGGGAGATTTAGGTTGGATATTAGGAAAAACTTTGTCACTAGGAGGGTGGTGAAACACTGGAATGCATTACCTAGGGAGGTGGTGGAATCTCCTTCCTTTGAAGTTTTTAAGGTCAAGCTTGACAAAGCCCTGGCTGGGATGATTTAATTGGGGATCGGCCCTGCTTTGAGCAGGGGGTTGGACTAGATGACCTCCTGAGGTCCCTTCCAACCCTGATATTCTATGATTCTATGATTGATTCATTGCATTGGAGCATACTCACAATAAATAACTTCTAAATGTTTCAGTTGCACTTGGATGCTTAATTGCGGAAGGAGATGGCTGCCATTCAGACCTCACTACCATGAACATAATCTGTTACTTACACAGGTGTTTCAGACCTGCATGGAATATAAGGCCACAGATTCTGTTCTCTCAGGGTGATCTACTCCTACAATTTCAAATTTTCTCTGTGCTAGGCATCTTAATTCCTTTGCATTCTCTTTCTCCATTAAAAATAAAAGTAAATCCTGTGGAAGAATCTGGCATGGAGTAAATTCTTAATTAAATGCACACTCACTCATGGATCAAGGATTTCATGAATTAAATAGATCAGTCTCAGGAGTAATAAAAACCTCATTCTTTGAATAGCTGATAATGCAGACATTTGTCAGGCAGATGTAAGAGGAATCAAGTTAAAAAAACCTTTAAAGGAGCATTTGAGTTTGTAAATTACATCTGCAGGATAAAATATTAAGAACTGGTAAATTAAGAAATATAGAGTAAATTGTCTTTAATTTTAAAAATAGATACAAATGAGAATGGTCCCTGACAGTGGAGGAGCAGAAAGGAGAAATCTCTTTTCTTCTGAGCTCCATTTTTAATTTCCATAGTTTCTACAACGTTAATATTTGTTGATATTCATTATTCTCCATGACATATCAATTACAGCTGGAACCACTCTTTTTGATTTAGTTACTGTATGCCAAAAGGAAAAACAAAGGAACAAATTCTGATACTACTCTGATGGCCATGGTATACAAACAACAGAATAAAGCAAAATTCCTTTTGACAACAATGGAAGTTTTGGTTGATTGAGGGCTACGAAATTTAGTTCAAAGTGACTTTTTATTATCAAAGTCTAAAAGCCAAACTTGTTGGGCTTTTACCATGCCAGGCTTCACATGTCATTTCCCCCTGTAGTTCCAGACAAGTCTGCTTTTTTGAAGTCCTATATTCTTCTGCTCTCACTCCTATCTTTCCTTAGATCATGAAGTCTATCTCACTTCATGATCACTTTCACCCAAATTGCCTTCCACCTTCAGATTAGCAACCAAATCCTCCCTGTTGGCTAGAATCAAATCTAAAATGGCTGTTCCCTGGGTTACTTCCTCCACTTTCTGAAACAGAAAGTTGTCCCTAGTACATTCCAAGAATTTGTTGGAAATGTTGTGTTTTGCTGTATTACTTTTCCAACAGATGTCTGTGTAACTAAAGTCCCCAACTGCTACAGGGTGTGTTTTGAATATTTCTGTTATTTGTTCTAGAAATGCCTCCTCCTCCTCCTATTCCTGATTTGATGGCCTATAGTAGACCCCTATCCTGATGTCACCCATATTTTCCAACTTTTATCTTTCCCCAGAGACTTTCAACTGGTCTTTCTCTCACCTTCTTCTGGACCCGAGAACAAGTTATATATTCTTGATGTATAATGCAACAGCTCCTCCCTTTCTTCCTTGCCTATTCTTCCTCAACAAGTTAAAGCTCTCTATACCAATATTCTAGTCATGAGATTTATCCCCCCAAGTCACTGTGATGCCAATTAAATCATAATTCAACTTATGTACTAATACGTCCAGTTCATTTCCTATATTCCTTGCATTTGTGTGTAGACATCTAAGATGCTGAACAGATTCCTCCACTGATTTTCCTATTGTTGTTCGTAATTTTCCATGCTTCCCCCCTGCCACCCCAAAACATCTAACTCTCTGTTAAGGTTGCTTTTTTTATGCTTACCTGGTAGCATTTGTCACTGCCCCTTTTAAAGCTAGTTTAAAGCTCTACTCACCAGGTTGGCAGGTTGATGCACAATTTATGTTCTTCCTCTTCTTGGTCAGGTGGACCCCATCTCTTCCCAGCAGTCCTCCTTCTCAGAACAGCGTGTTCAGTTCCTAGGGTGATCAGGGATAATCTGAAGGTACAGACTAGAGACCGAGGACACTGTTCTTCCTTCCTACACTGGGACAGGAATGGAAGAAGATTGGATGGAAGTGGTGTTCTTAGCCACTGCTCCCTACATTCTGGCACAGTCAGGATCCTGCCCAGCCCCTGATGTAAGTAGCTCTCAGTATGAGTACAATGTCTCTGGCTAAACCCAGACCCTTCCCTGGCCTACCCGTTTCCTCCCAATATGGAGGGACTTTGAGCATGGTTAGCCTTAGAGTCCTTTTGCTATCTCTACATCAATGGGCAAGGCCTCATGCTCAGAGAATAGTCTCAAGGAGCAACTCCTGCCCCCTTTAATACCCATTTGTACTGCCAGAGTGACACAAAGGGGCTTTAGTGTAACCGTAAATTGGGCCCCAGGTGTGGATAAAATAGGCCTATGACACAAGTTAGGGTCTAATTTGGGCATAATTCTCTCTTTCTCTGCATGGTTGAGGCAGTAAAAGTGATCTCATTGGCAATCAACTATCATAAACATTTCAGATAGTCAAACCTTCCACTAGAAAATCACATTGCTATATATCAGATTTAACCATTTCCCCCCATCCTTTAACTTGCCTCAAACATTATATTTGTAAGCTCATCATATGACAAATGCTTTTAAAAGACAATGGTCTCCAAGTACTTTCTGCCAGCATATAGTATGTAATCACAGTAATATGCATCTCATGATAGTACAGATATTACATGAATATCTAGATATTCATTAAAAACTATCAGAATACCCACATATTTTGGGGGGGGGGGGCAAATCTCTATTCTCCTGGGCCTGACTCTGAACAGAGAGTTCAGATGGCTCCATTAACAAGGAGGGATTTCACTGGGAGCTCTGCACAGGGATCTGCTACATGAAGTTCATTGAAGGGTCAGGACCTTCTTTTTCCACTGCACTTGTTCATCTGATTTACAGCCCACAGGAAGAAGCAATATTTGGTTCTCACACCTTAAAGAACTATAATGTAAATACACCACTCACAGCATTAGGAGAGACAAGGTGATGCTGGGAAGATGGAAGGATATGATAATCCCACTTTTCACATGCAGTTAAGTATTTAATATCTGAATAAGAAGTCAGCACCAGTTGAGAATTCAGAGACATAAAATTATAAACCTTTTTATAATCAATTGATAAGCAATAAATAATTTAATAGAATGACTACTTTCTATATAATAAATATCCACTTCTGGATTCTAGCTTTAGGGCTGGAATATAATGAGCACCTCAATTTAAGGCTGGCAGCAGTATATTTCCTGCTCATTGTATTTTATTTATTTATTTCAATTTCTTTGACCTGTCTACCAATGGCTCTAGGCACTTTATACAGTTAAAACATACAACATCAGACTAAATCTACAAAATACATGATGCACACTGCATAATATTATGCCAATACCCATATATAACAAAATTATATATATTATATTATATAATTATAACAAAAATAATCCCACACAAACACTCTATTACTTTAAAAAAAAGGAATACTTGTGGCACCTTAGAGACTAACAAATATATTTGAGCATAAGCTTTCGTGAGCTACATTTATGCTCAGATAAATTTGTTAGTCTCTAAGGTGCCACAAGTCCTCCTTTTCTTTTTGCGAATACAGACTAACACGGCTGCTACTCTGAAATCTATTACTTTAGTGATTTCCTCCCATGTCTTAAAGGTTAAGAAATTCTGGTTCTGAAGGTCCAAAGTGGGGACCTTCCAAAATCCAGGAAAGGTCACATTAGTCTCACCAAGCAGAGATTACCTTTTTTTTCTCTTTGCCACAGTTACTACCTAATCATATAGCAATAATCCCAGATCTAATGCCTCCCCATCTTTACGCAACATAGGTAACATGAAGGAACCACAAGGGAAGAGTGGTATCTGCATAATTATGTTTACTAAACATATATATAACAAGCAAGGCCTAGCTACATGCACTCCTGCTCTGATAGGGTTCAGGTGGCTTCTTTATCAATTTGACCTTTAGTACATTCTACAGAGGTAACAGATCTAGGAGCAAAAGCAACAGCCTTTCAGGTTGTTGACTTAAAGGCTTGGCCACTGAAATGTACTCTCTCGCTAGACAAAAGGTTGGCTCCCAGCCAAGAGAACTGGTTTGTCAGAGGAGAGGTCACCTATCAATGAAGTTACTTGGTAGGATTCTGTGGTCTCCTGTTGAGGCTGACCAAGGAGTCACCTGACAAAGGAGATTGGAAGGCTATAAAGGGCAGAAGCTGCTCTGTTTGGTCTTTCTCTTCAGCCATGTCACACCAGCTTAAAATGAGGGAAGTTGCTGCAGGAGCTGGATGAAGTCAGGGGAAGGAGGGGACCCTGCCTGCCTGAATACAGATGATTCTCTAAGGACAACCAAAGGAAAGATGAACTAGAATAAGGGGAAATGCATGCAGGGTTTATAATTTTTAATAGATCTGTGTAATTCTCATGTGATCAGAGAAATAGCAATAACGATTTAGAATTCTGTGGAAAGTGTCTGTATGTTATTGGCTATACCTACCACGTAGCCCCTTGCACAAGGCTTACATCTTCAGTGGGATTCTAGCAGTGGGTGTATTTAAGCTACAGGAGTCTGAGGAATCACTACTGGTTCCAAGGTCTTGGCAGGGGACAGTGAGGTCTCAGCTCCCAGGCAGGAGTGTTAGGTAGAGCTCTGCATTCCAAGAGTGTCCCTGAGGGCCCTAGGACTTGGATGGTGCCTGGGCTTTGTTACGACTCCAGAGGCTTAAAACACCCAGGGATCCAGAGACTGGATTCCCACAAAGTGATCTGGTGGGCTGTCACCAAGGGTAGCCACACTGGATCTGTGACCACCTCCATTGCCCTCTTGTTTAATTTTCAAACAACCACCTTCATGCTTTTTCACATGTTGCCCTTCATGCTTGGAAGGTGCTACCCATAAACACCCACAAAACTATCTCATTATGATCCTTCAAAACCCTCCTTAAAACTCCCCATTGCCATGAAGCTTACAAAAAACTTGACAATGGCTAGGTTGCTGGTGTGCAGCAGAGACCATTGCATATCATGCTGACCAATATTATCTCATTATTTCCTTGTACTTCCCCATAACTCTATCTGTATCCATCTGTTGTCTCTTGTCTTATACATAGACTGAATCTTTGCCCCAAAGAGTTTAATCTTTTTGTTCTGTGTTTCCTCTCATAATGGAGTCCTGCTCCATGACAGGTGCTCTTAAGCACTACAATAAAAGAAATAAATAATAAATAATAATAATGTAGGTATTCTGTTGCGGTCTCTTACTTCTTTCTTAGGGCTTATTCAACAACAGCCAGTTCCCACCCCTGGTACTGAGAATCCATTCAGCAAATCGATGGTTTTCAAATACATAATATGAAAACTAAATTCCCACAGAAAATTAGAAGCTTATAAGGTAAATATGGGCAGACACAGCTCTAACCTTTATATATGAATCTGGGAGTGACGGGTAAGTAAAGACATTGACTTTAGATATTGAATACTAGAACTGGAAACAATTAAAGTGCGGAGGACAAGCTGCTATAATTTTTAGAAATGGCACATCACAGATTAAGATCAACGAAAACTGATTAATTCAAATAGGATAAATAGGATTCACACAGATTATTGAACTTGTCACCTTTTTCATTTGGAGAACTGGAATTGATTCAAGCTAACTGACTGACCCATAAAATGGTTCAGTTCAAATGCTTCTACTTAATACTATTAAGTGACTGGCTGTAGTCATTAACTGTATCAGCAGAACGGTAAGCCTAGATGAGCAATTAAAAAATAAGTCCTGAACAACTGGCTAGTTGGCAGGCGTGACTACATGTTCTTCACAGACTTTGAAACTCATCTCAAAATGTGTATTTCTAATATAACAAAAATAATAACTTGTAATTAACTTCAAAACATCCCAGTAAGGAACATACTATTATGTTTACTGTACAGCTATGTAAGCTGAGAATGGAGAGTTTAAGTCACTTGGCAAATGTCAGATAGTAGATCAGTGGCAGAACCAGAAATCAAAGTCAAGGGTGCCTGCTTCTAAGTCCCTTGCTCTAAGAAAATATTTGCAGATGACATTAGTTCTAAAGGGTTGATCCTAAGTATGCTAAATGATTGATACATTTTAGATATGCTACATTGATATGTTGGCTTTATATTCTCTTAACTTAGCGGAATTGTGTTCATACTTTTGCACTGAACCTTAAATGTATGCTAGGAGAAAATCTTTATCTAAATTAAGCCATGTAGATCACAGAGAGGCAGCTGCAGTTTCCACTAAACTAGACCATTCTTTCTTTCCCTGCTAATCTATGTGATTCATTACTTTAATCATTATGGGCCTGATTCTTCCACTCTTTACCACAGGGAGTGGTGTCTACTCATATGAGCAATCCTATTGATTTCAGTGGGACTACTTATGTAAATACTAACTCAACATAAGTAAGGATGGCAGAAATGGGCCATTATTAGTCATATTGTGGTCTAAGTTCTGACCTCATTAGTGTCTGTGCAAACTTGCTGAATTTAGTGGGAGAAAATTAGGACAGAGTCAACGTATGTTTTGGACCGGTATCTTGATACAGTTTTAAGACTCATTTGGTATAACTTCTGCTTACAGACAATCAGAACATTAGTTTGAATGTCTGCTCCTGTAACGTAGAATTTTCACTAAAAACAGCTGCTGAATGGGGTCTTCATTAATCAGTTAAGGCTGTTTTAGTGTCTGCCAAATGTGACAATTTAGCATCAGCAGGGAAAAATACAAAATTGAAGGACTACATTTGCTAGCAACTGTATTTTTTTAATCAAGCATAAGATTTATTCTCTGCTAAATTTGCAGTCAAGTTAGTTCTTGAGCATTATGATAATTGTATATCACCCAGTCACAGATTTCCAACATGGGTATTTTAGAGAGGTAGACATTCAGTAAAGTCTGTGAACTGTTTTGAATTGGATGACCATGGGAAACTTATCAGACTATATTTTGCATTAAAATGTATTAACCTATCACATATGTCCATCATGACACGATGAAAAACTGTCCTGAATCTAAATCAAAGTCAAAGCTCAGGCTGCAAAGCTTTTTCTTTTTTTTTAAAAAAGAATTAAAACACAGGCAATCTTCAGGCCATATCAATGGCATATTTATTATATATGCACACATAATATTACAGTCTCCATACTGTTAAAGCCTTAAACATGCAGCAAATCCTCGCTGAAGCACACACTGCAGATAAAGGACAATTTTTGTTTAAGTATCAGATTGTTTCATACTTTCCATTTCACTATGTAATGATAAATCTTATCTTTACTGGCTGGTAATCAGATCTAATGCCAGCAGCACTCCATAGGATGCAAAAAGAAAAGGAGTACTTGTGGCACCTTAGAGACTAACCAATTTATTTGAGCATAAGCTTTCGTGAGCTACATCCGATGAAGTGAGCTGTGGCTCATGAAAGCTTATGCTCAGATAAATTGGTTAGTCTCTAAGGTGCCACAAGTACTCCTTTTCTTTTTGCGAATACAGACTAACACGGCTGTTACTCTAAAACCGTCCATAGGATGTGTTCACTCCATGAAATACCTTTATCCATTTGAGGTAATTACCAAATAGGAATAGTCTCAAAGAATTATAAGGTTTTATAAAGGATTATAAAGTTATAAAACTGACTTTTAGGCACTACCAACAAGTGCTAGACACAGGCCAACACGAGCTCAGGGCAGTCAGCCCTGGCAGCAATTCCACATTAGGACACAAACAGCTCCCTGCCCCCATTCCCTACGTTGGGTGCACGGAGCATGGTCACCCGAACTGAGCATGCTCAGTAACCTTCGCTGTTGCCACTGCCCTCTCTCTGCCCTTACTTCTACTTACGATTTGCTGCCTCCTCTTTGGAGGGGTTAAAAAGGATCAAGGGGGAAGCAAATCGCAGCGTGGGGGGGGGGGGAGGTGAGCAGGGGGCAGAAATTTACTGGCCGTGGGGCTCAAGCTACTGTAGGTAGCGGCAGGAGAGGGGCTTAAGGGGAAAATTGGGGGTGGGGCCCGGGTTTAAGCCTGGGGGGGAGATGCTGCCAGACCCTGTGGAGGGACAAAACCCCCGTTTAGGGGGGAGAGGGGAACAGTGGCCCCGTGGGATTCAGCCGCGTGCTGTGCTCGCAAATCTAGGGGCGTGGGGGGTGCAAAGGCGTGTTTTGTTCTTCTCACAGGAGGCTGCATGTCAGGCAGGGGGTGGGTTCCTGGGGCCCGGTTCTTAAAGGCCCAGGCCTCCCAGTGCCTAGACTGTCAATGCTCAGACACCGCAGCTGCAGGGCTAGGTTACTGCTACAGCCAGGAGACAGAATGCTGTGAAATATTGTACAGACCCCCCCCCCCCAAACTCTGCACCTCACATTTTGAATATGTAAAAGAGTCTTCTATCAGTTTCTATGTCTATATGAAATCACTGCAGCTCCTTTCTCTTATATAACGTGCTGAGTTGCTAACTCCCTTCCAGAGCCCATATCTGCACCCGCTCCTGTACCCCAATCCCCTGCCCCAGGTCAGAGCCTGCACCCCTCACTCAAACGCTGCATAGCCTGCAACCCTCCTGCACCCCAACTCCATCCCAGAGCCTGCACCCCAAAAAGGGCCAGATTAACCTTTTGTGGGACCAGTACTAAACATATTTGTGGGCCCCCATGTGGGCAGGGGGACAGAGTCCTCAGAGCGAGGGGTTGGCCAGGGGCAATGGGAGATGGGTCATGGCACAGCAGGGACAGCCCTGCTCCCCACAGCCCAGTACAAGGGCACTGTTTACAAACCGGGAGCTGCCAGACGCACACTGGCCAGCCCGGCCCTGCGCTGCCATCATGCTTCTTCCCCTTGGGGGCGGGCCCATGCTGCACCATGCTACCCCCCTGCCCAGCATCCCTCTGACTCCCTACGGCCAGTGCCATGCCACCCAGAGACCCCCACAAACTCCCATGCCCAGTGCCCTCCCACAGACCACTATGCCCAGCACAGCCCCCCTCACCTAGAACTCCCCCATAGCTCCTCTCACTGCCCAGTGCCCCCCTAGCTGAACACCCCCCACAGCCCTCCCACAACTGCTCAGCACCCTGCACCTCCCCGCCCAGAGCCCCCCCCACAGATCCCCTCACTGCCCAGTGCTCCCCACTGCCACAACTGCACAGTGTCCCGCCCAGACCCCCCACACTTCCCAGCACCCCAACACACACAGATCTTCCCACCCCCCCACTGCCCAGCACCCCCGCACACCCACTAGAGACCTACTCTCCCACACCCTGACCCCCAGCCACAATAGCTGGCCCTGATGGGAGGTGACTGTGTCTGCCAGGCTGAGCTGGCAGCACAGCCAGAGCTGGTCCTGGGGCAGGATAACTGCGGCCCCTTGGGAGGGTGCAATCGGCCAGGCTGGAGCAGGAGCAGAGCCTACCTGGGCCAGGCTCCCTCAGGACCCATATGCCTGGCAGGACCCACCCAGCTGAGCCCCACCGCACTGTCCCCTGTGACTGGCTGAGATTGGCCCAGCCTCTGCGCCAGACCCAGGTGGCTCTTCCCCTGGGGAGGCAGGTGGGGCCCCACAGGTCCCAGGCAGCAGAGACAGCTCAGAGCTGGAGCAGTGCTGGGGAGTGGGGCAGATTCCTGGGATGTGACTCCTGAGATCCCACGCAGCCCACCCACACCCATTGGCCCTGTGGCCAGCAGCCCTGCCGAGCCCGCATAGTGGTCCCCAGCTACTGGGTGATGAGCTCCCTACAGGCGAGTGGAACCTGCTGGCTGAGAACTGCTCACACAGCAAGGCCTGTGTGCTGGACTTCCCCAGGTGAGGGGCCAGACCCAGCTATGTGCCATTCGCACCACTGTAAACCTGGTACTGACCCCAAATCCACTCCCACAACAACGCTCTCTTGGACCTTTTCTGGATGCCACCAAAAAATATAAAAATATGCTGCCCTGGTGCTCTTTACTGCTACACGAGACTTGATGCAGTGAAATAATTTCCCTACATTCCATCAAACTCTGCATCACACATTCTGAGTATTTAAAAGAGTCTCATCACTATTTGTCTACGTGAAGTCTCATAACAGTTCACAAATTTTAGGATTGCCTTTTGCTGCATTTATCTTGCAAATGACTCCAGCCCTTACAATCCCATGTTCACATGTCATTGCTTGTGTGTAGAAGCTGATTCACAAATATTCAGTAAGTGTATTAGATGGTGTCATCTTACATCCTTCCCAAGAGCAAAAATCTTTTGCAACAATGAAGGCTTGGGCTCATGAGCAGCAGCTGCAGAAATTTTGGATGCGCAAGTCCACATTTCTGCATCTGTGTGCAAAACTCACCAAAATAAAAGCTGTACTTATAATGGAGAAGAAAAAATAATTGCACTCTGGGGATCTGCAACACCAGATTCTTATTGGTCAATGAGTGGTCTCTCTCCTAAACCAAGGTGGAATGGATTTCTTTAACGTAAGTAGTCACAACATATTGTTAAAGATCATTTCATGCTCAATGCCCTCAATTATGTCACAGATAATACCTGTCTTCCTGGGGAACCAGGGCACAGTATCCACTCTGTCTGACTCATGAAAGGACGCTCCCCCACCCCCCACCAAAACTGATCAGAGAAAAAACTTGCATAGAGCAGTGAATGGTGGTGTGAGACACACCTAGATCCCTGGTGACAAGTTCAGGCAGCTTCCCTATCCTCACCTGCATTAAAGATGTGACAGACTCAACTCAATTAGCGTACAGAATGGAGAACAGAGGCCACTCCCCTATCCTCATCTGCATGAAAGATGGAACAACCAGACATCGCATTAGCATATAGAATGGGAAAAAAGAGAACCGCACAGTACTCTGGGACCAAAAGAGCAGGGAACAATGGCATCATGGGAGATCTGTGCTCCAGATGTTAATGACCCTATGCTGCATACACCCAGCTCAGCAGTTAAACCAATTCTAGTAGCGAAACTTTGATTGATATCCAAAATACTCAAGCAGCCCAATTTCATTGTCAACTCCCTGAAGGAACACCAGCCATAGTTAGAAGCTCCTATTGTCTAGCCTAAAGAAATTCCTTGAGTCATCAGTGTACCCATAAACAAATCTAGTGTCCTCCCTTGAACCATTGTATTTTCTTTACAAAACCATCTACTCACCCTCCAGTAAGTTTTCTGATGCGTGCATAGACCCAAATTCTGCCTCATTTCCACTGGGGTTTCATCTACTCCTGACTGATACAAGACTCTGAGCTATCACCATTGCCTGGGAAACCTCACAAGTTCAAGCTTCTGGAGTGGGTGAGATCCCTCATTTTCCCTCTCTGTTTCCTTTTCTACCTCAGGTATTAACCTTTAATAATGTAACTTATTTTGTTTAGGCTCTCCTTGAGTAGTTATCACTATTAGTCCATAAATAACTTTACTCTTGTGTTTGCATCTTCCACATTTATTCTGCAGAAATGCTTCTTTTACCTAAGCTACAGATCCTTCTTTTAATAATCTTTTATGTACTTGAAAACTGTTATCATGACCCCTTTAGTCTTCTCTTCTCCAAACTAAACAAACCCAATTTTTTCCAATCTTTCCTCATAGGTCATGTTTTCTCGACCTTTAATCATTTTTGTTGCTCTTCTCTGGACTTCCTCCAGTTTGTCCACATCTTTCCTGAAATGTGGCACCCAGAATGGAACACAGTACTCCAACTGAGGCCTAATCATCATGGAGTACAGCGGAAGAATTACATCCCCTGTCTTACTTGCAACACCCCTCCTAATACAAAAAAAAGCAAACAGAATTCTGAGATGTAACAGTCTTACACTGTTGACTCATATTTAGCTTGTGATACACTATAACACCCAGACCCCTTTCCACAGTACTCCTTCCTAGGCAGCCATTTTCCATTTTTGTATGTGTGCAATTAATTGTTCCTTCCTAAGTGGAGTACTTTGCATTTGTCCTTATTGAATTTCATCCCATTTACATCAGACCATTTCTCCAGTTTGTCCAGATAATTTTGAATTTCAATCCTATCCTCCAAAGAATTTGCAATTCCTCCCAGCTTGATATACTTCCATTTCATTCTTAATCCCCTGCATACCTGTTATGGGTACATTCTACTCTATTTACTGTAATAGTCCTAAATACAGGAATTTAGGAGCAAAACATTGAAAATAAAAACGTCTCTGCCTTTTAATTTTCAAATCTGCTTCTTCATATACCTTTAAATATCCCTTCTATTGGGCCTTTCCTGACATTTCGTAGGAATACCTGCAACATTTTACCACTACTACAATTGTCTCAACAACATAAGTCAGTGCATCCACGACTATCCCAACATCTTTTTGCACAAAGAGCCTTATGCAGATAAATCCTTGAGCTAGATTGCTACGAAGGCTGCACATATAATTGGTGATCTCATTAGTGGTGTTTGGATTTCAATGATAATATCTTGAAATTAGTAGCAATTACTTCCTAGTAATGTAACAAGATGATATACCTTTTGTATCTTTTAAATACCTTTATGTCTATATAAACCTTTATGTTTAAGTAAACAAGCATTCTGCTTTCTTTATCCTGTTAACTCTTTCTTCATGACAGTCTAACTAGCAAGGCACTTATATTACACTCATCAGTATGGTAGCAGAGCATGCTCCTTGTCAAAATTTGCAGTTCAGTGCTTTATAACAGCATACATGTCTACAGACTTCAGGAAATTGTATCTAATGCACCAAACTGGAGTCTGGTTCTCCACAGTCTTGCATATTTTGTAGTCTAGATCAGAACTGTAGCGTTTTGCATCCACTTTGCACAAGTGTAAGGTCCAGATCCACAAAGGAACTTAGATGCCTAGATCACAGATTTAGCAGCTACTCCAGAAAACACCATCCTAGCCACCACGGATGTAGAAGCTCTCTACACAAACATTCCACACACAGATGGAATACAAGCTGTCAGGAACAGTATCCCTGATGATGCCACAGCACAACTGGTTGCTGAGCTCTGTGACTTTATCCTCACACACAATTATTTCAAATTTGGTGACAATATATACTTCCAGACCAGTGGCACTGCCGTGGGCACCCGCATGGCCCCACAATATGCCAACATTTTTATGGCTGACCTGGAACAATGCTTCCTCAGCTCTCGTCCACTCTCGCCCCTTCTCTACCTGCGCTACATTGATGACATCTTCATCATCTGGATCCATGGGAAGGAAACCCTGGAAGAATCCCACCACGATTTTAATAGCTCCCACCCCACCATCAACCTCAGCCTGGACCAATCTACACAGGAGGTCCACTTCCTAGACACCACGGTGCAAATAAGTGACGGTCACGTTACCACCACCCTATACCAAAAACCCACCGACCGCTATGCCTACCTTCATGCCTCCAGCTTCCATCCCGGAGACACCACACGACCCATTGTCTACAGCCAAGCGCTGAGGTACAACTGCATTTGCTCCAAACCCTCAGACAGAGACCAACACCTACAAGATCTTCACCAAGCATTCTCAAAACTACGATACCCACACGAAGAAATAAGGAAACAGATCAACAGAGCCAGACGTGTACCCAGAAGCCTCTTGCTGCAAGACAAGTCCAAGAAAGAAACCAACAGAATTCCACTAGCCATCACATACAGTCCTCAGCTAAAACCTCTCCAACGCATCATCAGGGATCTACAACCCATCCTGGACAACGATCCGTCACTTTCACAGGCCTTGGGAGGCAGGCCAGTCCTTGCCCACAGACAACCCACCAGCCTGAAGCATATTCTCACCAGCAACTACATACCGCACCATAGTAACTCTAACTCAGAAACGAATCCATGCAACAAACCTCGATGCCAACTCTGCCCACATATCTACCCCAGCGACACCATCACAGGACCTAACCAGATCTGCCACACCATCACCGGTTCATTCACCTGCACATCCACCAATGTAATATACGCCATCATATGCCAGCAGTGCCTCTCTGCTATGTACATCGGCCAAACTGGACAGTCCCTACGTAAAAGGATAAATGGACACATCAGATATTAGGAATGGCAATATACAAAAAGCTGTAGGAGAACACTTCAACCTCCCTGGACACACAATAGCAGATGTAAAGGTAGCCATCCTGCAGCTAAAAAAACTTCAGGACCAGACTTCAACGAGAAACTGCTGAGCTTCAGTTCATTTGCAAATTTGACACTATCAGCTCAGGATTAAACAAAGACTGTGAATGGCTAGCCAACTAGAAAAGGAGTTTCTCCTCCCTTGGTGTTCACACCTCAACTGCTAGAAGAGGGCCTCATCCTCCCTGATTGAACTAACCTCGTTATCCCTAGCCTGATTCTTGCTTGTATATTTATACCTGCCTCTGGGAATTTCCACTACATGCATCTGATGAAGTGGCAGGCAAAATGGTGGGGAGCCTAGGTGGAACATGGCTGAGATCCTGAGGAAGAGGACGAAAGGGATAGGGCCATAGGTGGTGCAGCCAGTGGACAGGGTGGTAGGGGCCCAACAATTGCTCTGGCTCAGGGCCCCGAGAAACCTTAATCATCTTCCGTGTTCCATCTTCTATAATCAACAGAGGGGACATTGTTCCATTCTGAAAAAGGAAGAAAGGCTGTCATTGTGCATACCATGAAAGAAGCCCTACAACTCTTTGAAAGATATCATGACACTCTATTGGGTGGACATCTAGGAATATTCCAAACGAGGAATATGCTGACATCAAAATATTATTGGCCAGGGATGACAAAAGACATTGCCAATTGGGTATGTAAAGTAATGAAACTAAATCCTGAAGAACGCTATTTACAATTGAAATAGAAGTTCAAAATGTATAAAAGAAATATAAAAATATATTTGGTGTGCAAATGTGAACTCTGTTCCCTTGCAATACTATTTCCATGACGAAATGTTAGTATCATCATATTGTTCTATCAAAACCAGGTTGCACGATGTCTTACTTGCCAGAAAGAGAGAAAGGAATTAAATTGAAAAGCAGAAAGGTGAATTTTGGAATCAGACACATTATTGTTTATCATTATCCATTGTTATTTCTGCGATACAATGAGGCTTTGATTTTGAAATGAGTCCAATGCATACAAGTGGCACAGCATAGTGCAGCAATTACCGCTATCATGTCTTTGCACTGGCTGGGGATATTTCTTCAGCTTTACTCTTGGATGGTTTTCCATAACCCATTCCTGTACTTCTTTTTGTTTGCTTTTTTTCTTCTGTATTTAAAAATGGGCTTTACATTCTCTGCTTACGACATATGGGTGGAAGCCTTTCCACTTAGAAGTAAGTCAACATCTGAAGTGGCAAAGAGCATGTACAAAATGATTGTTCGACGTGGATGCCCAAAGCAGATACTGACGGATCTTGGTCCGAAATTCAATAATAAGGTAATGACTGGTTTTTTTCTGGTTATTTGTACTATGTAGTCAAACTCACTCTCAGGTCACTCATTGATCTCAAACAATCACCATACTTTTTTTTTTTTTTTAATAAACTGCTGTTGGTCACCGTCAGTGTTGCTATAAAATTATTTTTCGGTGTCTTCATATCTAACAAAGAAATGCACAACTACTTGTTTCCAAAACAAATATTAAAAGATGGGCTATTCCTGTTGCTAATTACACATAAAAGTACAGCAAATACACAAAGGAACATTCCTTAACACAAGTCTATATGTAAGTTTATGGTGTAACTTATTTTCTTTCAGTTTAACCTGTATATTTGTGAAAGATTGAGAATAGAACGTAGCTTCACCAGCCCGTACCACGCATAAACCAATGTCTTGGCTGAAAACGCTAATAAATCCATAAAAAGGTAAGTGAAGGGGTGGGAATATTACAGTACTAATGGTAAGTAGAGTGTGCTATGCAAGAAGATGTAACTCACAAAAAAATCTTCAGAAGCAATGTGTTACATGGAAAGTCTTTTTCGTTATGTATTACACCTTTTTGATTATGTTTGATCTGTTTTAGTCAAGACCGTACATGTGACTTTCTTTTTTTAAACAAACCAATCAATCAATGAGCATTTGTTACAGAGCACTGCTGAAGATGGTTGATGACAATGGGAGTAATTGGGATGAATTACTTGACCCCATTTTGTTTTCTTTGCAAACTAAAGTACACGCAACAACAAAAATTTCACCCTTTTGACTAATGTTTTGTGCTGACCGAGTATTTCAAGAAGAAGTCTCAGAGAATTACACAGTAAGTGTATGTTATTACCAGCACCTTTCATGTATACATGGCATTCAGTGTGTCTTCATTTTACAAATACAATCCCTTCTCCATTTGTTTACAAAGATCCCAGATATGAATACGTTTGGGGAAGATTTCTGCAAAGAGTACAGCATAAATATGAAATCGAGACATGATGCTGACATTGCACTGGCCCTAAATAACATTTCTAAAGCACAAGAAAATCAACAAAGACATTATGCTAAAAGAAAGAATTCTAAATATGGGGAAATAACATTTGATGTTGGGGACTCTGTTCTGTTACTTGTGGCACCTTAGAGACTAACTTTTCTTTTTGCGAATACAGACTAACACGACTGTTACTCTGAAACCTGTTCTGTTACTGAATGCTAGAAAGAGAACAAGAAAAGGAGGAGTACTGGAACCTAGGTATATTGGACCATACAAAATTACGGCTGTTGAGGGTAAGAGAGTGAAATTACAAACCATCTTAGGGAAACGGTTAGGAACCATGTACAGTATGGCACACTTAAAACCATTTAAAGAGCCACCAACATTAGCTGCTGCAAGCACATCAGAGGGAAAAATCGGAACTGAAATTGCAGTTGGTGACACTGAACCAGAAACACCCACAGAAGACTTTAGAAAAGTGGATGGCACTGTATCCCATGACAGCACAGTGAAAAACATAGAGGTCACAGCAATGGAAGAAGAGAAGTATGTAGGGCAAGATGTTTCAAACAATGATTCAAGTGATGCTGATGACAATTTTGATGACATGCTTGTGGAGAAGGTGGAAGACAAGCAATGGATTCTGAAAGGTAATTGGTTACCGCACCTTTCTTAAACAGATTAACATACTTCATAAATGGAACTATGTTAAAGGTTTTCATGTACAAAGTGGCCGCATTCACAGTAGTAAAACAGAGAAAAAGGAAACTGTATTACCATGCATGTAATATGTGTTAATATTTTTTTCTAGTCAAATTTGTAAGGACCAGCAAACACACAGAGAGACTGGAGGCCAAAGTGAGAAACATAAAAGTGTATGGCTCTTCATTTCATTGCCTGAAACCGAGAAGCTGGATAAGTGATGAGGTATATTTAAGTACCACCAAACATGTATTTGTTAATGGGATTGATTCATCAAATATTATTGAAATTGTGCCTTTTCTTTCATCATGTGTTGTAGGAGTCAGGTAATTACTTTCTACCATATACTGTGGACTCATGAGGCACATGTGAAGATAACAGGAAGAGTGGAATTATGTCACATAGCAGACAGTTATCTTAATACCCCTAAAGTGGGATATCTCACAGGTTTGGTTCTGTAATGGTGACTATGAATCAATAATATCTTTAAGCACACAAAAATTTGAATGGGGTGAATGGTTGCTATTGATTGACCAGTTGAATGAAATTGGTAGTTTTATATACAGGTGCAGTAAAGTAAAAATTTGAGAAAATATGACTCACAAAAAAGAAAAAGATATGTTCAAACCAGTGACTGGATTAAAATATTGACATTAACTAATAAATAAATTAACATTGACATTAATTAATAAATCAAGATTTGCATTTTCAGTGTTGGCTGTAACATATTCATCATTTCATATATTTATTTTCAAGAAAGGGAGGAGGACTACTGCATATACTGCAACCTTGTCAACTGTGAAAAGGAAAGTGAGGATTGCACGATGGTAAGAAACATAGAATGGTATGAGAAATAAATGCCATAAACTGCCTAAGGATCATGATTCTTATAAAAATTCCACATCAGTAAACATTTTCATCATGCTGACAGGCATATGTTAGGTGATGCTGCCATGTGGAAGGAATAGCATGAGTGAATGCAAAGTATGTGCATCCGATGAAGTGAGCTGTAGTTCACAAAAGCTTATGCTCAAATAAATTTGTTAGTCTCTAAGGTGCTACAAGTACTCCTTTTCTTTTTGCGGATACAGACTAACACGGCTGCTTCTCTGAAACCTGTCATTATAACTTCTGTGATTTCATTTTCTCAATTGTTACTTATCAAAGGTCAAGTGTGATTCTTGCAAGAGGTGGGCATCTATACCATGCATTACAGAAGGAACCAATCAAGACTACCTGACTGATGAGAAGAAAGAGTACAACGCAAAAAATGTGCATAGTTCCCTTCTTTACCAAAAAAACAAAACAAAAAATCCATTATATTTAAATGCCTCTTGTTCAAAACATAATGCAACCAAAATATTTTTTTTATTTATATACCAGATTATAATAAATGTTTTTTATTTGAAAAAAATTATTCTCAGTATTTGTGTCCCTGTGTACAATGCAAATTATAAAAGCAGCAAGGAGGAAGGAAATCGTGAGTGTTTTCGACCAAAACCCCCATCCCTCCTGATTCGCAACCATCCCTGCACCAGTGATAGGTGCATGGGCAGCCAAGTAATTGGAAATAACCAAGGATGAAGCCAGTGAAAAAAGATCAAAGGGGCCACTCTGGTATTACCTTGGGCTCATGGGCATGCTCCGAACCCCCAAACCTTGCCTCCCTTTTCACGCACGTCTCAATCACCAAATACATCAACTGTGCACGTTAGCAAGGAGGGAGAAATTGTGAGTGTTTTTGACCACAAAATCCCATCCCTCCTGATTTGCAACCCCTGGACCAGGCAGTAAAATCAAATTGGCACATTAGCAAAGAGGAAGCAAACCGTGAGCGTTTTCGACCAAACCCCCATCCCTCCTGATTTGCAACCCTGGCAGGCGGTAGCAAGTCCTGAGCACTGGCCAAGTGGTCACGTTTGCGTGGCGGAGACTGCATCTAGTTGCAAAAGGGGAAGGTTGCTATCTGTGTCGTCCTCTCTGTGCTAATGGTGGGGCCCGGGGCTGCAGTACGAGGCCCCGATCCTGCACTCGGATCTGAGGCGTGGATGCCAGGGCAGCCCAGCTGAGGTGAGCGCGGCGCCGCCCCAGGGGATCCTCTGGGGCCGTGCAGCGGCAGGTCCCGGTCCTCGGGCGCTCATCCAGCCCCGTGCAGAGGGCCTGCCTCAGCAGCGGGGCGCCGCGGCCAGGCCGGGGCCTCGGCTCCTCCTAGCAGGCGGGGAGCGAGCCGGGCTGAGGGTGAAGGGCCCTTGAGCCGGGGGAGACGCCGCTGGGCTGGGAGCGGGGCACCTGGGCTGGGCCGGGCCTCATGGTGAGGAGGCGGAGCAGGCGCCGGGATTTGGGGCCGCCCGTCTGCCTGGGGGCGGGAGCGGCTGGCGGAGCAGCAGTTGCGGCAGCTTGGGCCGCAGGGAGGCGCCTGAGCGGCTGCCCCTGAACATGGCGGCGGCTGCTCCTCCCGCGGGCGGCGGGGGCTGCTGCCCGGCCGGGCCTGGCGGCGGCTCGGTGCCCGTGCTCTTCTGCTTCTCGGTCTTCGCCCGGCCCTCGACCGTGCCGCACGGCGCCGGCTACGAGCTGCTGATCCAGAAGTTCCTGAGCCTCTACGGGGACCAGCTCGACATGCACCGCAAGTTCGTGGTGCAGCTCTTCGCTGAGGAGTGGAGCCAGTACATCGACCTGCCCAAGGGCTTCCTGGTCAGCGAGCGCTGCAAGGTGCGCCTGGTGCCGCTGCAGATACAGGTGAGAGCCACCCCAGGGCCAGCTCCCGTCCCGCAGCTTCCCGCCCTCCCTGTGCCTGCCTCGCTCGGAGCTATGGGCTCCCTGAAGTACACGGGGGTGACTTACACTCCTTCGCTCCTCTGAAGCGCACGCCTCCCACCGTGTCTGCATGAGTGCACTCCCGGCATCTCTCAGCCTGCAGGGGTCCTGCCTTGGTTTCCCCTCACCCCCCATTCCTTTAAACTAAGACTTTCCCAGCGCGCTTCAGGTCTCCTTAAGACACACCCCCCGGGGGTGCTGAAGTGGTTTCCTTTATAAACAGGCTTCACAGTTTTTGTTCAGTGGCATTCAGCACCCTCACTGTAAAAACTGTTCCAGTGCCACAGCCCCCAGCCACCTCTCTCTCAGGCACACACCCCTTTTCACACCCACTGCCTGCTTCCCTCTAAAGTCCACACAGGCTGTTGAAACCCCCTCCTGTAGCCACCCCTCTCTTATGTAACCTGTTCTAAAATTTCTGTTGGAAAATGAATGTTGAAGGAATATAACCCCAATTTCTCTTAACATGCGCATGTAGAATTCTATGTTTACAGTTGTGACCAGAGTTTAGAGAGAGGATTTATTAGTTCTTATCACTTTTATTATTTCCCAAATAGTTAAATGATAAATACAGTTATCCTCAAGAAATCTCAGAGCTTCCACATGTTGCAATAAATGTCTTCGTTTTAAATACGACGGAATATAGAAGACAGATTATAAAAAGGATTGCATAGCAGTGTCTGTGAGTGCCATGTTTCCTGACTAGCGTTGTAATTGCAATGTCTGAGGGAAACTTCAGTGCAGAGTAAAGAACGGATTAGGCAAAATCTAAATCTGAGAGGAAGCAATACAGCAAACCTACATTTCATATTATATGGATACATTTATCTTATTAAGCCCGTAACCTAATGCACTTCACAGAAGCACATGTATCTTACAGCCACGCTTGAATCTTGGTTTTATATTTAATGAATCAGACCATATTTTCCCCAAAGGTGGTACAGTACATAAAACAGTAAACATTTGTCATTTGAAATAGACAACCTGTGCTTTCTTTTCTTTTCTTTCAACTTAATTTGTGCTAAGGTGGAGTTGAGGTTGGGGTCAGGGTTCAACATTGAAAACAAAGATAAATCTTTAATTACAAATTTTATTGTGCCAGAGCTTTGTACCATGCCTTATATGTCCCCAGTTTTATATTCAGTCCTGCTTCTGATAAATTATAGAATAGTAACTCACTGGTTTCATAGCAGACTGCTAGACAGATATAGTACGTGTTTTTCATAGTAAGGTATCTTCATGCATACCAGAGATTTATGCCAGTCGTGCTGTAATGACTGCATTCAGAACAAAATTGCATCACTTTTCTCTTTTTCCAGCGTAGGGAGTTTTAAAAGTCAACCATTTTTCAGTAATGAAAATTTGAATTTTATATGGAGAGGAATGTTCATGTTTTAGCTGTAGTCAATTAATTTTTCTCTGTCAGGCAGAAATTCTGGATGAGTTGGAAATGCAATGTAAAAAATGAATAATTTTTATTATTTGGAATATGGCTATTCTTTGTATCACCAGAAAATACTTATTGGGATGTTATTCATAAATTAGCCTTAATAGAATCCTGTGCCCTAGCAGGTTATCAGGTCAGACTCCCTCTATCTCAGTGGCTCTCAAACTTTCCAGATTACTGTACCCCTGTCAGGAGTCTGATTTGTCTTGCGTACCCCCCAAGTTTCACCTCATTTAAAGACTACTTGCTTACAAAGTCATACATAAAAATACAAATAGTGTCACAATACACTATTACTGAAAAATGGCATACTTATTTTTACCATATAATTATAAAATAAGTGAATTGGAATATAAATATTTTACTTAATTTCAGTGTATAGTATATAGAGCAGTATAAACAAGTTATTGTCTGTATGACATTTTAGTTTGTACTGACTTAGTTAATGCTTTTTTACGTAGCCTGCTGTAAAACTAGGCAATTATCTAGATGAGTTGATGTACCCCCAGGGGTACATGCACCCCTGGTTGACAACCACTGCTTTACCACTAAATACTGTTCCCTATGCCCAGAATGTTACGTATTTTTGTTATTTCCTTTGCTCATGTGTCAAAGACCCCTCTTAGTATCTCTTCCTTTGTCTAATTATGTTTACCAAGTCTCCCAAGGAAGTGATGGAAACCTCATCATTTGGTATAGTCAGAACTAGGCAAGAAAACATACTATGTGGAACAAACATTAACAGAAGGAATGTCTAGAGGTCTGAATTATTTTCCATCCTCAAATTTACTGTGTGTTTCGGGATAGAAAAAGACTTCAGTCATCTAGCCATTGTTAATTTAAAGTGACATTATACTGCTGAGTTGGAAACATGAAAAGATGATGTCCCCTCCATGAAACTGACCAGTGAGGTCTTTCTGTCCAAGTTGAGTTAAAGACAAAATAGGCAGCTAAATTGTGACAAGAAAACTACAGGATTTTAAGATTAGTTTAAATAATTTAAAGTGTCATTAATGACACAGATAAGACTCCTTCCCCCGCAAGTACAGGCCTCACTTCTGCAAAGACTTCTGCTGGTTGTTCCCTGTGTTGAAACCATTGACTTCAGTGGGATCCCCCACACTCACTTCTTAGCAGGGCCAGGGCATATCTTTTATCTTGAACTTGACATCCCTGCACACATCTCTTTGAAGAACTGGGCCATAATTTTTATCTTGACCTTGAAGAGTCAGTATTGTGATATCTGGTAATACATTCTTGTTAAACCTCATATACATATTACTCCATTTTAGTCTAATACAGACTTGCCAAACACTGTCATAGTGTGGATCACATTTTAGTACAGCAGCAGTCTCGTGGGCAGCCTGCCCTCTCATTGGTGATGCCATTACATCTCTGAGGTTTTTCATGTAATTGTTTAGATGAAAAGGTAAAATTAGAGCAGTCTTTAATGTATCTTAGCTGTTTCTGAATGTAATTTAGCAGCTGGTAATGAGGTGGAAAGATCACCATGTGACCAGCCAGCTCTCCTTGAACCACCAGCCAGTGTTCCCAGATCTCAGGTTGGGAACCTCTGGTCTAATACAGTCATAATTCCATGTTTCGGATTAACTGGGAAACGTTAGTCAAAGAAAAAAGTCCTTCATCTGCATGAGTGTGATAGGGAGGGCGGTTGCACTAGACACCTAATATTTTTTTAATAAAATGATTTAAAAAAACCCAATAACAACAAATTGCTGACCCCTTAACTTGTATAGTTTTATCATACGCATAGCCTAATCATCAGCCATTCAGATATCTCCTTCCATAAACTCATTGTAATTGTGATAGATATTTAGACATGGGGAAAGGAAGAGAAATTTGATTACTGTACCAATTAATGCTCAGAAAGGGACAACACTGCCTGGTTTCTTCTACTGAAATATTCAATTCCTTCCTCCATCCCTCCGAAGTTCAGAAGGGTTGTAACCTCGCTCTGTATTAATTTTGTCTCTGTATCGTCTTTTCTGAAAGCTACTTTACACACTTCAGATTAGGATATGTCTATCAGGGAAACTTGCATTTACTTACACTGATATACATACACTGATACAAATTCCTAATGTAGACGTGCTGCATTGTTGCAGTACGGGGTGTCAGCCAGTCAAATTCTTAATTGTCTACCAGTAGTTATACACAAGGCTGCAAGTCTCACAGAAGTCATGGATTCTGTGACTTTCCATGACTTCTGTAGCGGCTGGTGCTGGCTCAGGGCCTGCCCGACTCAGGCAGCCCCTGGGCCAGCAGCAGCAGTTTGGGTGTGTGGGGTCAGGGCTAGAGGCAGAGGGTTGGGAGTGTGGGAGGATGTTTACCTTGGGGAGGGGTGCTCCCACTGTTATGGCCCTGCAGCTCCTAGGTGGCAGAGGGGTAGGGGGTGGGGTCAATGGTGCCTGCGGCCGCAGGCTCCACCCCCACAACTCCTGTTAGCTGTGGTTCCTGGCCAATGGGAGCTGCGGCAGCTGGCGCTTGTGCCTCTCCGCCACCTAGGAGCTGCAGGGACGTGGAGCTGGGTTGCTCTGCCAGCCCTGCCTGCTCTGCCAGCCTTCCCCTCTCCAGCTTCAATTTTATCTTTTAATTCCCTGTCTGTAAAATGGAGCTACTACTTTCCTATTCCACAGGGAAGTTGTCAAGGTAAATTCAATAATGTTTCTGTGTGGTGAGTATAATAGAAAAGCCTGTGAGGAAATTAATAATGCTGTATTCAGTGAAGAATTTGCATGGTGTGCAGTAAACAAAGCTTGGGACCACACATTGTATGAAGAGGATAAAATGAAATACTGAACAACTGCCTCATTCCCTGAGCACTGTCCATTATATGCACTGATGGATGTGGGGGTCCTGGAAGGTGAAATAGTGTGACTATGCAGTTAAAGACTCCATCATACTGTCTATGCACAAGCAACCTTCATTCTGCATTTCCTAGCTTTTGGATGTTTGACTTTCCAGTTTTATAAATGGTAATAACAGAAACAAAGTATTTATAACAGAACATTGTCACGAGTAATGTCTTCTGCTGGCAAAATGTTTTGGTTTTTGCCTTAACATTTATGTGGAAACCATTATTTTGTAACATTATTCTCTTTCATCACCAAATCAAGAACTCTATATGTCACAGTGCTTTACAGTATCTCAAAAATAGACTTAAAAACTCATTATTATAGTGACCTATGCGAAATTAGCATATCACCTTAGTGCAGCCCTTAGTGTCCATTACACTACTGGTGCTATTAAAAGCCTCAGAGGACAAAGAGTAAATTGACGTGTAAAACAAGCTATCAGCTTGCTCCTAGAGGTGGTCCTTCCAACTCTGCATTCCAATGCAATGTGGCCAAACTTACACTGCTGCTAATCATGAACTACATGTTCAGTTGTTTGAAGGCTCCAGCCTCCATACTGTCAAGTTTTATCAGCACTAAAATACGCTCTTTTAAAAGCTGAACTGTAAGGGAAAAAATGCTAATCAAATAAACCAATGAACCTTTTTAATTTTTGATTCCATCTCCCTCTCCTGATCCCCTTTAGGAATATCAGGCCCTTGCTGCTATCTTGGTGGAGGTGGTCCCCAGCAAGATCTTGAAAAGACCTTATGTCACATGACACTGTAACCTGATGCCGCTCTCTCTGCCCATCTAGAATAGCCACCTCTAGAGCCCTGCCTAGAATAGGATTTAAAATGGTTAGATTACCAAATTACACACACCTTTAAATCCTAGTCTAGACAAGACCTAAGTATTAGGGAGTAGTTGGTTTTTCAGATTGATTCAAGCTTTGGCCTCCGAGGGTTTGTCTCCACTGCAATAAAACAGCCCTGACTGGCCTGGGTCAGCTGTCTTGGGCCAACTGTGGGCATTTTATTGAAGCTTAGACATACCATAAGACTGCTGTTTGTACAAAGTGTTATGGTCACTGTGGACTGCACTAAGACGGCACATTAATTTCACAAAGGTCACCATATATTCCATTTCAAAATCAACTTTGGGGAATCCTTATACATTTAGAATATTAGCATTAAGAATCAGTATATCTACCCCTTTTATGGAGGAAACTGGGGAGGGGGAAGGTATGATGAACGTGGCCTCTGAGGTACTGCCCCAGTAACATCACCATTCCTCTTACAAACATCTGGCCAAGATTCTCCAGCAAAGAGAAGGAATTGAGGACCAAACAGCCTTGATATTTCGTATTTGAAAGATGAAATAGAAAAATATTTAGAAAAAGCTTGAAGCCATTTTTAGAATCATAAAGAAGCAGAAAGGATGCATACAAGTTTTGTAAAGGTGAACAGCAAAGCAAACCCAAAAGTAAGCTATCTGAAAGGTGAAAGGACCACACAAACAGGAGACATTGACTATATTGTGGAACCAAAGAAAATGAGTTCATACAAAGTATATAGAAAGAGAATTTTATTTTAAACTTTCAGTTATACCGCTTTTAAGTTTTACTTTGTAACATTAGTAGGTAAAACAGTTTTGTGAGAAGTTTGTTTAAATAATGTCCCTTTAGTTGTGGCTG
The DNA here is from genome assembly GCF_015237465.2 of Chelonia mydas. NCBI lineage: Eukaryota > Metazoa > Chordata > Testudines > Cheloniidae > Chelonia > Chelonia mydas. The sequence goes on from NC_051245.2 coordinate 79,864,294, forward strand.
CAGAATTGGATGTATTTTTGTCAAAAGGTTAGATCCTGTGACTGGCAGTTATATTTTAAAGTATACAAGTCTCATTGTGTATTTAAACTGTCCTGAGTGCATCTCTCACTTGATAAAACTGTGGATTCCTGTTGGTTACTGCAATACTGCTGTATGTCTGGGTCAATATTTAATTGATTGCCACATGTTAGTTTTAAAAACAAACGAACAAAATAAAATAAAATCCTTAAAGGTCCTTTTTCCCCCCTAATTTTCTTGTTCTTCAGTATGCGTTCAACCCATATGCTGACAGAGTTTTAAAAAACTATTTTTCATTCCAGAAATCCCCCTTTTTTTTTACTAATCATTTAAAAATTTAATTGAATTAAAACGGTGATGTTAAATCTATATTTTTGTTTTCAGATAACTACATTGGGCAACCTGACACCTTCAAGCACTGTATTCTTCTGTTGTGATATGCAAGAAAGATTCAGACCTGCTATCAAATATTTTGGTGATATCATCAGTGTAGGACAACGTTTGGTAGGTTTACTGATTTTCCCCCTCCACCTGCAGTAACTACAAAAATATTTGCAAATTATCATCAATGCACAGATACTACCAGTGACTGGTGTCTTATACAGTCCAGATTTAAATACTGTACGTTCACTCCTCTCATGCTTAAATAACTGTTTTATTCTTGTGGATTTTTTTTTCCTTGCAGCTCCAGGGTGCACGGATTTTAGGAATTCCAGTCATTGTGACAGAACAGTATCCCAAAGGCCTTGGAAGCACCGTGCAAGAAATTGATTTAACAGGAGTTAAACTTGTGCTTCCAAAAACAAAATTTTCTATGGTATTGCCAGAAGTAGAAGCTGCATTAGCAGATATTCCTGGAGTCCGCAGTGTTGTCTTGTTTGGAGTAGAAGTATGTACTTGTTTGTTATAGTACTGTATTATTACTGTAGTATGGTTGAAAACGTGTTTATATATTGATGTCTTTGCGCAAAGCAGTGTTATAGTCCAGATACCACTTAAAGGTTAAGTTGTGATCAGAGCGGATAATCTCGTAAGATACTTAGATATAAATCGAGTTTACGAGGCCAGATCCTGCAATTAAGCAGTTTGCATTCAAAACTCCCATTGAATTAATTATTAATTTAATGTTTGGGAAAATTATAGGATTGATCCCTAATTTAATCTTGTACTGTAGTTCCAGGTAATCCTGTAAATACTTTTATAATGCTGGTATTTTTCTGACAGACTCACGTATGCATCCAGCAAACAGCGTTGGAATTGGTTGGCAGAGGTCTGGAAGTTCACATTGTAGCAGATGCCACCTCATCAAGAAGTATGATGGACAGAATGTTTGCTCTTGAGGTAACATGCATAATTTAGGCAGACTTTCTTCTACATCTTGGTTCTATGTTTGGTTCTCTTATTGTTACAAACCATTGAGAAGTGACTAACTCAGTGAGAGGTGTTAGTCATGTAGTCATCCACAGAATAGGTCACCATGCAACAGGAGGGCCAGGATTTTTTAAAAAACGTAAACTTTTTGGAGACGTGTTTACATGCAGAGCACAGGGTTGGGGACATCAGGTCAGATTTGGGAGCTTATCATGAAATTCTGGATATTCTAAAAAACTACTGACTTTTCATGGCCCCTTGGGTGACCTCGTAAGACAGAATTCTCTATGAAACTGTATAAAAATACTATACAACTTTTTATAGTTTAGAATGGTATTTTGCTTGGCATGCTACTGCCGTTAAACACTTCAAAGTATAAAGGGGCTCCAGTTCTGAAGTGCCTTCTAATGTGCAAAAAAAAAATAAAAAAATGCAGCAAATTCAGTAAAACTCCTACTTGCCACTAAGGAGCTAAAAAGCTTTAAAGTCCAGATTTTTAAAAAGTTTCATCATCACAATTAGAAAAATTCTGGTAGTCCAACTGAATATGTTACAAATGTTGCAGAAGTGACAGTACATAAAGCTAGAAAATTTTAAAAGTGCAGCTACATTTCATACACAACTTCATGGTGGTTTTATTGAAAACAATGTACTCTAACTAGCTTGCAAGCTTCACTGTTGTGTTAAAAATCCAGGATGGAAAAGAGAACTGTATCTGCACTAAACATGTAAATTTTTGGTCTGGATTTTAGCAGAATAGTTGAAAATTAAACTCTTAAAATGAACAATAATTCCATAACTTTGTGCCAGTCACATAGAAGGTGTGCAACTCCTTTTTTTATTCTATGTCTCCTAAAACCTCAGAGCTTAAGTAAAGTCAGCAGTATTGAGGATTTGATAAAAATGCAGTAACTTTTTGATTAAGTGCGAGCTTAATGAAATCTGCCACATAATGCATATGACGCACAAGGACTACTGTCAGAAAAATAAGTCACAGACTGATCTGGAAACTAATGCAGTATTACTATTGCTTAATATGTACGGCAACAAAAAAACCCAAAATTTTGGTGGTTTTGCTGTTTCTGTACATTTGCTTAGAACAAACAGCACATATCTTTCATGCGCGCATGCGCACACAAATCACAGTTCTGTGTATTGTAATAGATTTTGAATCGCCCTGGACAAGTCCTGGATTTTGTTCAGTCAGAATAGATCCATTATAATTATAAAAAAGTAGATAGCTGCACCCACTCAAAACTCCTAGAAGGGCACTTCAGACAAATTAATTGGTTCTAGATAACTTTTCTTTATTTGAGGAGTTTGGGGTAAATGTCAGTGGTTCTCAAAATGTAGTTCAGAGAGCACTTCCTGGCTCTTTGTGGAGAGCCTACAGGTTACGTGTTACTGGCTCCACTTCCAGCCACCTCTACAAGCTTCTAGTTTTCCTTTGTGCAACAAAGAGCCTATATTACGGCTGCTGCTTAATATTATAGGGGAGAGGAATTGAATGCTGTCTTCAGGAACCATGGCTGGGGAAATGGGGACCAGAAAACAGGAAGGCATATACAGGAATGTTGTATGATCAAGGGACTGATTGTCTTAAGATGTGTTCCATGATTTCAGAACATTTGATAACCCCTGGTTTAGACTAAATACACCATAAGAAGAAATATTTAAAGCCTTCAATTTTTTTCCCTTTCACTGGATTTACAGGTTAAATTTACCTATCCCATAGGGGTGGTATAGATTTAATTCATTAATATGTGTTGCTTCAGATATGCTCGCAAGTCTTTGAGATCCTCTAGTAGAGGGTACTGTAGAACTACAAGCTATTATGTAGACACTTTAACACAATTTGATTCTAAATTATTGGTATATAGTGCATTTAAAATTTTCAAATTAGACCCATATACACGTCAGAATGATTGTACTCTGTATAATGAGACACATTCTGGCATGAAACAGGAATAGGTCTTCACTCTATCCAATGTTAGTGTCAGCCTTTTTTTCTGCTGCCCTCAGCCCTGTTTGCATTGCTCTACTCTGTGCAGATTACTCCTTCCTCATGATGGGGTGACTGCCCTGTAATGTTTAGATTCTGATCAAGGAGAATCCTGCATGAAACCTGAGTGTAGTCAAAGCTGAAGAAGACAACTTTCATCCTGTGGTCTCCTCTTTTGCTGTTACTTTTCAGATATATACAAATCTATGTAGTCCCATTTAGAATTCAGTCCTGCATGTTGAGATTTTTTTTTTGCAACCATGAAGAAAGCTCTAAAAGACATTTGTTTTACAATAAGTTAGATTTTTGTTATGCTTGAACAAGTAATCAGTTAAGCAGCAAAATTTTTGAATGCTAACTCAAGCTATCTTGAGGCTCCTGTTAGTTTCCTCAGTTGCTGACATAAGTGGTAGTGTGAACAAGCCCTAAGGCTATGTCTACACTATAGCTTATGTCAGCAAAACTTATGTTATTCAGCGGTGTGAATAAACCACCACCTGAGTGACATAAATTACACCAACATAAGCGATGGTGTGGACAGCGCTATGTCAGTGGGAAAGCCTGTGGAAATGGTTTTATCATGCCAGTGGGAGAACTCTCTCCTGTCGGCATACAGTGTCTTCACTGGACACGCTGCAGCAGCGAAGCTGCAGCGCTGTACATGTGGATGTGCCCCAAGTCTTTTCCTAAGACATTTAATAGCCCATTCTGTGGAAAAACAGTTCCGCCTCTTGGGCTGAAGAGGTTAATGGTTTCCTAAAGCAGATCTGCAAAGCTAATGTAAAGCTAGGTCATTTACGCTTTTACTAGCCATTATAGAGAAGAGGCATATACCTTTGCGTATGCTACTTTCAGAACCATTTAAGCCCACAAGATAGTGACCATTATGTCTCACCTCTTCACAGGGTGAATTTTACCCTCAGCATTTTCTTCTCTTAAATGTATTTCTTTAACAGCCCACTCTCTGTTGCTATTCTGTTTTAATGACACATGCATTACTAACATGAACACAGATTTCAGCTATACTTCTGAAATGTATTTCTGGTAGTGCTTTATCATTTGCATTTTTTGGATAAGGATTTTTGTTTTTGCTTTTAAGTGTGAGTGGGTCTCTTGTTTTTTCCTAACCAGTTTTCATTCCATTCCAGCTCCGATTTGTAACTCTCCCCTAATAGTTAGTGCTCTGATAATCATTTTGGGAATTCTAACGGGAGCCTCAAGTCCACATGTTTGGCACTTAAATTCGGCTATTTCATTTGCTGCTTGTATCTGTTTAAGTATATGACCCAGGGAAAATGTATCTGTTGTTGTTAGATAATGAACATTTCCACCGAGAAATACTCTATGAAACGTTACCGGCAATATATTTTAAAATCTTTAACTGAAAATATGTGTGACCTTCATGTGGATTAGTTATTCACTACCATGCTGGAGAATGCACTTCTTTTTTGCAATTTAAGATTAAAACCTACAGCCATGTTCTCATGCAGAAAGTGTTAACTTGAAGGAAACAATCTGCATTTGTTCGTTGTTTTACAAACTACATGCTTACTGCGTAAGGTAAAACACTTAGCTAAAAATAGTGATTTCCCCCTGTACAAAGATTACGACAGTAATGTGGGGGATATGAATATAGGGATGCGTATGCCACAACTGCCTAAACTAGCTACCAAGGGGTAAAGATCCCAACCCCTCATAGGGTACTTTTTTCCTCCACTGCTCATAATAGAGACCAAGCCTGGAAAGTCCACTTCCTTTGCATTTCCTCTCCTACCCACTGTCCCCTCCATGGGGATAGTGGGCATGGGAGGTAGACAGGACCCAGAATAGGGATCTACAATATCAGTGAGGCAGGGATCTGACGTATTCACCAAACAGCTGAATAACTCTTTGCTGTGGAGCTTTGGCCTAGCAGAGGGAGCCAGCCTCTCTCCAGGATACATTAGAATATCCTGCTGTTACAGACAGCAATTGTAGCCTTCCAGGGTTTGCATGCACTGCAAGATGTTTGGAGCTAGACAGAACATTACTGAATTTAATTGTATTTGTATGAAATAACTTAAAATATAGGTGGTTTCTTTTAATCCTAACAATTTTAACTTTTATCTTGAGAACATTTTATAGTCTTTCAGAAGAGTTCTCTTTGTGTAAATGTCCCATTACAGGCTAAATATAATCTTTGCATTGTTAATAAAAATTATTGCTGTCTGACTAATATGAGTGAATTACAGTCAACAGCTAAGGCTTGTAAAAGAGTCTTCCTCTCTTACTTTCACGAGACTGCTGGTTCCAGGGCACTGTATAATCTCATGAACAGGGTATTGGATGGTATCTAACAACCTCTGAAAAAGGAAATTCAGCTTCAGTAGCAGCTAACTTATTTTCTTTATAATAATGCGTCTTACCTACATAGCACCTTTATCTGAGGATCTCAAATTTTTAAACACTGGATGAGATAAGCTTTTCAAAACTGCCGTGTTGTGGGAGGAGTATAATCCTCACTTTATGTATGGGAAAACATTCATGTAGAGGGAAGTGACATGCTTAAATTCACATACAAGATCTGAACTGGAGAAAGAAACCCTTCTGAGTACCATGCCTTTTCTTTAATCCAAGACTGTCCTTCCCCTTAATATTCCATAACAAAATGGAATTGATTTTTTCCTCCCCCCACCGCTCTTAATTCTCACTGGCCTTCTGGTTTTATCCTTCCCATCCGTAAATACTGGGGGCAAAACAGCACAGGTTTTATTGTTTAGTGAATATTTTAAAAGTGTTCTCCATTTGGTATACTGTATGTGCTTATCCACACTTGCAAGGGTCTCACCTTTTCTTGTCTCTGTTCTTTTCTCTTTTAGCGTTTTGCTCGCACTGGAATAATAGTTACCACTAGTGAGGCCATCTTGCTGCAGCTGGTAGCTGATAAAGACCATCCAAAATTCAAAGAAATTCAAAACATCATTAAGGCAAGTGCTCCAGAGTCAGGGCTCCTTTCCAAAGTATAAAGAGGGCTTTTTGAAAGAGCACCACATTGTCATCTTTAAGGAAGAACTAAAGTTGTAAGCAGACATGCGTGCACACTCTCACACTAACTTCAGTAGAACTATAAAACTAAAAGTTGGCGTATTTGTGCTTGCCTTAGCAAAATTTGTCTGGGTGCCAGTGTGTTCTGTTTAATCACAGCTGTCAAAGACCTTGAGTACCATAAGATGCTTTTATTGTCAGATGCTCTATTATTTATTTAAAAAAAAAACTTAACAGAGGTGCCTGTTAGTCTGTACTATATCCACTGATTGTTACACTTCTCCAAAAAGTGCACATTTCTGTGAAATCTCTTGATTGTTCACTTTGTAAAAGTGTACTGTGATATTCTGCTTCACTTTTGTATTGATTGAGGTAAATGTGAAGTGATAATATGCTTTAACTTTGTGCATAAATTAAACTATTTTAATAGAGAATTTCAATAGTATAAAATAGATGGACTACATGTTTACATTGTTTGTCTTTTAGAATAAAAGCTAAATGCTTGTCTTATTCAGTAGACAAACCAAGTAGCTCAATCAACAATCTAGGCTTAATTATTCTGTGTAGCTGAAGTGGACTACGTTGATTCTTGATTATTCCAGACTTTTGACTCCCTAATCCTGTTTTAATGTTCTGTACTTCAACTACAAGTTCCAGATGGAAGCAATCATTGGGTCACTGCTCCTTTCAAAATTATAAAGAAATTTGTCAATTTGTTAATGAGATGATCTAAAAGATTGGTTTACAGTAATTCACAGCTAGTGGGAGACTACCAGCATCTAAAATTGAAAAAAAAATCTTAAACTCTTTCAGTTTCAACTACTGAAGGCTAATTATTTCTAGAAATGTCCTCATATTTTTTTAATCCTTTTATGACTAGATTTAATAAGCTCCATCTGGTTTCTGCATTACGCCAAGCAAGCCCTGAAAAAACTTTTCAAGTGTGTTGCAAACTTCTGCAGCACTGATGTTGGAATTTGATTGGAATCTAGCCTAAAAGCGTAATTTAAAAAGGAACATCTGTAGCTTGTTGCTATATATCTTGTAGCTGGAACTAAACTTTAACACGATTGTTCTTCTTGAAGGCACCGTCTTCATGTTCAAATGAGTTAAAATTTGTTATATAACGTTTACAACAAGAATGTAACTTTAGAACCTTTGGTTTTTTGTTGTTTTTTTTTTAAGGAGATGAAACAAAATATTGAACACTGATCTTTTAGGTATAAAAATTACAGTAAATGTATTGTTTGAAATGATTTATTTTCCCCACAAGATGGCTCTAAAAGAATTGCATAACCTCTATATGTTTAAAGCAAATAAAATGTTAACATTTACTGTCTCTCTTACTCTTGTGGTATTTGTGGAATGGAGAATCCTAAAAGCTATTATTTACCATAGCTCTTATTCTAGCTTTTGCTGCCTGTGAAATTCCCATAGATGTCATGGAAATTTGGTGCCAAGATTAAGGGCAGAGTATGGCCCAATTTGCTTATGTTTTTGAGAGAACTTATTTTGTGCTCTAAAATTTGAAGAATGATCACCACGCTTGTGGCTCGGGGCAGGAAAGGAAGAGTTTAAGAAGCCATTGTCCCACATCACTGACCTATTTTTACCCTTTTTTGAGGGGGAGGCGGGAGAAGAGGCTGCTATGTTAATCATGCTGTCTAGCAGAGTAAAGTCCACTTATATAAATCAACAACTGTGCGCAAAAGTGCTATAAATATCTCATGAAATATTATTCTGTTTCTTCAATATTTATACATTTATATTAGCTGCAGTAGTGAGGAGGGGGAAATTTCCAACAATATCTTTTATGCATATAAATTTTTGGAGAGATGTTGCCACCTTCCAGAGCACCATATTTTATGTTGGAAACACAAGCAGGTATTTGTAGTTGATTGAGTGTTAGTAAAATCAAACCATTGGAGCCACACTGCCAGGTTGAGCCATAGGGACCCGAGAGCCTGAGCAGTGTCTCCTCAACCTCCAGCAGATCCCAGAGATCCATAAGGTTTGTGGACTGGATCCATTGTTTGTACTGCCAGGGTTTGGGGAAAACTAAACCCTGTCCCCTTCCCACAGATAGGGAAAAATATTGGAGGAAACATTATGAGAACTCCACAGAGATTTCCCTTCAATGGGTCCATCCCGATGATTTTACCACAAGAGAGGTCAATCAGGAATAATAAAAGAAAACACTATAGAGGATCCTTATAAACTTATTCATATTACCAATGATGCCTATTTGTACCTAGTATATACTTGCTGAATTTATAGATTTTGCCTTTAAAAATGTTAATTTTTTTAAAAAACCCACTTATGTTTTTTCCTAAGTTTAAAAAAACCACCCCAAAAGCATACTGAGAGATAGTGTCATATAAATGAGTGCTTGCATGTGAAGTGAGGCACAAGGTGAATCAAATTGCTGTCTTTCACTTGAGATTTGTTAATCAGCACAATTGGATTGTCTGGTATGTTTAGTGAGATTCTAAAACTGATTAAAAAATTAATTATCCAATTTTGTGCCTAGGGGAACAAAAATGAGAAGAAAATTTTGCCCTAATTTCTTCATGCTATTACTCAACTGCACTATTCTGTTCTCCATGCATCTGTGGATTGTTGGTTGACATTAATGGACATATTTGTAGAGTAAAATTTCAAAGGTGAGAGTAGGAAAGGAGGTCAAAGGGCTTTATTTTCAGAGGTGCTGAGCTTCCGCAGTTCCCTTTGATCTCAACACTCCAAAAATCGGGCTCTACACCTCTGGCAGGGATGCACAACGAAAATGTCACCTTTGATTTTAGTTTTAAAAGCTTGATAAACTGTATGGTTTTTAAATGTTACTTCCTCCCTTCTTTCAAATGCAATGTTTTATTGCCATTCATTTATCTTCTCTCCCCCCCAAATGATTTGTCAGATTATTTTTGTAACTGAAATCTTCCAGCCCAAGCTGTTTACTGCTGTTCACAAAATGATACTTGCCCAGCTATTTAATCTAAGATATTTCTAGCACAGCTATCAGTGTGAAATGGAAGAGTCAAGCCATGAGAGGAAATCACCTACTTGAAAAGACTGAACTGTGTCATAAGGCTAAAGCATAGTCATGGAACTATAAAAGCTAATCACAGTCCAGGCTTTTTAAAGTTCACTTCATAATTTTCTAATTGTCCTTGTATTAGATATGTAAAAATAACATACGATCCTTTAGCCTAATCTTTTTCTTTAAAACAAGTCTCTACTGACCTAATACTGCTATCTTCTGTAATAAAAAGTTCCCACAATCTAATTAGTCATAAAAAGTTATGGCTTTACCTAAATAAATGACCATGAACCAATTGGAGTGTGTGGCTACACAAAACTACCTTCCTAACCTGTTCCTTAATCTGGCTGAATAATACCATTATTCTAAGCATTACATAAACTGTACATCTGAGCCAATGTATAGGATTGTAGTATGTGGCCTTACTGGTGGACAGACCTGGAAATCTGAATAATATGTATGAAAACATTTCATAGTGATGTGGTCCCTACCCTGATGAGCTTACACACTAATACATATTCAATAAATCTGCTATCATAACGATTCTCAAGGCTTGATTTGATCCCTTGGGCAGAGTGTGTAGTGTGTACCCCCTATGTCTGATGGCAAATTCACCGCTAGGTGCGTACACCACAGACTCTGTGAGCAGCTTTAAACTCCAGTTAACTGGCTTCATGCAGACAGCAGAGTTTGCAGGTGGGCTTTCTGCTACAAAATTCCCATAGCTTGTGTTTTGCTGGCAGAAGAGAATGTCACCCAAAAAAACTGAATTAGTGATTTCAATGAGATTTAGGTGCCCACATACCTTTTGAGGATCTGGGTCTTTAGTGTATTGTATGGTCTCAGCCAGTAACATTGGGCAACAGTCATCTTGCTTCTTTCTCCCATTTACTAGCAGGAAGTAAAGGAAATACTCTTATCAATATAACTATTGTAATATCAATACAAGTATATTTATATGCACGTTTTGTTTCCAAAGCTCATCTTTCTGTTCTTTTAGGGATGTTGAAGAATCACAACTTTTTCAATATTCTCCTACCCTCACCACTTGATATATCTACATTTAATAAAAAATGGAGAAGATACTTGTTAAATTTGGTAGAGCTAAAATTATCCCTGTCAACTGGAGTTTGGATCAGAAGTGTATAGCCTTCCATTCCTGCACTCTGAATAATCTATGTGAGTTAGTCTCACTGCAGCAGGATATATCTGTCTGCTCATAAGAAGGAAGCAAGCAAACTGAGTAGAACTGGAAAAATAGTTTGTTATACTCAACTGCAGTAGATTGTGAACAAATCTAATGCCCTGGGTTTCATACAAACCCATCCCAGTCTAATTCAAAATCAGTTAATGTTTTCTTTCAGAACTGTGCAAACTAGTCATGATGAGCAATTTGTCTGAAGAATTTTGCCCTCTTTTTCATAAACGAGCTTTGATTTTTATTACTGTATTCAGTGTTTTAAATTATTCTGCAACTAGGTTTTATAATCAGTTTCATACATTTATTCTGGCCTATGGATGAACTGCCTGGAGTCTTGTAGCTTGCCTCTGCTCCATTCCCTTATGTGGCGGTTGTTGTGCCCTTTATGGAGTGACTGGAGGAAGCGTATGCAACAGTTCACCCATCATGGGGTTGGTGTCTCGCTAACTGACAGCTGAGTCAGCAAAGGTTCCAAACAGACACCACCTTGAGGAAATGATTGATAGCTCTGAAATAAAGCTGTTAGCCCCTGCAGATGGTTTCAGTGGGGCTTGAACCTCTGGCCTAGGAAAGTGGGAGCAGAAAAAAAAAGACTGCATAGACAACAGGAGAAAGGGCAGTTTTGTCCTTGTAGTTGGGGGTTCATTTGTTGACACACTGGTCAGTTCCTGTAACTCTGTATAAAGCTGCTGAAGTTCTGCTGACTCACTGTGGTAGGTTTTGCTTATAAACTCCACCCAGATGAAGTTGGGTTCTAGGGCTTAAAGGAAATGGGATAAAGAAGGTCCTGGAGACAATCCTTAGGGACAGTGAGGCTCAGTGGAGGAAATTTTAGGCTGAGGTTTATGTTCTGTTTTTTGTTTTTGTCACCAACAAGCCAAACCCTTAGAAGGATGAGTTTGTATGCTATCTTAGAATCTTTTTGCTGCTTTGAGGATGGAGTTGCGATTCTGCCCATTAACAGTACTCCAATTCCTGGTCCTCTCCCCATGTGGCAGTTTTGATGTGTTAATGCAGACCCGGTCTGAAATAACCTCTACAAAGCCTGAGTGGTGGTGCAGGATAAGTGAAAGAACAGTTGTAGTGGTCAAGGAGTTAATCATCAACTCCGCAGGTCCCTAATGCAGAGATGCTGTGGAATCTCTCTGCACCTTTTCTAAACTTCTGGCTATCCTCAAGATCAGTGAGGCAGACCCTGCCTATGCAAGAGTAGGGCTTTATTGTTGTGGAAGAGGAGATCAAGATGTAGCCCATGCTCTCTACTCTCATCAAGATAGTGAGGATGCTAAACAAGGCTAGACTTGACGCTGATCCTTCTTGAGCCCTAACATACCCCACCCCAACTTAATGCATTACTGTGTACCGTAATAATCTGTTCACAGTTTTTAGGGCACATGACATATCCAAACCAATTTGAGTTCATTTTAAAAGTAAGCTTTTGTTAGAATACTGTAACAAATGCTTTTCTCTAGTCCAAATATACACTACTAAATAGACTGCATTCCGTTCATCCTTTCCAAAAAAGCAATCAGTTTTTTCTGGAAAAATCCGTTCTTTATGAAAAATATCTTATTGCTCATGATTAAGGTTTTGTCATGGTTATTTTTAGTAAAAGTCACCGACAGGTCACAGGCAATAAACAAAAATTCACGGAAGCAGTTACCAGTCTGTGGCTTTTGCTGCTTCAGCTCCATGGTTTCCCCCCTACCCACAGCAGCTGGGAGCTGCAGGGTGACCATATTTCCAAAGAGAAAATGGGACACCCCCAACCCATTGCCCGAGGCGTTCCTCCTCCCTCCGTGCGAGGCTGTCACCCGTTACTGAAACCCTGAGGAGGGCCCCCTCAGGAGTCTGTCACCTGTTGCTGGAACTTTGCAGGGGGGTCCCTGTTACTTGTTGCTTCTGTCACCTGTCAGAACCTGTTGGAACCCTGCCAGGCCCCTCTGGCTGCCAGCTCCAGAGTCTGGCAGCTCCTGGGGCTGAAGCAGAGAATGTAACGGAGTTCTCTGGAAGTCACGGATTCCATGAGTTCCATGACCTCTGTGACAATTGTAGCCTTATTCATGATTCCATCGTCCTCTAGATGTTGAGTGATTTGTTTCTCTTAATATGTCTGCCATTATTTAACCAATGATGTAAGTCAAACTTTTAGGAAGCAAGAGTCAGGATCATTCTTTTTTTCTATGACCATGGTCTCATTATTTTAAGGGTACAGTAAAAAAAAGTTCAATACACTGTAATTTCATAGTCTTTCAATTAATCATGAGTTGCTAATGCTACAGACTTGCTCAGAAAGGCAATGGAAACTACGGAGGATAAAAACTTACCCACCTGATAAACTTTGATGTTACCCAGAACTGTACCTAGCCTATGGATAAATACCACTCTGAGAATTTTCCACAGTACTTACTGCCATGGCAGCAACAGCAGGACTTAGTGATCAGAGGCATTTGTTTCACACCTTATGATAAAGTACAGAGGATAAACTATTCTAGATGTGCACAACAGATGTCCCTCACATAGATTCAGAACATTTGTTCTGAAAAAAGGGTTCTGACAATCTTGTACAGGCCCAACAAGAAAGCTCTATTTTATGTGTTCATGGTTAGTGTTCTTATAATAAAATCTTTAGGACATGGGAGTTTGATGAAGTTAAAGACTGACCTTTCTGGAATCTCAAGAGCAGCTTCTGTAAATTTAAGAGGAGGCTATTATAGATGGAGGCTCCATTGTCTCACAGGACTGTGCTATTTATAAAGATAAAGATGGGTGATTGCTCTGCCTTTTGATTACTGGTTGGAATTGTATAACCTACCTTTTCATAGGCAATAAAGAGCTATTGGAAAAGGGCTGCTACAAATAGCTGGAATTTATGAAGTATTAATATTCAAATCAGCTTAACTGACTTGCTAACACAGCCAAGGTTGGCAGCCCTCTTGCCACTGACAGCATTTGGCTTTGCTTTAATGAAACCGTTTCATTTGCTCAGGAGAAAGACACAGCAAACAAATGAAGAGAACAGTTAATAGAGGATATATGGCAAAGTGTTAATGAAAAATAAATAACTTCTCTTTTTATTCAGTATTCTTCTTTTGTAGTAGAATATCTAAGATGCTGGATCATTTACAAACATATCTGTCTCTACATAGTGAAGCGTTACAACAGTTGGTTAGATCACAGTATTCCATGTCTTTGTCATTCTTTTATTAGGACCTTTTAAAATAACACTTTTGTTCCCTTTTTAAATAACACTTTTTAGAAGATTTTTCATTAATTTCTTAATTGTCCAAGGAGAAGATTCCCCTACCCTTTCTGACACTAAATAGTGATATTAATTGCTCAGCTAAACGGGGTAACAGTATTACCCTGTTCTTTAAATAATCACTGGATGGGTTCTGTGTACTCTGCCACAATAAAACATGTACAGTCTAAAGAGCGTGGGAAAGGGTTTTAGACTTGGTGTTCAGTTTTTAAAAAGACATCTAGTGCTAAAACAGGACTTTTGAAGCTAAAGCTTTAACTATATGCTAAAGTATGAACTGTACAAGAGTATGAATGTTGAATTATATACTATTCTATTCTTCGGGGTGAATCCTGAGCCTACTGAAGTCAATGGAAGCTTTGCCATTGACTTTAACAGGGGCAGGATTTCACCCCATATGTGTAAACATTGCTTAAGCAGATATTTCAGGATTTAAAGCGTAGCAGCCCTAAGGGTGCCTGACAGTGAGAAACAGTGCACGACCCCAAAAGAAGACTGCAAAGGTGACTCTGACTCCCGATGAATCTGGATTCTGTCTTAGATGGAGTGCCAATGCAAGGAACAAAGTACAGGGTAAAGACTAATATGCAGTGGCATCAACATAAAATACAGTCCTAATGCATCATCGCTGTAAATTTATCACTAGAGTTGTGGAAGTAATGCAAAAAGATAAAGTCCAATCAATTTTTTAATTAATTGGCTCATCTCTCTTTTGTGTGCACTTGTAGAGAACAGTAAAGTGGCCAGATTTTACTGGCAAAGTCATTAAAATCAAATTTCATATTGTATGAAGCAGTAGTTGTGGAAACCAAATTTAAAATTTGCACATAGAAGTATTAATACCAGAAGTGCTTGCCCATTCATCCAGGCAGGAAATAGATACAAAGACATATGACTTATGTGACCAGTCACGTTGCAAATTGATTTCTGAATATTCACAATCCATTCACAGGATAAAAAAAATATTAGGGTACATGTTTCTAAATCAACTAAGGGAGTTAGACTCCTAAGTCCAATTGTAAGGCAATAATAATAATAGTAACTAATAGTTGCTTCATAGCACTTTCCATACATTGATCTCAAAGTGCTTTTGTAAAGGTGGCAGGTACCATTTCCCCCATTTTAGAGATGGGGAAACTGAGCCACAGAAAGGCACTCCTAATTCTCATCGGTGTTTTTGAAAATGGTAACAGTCAAATGTGAACAACAAATATGTTTAGGGTAATATAGAAGTTGAGTGTGGGATTTCCAAAGTACTCAGCATTGGCCTAACTGTGCTCCCATTGAAGTCAGTGATAAAACCCCCATTGACTTCAAAAGAAGAGGAGTTAGGTCCACGCTGAATGCTTTTGAAAATCCCATTGTGTGTCCAGATTGTGACCCCTTTACTCACAACAGTGAAGTACAACAGTACATTTCATTATGACAGAAGTATCCCTTGTATGGTGTAGCAGAATATACACAAAGCCACAAAAACTAACTGAAATAAAAGGAGAAAAAAGAACCCAACAAAGATCCACTTATAATTTCAGATCTATGCTATACTCACACATTTAATTGACTTGATTAGGATCACAATATTTAAAGGGCCGCAGTGAGTTAATAAGACCACATATACTTTGAGTTTTAACTCAGCATAATCTTCTAATCTTACTTAGAGACTAATCAGTAATCACGTGAATGAAAGAACAGGAATGTTGTGTATATACATTGAGAGAGAGACAGAGGGAAGGTACTTTGGCATATTACAAGCATTGCAAGGTATGTAGGCAAAACAAGAGTACACAATAGCTAAGCCACATATTACTTCCCATATACTACTACATTTTGATTCAGAGAATGATGTTTCACAGGGTCTATTTAATTCCACACTAAAGATAATGCTTTCCTGCCATTATGATTCTGCTAGAAAGGGTAGCAATGGATCTTCCTTACAAAGGAGGAGAAAGTCAAACCAATTAGATATGGAAACCCAATTAATATGATTGATGCATTAATATAGGAGGCATGATTACTGACCATTCTGACATCCTTTTTAGTCAGTGTTCTTAAAACTGACCTTTCCAGGAAGGCCTAGGTTTGGAATCACATCCTGTTCTCTGTGAATACTTTAGGCTACAGTAAGTGAAACCTGGATGACTTTAAACACAAGTGGTGAGATTTACAATGTGCTGTAAAGGAAGAAGCTTTGGACCCATCATCAGGCAATAGCTAGCCCCAAAGGAGGCCTTCCACATAAACTCTGCAGAAACTCTGAAGAAAGTGGCTGCCTCCTGAGATAAGGAGACATAGAGGGAGACTCTTCAAGACTTAAGGCTGATAGTAGTAGGATTTTCTCACAAGGATAGCCTTTAAATGTGCTATAAATTAATAGCATCTGTAATAACTTGATTATCTGCTACGCCTTCTATAATCCTTTAAAATATAATTAGTCCTCTCTCCAATGTAGAGAGAAGGTGTGGAAGGCAGGAAGTTTTATTATTCTTATTTATTTATATTATTGGCTTAGTTCAGCATATCCTCTTGCTTTAAAAAAACCAAAACTGTCTAACCATCCACACTCTCTGGGAAAATGACAATGGGTCAGGGGATGTTAGGTTATGTTAATAAGACTCTTGTGTGCTTAGATGGAATAGAACAGGAGAGGAGAGGAAACTTGGGTGCCAAGGCAATCGGCTGCATGTTTTAGAGGTTTTGAATCCCAGATCTCAAGGGTGATGAGGTTCTCTCTGGTTAATTTATGACCAGCAGATGTAGTCTAGAAGAATTTAACCTTTTAACTTTGTAAACAAACACTCCATGTATGTGTATTCCTAACTGTTGTCCTTGCCCCTGGCGCTGGTGAATGCACTTGGCATGCCCCTCAGCACAATGCTAGCTGCCAGACCCTTCTCCAGACACCTGGTTCTTCTCCCTACCTAACTGCTAATACCTGTTCCTTGCACCCTGTTCTGACCTGTCTCCTAGCTCAGAGATGCACTGCAAATACAGTATCTAACAAACTATGCCACAAATCTCTCTCTTTTTTCCCCCCTGCACCCCTAACACCACCTTCAATCTGTGACAAACAATGTACCTGAGGAGCATGTGCTTTTTTGAGAAAAGAAGAGAGGGACTGGATGTTTGTATTTGCATTAACATAAAATCACTCTTATAACCACCGCAAAGGAGGAACTTCCATTATCATTTGGAAATGAAACCTGTTATGTATATTAAATCACACTTAGATGGGGATACTCATACTCCATTCCTTAAATATATTGAGTACAGTGATAGCACAGTATAGGGTTCAGTTTACAAAACTTCAAGGAGGGTGAGGTGACAGGACCTGTCTGCTAGAGCTGATAAGAAATTTTTTGACTAAATGTCTTTAACTGGCAAAGTGTTGATTTGACAATACTGAAACTTTTTTGAAACTTTCCTCAGGAGAGGGGGGGAGACTCGTACCTCAGAATAGCCAAAATTCAGAGTAGAGACTCAAACCTAGATCTCCTACTTTCCACGTGAGTGCCCTGACCATTGGGTTATTGGCCGTTCTGAAGTGAGGTATTTTTTTGTTTGTTTGCCCCACAAACAAATCTTGATGAAGCAAAATGGCATCGTCTTCAAGAAGAACACATAACTACTCCACTGAATTAAAATAGGCTGCTTCTCTAGTTCCATGTATTAGCATGCCCATTTACAGATTAGCATGGACAACTGACTAGTCCAGCTATTTCTGAAAATCTAGCCTCTTTGCATATAATGCCTTTGAGATGGGGGAAAACTGGTCATCCTCTCCAATAAAAGAACTGCAAGCAACAGTATTAAAATCCACCCCCTCCTTAGTGAGTGCACAGATGAACAAGGAACCCAACTTCTCCCATGTACACACAAAAGCAGGGAGTCCTATGCTGTCCTTTTTCTTCCTGTCTACATGACACTCTCCTCTTGTGTGTCAGCAGGGGCCTGAGAGTGAGGGGAACCTTGCTTTCTGAAGCCAAGTTTGAAAACTGACAGTTTCTGCCCTTATTTCAGATTTAAAATCAATGATGTCAGATCTGGATCACACTGTAGGTGTTTGTGCCAATCTGTAGTTCAAACTACTATTTAAAGACAAATCAATTAACATAGAAACCATAAATAAAATTATATTAAATAAATCAGAGAATATTTTAGTGTATTCATAGACATTTCTGTAGCACTCATCCACGTAAGAATCTGAGCCCCTATAGGGAGGGGAAAAAGTCTTTATAGCCAATCTTAGAGCTCCCTCTGCTGATTGATGCTACAATGGTTCCATTATAAAGTATAAAGGGCCTGTTTAAGCAGATTGCACCCATTCTTGTATATAGTTTCACTGTACTCCACTGAATTCCTGTGGAGAAATGTTTGCATTAATGTTTTAAAATGTGTTTTAAAACTCTCCAGGTTGTTCCTGTGGGACAGAAGTCCCCTTCATCATACTCCAGAATGGAGACTCAAGGATAACATGTTAACAGTTGTCTATAAACATTATAGTGCACCAACTTCTATCTGAGTTTTCTGCCTGTCTGTTTTGCGTTATTATGAAGTATTTTCATTAGGTGTCTGGGTAATACCAACAATCAGTCTGGGCAGTGGTACTGGAACTAAGGATGCTGAGGGTGCTGGATACCCGCTAGCTTGAAGTAGTAATAACAAACACCAAATACATGGTTTCTATGATTTCCATCATCAGCACCCCACTATAAAAATTGTTCCAGCACCCTTGAAGTAATACATAGAATTTCATTTTTCCTAAACAGCTCACAAGTTCACTCTATAAGGACACTCCTGCCTTGTTTCTTTTGTGAATTATAAATATGTAAGCAGCAGGTAGTGCCTGTAGTGGGTATATACTATCTATCTAAGTGTTCTTTTCCCTCATCTGTTTTTTGGGGATTGTAATGCAGTCTAGTGAGGCCCTTGGATCGTACTAAATACTATGAACTATACGTGAGTTTTGAGTATTGCTCAGACAGAGAATGAAAGTACTTCACAATACCCTATTGTATCGCAGTACCATCACCCTCTGTTTGTATGAGTTAGAGACCTTTAACGATACATACACACATGAACAACTGGTGGTGCTGGGGTACTAATGTAGCACTCATTGATTCACTTGTACTCATGCTATAATTCACAAAATCCTCTGCTTTTTGGTCTCTTCCCTCATGAGTGAACTAATTATGGTCAAAGAAGTGATACCCTTTTCCTATATTGGCTATTCAACAGTATTTTTAATCTCTGGTAACTCTGTAATTTTTCATATAGCAACAGATGAACCACATAGTGAAAAATGTAGAAATGTTTTTTTCAGCCTAGGAGCTTCTTTCTATGTCTTGGAATCTTTTTTTTTTTTTTTTTTTGCTGGTGTAACCAAGAAAATGACCGTCAGATGGAATTTTATTCAGATTGGTTGTCATGGATGCATAAGCACAATTTTCAAATGGCAAATGCCTATATGTGCGATATGCAAATAGTAAAGTCATTGCATTTGGTAGGTTATACTCCTGAAAACCCTTTTTTTAGGGAATGGTTATTCCTAATTCTTAATTTAGCTGAGGTGGAGATGGGGGAAATAGTTCTGACTGAAATGAGGAAGGCTTTTTAAAAAAAAATATTTTGTGAGAATTTAGTGTTCCTGAAAATGAGACTAGCAGCACTGGCTTCGATCAGACACAGTGTAAGCAACTGCTATGAAATCTTTCCTGTGTAGCTCTGTTAATATACCTCAGGCCTGGCTTGTGGTGTCTCTACTCACTCCAGTTCTGGATCTCTTTTAAGCAAAGACTTCCAACTGTCTTGTATGGTGCCAAATTCTGTGGAAGTTTTCTGATATGCACAAATGGGCCAAATAGAGATTTATTTTAAAAAGTGATTCAGGTGTTGAATAGTTTGGGATCAATAAAATAACAGTATTTATGTGTTGAAACGATTTCCAACTTCCCTACTTAATAAGCAAAGCTAAACAATCTAACTAATGTAATAGACTCTTTTTTTAAAAAAAGTATATAAATAAACCTATGTGAAATACTTGGATAGTTGAAATGCAAACTGATTTTTATTATTACTAATATCTCAGGGGACTGAGCTGAGAGGAGCCAGACTGAGGCAGGGATTTGATGTAACAATCTCTTCTACTGGGAAAACTGTAACTACTTTAATGCTGTTTCTGAAAAGTACCAGGCTTTTTAAACAATTCTGTATTCTACACCCCTTTCTGCCCTATGTAGTCCCATACCCCTTAACTAGATATATGTGTGGAATAAAACACAGGCAGCTTCTCATTTCAGAATCAGCATGTGCCAGGCAAGACCACAGAGAATGAAATCACAGCAAAAGTATTTTTCATATGCTAATTGAATAGTGACCTCAATTGCTTCTTTAAGCCATTGTTTTGGAATTGCCTGAAATGGAGGACAATACAATTAGCTTTAGGTACAATCTTAAAAGTTTATTGGAATCTTTAAGGGATTTTTACAAAAGCACTGAGAACTGGCTTTTCACTGTTCCCACTGAAGTCAATCAAAGCAGAATTAGGCCAAAGCAGAGCACTTTTGAAAATCTTACCCTCACTATGTTGTTTTTTGTGGTCAGAATCTCTTCTCCAACCCTGCTATGAGCCCTAAGAACCCATTGTTACTTGAGCTGTTTTCTTTTCACCCATATAACTAACCTCTTTGCAGTGGCTTCTTCAGATCAGACGGAGGAATGTATGATTTCTTTTTAAGGATGCTGCCATAATTCATCCGCTTTTCAAATTGTCTGGTAGGGAAAATTCAAAAAGTAGAGCGGCTTTTGACCCCTCCTCCTTAAATAGGATTGCTTCCTTTTAGAAAAGGGGATAACAGACACATATATGCAATTTCACCATGCTGTAAGTCCATATTCATTAGTGTGGCATAAATCTGGGGGTTCCATTCAGATAAGCATAAATGGTACTCAGACCTCTGGTCTATAAAATGGTCTGGAAATCTCACAGCTACAGCATTTTTTTGTGTGAGATTGTCAATTGCACCTTGATTTTTAGCCCAACTGGAATGACCATGACATCATACCCTTACAAACACATTTATTTATTTATTTGGCCAATAATTCCTCTTCCAGCTGAAACCAGGAAACACAGAAACCGGGAAACACTAAACATTTTTGAATCTTGAAAGTCTGGATGAAATTTTCTTCATATCTGTTCTTATCTGAACTTGTTCATGTACCCACAATGTAATGCAACCTCACAATTTTACAGACTGAAAATAAAATAAAATTGGGGGCCTGTCATAAACATACAGCTAAGGATAGCATAAAATCCCTCCTTTACCTGTAAGGAGTTAATCAGTTCCATTAACCTAGTTGGCACCTGACCAGAAGGACCAAAGGGGAAAGAAGATACTTTCAAATCTGGGGGCGGGGGCGGGGAGTTTTGTTTGTGCTCTTTGTTTTAGTTCTCTCTTGGGACAGAGAGGGGCCAGGGCAGGAAAAAAACATTTCCTAAAACCCTGCCTGAAATAAGCATCTAAGATTACAAAAATTGTAAGTAAAGCCAGGAAAGGCGTTAGATTATGTTTTGTTTTAGCTTGTGAATTTTCCCTGTGCTAAGAGGGAGGTTTATTCCTGTTTTTTGTAACTTTAAAGTTTTGCCAAGAGGGGAATCCTCTATGTTTTAAATCTTATTACCCCGTAAAATTACCTTCCATCCTGATTTTACAGAGGTGCTTCTTTTACGTTTTTCTTTATAATAAAACTCTGCTTTTAAGAACCTGATTGGATTTTAGTATCCTAAAAACCCAAGGGTCTGATCTGTGCTCACCTTCTTTACCTATTTGGTTGGTATATTATTCTCAAGCCTCCCCAGGAAAGGGGGTGAAGAGGCTTGGGGGGGAATATTTTGGAGGAAACAGGAACTCCAAGTGGTTCTTTTCCTGAATCTTTGTCTAACTCACTTGATGGTGGCAGCAGTACTGTCCCAGGACAAGCAAGGATTTGTGCCTTGGGAAAGTTTTTAACCTAAGATGGTAGAAATAAGCGTAGGGGATCTTTCATGCGGGTCCCCACATCTGTACCCCAGAGTTCAGAGTGGGGAGTGAACCCTGAAAGGGCCAAATTCTACATTCACACAAGTCTAACTCTAACAAGAGTAACTCCATTAAAATCAGTGGATTTACACTGGAGAAAATGAGAGCAGAATTTGGCACAGAACAGTTCATCTCCTGCAAGTTAGTATGGCAAGAAGATAGAGAAAAGGGGCACAAAAGTCAGGCCACGTCATGATCACGCTCCTGGGATAAGTCCATCACCAGAGTGATGCCAGAGGCTCCCAGAGTCCACCACTCCAAAATACTTGATTCAAGAAGTTTGTCTGAACACTACACTCTGCTTACAGTATTTACTTTAAAGGTCAGCTATTGTTTGCAGTATTCTCTTACCATCTTTAGCATGAAGCTCCTTTAACTGGACAGCAGGGAATCAAAAATTCAAAATACATGTGTGGCAGGGTAGGGGGTGCCTTTCTCCCCCTTCAGTTCTCTTGGCTGGGCAAAGCGGGTGGGGCCAGCTGACTGGCTGCCGGGTCCCCAGCCCCTTGCCTTCTTAAGCTATGCCCAGCTTTTCAGAACCCTTACTGTCCTGTTAACTATCCTTCCCTTTGTTGTAGATTAGGAGCTCTGCCACTTATGATGTTATGGATTGAACCAATTCCCCGTTTTTAGGGGTCAGGAAGGAATTTTTCCCATTGGGCCAAACTGGGTTGGCCCAAGTTGGGTGGGTTTTGTTCCCTTCCTTGCAGTCTCCTGGTTGCACAGATGGGTTAGAAGCAAGATTGGAAGCTCATATAATGCTGTTATGATTGTTGACTTGTTGCAACTTGCAGCTGGCGTCCAGTACAGGTCAAAGCTAAAAGGGCAAACTCCCACAGGTAAATGAGACCCGGGATCGTGTAGCTAGACTTTGCACTCACTGGGGGTAGGAGGTTCTTCCCACCCAGTTTTCTGGCCTCTGTCATTCCACACCCCCTTACCTAGGGTGGTTGGGGGTGTACTGTTTTCACAGCTGAGCTGAGTCCATGGGAAGGTTCTACCCCAAGTTATTGTTTGGTTCATGGTCGGAGCCCTGTAACCCACATTGGAACCAATTAAATGCCTGGTCTGTGAGAGCAGGGGGAGGGCAATGTAGTGCGCCTCCCCAGGTATAATTAATCAAGTTGGGGCCTGCTGTTTTGACCAGCTTGTGTTGGTCAATGACCCTATCACATAAACAGGAAGAATGAGACAAACAATGCAGCAGCATCCTTGAGCCAATCATGTCAAGTTTACTAATCTTTAGCCTACTATTCCTTTTGGTACTGGCTAGTGATAGACTAATACCCCAGATCTAAACGCACATGAACTTTGAGGAAGTCCAAATCCAAACTTCAAGTTTGGGCCCTATATCTACACTGGGACAAATTATAACCCTAGATTTGAAAACACCTGTACCACGAGGTAAAGTAGATCTTGATCCAAACTTCCTGGTTGGATCGATCTTTGGTGCCTGTCCATTGGAATTAAACTGCTAGACACGGCTGCTCTAATGTTTTCCAAGCAGATCGTTTAGTCAAGATTTCTGTTGCTTGTGTATTGTTCTTTAACAGAGCACCTCCATAACACAGTTTTGTATATTGGTTATTTGGACACAATACTTTCCATAGCAACTGTAGTCAGTTCTTTTGATATACATTTAATTTATTAATTAATCCATTGTAACATTGTGGTGTAAGACATTTTTCTTTGCTATGACTCTTAAAGCTTCAGTTTCCATAGCAACTACTGGATGTATAACTTTTTAATAGAGAGCACTTATTTCAGACATTTTTGTACAGCTTTCCACAAGACAAGCAGTTGATTTGTTTGTTTTGATTTTTGGCTTCCTGTATAAATGACACACTATAAAAGTGGATTCAACACCATCTTGGCTGCTAAAGCAATAATATATGGTATTTGCATAGTTTCCCTCTTCCAGCTTAGAAGAGTCTAGAAAGTAGGCAAGAGTGACCTAGTTATAAATGGTAGTATAATAAGAAAAAAAGGAAAGTAATACTACAGGCCACTCCCTCCTGCTTGCAATAATCTCTACCTGACTCCCATCTGAATAGCTCCATAAATAGATCTTGGGAGACAGGCCAGTCCTTGCTTACAGACAGCCCCCCAACCCGAAGCAAATACTCACCAGCAATCACACACCACACAACAGAACCACTAACCCAGGAACCTATCCCTGCAACAAAACCCGTTGCCAACTGTGTCCACATATCTATTCAGGGGACACCATCATAGGGCCTAATCACACCAGCCACACTATCAGAGGCTCGTTCACTTGCACATCTACCAATGTGATATATGTCATCATGTGCCAGTAATGCCCCTCTGCCATGTACATTGGTCAAACTGGACAGTCTCTACGTAAAAGAATAATTGGACACAAATCAGATATCAAGAATTTTAACATTTAAAAACCAGTCGGAGAACACTTTGGTTCTCACTTTGGTCCAAAGAATCTCTTTGGTCACTTGATTACAGACCTAAAAGTGGCAATTCTTCAACAAAAAAACTTCAAAAACCGACTCCAACGAGAGACTGCTGAATTGGAATTAATTTGCAAATTGGATACAATTAACTTAGGCTTGAATAAAGACTGGGAGTGGATGGGTCATTACACAAAGTAAAACTATTTCCCCATGTTTATCTCCTCCCCGGCTGCTGTTCCTCAGACGTTCTTGTCAACTGCTGGAAATGGCCCACCTTGAGTATCACTACAAAAGGTTCTCCCCCGCACCCGCCCACTCTCCTGCTGGTAATAGCTCACCTTACCCGATCACTCTCCTTACAGTGTGTATGGTAACACCCATTGTTTCATGTTCTCTGTGTATATAAATCTCCCCACTGTATTTTCCACTGAATGCATCCAATGAAGTGAGCTGTAGCTCACGAAAGCTTATGCTCAAATAAATTTATTAGTCTCTAAGGTGCCACAAGTCCTCCTTTTCTTTTTGCGGATACTGACTAACACGGCTGCTACTCTGAAATCTGTCATAAATAGAAGTATCTGTCATATTAATGCTGCCTTTCAAATGGCAATAGAAAGGAGGGGATTTGCGAATTTATTTAGATCAGTTGGCTTTGCTAGACACTTCACTCTGAACAACATTGTCTAGTATTGTTTTTTTTTCTTTTCTCCTTCCTTGTTAGACTAGTGTAGCAATTATCACTCAATGAATTAACCAGCAGGTGGTAGCAGTGTTTAACAAATACAGAACTAGTCTATAACTGATGGTGCAGCATAAATGTGCTTGTTATTTGACAGAACACAGATAATGCATGTTCACTGCCTGTAAGAGATTACTTCCATGGGGCAAATATTGCCATGTTTACACTTGCTGAGTAGTGACTTACTTTGTGAGATCACTGGCACTACTCACAAGTAAGAGACTGCTTCGCCTAAGTAAGGCTATGTTTACACTGCATGCTTCTTTCAGTGGTATGTAGAGTATGTACTTGGGTTGACCCCCCTACATGGGATTAAGTAGCAGTGTTGTTGATGAGGCATGGCTTAGGTGAGTAGAGTACAGACACACCTGAAGGGTGTCTATATATACCCAAGTACATACCCTACATTGCTCTATGCTCACCCAAGCTGTACCTTCCTATATACACTGGTATTTTTAGCCATGGATTGTCTCACTGCCTCCCAGTTGCTAGAGACTTTCCCCACTGCAGAAAAAGACTCCAGCAGTGGGGAAAGGCTCTGCCAGCTCCCTGGTGCTGGAGCATTTACTCATTGGAGGGAAAGATTCCAGCAGCTCCCCAGTGTTTGAGCCTTTCCCAGCTGTAGGTCAAGATTCTGGCAGTGGGGAAAAGGCTCTGCCAGCTCAGTCTTTCCCTGCTGCCTCCTCCCTGCCAGAGTCTTTCCTTGCTACAGTGAAAGGATCTGGCAGCCAGGAGCTGCTGAAGCCTTTCCTCTGCCTCACCCCTGCCAGAGACTTTCACTGAGATGTGTAGTTACATGCTGCAGTGCGGACCCAGCTTGCTTTTTACTGCGGCATGAAGCTACACATACTCTATGTGCCACTGTTGTGTAGTGTAACCCTAGCCTAAAGTGGCAGAATGTGGCTTGTTGTTTTTAGCTTTGGATGAATTATTGGCTGAAATTGAACTAAATTCAGATTTAGCAGAGTCACTCACTGTTGTTGTTTTTTTTAAATTGTATTTTTAATTGTTTCCACACCCCAACTTTTCCTTCTAACCTAGAGAGAGACTCCATTTGCTAAACCTGGATCTGATTTTAGAGATGTCCAAAGTTTGGTGGAGTTTATATTAGAGGTTTTGCTTTAGACCCATCTCTACTTTATTCCTATCCTCTGGCTTTAATGAGTTTCCTTCATTGTACTCTTAAAGTGCACAGTAGGTGGAAGCACCATTTCCACCAATTTATTTACATTATTTTACACATCTGAGATTAATAATTAAGTGATTAAAAATAAGAACTTAAGGTTAGTGTGGCATGGAAGTAAATTTGGATTTGAAACGAAGGACGACACTTGTATTGAAGGAAGGTTTAAAGGTGTGAACCTTGTGGTCCCAATTTATAATGTCCAACATGGCCAGGTTTAGTTCAGAAGGATGCCCAAGTGGGCCAATTTCCTGTCAAAAAAGAAAAGCAGGGGGCATACCAACACTGTGATGGAATAAAAAGTAATGTTTTAATAGGTGATCGTGTGTGTGTTAAATAAACAAAAAAGTAGTCTCATGTAGCACTGTATAATCCCAACATTAATGATCCAATGAGAATATTAATTAAAATATAAATCATGCTTAAATTACTGGAGTATGTAATCAGGTTTCACCAGGTCTTAATTGGAGGACAGAATCTAGATCTCCCCTAAATCTAAGAGTTTTAAAAGGCTGCATTTAGTACTTCTAAGCTGGATTCTTTCATCAATCAGCAACATCCCTGTAAATATTAGCAAGACAATTTAGCATATTGGCCATAGCAACAAAGCATATTGGCCATAGTGTAAACTTCATGATAAGTTTCTTTAGTTTTGAGACACTGATTCCAGCTGTATCTTCCATTTTAATATCTCTCACAAGTAGAATATTTCAACAATGGGGAAGATGACAATTGTAGTATAATGAGTGTAGGATATAGAAAATCAAATTATAATATTCCCCATCCTGCAAAAAAGTGATGATATGCAGAACTTTTTCTTCCCTCCCCTAATCCCCCAATCAGCAGCATCTGTTCCTTTTCTAATTTAATCACTAGAAATAGGAAATAAGAAGAGAGGAAAATTATCCGATAAGAAGTAAGGCAGAAAAAGTTGTTAGAGTGAGTAGAGAATGATTTAATAACTTAATACCAGCTAAAAACAACTGTAAACTAATACAGCCAAATGATAAAACATGCAAGTGGAAATATTGGGGATTGGTAGTCAGGAGAGTTGACCAGAACCTGATGACAAATGAGAAGATGTTTCTGCTGCTTGTTGGTTGCTTGTCAGTAAATATTGTCTCTGAACTATGCTGGCTTTTTGATGAAATAGCCACTTGCTTTCAAAACAGTTCTTTTGGCTATGATAAGCTTGCCTGCTGTGGTGTTCCTGGTGATTTTGTTTGTCCATGGCTGAGGCCTTGCCTATACAGGGGAACTGACAGGCATAGCTAGGGCAGAATAGCTATTCCACTAGAGCTATTCCAGTATAACTCCCCTGTGTTTACACTCTATTCTGGAATAAAAGTAACTTTATTCTGGAATAATTGCAAAGTAGTTATTCCACTATAGTTATGCCAGTCTATTTCCCCATATATTTCCCCCTGACTGGGCATGTGCTACTTCTGTCAATGCATGAAAACTGTCATTAGCATTCTAGAGTCATCAGGAAACTGAGATCCAGTGTTGTCCTTGGTCCCTCAAAGGTAGCTGTGATGTATGGCCTTGGCACAGATGCTATGGCTGTTACCTGAGCAAGTTGTCAAGCACTTGTTTGGAATCTAACATTCTCTCCCAGTTATAACTTGTATTATTTCTTTTGGTTTCCTGATGATCATAAATATAAAGGGAAGGGTAACCACCTTTCTGTATACAGAGGCAAAACCCTTTCATCTGTAAAGGGTTAAGAAGCTAGGATAACCTCGCTGGCACCTGACCAAAATGACCAATGAGGAGACAAGTTACTTTCAAAGCTGGAGGACGGAGGGACAAAGGATCTGTCTGTCTGTGTGATGCTTTTGCCGGGAACAGATCAGGAATGCTCTTCATAACTCCTCAGAAGTTCTGTTAAGTTAGTAAGTAATCTAGCTAGAAATGCGTTAGATTTCCTTTTGTTAAATGGCTGGTAAAATAGGTTGTGCTGAATGGAATGTATATTCCTGTTTTTGTAACTTAAGGTTTTGCCTAGAGGGATTCTCTATGTTTTGAATCTGATTACCCTGTAAGGTATTTACCATCCTGATTTTACAGAGGTGATTCTTTTACTTTTTCTTTAATTAAAATACCTGATTGCTTTTTCATTGTTCTTAAGATCCAAGGGTTTGGGTCTGTGTTCACCTATGCAAATTGGTTAGGATTTTTGTCAAGCCTTCCCCAGGAAAGGGGGTGTAAGGCTTGCGGGGATATTTTGGGGGGAAGATGTCTCCAGGTGGGCTCTTTCCCTGTTCTTTGTTTTACACGCTTGGTGGTGGCAGCATAGGGTTCAAGGACAAGGCAAAGTTTGTACCTTGAGGAAGTTTTTAACCTAAGCTGGTAAGAATAAGCTTAGGGGGTCTTTCATGCAGGTCCCCACATCTGTACCCTAGAGTTCAGAGTGGGGAAGGAACCTTGACACTGATGTATAGTTATTTTGCAAGTACTTCATAGTCAATTGTTTTTTGGTTAAAGAAGCTTCTTAGTTGCTGGCACCAAGGTTTTGTCCTTCTGTCTTAAGTCTCTGAACAGCTGATTCTAACAAAGCTTCGTTAAGTGGGTCAAGATAGTCTAACGTTGCTAAGTATGAATCTCTTGAACCACCCAAAGCTTTTTAAAAATTCAGATTATATGCTATTTGACTGAATTTACTGCCAACCATTTGACTGCTCATAATAAGAGTTCAATATGGCATACCTGAAGTACTATATCAAAGACAGTTGCTGAAATGAGACATTCATAAATTATTGGTTTTTGCCTATTGTTAACTCATTTGGAATCCCATAGAAAGTGGCTTCAGATTTGCAATGTATTGTTACATGCAACAGCTCAACTGCTTCCTGTTTCCTGAATTTTTCAAATTTCTTATTTAAATTCCTTTCTCTTTGAGCATAACTGTCATGCCTCACCTGAAGAGAAATTTCAGGCTCTGGTCTTACACTCTCAACACACGGGTGTACACTATGGGTAATGCCAAACACTTCTCACCTTATACTGCACGGTATGGTGAAACTCATTATTTAAATTGTAATAGCACCTACAGGGCCCAATCAGGAATGATGGCTGTACAAATGAGTTAAAAAAAAAAACTGTCCCTATCTCAGAGAGCTCATAATCTAGGACTATGATAAGATGTAATAGGTGAATAGTCACATGGTGCCATTAGAGAAAGGTACTCCTATATAAATGTGTAGCATAGTGGGCATAGTCATCAGCCTAATCAATTCCATTTAGGGCTCTTACCTCTAATCACAGCTTTACTTACTTATGAAGCTCCATTGAGGGCTTACTTCAGAGCCCACTGAAGTCCATGGAAAGACTTCTATTGACTTCAGAAAGGTTTGGATCAGGGCCTGAGACAATATTTTTTATAAATTGGCGTCATGAGTACAAGAAACCTCCTCTTTGTTATAATAAGAGCATGCACACACTCTGAATCACGGGTGGGAAAGGTAATGGCAATTTGTCTTGCTATTTGATTTATACTTGTTTCCTACTAGTTTCTGAGCACATGCCATTGGTTTTCCTTGTAACTCTCTTTTAATGCTGCAGGGAGAAGCACGGCTTGGACTTGTTTAGGAACAATAATCCCAGTATGATTTTAAGCTTGAAAATGTCTGGGCTTTTTCTGGTGGTCATTCATCACTCCATCAAACTCCTATAAGGTTTGGTCAGTTTGGATTTCTCATTTGAGGCTGTAAATGCTGTTTCTGGAATGAACAGCCCTTGAGTCACATTTATTTTAAACTCTTCTTGTAAGTGCACTTGCACTGTCATTTATTTCAGACTCTCTGCTTTATATTTATTTATAGGTAACGTTGAAAGTATGGCTGCTATAAGAAACTCCTTACTAGGCTTATATTTCACATTTAAGATGCCCCTTTTTTCGTATTCACTTTTTAAAAACTTCATAGTTTTTTAAGTCAATTCAGTGCTTTGCACTATGGTTTCTGCAAAATGGCTTCCAACGGTTTATGGTTTGTTCCAACTTTGACTAATTCTGCCCATAAATGAATTCCACTCACAACCAAAAGTAATTGTCAGCATTTCTTTTTCAATCTCAGCAGAGTTCTCTTGTGTTTTTAGTCAGTCAGAGTTTTGGAAGCATTTATCACTGAGAACTCATCTTGTAGCAGGACAGCCCTTGGTATCAACTGAGATCATAGGTTCTGTGTTAATCTCAAAATATTTCATCACTCTGACAACTTTTAATTCCCAGAAGCATTTCTCCTGCCAATTACCCCAATGCCATTCTGTGATGTCCTCAAGAAGCATTCTGAGTGGAGCATTCAATTGTGCCAAAATAAAGATAAATAATGATACTTTAGCAGACCATGATTTTTTTAAGATCTTCTTGTTTTGTGGTATGTGGGGGATGTCTTTCATTTTGTACAATTGCTTCTACTTTTCTTGGGTCTAATTGAACTCTTTGTCACTGGGTTGGTATCATACATAACTAATATCATTTAATTCAATTACACTTGTTTCTGAGCAGTTTAACATTTTGGGGTTTTTTTGTACACTGGGAAACATGATCCAGTCTGTCTTTTGTGGTGTTCATCAATTCTAACCAAATCACTAGCTCATCAACAATTATTTCCACAGGCACTATAGCCTCTAGGGGTAACATATGTCCCCCCTAGCTTTTGTACTAGGTCCATAAAAACACACTATGGTGGATCAAATGTTATTCTAATGGAGTGTGTCCCTAGTAAATAAAGCTAAAATAGCACTGATCTATAGCCAGAGTGGTATAGGGATTGGGACCCAGCCCTCATAACAGATATATCTCTTGCTCCTGTGTCAATCAGCTGCTGAATCCACAGCAGTGTCTCTAACTCCTGTATTTATAACCTCCTCCGTCCCAGGCTCTGTTTGAGCCCACTCAAAAGCCAGGAGGAGGAGGAAGGCCTACCTTAAACTTCTAGGTCAGTGCTCAGCACACAAACTTCAGCCTCCCACATACCAGCCAAAATTCCCCCCTTCTGGGCAGAGGGGGAGAAGGGATTTGAACAGGGATCTCCAGAGTGGTGCTGGAACACTTTTAATAGGGGGGGTGCTGAAAGCCAGCCCCCTTACCCCTATCCGTGCTCTCCCCCGCCCCCAGAGCTGGGGCAGGAGCAGGGCTGTGTCTCTTCAACGGGGGGGGGACTTAGACAGAGGTAAGGGGGCCAAGCCTGGGGCTACAGCTGGGGGTGGGCATGGGTCCAGGAGCGGAGCCCCCGGCATGGGGCCGGCAGCTGGGACCCTGCATGGGGGGCCGGGAACGGAGACCTGAGTAAAACCTGGGGGTGCTGCAGCACCCACTGCACCCTAGTTCCCACGCCCATAGATCTCCCATCTCTTAGACCAGTGGTTAGAGCACTCTCCTATGGGATATTCTGAGGTGGGCCTCTCTGTCTCTCCTGTTGAAGCTGTTACAGTAAAAAAGTAACAGCTTCAGAATTAAGAAGATCTGACTCCTATTGCTCCCTAGTTGCTAGGTAACTTGTTTACAATAAAAAAAAACATCCACTGGCCTTGTGTTGAGATGATGATTTGTGTAGATTGCAGTTGCATCTCCTACAAAGTCGGCAAAACATTCAGACTTAATGTTCAGCCAAAGATCTTACTCATCAACACAAGCCAAAACACAAGTTGAACCACTGAAGCAGAGAGTATGTAATGAAAAGGAAAATGCATAAAGTGATATCTTAAGTCACTGAAGGGAAAGAATCTTCTCTCTCTCTTACAGACAACTACTGATGGTCTCAAGTGTTGATTATGACACTGCTACCTTTCTACCACTTTCCATCTCCACTTAATAGTGCTTGGGGGTAGTTTCCAGATCAAGAGCATGGCACAGTGGCTTGCTGTATCCCTCAGACCAAGGTAAAAGTGCTGCAAGTACTTCCACACATTAAGCAAAACTGACAAAATAGGCTTTGTGCAGCTGTGCAAAAAGATAGAAAATCTGTTTTCACACTGTAGTTCCAAGCATATTTATCTCTTGAACCTGTTTCCCCCTCCCCCTCCAACACTAAAGTGTAAACAAAAATTGAGTGGCATGGTAAGGTGCATGTGATGCAGAGAGGAGAGATCAAGTCAAGTTTCCAAGATTTTGCCTTGATTTTTCTAAAAAGACAGCTCCTCTCCCAATGGGATGTCAAAGTACTTGAGGAAACTACCCCCCAGGATTAATTGTGCTGGCAGGGTGTGTTTAGTGAGGCAGGAGTCTCAATTCTATAACTCATTTCCATCCTCGATGCAAATAAACCAGAACCTGCTTACCTTCAGGTAATGCTGTGATGCCATTTTGAGAGGGGTGTTTGTGTGCTTAGGGGGTAGTTAATGGTAGTATTAATGGGTTATTTGTCCACTGCAATTTCTTTTCTTAAGTTTTTGTATTTTGTTGTTGTTCATACTCCTCAAACGTATAGACACATTAAAAAGTGCCAAGTAAATAGTAAACTGATCTTACTGCCGTACAGGGTCCCGCTGTATAGGGCTGCACATATCACCCACCTGACTGGCACTGCGGACTGCACAATGAAGTGACCTTGGTATGGTAGCACGTGTGATATCAATTTTTAGTGAAGAACAAAATCAAGAGAAAGTATTTAAAAGAATTTTAAATGCAACAAGAATCAGAGTGCAGGAAAATGGGGAGTTTGCTAATGTACTTTTGACTACAGTGTTGAAAGACCATCCTTCCTCCATTTAAAATAATAATGGTGCTGAAGGGGAAGAAAAAAAATCACATTTCAAATAGAAATTAAAAACTGTTGCAGTTTTCCTCATTAGTATAGTGACTTAATTGTACATAACAATGAGAGTCTCCTCCCATCCTCCACTGAGGAATGAGCCAGGATGAACTTTTAGGCAGGAAAAGCCTGTAACAGGCATGTCCTAGCAAGCAGCAAAGTCAATCTACCTAGTCATTTTACCCTCCTTTTCTTCCTCTTTCCCCCCCCACCCCAAGGAAGTATCTGTTGTTCATATGTAGCTCCTGCCCCAGATGCTGGCACCCATTTGGGTTTGCTGACTGGCTGTAGTTTCCTTCTCATTTTTCCGTGACATGTGAACACCTCAGGTGAAATCCTGGCCCCATTGAAGTCAATGGGACATTGATTTGGTTGTTGGGGGAGGCAAAATTTCACCTCTTTTATATTTGAACAAATTGTATGCAGCATGGAGGGAAGAGAAGGCGTCACTGAGGAATTCAAGTCAAGGTGAAATTAATCAAAACTGGCAGATGTTGGGGAGGTCTCCCATGTGTGGGATTCTGGTCTTGTGTGAGCAATGAGGAGGAGGAAAGGGAAAATGGTGAGTGTTATACATTTAATTTAACAAAAAACACACACAAGAACCCCTCCCTGCTTGCTAAATACCATGTTATTCAGAGCCAGCATTATTGTACCTGTGCTCCATCCTATGCTATAGTACTAATTTAGTTGACAAGAGAGTGGTGTATTGCAACAAATGAAGCAAAAATGGCAGAGACTATAGTGCCAATGTCCGAACACTGGTGATGAAACAGAACAGTGTGCATGGACTGCCTTTATCAGGCCTCAGTGTCTTTTGTTGTGAGGAGCTTTCCAAAGAAAATTGAGCTGATCCACATTAATCCCTCTGGAGCTTGCAGGATCAGTGTCAAGGCCAGAGAGAATGTGTTTCATCCTGTTTCATAATCTGAGGTTCTAGATGACGGGGAATCAAATTGGTCTGTCATGGCTAGTAATAGTGATCTGGTAATAACTGGATGTCCTACTGATGAGGTCATTAATTCCTTGTTTAAAAAAAAACATGCTGAGAGAAACACTATCACATGCTGTGTTATGAACCTTGACCAAACTCTCCACACTTGTCAAGAATGACCGACTCAGTTATCACCCAGACTTTACCTTCCCTTTTGTGGGGAGCATGGCAGTGAATAGAGCTGGAGTATAATATTTGTCCATGGATTTATTTGATGAATTTCATTGTTTCAGATAAATAATGAATCTTCATAAAATAATTGGTTTATGGCTGGGAGAATATACAAAGATTCACAAATACTTCATTTAATAAAAATACAAGATAACTGTTTGGTTCTTGTTACATTATTCTCCCAGTTCTAGCCATAAGCCAACTCCAGCAGCCTCCAGATCACCTCAGATATTTTGAGCCCTGTTCCCTCAGAACTTCACTAGGTTGCTGCACAAAAGCACAGTTAATCTTAGTGGTTGATTAGCTGCTTGGATAAAGGTTAAAAGTCTACTAGATATGTCAATAGCTTCTGACTCCATCAGTAGGAGATGCTACTAACTCCACTGAGGAATCTTGCAGGGTTGACTGAATTCCTCTAAAGTGACTTCACCCTTTTGTTTGAAAGATCACACAGAGTGATTAGTAGCACTATTCTTTCTCTAAGAGGGCCCTCAGCTGTGGCATCCTACAGTATACATCCCTGTCACTCTCTTATTCAATGTGCATGTGAAACTGCTAGAGGAAATTAAGTCTGGGCTACAATGACTGACAAATACCAGTTAGTTCTTTCTCTTTCTCAGCACTCCCAGATGGAACAGTTCCCCTGATTTCCCAATCTCTGGTGGAGACAGGAAACTGAACAAAAGCCAGATGGCTTAGGCTCAGCCTGGATAAAATGGAGATGATGCTGATCATGGCTAGTAGGGACAAACCAATTGAAGAACTGGCAAAGAGCCTGGGTCAAATCCTGGGAGCATGGGAGTTTTGCCATTGATTTCGATGGAGCCAGGATTTTACCCCTTGACTATAATGTTGAGGATGCTTCCCTGCAAATTGTTAAAGTGGTTTGCCGTCTTCAGGACTTGCTAGAACTCCCTTTGCACTTAGACTCAGATAGCAGCACTGGCCAGAAGCATATTTCTTGAATCTTTAGCTCAGTGGTTCCCAAATTAGAGGTGCCGCTTGTTCAGGGAAAGCCTCTGGAGGGCCGAGCCGGTTTGTTTACCTGCTGCATCTGCAGGTTCGGCTGATCACAGCCCCTACTGGCCGCGGCTCGCTGCTCCGGGCCAATGGGGGCTGTGGGAAGGGCGGACAGCACGTCCCTCGGCCCACGCCGCTTCCCGCAGTCCCCATTGGCCGAGAACGGAGAACCGTGGCCAGTGGGAGCTGCGATTGGCTGAACCTGCAGATGTCGCAGGTAAACAAACTGGCCCGGCCCGCCAGGGGCTTTCCCTGAACAAGTGGTGCCCCTAGTTTGGGAACCACTGCTTTAGCTGATCAAGAAATAGCACCCATTCCTCTAAGCTGCAGACCTTATTCTAGTCATCCATGCCTCTCTAATCTTGAGAGAGACTACTGTAAAGAGCTATGCCCAGGGATAACTTTGGAGGCTGTTTGGAAGCTCTAGTAAGTGCACTGCCATTTCATTTGCAGGTAACAATTGACACATAGGAGACTTTCTATGGAGCATTAGATAGTAGAGCTGGTCAAAAAGACTTGGATTTTTTTCCTGAAAAAAAATTAACAAACTTTTTTTTATTTTTATTTGAATCAATATTTTTATTTCAGTTTGGTTTTTGGAAACAAAACATTTTAGAAATTTGAACTTTTATATCTCAAACAGAAGTTATGGGCTTGATTCAGAAACTACTGTGAGAGGGTCTATGACTAGGTCAGACTAGATGATCATAATGGTCCTTTCTGGCCTTAAAATCTATAAATCCATTAATTTATAAATATTTTGTTTGGTATTCTGCCCTATATCAGAATATTCAGACACCACTGATAAACAGGTTATAAATATTTCTAATAATAATTTGCAAATTATTTACACATGAAGGTGAAAAGCATTTCTGGAAGCCCAAGTTTACTCCCTGCAGCTGTTTACATTCCCCCTAACTCTAGTGTGTGCCTCAAATATGTGATTTCCCTGTATGGGGCAAGGAGGTGAGTGAGAAGAAAGGAAATGAGATGCATGCCATGTGTCACATGCAGGCTGACTGCTTAAACATCCAGAGCAGATCTAAAGATACCATGCAACTCTACGAACTGAAATCTCAGTTCTGAAGATGAATTTTTTCCTTGTATTTCTCTACTTCATTTCTGTAGATACATTTAGCTTCTCTATTGAAGGTATTTGTTGCTGGAGATATTTACTCAGCAATTTTATATAAGCATGGCTCATTTCTCCTCTTGTGAACAATGGTTATAAATTAGAAGTAACCCCAATGAAATAGTGGAATTACAATTGTTTAAAAGCAGTGTAAGTGAGAGTAATACCAGGCCTCTGATATTTAAGTAAAAGCCCAATAAATATAATTATTCTGAATATTTAAGCTGAAAGTTTAGAAAATATAATACATTACCTGTCAGTCGTTGAGAATGAATTGTTGCTTTTATTTTTCTTTAAGGATTAGTGTTATAAGAGAGGCAGCATGGAAAAGTGGGTAAGGCACAGGATTGGAACTTGATTGACCAGGACTCTATTCCTGCCTCTGCCACTGTCTCTGCTGTGTGACATTAGGCACCTGTTTGTAACTGTTTCCCCCTCCCCTTTTTTGAATGACTTGCCTATTTAGATTGTTAGATCTTCAGAGTGAGTACTGTCTCTTGCTATATGGCTGTTCAGTATCTAGCATAATGGGGTCATAATCTTGCGTGAGGCTTCTAGATGCTACTGAAACATTAATAGTAATAATAATAAAATTAATAATAAAAAATTTACCTTGTAAGGTAAAATTTGTGACGTGACAGTTTTCTTAAACCTGATAACACAGAAGATAATTTTTGAACTCCCCAAAATTACTACTTTCCAGAGGAGAATATATTTGTCTCTGGAAAAGTTGTATATTGGGCTTACCTATTTTTGCTTACTATTTTAGGTATATGAAATATGCAACGTACACAGTAGTACTACATAATTTAGGGTTCTGTCATCTGTGTCTAAATGTCTAGACCAGGTATCCTGTTCAGTAAGCCAGCTGTTACAGTTTACCAACCGCTATATAAACATTTGGAGCTTGGATCAGTTTCAAAAATACTAATGCCATGTGCTTTTCTGGTCTAGAAAATCACTCTGTAGCACCTTACCTACTGTGTGTAAATTATAAAATAGAATATTTAATCTCTAAACTAAAACAGCTTTAGTTACTGCTAGAATTTAATTTATTTCTTTGTAAATGCATAACTACCCATTAAATGTGTTATGAACAGCATGGATTGTTTATCAGTTTTATTTTGTAGTTAGTGCACAGCATTAAGATTCAGGACTCCTGGGTTCTATTCCTGGTTCTTCCATTGATTTGTTGTGTGATTCCATGTATAAGTCATTTTTTCCCTTTCCATGGTAGTTTAACTAGCTGTAAAATTGGTATATTTATACTTAATGCCCTTGCAAGTGTGCTGTGAGTCTTAATGTCTGTAAAGTGTCTTACAGTCACAGAGATTAAGGCCAGAAGGGACCACTAGATCATCTCATCTGACCTCCTGTATATCGCAGGCCACCAGCACCTGCCCACTAAACCCCAAAACCGAAATCAGACCAAAATATTACAGCTCACAGGGGACACCAGGGGAGAGGCCGGGGGCTAGCCTCCTGGCCGGGAGCTCAGGGGCCAGGGAGGATGGTCCCGTGGGCTGGATGTGGCCCATGGGTCGTAGTTTGCCCACCTCTGTTTAGAGGAAGGCAAAAACCCCCAAATCTGTAAGACCCCACAGGTCTAGAACACAGGTCTGCAGAGCTACCAGCCAGTTAACTGCTCCAGGTTGCCACCCAGTGACAACTATAACCAGCCTGTGCTCCACTTCCCATGACCTGCTGTGGACAAAGACCATAGGCTATTGTTTGTCAGATAGCAGCTCCCTGCCCTATATTAACCGAAGGGGCATTCCGGGAAGTGGCCAGGTAATGGTGTGGCTCTTCTGTAGCTTTCATGACTGTTCCTGTTCTGTGCTCTTGAACATGTACCTTGACCTTGGGTTGTTTTGGACTTCACCTCCTGACTTGGACCCTGAAACCTGACTTGGACTCTGACCCTCAGTATCGACCATGGCCTGGAACTGATTATGAACTCATCAGCTTCTCCTAGCCTTAGGTTTGCCCCTGGCCCATGACTGCCCTTGTTGGGATCCTGATTACCCCAAGTCACTGCAAATCTGACCTGGGAGAAAATTCCTTCCTGACACCGCATATGGTGATCAGTTAGATCCTAAGCATGTGAACAAGAACCAGCCAACCAAACACCTGGTAAAAAGAATACTTGGTGCCACCTGAAAGCCTTGGCCCTCCCTGCCCAATGTCCCATTTCTAGCCATGGCCATCCTTGATGCTTCAGAGGAAGCAAGTTTAAAACAAACAAACAAAAAACCTTCCCAGAATACATTGGGGATAGGTCAGGGGGCAAGGAGAAATCCCTTCCTGATGCCTGCTGATGACCATTAAGCATGAGCTTTAGAAACATAAGACAGAACTCAGAAGTAAGTCCCAGGGCTGTTGAGCACTGCACCCTGACATCAGAAACAACCCTATCATACAATCACTCATAAATTTGCCTAGCTGTCTCCTAAAACTAATTAAGTTGTTTGCTACCGCAACTCCTATTGAGAGGCTGTTCCAGAACCTCACCTTTCTGATGGTTAGAAACCTTCTGTTTACAACCTGAACATGTTCATAGGCAGTTAATAGCCATTTGTTCTTGTGTCAACATTAATAGCTCTTTACCCTC
The DNA here is from genome assembly GCF_015237465.2 of Chelonia mydas. Classification (NCBI taxonomy): domain Eukaryota; kingdom Metazoa; phylum Chordata; order Testudines; family Cheloniidae; genus Chelonia; species Chelonia mydas. Next base: position 79,903,318 of record NC_051245.2, read on the forward strand.
CTTGTTGTTTACACCCTTAATGTATGTACAGAGAGCAATCATATCCCTGCTCAGCCTTCTTTTTGCTCTATTAAACTAGCCAAACTCTTCCAGTCTCATAAAATAGGCCCTACATTCCTGTGATCATCCTAGTAGCTCTTCTCTGTTCCAGTTTGAATTAATCTTTCTTAAACATGGGTGACCAGAGTTGTATGCAATATTCCAAGGGTGCGGTGTGTGTTAACAGTGCCTTGTACAAAGGCATTTTTGGTGATTTTTTTTCCCCCCAAGACCCACCCACCCTTTGTAGCATGTTGTAACCCTGAAACAAACATGCAAAATTAAAGATCAGCCCACCCCCTAATACATCACATAATTTATGGATGGCCACAAACACATACACAAGTAAATATACCCTTGTGAGTAGACCTGTTGAACTCTGTGGAGGAGAGTGGTCTCATAAAGCTTCTCATGAATAAATGCTTGCAGGATTAGGCTTTAGGATTGGGGTTAAATTAGCTTCATAGTTAACTGTTTCTTCCCCTGAATTACATATAGGGATGGCTGTGTTGTATGTCTGAAAGCTGCTGAATAAGGGCTAGATTGTGACATTTAGCTACAGCCCTGCATTGGGGAAGCTCTGCACTGCCTTATGGGATCATCTACTGGAGTTCCCCAGTTGCACTCAGGGAAGAGTAATTGCAACACCCTTTTTATAGAGGCAGGGCAGTAATCGCAGCTGCTCTTGAGTTAGGACAAGATTGTAACAACTTAGTTTGTTTACAGATGCCAGCGCATATACTGGAAATCTGTGAGATTAAAATATATATTGGGATTAAGATTTGGGGTGGGGCCAGTGTGTTGTCATAAAGGTGATAGGACAGGTCTGGGCAGTACAGCTAATCCTACAAACACTGTATAGTGGACTCAGTGTAGAAGTGAGGGAGGCATTCAGTCTCTGACTCAGCCCAGAGACAATGAGCTCCTTCTCTCAACTCCAAACTGTCTATGCAGCCACAGCTCCCCTAACTCTCACATGCCAAGCTCAGCTCAACATTCACACCTCCAAAAGGCCTGCTCAGCCCCCATATGTTCCCAGAGCCCCATCTCTCCTCATCAGGGTATGTGTAGACAACAGCTAGTCAGTTTAGGACATAGCTGCTTACTTTCTGTTTTTCATCAAGATTTTCTAATGTTTTGGGTTTTATTTTTTTAAATTTTCAAAATATTACCTGTTAGTCAAAGGAAGGTTGGCAGAGTTGGAAAACAGAAGTATATGATTAATCTGAGCTGTCCCATGAGGTAATCTTGGCAAAATTCAGTTAGGTTATGGGGAATAATTAACTTCTTATGTGATTTAATTTTTAAAAGTTTGAAACTGGCCTTTGTCTGTGATGTTATCACAGTGTGTGTGTGTGTGGGGGGGGAGAGAGTGAAAGGGGGAGGGTTGGAATTGGTGGGAACTGCGGTTGTCTAGCTAGGGAAACCTAAAGAAATTATAGGAAAACGGGGAAGTGGCCAAAAGGGATCATTTAATTGTTTCCTCTGTAAGGTAGTAAAGATTTCACTAAAATAGTTATAGGAAAATCAGTTCTCCTCTGAGAAGTTACTTTGCTAAATCTAGAGACAATATTCAGTCATTAAAATGTGACACAGAGGGTTTGATTCCTGCTAAAACTGCAAATATCTACACAGCCTTAACTATGGAGTTGCTATTGATGCCATCATTATATGTATATAATATACAGTTCAAGTAAATTCAGAACATCACCCCAAAACACAAGAAAAAATTCTTTGGTTTAATTCAGTTTGTTTTGCAACATTATTTAACTACTTCTACAGGGCAGCTATTCTTTCCAAGCCTCACTGAATTAAAAATAGTACTCACCATAACCAAGTAAATATGCCACTTTTGCATGACCAAAGTAACACTTACTTATGGGTTACATCTTAACAGCCAAATTATATCTTGGTGTAAGTGAGTGCAGCTTGACTGACTTCAATGGAATTATTCTTGCGTATAGTGGGAGTGAACTTTGCCCTTGATTTTATAAATATATACCTATCAAGTATGAATTCCCATGACATCCCTTTTGTTTCCTTCCTTGCTTTTGCTGAAAGCGCTGCAGCTTAGCACATTGAATTACTTTTCTATTGCTATTGAAACACATTAAAATATATTATTCAGTTTGGTCTGACAGATGTGAAAGCTTCCGTCAGCTAGCTCTTGGTTCAACGTATGGAATATCTGTGCATGCGCCATAGCCTGTTCATCTATCTAGTCTCTCTGGGTGTGTCAACACAGCTATTAAAATCCCACAGCTGGCCTGTGCTAGCTGATTCAGGGGCATGGGGCTCAGGCTAAGGGGTTATTTAATTGCAGAGAATACAGAACTCTGGGACACGAGCTTTGGGAGTCTGAGCTCTGGGATGCTCCTCCTTGTGGGAGGGTCCAACAACATTTGCCTATCATACTGTTTTTAGTGCCTGATCCTACTCCATTTGAAGTCAGTGAAAGTCTTGACTTTACAGGGTGCTGGATTGAGCCCGAAGGACTCACTCATACAAAGGAATTTGTTCTTGTGGATTTACATGGAGTCCTATTGATATCAGCAAGACTCTGTGTGGGCATAAGAGCCAACCCACATGGAATCCTTTGTAGGATCAGTGCCTTGAATGGTGAACACATGATTTGTTCATTTGATGCTTTGTTGGTTTTTTAACATCTTAAACCAAAAATGTGTATACACAGGGTAACATGTTTAGTGACAGAACTATTAGTTTCACAGCTCAGAGTATAAACATTCATATTCATACAAAAATCAGCATTATCATAATAGGTGATAAATTTGAGGCAGTGCCTCTGACTGGGTTTTTTAAAGCAGTAATTCACACTAATATGTTTTAATACACTGTTTTTACAGTTCCCATTGCCAGGACCCTGGCAATGTCTAAATACCTAGTTTGTACTGTTGGAAACAAATACAAGTGGAGAAAGTCAGACTTAATCCTTAAAAATAGAACTATCTTGAAAGCTCTTTAGATCCTTTCCCTCTAAATATCTAAGTCTCTTAAATCAGGAAGTGCACTACTACACCTTGTACTTATCAGACATCTGTTTCAGCTAAATGCTATGCATTTTTATTTGTTTCCTGTGTTGGTTCTGTTATGATTATTGGATCTAAAAGTTTGCCCTAAGCAACTGAGAAAAGTATGTGAAAGTTCATAACATGTCACAATAACCTATGACTTTTTGCCTGCTTGAAAACTCACCATGGAAAATAGGTCAAGTTATTTTCATAAATAAATGTTATGAACAGGTGCAAGAAAACCAGACAGAAACTGAATTAGTCCAAACAAAAATGGCCTATTGATATAGCTCAAGGACTATGGTGAGATCATACTTGGTAAACAAGAAAATGTGAGAACAAAGTTACCTATGCCAAGCTTGACCTTGTGGAAATGGATTTAATTGGAGAAAAAAATAAGGATTAAAATATGCCACCCACTTTTACTCTGTTTTGGAGGTCTTAAAAAGAGACTTGGAGGGGGGAGGAAAGAATAATCGGCATTGCCCAGCTCATCTTCTGACTGCCCAACACTCTAACTAATCTGGACTCATCTCAGCTTCCTCAACCTCATTTCAGAATGAGCAGACCATGCTAAGGGACTTCCTTCCCAAAAGGAAGGCTGGCTGGCCTTGCTCTCGTTTTATGAACTTTGTTTTCACCTATCAGTACTGAAAGTCATTACATTAGCACAGTGGATCTCAAACTAGGGCCGCCGCTTGTTCAAGGAAAGCCCCTGGCAGACCGGGCCAGTTTGTTTACCTGCCGCATCTGCAGGTTCGGCTGATCATGGCTCCCACTGGCTGCGGTTCGCTGCTCCGGGCCAATGGGAGCTGCGGGAAGCGGCGTGGGCTTAGGGATGTGCTGGCCGCCCTTTCTGCAGCCCCCATTGGCCTGGAGCGGTGAACAGTGGCCAGTGGGAGCTGCGATTGCCCTAACCTGCAGACACAGCCGGTAAACAAACCAGCCCGGCCCGCCAGGGGCTTTCCCTGAACAAGCGGCGGCCCTAGTTTGAGAACCACTGCACTGAGAACCACTGCATCCAGTCCTCAGCCCATCAGTGGGGTTAGCTAATTGCCCACATCACACAGACAAATAAGATCCTGTTTGTTTTCCCAGCCCTTGTTGTGTCACTTTCTTCTCTTTCCCCTCCTATCCTATTTCTCATTTCATTGCATCCTGAAATCAATTAGACAAGGCAGGTTTGGATGAACATAGTATAAGGAGAAAGTATCCAACCAGATGGCATACCTGACCAGTATGTGAATCAGGGTCCAACCAGCAGGTGTCATGGTTGACTTGCCAGCCAAAGCATGTGCTTGTAACTAACTAGGGGTCCAGTATTTCAAAAACACCAACAAAAGCTCTGTTTCATCCAGCTTGTCTGTCCTGTCTCTCCACCTTATAGAATCATAGGACTGGCAGGGACCTTGAGAGGTCATCTAGTCCAGTCCCCTGAACTCATGGTAGGACTAAGTATTATCTAGACCATCCCTGATGGGTGTTTTGCTCTTAGAAATCTCCAATGATGGAGATTCCTCAACCTCTCTGGGCAATTTATTCCAGTGCCTAACCAACCTGACAGGAAGTTTTTCCTAATGTCCAGCTGAAACCACCCTTGCTGCAATTTAAGCCCATTGCTGCTTGTCCTATCCTCAGAGGTTAAGGAGAACAATTTTTCTCCCTCCTCCTTGTAACAACCTTTTATGTACTTGAAAACTGTCATGTCCCCTCTCAGTCTTCTCTTCTCCAGATTAAATAAACCCAATTTTTTCAATCTTTCCTCATAGCTCATGTTTTCTAGACCGTTAATCATTTTTTTGTTGCTCTTCTCTGGACTTTCTCCAATTTGTCCACATCTTTCCTGAATGTGCCATCCAGAACTGGACACAATACTCCAGCTGAGGCCTAATCAGCGTGAAGTAAAGCAGAAGAATTACTACTTGTGTCTTGCTTACCACACTCTTGCTTATACATCCCAGAATGATGTTTTCTTTTTTGCAACAATGTTAGACTGTTGACTCATATTTAGCTTGTGATCTACTATGACCGCCAGATTCCTCTCCGGAGTATTCCTTCCTAAGTAGTCGTTTCCCATTTTGTGTGTGCCCAATGATTGTTCCTTCCTAAGTGGAGTACTTTGCATTTGTCCTTATTGAATTTCATCCTATTTACTTCAGACCCTTTCTCGACTATCTTGGTAGTTTAGTTATTAAGACTTTTTTCTTCCACATGAAAATCAGTAAGGTGCAACTATTTGTTGTCATTTGCTCACATTGTGTCTTAAGAACATGTCTCTATAGATTTGGATTTAACAAATCCAGGAGAAACCTTAAATTTTGTCCCATAAATAATGTTGCTGGCATCTGATTTGTAGCACAGGGTCTGTAAGGAGGTGGTGTGGTTCCCCAGTGCCCTGGAGAGGGACGAGCTCCACCAGACACCAGAGTGGGCGGAGCCAGAGCGCTCCAAGCCCACCCCCAGAGGGTCAGAGGCCGGACAGGAAGTATAAGAGCCCAACGTCAGAGCTCTCTCGAGAGGCAGCTGCTGGAGAGGCCAGATGCCTCTGGCCCAGCTCCCACTGGGGAGACTACAGCAACCAGCGGTGGACCTGGAGACTGGCCCGACTGGCCAGTACTCAACACGGATCAGCGTGTGGGAGAGTCGTGGAGCTTACTCCTTGCCAGCTATCCCGAGGATCCAATGGTGATCAACCCGCCTGAGGACGCCATCTTGACTCAGGTACCTCCAGAGGGGGAGTTGGGAAGTAGCCCGGGGGCAACCGATCAGAGTCTGGCTGCAGCACTGCCAGAGCCCATGTCAGTTTGCTGCAGCTAAGATCCCCACTGACACAGCAGCGGGCCTTTGGCTGCTGCTAGGGCCCCGGGCTGGGACACAGTGGTGTGGGAGGTCCTGCGTCCCCCCCCACCCAGCGTGTGGGTGGCAGTCTCCCCTCTCTCAGGCCCTCAGAGCCTGAAGCCTGGGTGTACTAGTTACCTGCGTTTGCTCAGCCCCTGCCTGAGGGCCTGAGCTGTGACTCTGCTGCTCCGCCCTGACCCAAGGCCTAGGCCTGTTGACTATATAAACTGCTGCTCAGCCCCTGCCTAAGGACCTGAGCCCTGAACTCATCGCTGCCCTGCCCTGACCCAGGGCCTGGGCTTATTAACTGCTAATTGTTCCCTGTGTTTGCTCAACCCCCTGCCGGACGGCTTGAGCCAGGATTCCTGCGGCCCAACCAATTCCCCAAGGGGCCGTGCAAGGACTAAAGGAGGCGGTGTGGTTCCCCGTCGCCCCGGAGAGGGATGAAGCCCAACGAACCCTCTCTACAGGGTCATAGACAATTTTTTATTTGGGGAAGTTAGAAGTAAAGAAAAAATAGCTATTGAATATCACTTTAATGAGTAGTTTTGTACCATGACTAAATTTGTCCACTTTTATTCAAGTGAGATAAATGAGCTTCTGGTCCAAACTCAGTGTTGCCTTTATTTATTAAGCCCCTACTTCAGGGGAGTGGGGCTAAAGCCCCCCTTTCAGGACCCCAGTAGTCTATGCCCATGTAGTAGCATCTCCTGCATTCTCATAGCCCAATAGAAAATTTACAATCCTTTGTTGTAAACAACTGTGAATCAGAGCCTTAAAATCTCTTGCCTAAATGTACAGCTGAACAAAATTCAGAATTTCAGCTCCCTGGAAAATTAAGAGTATTTCAATTTTTTGGTTTTTTTTGGTCCCAAATCAAGATGAAAAGTTTGATATTTTGAAATCTTTCACTGAACAAAATATTCTGATTTTTTTTTATTTGTCTCTGATTCCTGAAAGACCTCAAAAAGCTTTTGTCTAAAAGTTCAGGTAATTTTTGTTTTGCTCTGGAGTTAATAATCTTTACACAACATACACAATATGAAGGAATGACATCGGCACAATGGAGTCCAAAGAACCATATTTACTCAACACATAAACATGAAAGGCCTAGCTACAAGTATGTAGGTGAGGCAGTGTTCTAGTGGCTTGTGAAATATGGAAGATAGTGAGGACAACAAGAGGGCTCACAATTTAAAAGGATACTAATGTAAGGGGACTGTTGCCCCCTTACTAACATTCAGTGGGGGTGTTTTGGTTGGCTAGCTCCCAGTACTAAAAGGGGATGGGTCTATGGGAAATCAGGACCCTGACACTGATAGTCCCTAGGAGTAATGGGGAGAGGCCAATGCTCCAGCTCAGCCTGAATGACAGGGCGGGCAGGCTAATCAGGGAGTCAGGAGGCCAGGGAGCTCCCGTCCTCCGTGTGAGCTGGATTGGCCTGGGTCAGACAGAGTGGGGCCGAGCTAAGGAGAAAGCAGGGGCCCAAGCTGAGCTGCGGAGCAGAGCTGTGCCAGATCCAGAGGGACCAGAAAAGCAGCCCAGAGAGAGCGCAGACCCTGTCCTGGGAGCAGAGCTGCAGCCCCAAAGCCAGAGGCACAGGCCAGAGAGAGCAGACTTGCCCTGGGAGCAGAGCTGCAGCAGCCAGAGCCAGAGGGGCCAGAAAAGCAGCCCAGGAAGCAGGTCAGGGCTGGGAGCAGAGTCACAGAAGCAGCCTGCAGAGCAGACCTGTCCTGGGAGCAGAGCTGCAGCAACCAGAGCCAGAGGGGCCAGAGAAGCAGCCCAGGGAGCTGGAGGCAGAGCAGCAGCAGCAGCAGTGCTGAGACAGAGTGGTGGAGCTGGGGCTGGAGCAGTCCGGAGCTGGGTGCGGTGATCAGCTAGGGAGAGTGAGGGGGATCCTAGGCAGCGGGCCCAGCACAGGGAGACACCTCAGCCAAGAGGCTGTGCAGGCCAGGCTTGGATCGTAACCCCGAAAGGGCGAGGGCGACACTTGGAAGAAGGGTCCTACCACTTAGAGCCTGAGAGTGTGTGGCCACCACCAGAGTAAGTGTCCAACCCATAGCATCCATGCAGCCAGGGCCTGAGAAGAAGGCCTGGGACTTACAAGGAACAGACTGTGAACGGCCCTGACGTTCCAGAGACACTGTTTGTGATGTTCTCTGCCACAGAGCGGGTTGATGTGTTTCCTTTAACCTTTCCCATGTTTCCTTATTCTTTTTAAAATTAATTGTTGATTAAATAACTTGCATTTGCTTTAAATTGAATGTAATGGTCAGTGGGTCAGAGAAGTGCCTAGTGTGGAGAGAGTACCCCGGAGTGGGGACACCCTAGCCCCTGTCCTAGGTGACCACAGCAGGGTTGCGGGTCGAGCCCCCCAGGGCCCAATCCTGGGCCCAGCCTTGTTGGGGTTACGAGGACTCTGCCAGACAGGAGAGTGGAAGGGGAGTCCTCAAGGGCAGGGAGACCACTGGGTAAAGGAAGTGGGAGCGAGGACTCAGATCCTTTCGCTAGCCCACTTCACCGGGGTAGTGCAGAAGCCAGGAAAGTTCCCCACAATAGCGGGACTATTCCCCCGCTTACACTATGCAACTCCTATATATCACAGTAATTAATGTTGAGAGTGGAAGCAGGTGTGCTCTGAGTTACTAAGCTTATGTACAAGTAAAATTAAATATGTTGCCAGTCACCTACCCTGGTATATTTCAAAATAGTGAGCTGTTAAAGATCTTTCTTTAGTGACTTGCTATGTGACTGACAGAATATTTATTATATATTAAGGGCTAGAGAAGATTTTTATATAAAATAGATTAGGAGCATGTGAATAATAATATAAAGGGATGGAGACAGCTCTCATTTAAACACTCCCACATCTTCAGAGGCAGTTGGATCACATCTTTACAGTAAGTTATAAGAAAGTGACGCTGTAGGTCAACCAGAAGTTATAAATTTGATTCAAGAATCACTTGGTGAAATTCTATGGCCACAAGAAGCCAGATTTGATAGTTATAATGGTCTCTTCTGGTCCTAAAATATCTAAGAATGAATCTATGAACACAATTGGCAAGCCACTCTAACAAACTCTCCTTTCACCTATAATTTTGCTCTTTCAGCCCCTAACCATCTATAGCTAACTTTCCTACCTGCCAATAACTATTCTTCTATTTCAAAATATTTTCCCTCAGAGTATTTATGATCCTCTAGTCTTTTAAAAAACCATATAACTATTTGAGAAATTAAAAGGGGCACATAATGTTTCACAGAATCACTGAAGTGTAGGGCTGGAAGGGACCTTGAGTGGGGGCCTAGTCAATCCTCCTGTGGAGTGGAAGGACCAAGTATACCTACACCACCCAGACGGTTGTTTTTCTAACCTGCTCCTAAAAACCTCCAATGATGGGGATTCCATAACCTCCCATGGAAGTGTATTCCAGTTCTAGTTAAAAAGTTTGCCCTAATACGTCACCTATATCTCCCTTGCTGCAGATTTGGCTTACCTTCAGCAGATATGGAGAACAATTGATCACCTGCTACTCTATAACAGTTCTTATAATATTTGAAGACTGTTATGCCTCCTCAGTCTTCTTTTCTCAAGACTAAACATGCCCAGTTTTTTTTAACCTTTCCTCATTGGTTAGGTTTTCTAAACCTTTTGTCCTTTTTGTTGCTCTCTTCTGGACTCTCCACAGTTTGTCCATATCTATTTTCCTGTGTCCAGAACTGGACACCGAACTCCAGCTGAGGCCTTACCAGTACTGAGTAGAGCGTGACAAGTACTTCCCATATCTTACATAACTCCTTTTAATACACCCCAGAAAGTTATTAGCCCCCCCTTTTTTGCAACTGCATCATGTTGTTGACTCTTATTCAATTTGTGATCCACTATAACCCCCAGATCATCTTCAGCAGTACTACTGACTAGGAAGTTATTTCCCATTGTGTAGTTGTGCATTTGATTTTACCTTTGCACTTGACTTTATTGCTTTTCATCTTGTTGATTTCAGACCATTCTCTAATTTGTCAAGGTCATTTTGAATTCTAATCCTGTCCTCCAAACCCCTTGCAACCTCTCCCTGCTTGGTGTCATCTGAAAATTTTATAAGCATACTCTTCACTCCATTATCCATGTCCTTAATGAAAATGTTGAGTAGTAACACATGCAGAACAGATTCCTGCCTGATTCCACTTAGATACATCCTCCCAATTTAACAGTAAACCTTTGATAACTACTCTGAGTATGGTCTTTCAACCAGTAGTGCACCCACCTTATAGTAATTTCCTCTCGTCCACATTTCCCTAGTTTGCTGGCTTGTTCAGAGCAAGATATATAACAGTATTCCCACTTCCTCTCACTTGTTTCCAATTACAGAAAAGTGTCAAGGGAGTCATGAGGTTTTTGCAAAGAATTTCCCCTAACCTATGCTTATGATCATTCAAAATTCACAGACATGATTACACCATTAATTTTGTGCTTAATTTTCATACAACTGCATTCTATAGCATGTAGCACCATATGACTGTAATATTGAGTTTATTATTCCTGGAATATGTCCATTGTCATCACGGCACTGTAGTGCTTTCAAAATTCCTAAAATGGAGAGTAAAGTTTGGGAAGGACTGGGAATCTTGTTTCTAGCTGCAATAAACATTGTTAAAAGAGAAGATTATAATGGATAATAGAAGGAAAATTTCAGATTTTGCATATTCTACTGGACCAAAGACAATACTTTAGCTACGAGGTATATTACCTACTAGTCAGGTTACAATTAGTTCTCATCATGAGGAAAAAATATTGGACCCCGTGATTGCTATAAAAACTGCTACAATAAATGTTTTGCTCTGATTGTGACTCTACTTATAGCAGTCCAAATAGTAAAAATAAAAAAATCTGAACAAGTTAATAATGTTAAAAAATATTGTTGAGTAGGGCTATCTTTAAAAAGTGTTGCTAAATGAAAATAAGGACAAGACTGGGATACCCCTTTTCAGTGGTTGGGTACTATTTTTTTTCCTATCAATGAAAATTTTGATATAAATGCAAGATTCCTAAAGGAGAATATAAAAAAATCCTCATGCGGGGCAGAGAAAGTTTATCATATATAAGATGGAGTTGCTTGCAGAAAACAGTTACACATTAAAACAAGTATCTGAAAGTATAATCACATATTTGCACTGGAAAGCAACCATTTTGCATGGACAACTGCAACATTTGTTTACACATTTACCTCTTTCATCTCTACTTGCACATTTTGTGAATGCAATTAGTGCACCTGTTTGGTTCTTTTTTAAATTAGTTTCTTAATTACTTAGTCTCCTGTAATATTTGGAGGAAAAAGCAGGGTGTGTGTGTATGCTTGCATGTGTCAATGTCCATACTTAGATCCACTTCCACTGAAGTTTTTGACTTCTGCAAAACTCAGTGAGTGTTTGTCTGAGTAAAGACCTCAGGATTTCATCGTATATCAATAAAATGATGGAAAAAAGGAGTCTACTGGCAATTGTTGGAAGCAGACCAGAACTGGCAGTGTGACTACTCCCATCCTGCCTTGATTGATAGGCCTAGTTCTCCCTGCGGCAAGCTATAAACAGGGAGAGACCCACTCTAAGGGATCTGCAGGCCTTCCCTGTGAAGGATTATACTTACCCACCTCTGTGAAGAGCTTTTAGATCTATGCGGGAAAAAGCACTATACAAATTCTTGAGAATAATATTTCATTATACGAGGACACATCCCCTGGCATGGATTAGTTCTCCCATGTATAAATAATGTGGCATAAAGCTTTCCCTCTGTCCATTTGTTTTTCCATGAAATGTTTACAAGGCGTCTACATGTGCAGTAATCTTTATTCCTTGCCTTAAACTCCCTGGGTGAAATCCTGGCTCTGTTGAAGTCAATTGGAGTTTTGCCATAAACTTCAGGGGGGTGAGGATATCACCTTCTGACAGTTGCCTCTTAGATTAAAAACAGAGGAAAATTTTAATTCTGCAACATTTTATAGTTACAGTTTTTCATCTAGCATTTGTAGTGTCAGAAATGGGACCTCTGATTTATTTTCCATCAGTTTAATAAGAACTTATTTATTCGATGCCACTGACTCTCAGGACAGTGTATTTAATAAAGAAGAACAAAATCTGTTACAAATCTATCCTGATTGTTGTCATGACTGGTACCCCTGGAAGGTGCTTCCTCCTTTCATTTAATAGGAAAGAGTGACAGAGGCTGTAGGACATTTTTGTCCAAAAGTCTGAAAAAAGGCATGCAAATTACTGGACATCCTCTTGTCTTAACCTTACTATCAGGTTTCCTCGGAGCCGACCTTTCATGAATATCTGCACAAAATCTAAAAGAAACCTATAGGGAAATATAAATCTTGGTCAGTAATCCCTTAGGTAGAGTAAGCAGTAATTGCTAAAGAGAGCTCTTTGTCACCCTAAGACTTCCTTCAATTTAACTTGGAAGGCTCCCTGGAAAATTGTTTGAGTTGGTTTTTCCCCCCACCCAGGGGTTTCTATGGAGTCCACATTTACCAATAATGTGTCATCACAACTGCAAAGAATGATTTTAAAACCTGGCTGTGGACTGGCAACAAACTTTGGGTCTTTGTTGAAATGACCAGAATTTTTTTTTCATAATGTCAGTTGGCACCTAGACTCTGATTTTTCAAAAGTGCATCCTCATTTTAGCAAGTTGGATGAATGCCAAAGTGCAAACAAACATTTGACATTTTTGACTTTTTTCTTCCCCCAACCCATTCCGTGAAATGTCTGGAAGAGATCCACCTGAGTAATAGTAACTCCGTGGCATCATGTGTAGTCTATGCTCATAGTTGGAGGCTAAAATCATGAAACCGTAATTTGCCCTATGAAAGTTTCTTGTTCACAATTGTTTGATCATTTATTTATAGGTGGTACAAACTAATTCGATTTTCCTATTGCAGCTGGATCTCTCTAGATCAGAGACGTCTACATTTAAATTTTAAAGCAAAGAGTCATTTTCTTGTAGGCAATACCTTCTTTGTTTGCTTGCAGAAATTATTAGAATGTACAAAAATACCACTCTGACTATCCACTGCAGGAGAGGGCTAAACATCTTAATAGGAGTTTCTGAGGGTTCTTGATGGATAATAGCTTGTGTTTTAAAAAGTGACAGAATATTTGAGGAAGACAGGTTAAAAGTGATGTACACATATGTCTGGTCAGTAGTGCTCAACAGACATGGCTGAGAATTCGATAATTCACCCAGTTTCTGAGACATGAAGCACCCAAACTACTGTTCCCATGAGGCATTGTAGTGGGCCAGATGGACATAGATTAATGTTGACTTGATCCAAAATGAAATGTTTCATTTAGATTTTCGTGATGGAAAATCGAAAAATTTAGGTAAAATAAACACTTTCCCTTGGAAGTATAATAGTAACAATTCTTTCTCCAGGGTATGATTTACTGTGGTGTTGGCCACTAAATATGGTCCTGGAAAATATATTTGTAATACTGACAATTAAACGCTATACTAGACTTGCACATAATGGACATAATCAGGAATTATTCTTTCTTCTCAGAAAGCAGTGTGATGGAAGAAATAAGTACAGTACTGGAAGTCAGGAGGGCCCAAGTTCTATTCCTGATGCTACCACTGACTCACTATGTGGCTTCATATTGCTGCTTTGTCCTCAGTCCCCCTTTCAATAAAATAACCACAGTAACGTATCTTCCTACCTCAAAAGATTCTTGTGAAGATTATTTAGTTCAATGTAGCATACAGACATTAACATGTTTGAATTTCTAAATATTATTCTTGCTTACTTTTCTTCCCATAGGTAAGATAGCTGTTCTAGCATTCGAATGTATAGTTCATATGAAACATTATGATCTAAAAACACATTCTATTCATGTGGTTCATTTTAAAGGACTCTGCAAGTGGGAGCAATATTAGAATCACACCTAAGTTTTCTCATTCTTGAAGAGACTTCAAAAGGAACAATCCAGTATTAGATCAACTCAGAAAACTGTGGTAGTCAGGGTCAGTACATGCATATCTCTCACAAATTGGTGTTCCTTGTGCATACATATGTATATCTTCAGGATTGTCTTCACTGCAAAGTTAAATCAAGTTATAACTCAAATGTTGCTCCTAACGAGTGTGGTGGAGCTTTTAACTCAACTTGGCTGGCTCATTAGAGGTTTTAGGCTGAAACTTCAGTTAGCACAACTCATCAGCTACTAACACTCTGTAATGTGGATATAAGCTAGCTCCACTTGAGAGTCATTAGTCCTTCAATCAATTTCCACATTTTCCCCCATGTACTCAGAAAGGGCAGATAAGTTCTCTCCCAATAAATTGTGGAAGAATTCACAGAGCAGTTCAGTTTATTGCAGAGCAAAGAACCATAGGATATGCCAAACAACACTCAACTGCCATTGACTCTTTTTTCAAAAGTGTGGCCACTCTCAGGGCATGTCTACGCTACAAAGTTAAGTTGATTTTATGTAAGTCGACACTGAGCCTCCAATTTAAGCAAGTCGATCTTGCGTGTCCCCACGATGCTCATTGTGTCAACGGAGTGCATCCTCACTAGCAGGGCTTGCATAGATGCGCAGAGCACTACATTGTGGGTAGCTATCCTACAGCGCATGGAGCTGAGTGGAATTTTGGATTGGGCTTGTAATGCTTTATGGGACCAAAACATTTGTGCGAGTGGTTATGGGAACATGGTGTTAGCCTCCCATGATGCACTTACCTCCCTTTCTCCCTCCCTGAAATCAACGGCAAAGAAACCAAGGCTTTTTGGTGCCTTTTTTCCTAAGCCTGGGTTACACGTGCAGACGTCGTAGCACGGCAAGCATGGACCCTGCTCAGCTATACACTGTTGTGAGCATTATTATTGTGAGCTCCTTTATTTTCACGCAGCATTGCTGTGTGTCCAGGCCCGCCATCAGAAATTCCAGGCACCAGAGCCATCTCTGGGGAGGGGCGAGGAAGAAGTGACGAATCTGTTTGCGGCCTTGAGTCTCCATGATCAGCTGTGCTGACGAGTTCCCCACACTGATCAAAAAGGAAATGAAAATTCAAAAGTTCCCAGAGGAGCTGTTTCCTGTGTACCTGGCTGATGTGCAATGGAGTTGAAAGTGCTCTCCAGAGCGGTCACAGTGGAGCACAGTGGGACACCTTCTGGAGGCCAATTCAAATTACACAACACAGTGTCTACACTATGCCCATGCTGACCTGTGGTTGTCTAATCAAGCGCTACGCCTCTCACCGAGGTGGAATACAGAAGTCAACTTTACCGGTCACTTAAATCAGCGGAAGGTATTCGATAGTGTAGACACATACATTATTAAATCAACCTAATGTGTTTTATGTTGATCTGAGTTTGTAGTGTAGATCAGGCCACAGTCAAGCAAGGCTAATTCAAGAGGAGTAACTGCAGCATAACTCTGCATAACATTCAGTGGGACTATATGCATTAAACCAGCCATGCAGGATAGAGCTCTTATTGCATATAGTAGAACACAGTTACTTGCCAAATGGTTTTATATATACCAGGTTGGATTTTTCTACTACTTCTAGTTTTAACAGTATTATATTAGATGAGAAAGTCACACTTTAAATAGACTATACTGTTATGACCTATATATTTTCCTTTTCACTTCATTTAAACAGGAATCTTTCAATTTTTTTCAATGAGATTTGGCTCAAGCCCTAAAAGTTTGAGATGAAATCCTAGCCCCACGGAACTAAATGAGTTTTGTGATTGACTTCAGTGGGGCCAGAATTTTGCCCTTACTGTTTTAGACAAATCATTTCCCTGGAACTAGGTTGTAATGTCACAGATAACTTAAAACTTCAGTGACAACTAGAGCTGGGTGAATTTTTGTCAGCTAATAGAAATTTCACCCCAAAATGCATTTTTTCAGGTCTCCAAAACTAGTCACAAATTTGGGTCAAATTCAGTTAATAGTTCAGGGCAAAAGAACCTAGAAAAAAATTGAAATGTTTCATTTTGACAATTTTGAAACATTTTGTTTTGACTTTTTTATTTCAGAATAGCATTTCATTCTCAAATTTGGCCAATGAAAAACAAACACAAACATACACAAAGAATGAAAAACACTGAAAACTGCTGAATCTAAATGACAAACTTGTGAAAAAAATTGTTTAGAGTCAACCTGACTCGAAACTGGAAAAAAATAAACCATTCATTTTGAATGAACCTGAAATGTTTGTCAATTTAAAAAAAAAATTTTTTGTTCACCCAAAGACTGGTTTAAATTTCTAATGGAACTGGACCTCCCCTCGCCCCCTTGTTTTATCCTTGAAATGAAAAATCCATTATTTGCTCAGCTCTATTAGCAACCCATCTTTTCCTTACTGTATAAATATTTGTAAATTCCTTTTTCTTTCTTTTTTATAAACTAGAATGGGTCAGAACATTTAATGAACTTCAAAAGTATTAGCTGAAAGTAATTACACAGACTTGACTCTTCAGTTAATAAAATACAGTACATAATTTTATTTTAATATTACTTTCATGTTACTAAGAGTTTTTGAAATTTCCATGAACATTAAAATGCGTAGTACTGCCAGGTACTATGCAGAGAGTGTGTGCGTGTGCGAGCAGGGCAGGAATTGTTTTTCCCATCCTCCAAGTAGTTTAAAGATTTTGAAAACTCTTCCTATCTTGAATCTGAATGAATAGATAAAATCTCAAATGTTCATAAACCTAAAAATCAGAAAAAAATGTGGATTGGGTCAATTGAAACATGTTTCAATTTTGACCTTTTTAAATTTTTACTATAAATTAATTTACATTTTGCAATAAAGTCAATTAGAAACTTTCCATTTTGACGCTAGTCAAAATGGGACAATTCAATTTTTTCCACAATTTTTTTTCTAAAAAAGGAAATTATTCAAAATCAGCCATTCCACACACAAACAGATTTGGATTTGATGGATTAACCTTTTCCAATGGAAAAAATTTGACTGAGAAATTCCTGACCAGTTTTAGTATATATATTTGTGTGATATGGATGTAGATATGGAGATAAATGAAGTGTCTCGATACTTTGTGTTACTCTTAGATCCTTCTTAATGATCCTCCTATAATAAAGTTGTCCACCTACATAATCACATCTGCCCTGGCTCAGATAAGCCACTGAAGAGCTTAATAGCTATAGCTGAAGGAACAATCCTAAAAAAAATAATCAAGTTCTGTGCTCTTTACACATGCTGTTAATCAGCGTGCACAGGAGCTGACCCAGAATGTGTAATTCTGATGCTCCAAATAACAGCATTTCTATCATTACTTAAGGATTAGAAACATTTCTTATCAATATATTTTTCTTCATAAAAATAATATTCTTCTGATCCTGCTGCCATTTAAGTCACAGAGGGATTTTTTTTTTTTGCCATTGATTTCAATGGAACTGAATCTGGATCAATATGACTAACACTTTGATGCATTTGTTAATAAAACATTTTCATATCTGCAGCTTTATTTACTCATTTATCTCCTTTAAAATGTCAAATAAAGAGGACATTTAGGTAGATAATACCTCCGAGTCTGCTTGTCTTTCATTCTTGTGGTTTTTCAGGGTCAGCTTTATTACACGCTGTTTGGCTGGGAACTTGGGTTTAGGACTGGTTGGAAATTTTGTTGATAAAACATTTGTTCATCAGAAAATATCAATTGGAGAGCACCCTCTGCTGAAATAGTCAAGGCTCTGGTGGTTAGGGCATGTGCCTGAGCTGTGGGTTACCCATCTTAAAGTCCCTGCTCTGCCTGAGTAAGACACGGGAATTGAATGTAGGTTGAACCTCGGTCTCCTAAACAACTTGTGCATGCCGTAATCACTGGCTACAGAATCTACTTGTGCTGAAACTGGTCCACTTTGTATAAATAATTAAATAGTCATTGGCCACAGAGTGAGGGAGAATCTGAATCTATAGCCCAGTGCTTAGGAGACACACCTGTTTAGGAGACTGAGGTTCAAGTCCCTGTTCTAATGAATATTTTTTTATTTTTAAAGAATGAAATATCTCCAACAGGAGAACCTGAGACAGAACTGCCCCCAATTAGCCAAGAGCCTGGTGGTTTGGGCACTCACCTATGATTGTGGAAACCTTCTTTCAAGTCCTTGGTCCGAATTAGGTAGAGCGGAGACTTGAAACTAGGTCTCCTATATCCTATGTAAGTGGTATGTGTCCTAACCACAAGGCTATTTGCTATTCTGGAGTAAGTCTCTCTTGCTTTCATTTTTTCTTTGAAAGGCTTCAGTTTTGTCTGATGGGGAATGGGAACATTTTTGAAACCTTGAAAATGTTGTGGGAAAGGACAACTTCCTGCACAGCTCTATGTGAGATTGACTGTAATATAGATGCCCACTCCCTCAACCCCATCCACGCAGAGAAAGTGACAGCCTTTGAAATGAGAGTTCTCTTGGTAGATTGGCATTTGAAAAAGTATTCGGTTTAGCTTTGTGTTTCTTATGGGGGAAACCATATGAAGAGCTCAGTCCTACCTCCTACTGTAGTTGGTGGGAGTTTTGCATTTGACATTGTGGGAGTTGTACTGGGCTTTGATTGCACAGAAAGTACCCATCCACAATCAAATCAAAGTTTGTCTCTTGTATCAAAATAGCATGAGCATTAGTGCATGAGGCTGCTACTGCCATTTCAGTAGTATACAGATCAATACCTTCAGGGTATCTCTGCACTGCAGCTGGGAGATGTGATTCCCAGCGCGGGTAGGCAGGTCTGTGCTAGCTCACTAAAAAATAGCAGTGTGGACTTCGCAGCATAGGCAACAACTTAGGTTAGCCACCCGAGTCCAACCCTGGCTGACCCACTGGGTCTCAGCTCAGGCGGCTAGCCATAATGCAAAGTCCACACTGCTACATTTTAGTGTGTTAGCCTAATCTGAGCTAGCACAAGAGTGTCTACCCACGCTGGGAATCACACCTCACAGCTGCAGCGTGGGCACAGCCTTAGTGCCCAATTGCTTTCTTGTTATGCAAAAAAAACAAAACAAAAAAAAAACCCTCCCATTGACTTCAGTGGAAGTTTTTCTTACTTAAGGAGTACAGAGTTGGCTACTTAGTTGAAAACTGAAGAAGTACTAATGGCTTCCATATGTCATTGCATAAACCTTATTCATGTGGTTTTGATTTAAAGGATTATAAAACAGAAAACAAAAAATATTCCGTGTAACTTTTTTTTTCAGGAAGAGAAATGCTACAAAGATCATGGATGAGAACAACTGTATTTTAATTGGATGTGTAACAATTGTTCAATCCTGGAAATCATTTCTACAAAACAATCTCTTGTTCTTCTTGTTCTATCTATTTGTCTTACATACTGTTTCCATTCTCTTGTCTTCACCTTTTTTATTTCCCAGAGCACTGTGGGATGTTATGTCAGCAGTTCTTGACTTCATGCTGTGAATGCTGAATTAAGTTGTTCTGTTTGGTTTTAATATAACCATTCCAGTTCTGTTCATACCCATTGTCACCTTGCCATGCACTCAAGGACCTTGGCTGGTAAGATAGCACCATAAATCTAAAATAAACTGCAAATGTGTGAAACAGTAAGAGAAGGTAAACTATTTACCCCACATACAGAATTGTGGATTCAGTGCACATAATTTTCATTCCCATGTTTTCTGCAGGAGTGCTAGAGGCATGGACATAAATCCTGAAGAGGGATTTGGGTTACCAAGGTGAGCAAAAACTCAAAAAACCCCAAACAAACAAATAAAACCCCCCATAGCCATTCAAACTGCTAACAAAATTAACAATATTTTAGGGCAGTGGTTCTCAAACTAGGGCCGCCGCTTGTTCAGGGAAATCCCCTGGCAGGCCGGACCGGTTTGTTTACCTGCCACGTCCGCAGGTTTGGCCGATCGCGGCTCCCACTGGCTGCGGTTCACCGCTCCAAGCCAATGGGGGCTGCGGGAAACGGCGCGGGCCGAGAACCATTGTCTTAGGGCACTCGGAGTACTGATGTGTACCGCTATTTGTTGTGGGGACATATCCAGATATGATATATTCAGATATCCAAGGGCTGATGTTCAAAGTTGCCTTATCCAGGCTTTTAGCTTTGTATCCAGAATTTGGGGCATGCTAGAATTTATATTCTGAAAACTCAGATTTGCCTCACTAGACATCATTTGGGTTCCCAAATGAGGTGCCTGTGCAAATGGTGTGAGTAGAAATGGTTTTTGCACGTTTGTGTGTTTTTACCTGGGTGTGGACTGAATAAATATTGCAAAACTTAGCCTATAATGTGCAGCACTGATTTTTCTTCCTCAGTTTAACTAAACTCACAGAATTGTTTGTTTGTTGAAGAAGTGTGAGGAAAAACGTGACTTTATGTAGCCTCTCAATGAGTAGTGGTGGTACTAGTGATATATGGGACAGTCAGTACTTTATTTTGCTATGCAGAAGAGTTGGATTTAGAAGGTATATGTGGGGTGGTGAGCCTACACGGGGAACAAGTGTATCACAGAAGTGTGGAGCCGCATTTTTGGGAAAATGGGTATATGGGAACTTAATTATGCTGTTTTCCTTGATGGCTGAACCTTAACTGCAACATGTATTCTTGGAAGAAGGTGATCTACCATTTGGGCTGTGCAAGGGTGACCACTGAGAAGAAGGCAAGTAACAATGAAAATAGGAGGAGGAATACAAATACAATTTGTTACTGAAGTTAGTTTCCCATCTAGAAACTTAGAGTCAATATTCAGGAGTTCCTGATTTGAGAGGAACAATGGGACTCAATTTTTAGGCCAATAGGAACTGTATCAACTGGCATATCATTGTTATCACCTCCTAGCGGCTGAAGCATCTCAACAGAGAGGAAGACACTTAGCAATACTGCGATAAAAATAGCAGAAATGAAAGAGTACGTGTAGTGTTCAGAGTCCTGAATTAGGTGGTGAAAAATTCTCCATTGACACATACCTTTGGTTGAGACTGTATTAGAGAGAGCAAAGTCTCTGATGTTTTTCACCCTGCCATGGGGTGTATGTACCCTATGCTGGCCCAGCAACTGAAAGGGTAACACAGGCACTGCTGGCCACAGCAGCTGAGAGGATAAAACGATTGGGAAGCAGAGGAGTAGGGTGCAGCCAGAGAAGTGAGCAGGTTGGAGAAAGGAGCTCCTGCCAACAAGCTACTAAAGAGTTGCCCAGAGACAACAGCCTAGGAGGGGACAGACTAGAGAGTGTGCAGCTATCCAAATAAATATAGGAAGGAACTTGGGGAACTGTCAGAGTTGAAGAATCCTGATCCTTCTTCTCTAGTTTGAGGGCCCTGAGCTGGAACCCATTGGAGTGGGTGGGCCGGGGTTCTCTGCTTAACCCTCTGACAGAGTTGGGAGTGAAAAAAGGGTTTCCAGATTCCTGGGCACCAGGAATAGATTGATAGCCCTGCTAGGCTATGTTAGTGCAGGGGCTGTGCCACACTTGACTAGAGGGGGTGTTGTTGCACTGATGCACTGCCTCACACACCCCTATGCTAAAACAGGCACACATGTACTGAGCTAATACAAAACATAGATTAGTAAAAATAACATTCTATTCCTTTGTATATTGCATGTTGTAATTAGATAGGATTTGTATGGAAAACACCAGCTATAACTATATTTTATATTTTGCTTGGCAAAAAATATTTTGTCGTGTATCTTGATAGGTCAGAAATTTGTAATTTAAAGAAAATGTTTGTATTGCTCTACTAACCATGCAATGCTAGAGCTGAAAGACACAATGAACACTGCAAAGCAATGGAATATGAAATAATATTCTATTTTTCAAAAAGGCAAATTATTAGACTAACTTCCTGAAATAAATAATTACAGAATCAAGTGGCGCTGCCAATCTTTAAATCTAGTCAATTAAAAAAAATTTTGTTTTAAAGTCAAAAGTAGTTTCAGAGATCCCATTTGCCCATGAGTACACTGATTTATTTTTAAAATGATTTTCACTCTACATATTCTTATTAAAAAAAATTCCTCTACTGCTGTGTGAAAAACCAACACAAACAGCAGAGGTAACTGACTACACATCCAGTCCTGTTAAACACACAAAGTAAACAAATGGTTGGGAAAAATAAAAAAAATCCCTCTGGTTTTGAAGAAATTTTATCGTGTTTCTTGCAAAGCCTTAGAGACTACTGTTGGTTGATGACTTTGAGATTCTGGCCCCTGAAGTTCATATTTTGGTATTTAGCTGTTACAGCTGTGTCTCTTGGATGACTACTTTAGAATGGCTGAGTGATAAGCATATGAAGGTCAAGGCAGGGGTTGGTTGTGGAGGACCAGTTCATCTGGGACCCAGTGGTTCCTGTTGTGGTGGGGACAAGATGTTAATATCAATTTTTGGAAGCGTTTTTGTCCTGCTGTCTCTAGAGAATAGTGTTTTGGCTGGCATCTCAGAATCCTTGGATGAACTGGTCAAGTTCCACTCTGTAGTGATGTTGGAGTCACCAAGATTGACTGGTTTGAACATCCAGTTTCATGATGAATCTTCAGAGTTGTAAGATTCCATGACCATTTTGACATGTATGTATGTAGTTGACCATAATCTGTGTCTGATATGTGGAGTAGAATTGGAGCTGGGAGGCTGACATATATTGATGCCAGGTGGCAAAGTGTTCACTACTCTGTGTCAGCACCTCCTAACGGACCTGACAGACTCACTACATCTAGTAGTTTATAATATTTATCAATAAAGAATATCATGTAAGGTATCTAATAACAGCTTGTCATGTTGATTCTCATAATGGATACAAGATGTATGTATGTATGTATGTATGTATTTAGGGAGTTGTGTATATATACCAAAAAGATGTTTTAAAATCTGCATCTCAGGCAGGGTGGACAAACAGGTTTTGTGACACAAAGGGATGTATATTCACCTGTAACCCTTCTGCCAGGTGGAACCAGCAGCAACAAGGGCCGGGTTCAGTATCTAGGAGTTCTTTTTCAACAATGCAGCACAAAACCGGCTCGAGCCCCCACCCAGTGACCTGGGACAATTAAACACCACCCTGGGTGCCTCTAAGAGGTAATATTTCTCCTCTCGCAAGCACACAGTCTGAGTGTAGCAAAGACTTTTATTAAAGACTTTTAATAAAAGGAGGGAATTAACTCAGGATTAATTTGGAAAAACACCGCAACTAGGGTTCATAAACACAAAGCATGAGCAAAAGACCCACCCCCAAGTAAGTTGGGCAGTGTCCTTTTCCCCTCAGGGTCTTAAGTCCAGCTACCCAAAAGTCCCTTCTCTGTACCCCACTCACAGTTGCTGTCCTTGGCCAGTGCAGCCCCAAAGTTCAGAGGTTCATCAGCAGAGTTCACCTCCCACCCTGCGTGGAAGGCAGGGTGGGGAAGGGGTTAGGGAGGCACCTTACACGCTCAGGCACTCACTCGTTGCCCCAATGGCTGCTTGCCACACCTTTGCGGGGCTCTGCTCTGGCCCTTTCCACCAGCTTCTCTGCCGGCCTGCTGGTCATGCCTCTCTGCCTGCTGGCCTGCTGGCCGCTGGTCACACCTCTCCACCAGCCACCCCGCTGGTCACACCTCTCCACCAGCCGTCCTGCTAGCCACTGGTCATGCCTCTCCGCCAGCTGCCCTGCTAGCCACTTGCCATGCCTCTCCACCAGCCGGCCTACTGGTCATGCCTTTCCACCAGCTGCCTGCTCGCCAAGATGTCTTCAGCCTCCCCCCCCCCCACACACTTAACAGAGCTCTCAGTGATTTCAGCTGTTAGTGGGGAGCCTCACTGCTGGTGCACACTGGGCAGTCTCTTGGAATAGGGACATTGTCCCAAAGTAGGTCTAATACTTAGACCTAGGTGTTAGTGATTTCAGCTCTGCAGTGTGTAACAAGACTCTCAATTGAGTCTAAATTACCTCTTTTATCATATCATGGAGAGAGGAAGAGTCAAATGGAGTCTAGGACCCTTAAACAGGGCCCAACCACCAGGTACCTGTCCCCACCCTCTCTCTACTCACTGGGCTTTGGAACCCATGTCCCCTGCCTAGCGAGTGCTGTTCCGTTGAGGGTGAGTCCCTCCATTGGCGTATGCCAGGTACAGTTCTGCTGCCCTCGGTTCACACAACAATTACTTTACTTTATTACTCCTGCCGCAATAACAAGGAGACTGGGGATCCAACACCAGCCACAAGTGATCATTTGGGCTAGCAGTCCCATCATGCTGAACACCTAGGCAGGTTGGGTGTGTCCAAGCAAACAAGATCAGCTTCTGAAGTCTTTTTTCCACAGCTCAGCGCTAGATGTCAGGGGAGAGCTCATCCACTCTGCTTACACACCTATCTGCCTAGATACATATGTAGCTTAAGCATTGTAAGCCAAAACAATGGAAGCCCTATTTACATATGAGTCAACAGGGGGATGGGAAGTCAACAGGAAGAGAACAACAGCAGGGAGAAGAGAATTTTGTCTAGAGGTATAATCAACGCTCTATTGGACTCTAACTGAATAATAGTTATTCATCACTGTGGGAGCAAAAAAGAACAGCACTTCTTGCATCTATGAACAGTGGATCCCAGCCGAGTGGGTTGGTGATGTGGAGAGTTTTCTTTAGGTGAGCAACAACTACTTTAGATAAGGATTTTAGGCTGTTAAAATTTAAGTTCAGACTCTAATACAAGAAACATATTATACTTTTTATTTTACATGTGTAACTATTTCTGGTCTCATTATCCTTACTCAGTATCTCTTAAATCTTTGATAATACATTTATAGTGAGACAATCATAAGTTTATTTCAGTGCTGTGATGTTATAAAGTGCCTGGGCTTGAGTTGTGCCAGTCAAGCTGTGTGTACACTGTCTCTTCAGGGACAGTTTACCTGGTAATTTCTGTGAGTGTCCAGTGATGGGGGCTGGATAGTGCAGGAAGCTCTTTGAGGAATCTGAGGTTAGTGTGTGTCTCAGTAGCTTGCACAGAGGAAGCGAGGTCTGCAGAGTGCTTGTGTGTGAGGCCAGAGGCTGCTGGTTTCAGGGAGCTGATCTACAGCAGGCACAGACAAAACTGCTTCACACTAAAGACAGGTAGTGGTGAGGTACCTCACAATCCTGGGTATACTTGGGAGAGCATCAGAGAGGAATGGCATGTGATCATATCTCTTTCATGATATGAATGACCCGGATTAATCTGGATTTATGTAGTTGTCATTTAGAACACTAAAAACCAGAAATATTTTAGGTATAACAATTTCATCTAAATTCTGTCAATTCCTGTGGAAAGAGGTAGTCAAGAGGTGCTCTGAGTAGCATTCCACTGTGTAATAACTGTATGACTGCATACGATCAATGTATCTAAATACTCTTCCCAGTAATCCATATTATATGTGTTATGATATAGTGGAGCAATGTATTATACCAGTAAATGTTCAAAAGTGAGGTAATAATTTTCTCCTGTTTCATGTAATGACAAAAATCTAATAGAAAAACTATTGAGTACTATGCCTTGAAAAGTATATACGAAGTCATATATACCTATTTGTGTTTTCATGTATATTTTTCTGATTATTTTAAATGCAAAGAAAGACAATGTATTGCAGAGTAGAAGACTGTACATAGACAGTAAATCTACTCATTGTAACATGTCTCTTTTTCAACATAATTAAGAATAAGGAGAATTCTATTAAGTTCTCTGAATCAGATATTCATTATGGCACTCATCACACAAAACCTAAACTCCAAATAGGAAAGGAAAAAAAGAAGAGTCAACATATAACATGGGTGCTGTTCACTGTTAGTACTCAGAGTCATATGGAGATAAGGAGAAACCAGGAAAATCTAATTGTGATCTGTGAAGTATTTACAGACACACGTCAACTATAGTTCATCAGACACAGAAGGAAAAAAAGAAAGCAGCATCATCCCAGTAACTTGTAAGATATTCCATTGGCAGCTTTGCTGTGTCCATTGACAATTTTGCCTTCTTAACAGTGGTCCCATTGTCAAGTCCTTTGTAATAAAATGACATCAGTAGCCTCATATTAAATGTCTTGTGTTACAGTAATATGGACTTCAGTGGAGTCAATCCAGTTTACAACAGCTGAGAATCTGGCCCATATTACCTGTTAAGGTGTCTGAGTGCAGTAATATTAACATAGAGTTCGTTTGTTGGCTGTTTTCTGTATATGCAAGGGTACTCATGAAGGGTAATAACTAGTGTTTATACTTGCTTGAATTCTGCTGATGAACAATATTACTACTTAACTTCCTTTTGAAACCAAAATTATTTCAATAAATTTATAAAACTACCAGCTATCTAAGGCTGTTGATGTGAATCACCTCCTTTCCCCTGTGTGTGATGAGGGATTAGCATGTAAGCGCATAGAAGTCAGTCGGGGAGTAAAAAGTTAATATTAGGTGTATGTTTAGCCATCCAAGTTGGAGCCAAGTGGCTTGGAGTTTATTTAGTTTAATTTAATAGGTAAGACCTCACTGAATAAACAGTGTAGTGTAGCTCAAAAGAAAACAAGAGCCATCAAATCAAGATGTTACATTAGTACAAAAAGCTCTCCCTCTTCTTTACCCCATTCTGTCACTTTTAACCTCAGATCATCTTTGACTCTCTCTCTCCTTCGCCCTGCACACTCAGTCTAACTGAAGTCCCCAACAAAATAAAGGTCTTCTGTCCCACCCAGAAGCAGGAAGTATCTGGAATCTCTCAAGAGAGCCTGTTCCTGTTGGATTTCGAGACAAATTTTCCAGACAGAAGAGGTACTGATAGTCCAGATAAGCATCCAAATGGTCAGGCACTTATCCAAACTTAGCACTAACTCTCTAAACAGTTTGAGGTCCACCCATCACTATTTAGTACCATCTCCTCCCCAAAAGATAGTTTCTTATATCTGGATTGTTTTTATTATACTACATATATTTTATGATGCAATTAGAAAAATATATAGATTTATGTATATAAATATACATGTGGAATATGTATTTCACTGTTAGTATGGGGTCTGGAGTGGGTCAGCACTGCAAGTATAATACATTACTGTAGTATGAATGACAAACTACTGTGAGTCTGTTTGAGTGTGTAGATATAGTTATGCCACAAAATCAATCTAAAAAGGGGGGGAATAACTTGGATCAACATTTAAAAAATCTTAGTCACTATGCTGACTCAAAAAAAACCAAAACAAAACAAAAAAAAAAACCACCCCAACCCCACTACCCTTTCAGCGTTCATTTTTCATTTAGAGACCTTGGTGGCAGAACATTGATCATACTGTGCCACAGACCTTGAGAAATATCACTTAAAGAAGAAGGATTTGCTTAAAGAATGCTCTGTGTTAACAGAGATGGTAGTAATAATGTATGAAGTGTAACATACACACATTGCATGGTTTCCAGCTGTTTGGCTTCACAGTCACCCTGTGTGCTGAGAAAGAATAAATGAGTCCTTGGATAATGTAACAAAAAGTTATGGAACCAATCATTTATTCTTTTGGAAGCAGTGTGGACAGCCTCATTTCACCACTTTGGGCCAAATTTTACTATGAGATCTGCAAGGTAAATCCTAGATATGCAATATGATCAAGGAATTTTGGGGCTGAATTTGAGATGTTTATGGAAACCCATGAGATTTTCATATACTAGAAATAGTATTCTATGGTGGATCTGCAATTGTTCCATGTTAAAACTGATACATCTCCAAAAGGGCGTGTAATTTGGTCAAGAATGAGGGATTTTAAGCCCAAAATAACAAAAATCTGACACTTTCATTCTGCCACTGATTTAAATGAAGGCAAGTCCACCTGAAACACCCTTGTTCCAAATTCAACTCTTTTGAAGCAAAGTGCATTAAATAAATTTTTTGTCAGATACCTATGTACTAGAAAGGCAGCTGCATTTTTTCCAAATTATCCCTTGATTTAGCTGATCTTTTTATGAAGATCTGTCTGTCAGCAAGGTTTCCAATCTGTACTTGTTACAAATGGGTTCAGTGTTTAACAAATACCTAGGATCACATATGGGTCTTTAATTTAACATTTTTGGGGATCAAATTTTCACACTATCTTGATTTTTTTTGTACTATCACTTATAAGAGTAGGTACATGTAAACAAATGTAATCCCTTGTACATGCATATTGAGTCCCAAAGTAGTCCAACTGTAAATTAATTGACATGCCAAACGAAACTAAGCAGGCAGATAACACTTTGCATATGCACAGACGGAATACTATGCTATATAAATACTTAAAATAGAAACTGAAAGCTGGGTTGAGACTCCTTAAAAATTTGGCCCATAATGCTCTGGTTGCCTAATTGTTTGTTTGCAGTGATATCCCTAACCATTATAAATCCAATACCATTTTAAAATGAGAAACTAGACGGTTGAGAATAAAATCAAATGTACAGAAGTCTGATAAAGACGTCTGAGATATTGCAGTTTACTGAAAGAAGCTATTCTAGGAAATAGCAGTGGGATTCCAGTGTAAATATGCAAGTGCTATAAAGTGTTGAAAGACCTTGGAAATGACCTAATTGGACCTGTGGTATGTTAGCATAGATGGAAGTCATATTGGTGAACCTGCATTAAAGCCTGTTTTTTTGGCCATAAACACAAGGAAAATTTACAAACAAGAACTTCCTTTGTTAATCTTCTGGTACTTTTCGCCAAGAAATTTTAGAATTTGTAAGATAAAAACTAAGACATGATTTAAGAGCTTAAGTATCTTTCAGTCTGCTCTACAGACTGCAGCTTGAGATATGAATGTGGTTGCCAACCCACCGAAAAGTAATGAAAATGAAGTCATGAAAATTAATTATTCTATTGTGCTTCATTTTAACAAGTGGTATGTAGGTTGGAACAAGATACAAACACTATAATTGTATCTATTTATGCTATGAAGATAATTTGTTTGCTAATCCATAATTTATTTTCCATCTGTTTTAATTCATTTCATCCTGTCACTTAAAAAAATGGAATAAATATCTATATAAGACAGGGTCTGAATGAGCTCTCCCCTGCCATTTGTTGATGAATTTGGGGGAAAGACCTCAGGAGCAGACCATATTTGCAGAGACACACCTACTTTGCCTAGGTGATCAGCAGACAGACTTGCTTTGCCAAAGTGATCAGTTTTGGCTGGTTTGGGTTAAAATTAATGTTAATCTTGGATGCTGGGGGAATGAAATGTTATCTTTATTGTATGACCACAGAACAGCAGAACTACCACTTAATATGGCGCTAATGAAGGGGGTTCACCCTAAATTGAACATCATTCTCTAAACAGGAGGTGAGGATAGGTAGTTCTACCTGGTGGCATAGACCCTGTTTAAATAGTTTTAGATACTACAAGACCTGGTCCCTCCAACATATAATGACAGAGCTGATCAGACTCAATTTAGAGGCCTTGTTTCTGCTCAACGATCGCTAGACCTGAAGTCACTGATACTCTGGTCTAGGTGACTGAACCTTAGGCTTTGGCTACACTTGCAGATGCAGAGCGCCGGGAGTTAAACCGGCCCTCGGAGATAGCAGCAGGGAAAGCGCTGCTGTGTGTTCACGCTTGCTCCTTGTGACTGTGGACCATGTCCACTTTAGCAGCTCTTGCAACACCACAGAGAACAGTGCATTGTGGTAGCTATCCCAGTGTGCAAGTGCCTGCAGAATGCTTTGGAAAGGTTTGCAATGCCTCATGGGGCAGACACAGCATCACATGATGCAAGCTTCCCAATCCCATTGTTCCGTGGGCATCCTACTAGATTGCCAGCTGCTTTTCAAATGAAGGGGTAGGGAGTGTGACAGGGGAGTGTTGTGTGTATGTGGGGGGAGAGACAATGTGTTTTGGGGGGCAGAGTGTGTCAGCATGCCATCTTGTAAGTTCAGACAGCGGCAGGGGGAAACCCGACATCAGCTCCCACCCCCAGCCTCTCTCTCTCACACACTCACAAATGTCTGCCTCTGCAGCAGGAGCATTCCGCAGTAAAGGTTTGCTTTGTGTCCTGGAGCAGATAAGCATGCCGGCTGTCAGAAACAGAGCTTTGAAAGGGGATATCCGCATGCCTGCAGCCAAGTTCAAAACAATGACCAGAGTGGCCACTTGACTTCAGGGGATTATGGGATGTTTCCAGAGGCCAATCACAGCCACAGTAATGCAACACGTCGTCCACACTGACACCCCGGCACTCCAGCCAGGGCGCAGCAAGCTTTATGCTTCTTGTGGAGGTGGATTACCAGAAGAGCTCCAGCTGCAGAGTCCAGTTGCTCTAAGTGCCTTGCCAATGTGGACACCTCAGGAGTTATGGTGCCCGGGGCTGATTTAATGCACTCCAACTTGCAAGTGTAGCCAAACCCTTAGATTTGGTGTGAGAGCAGTGTTGTAGTAAATTATAATGCAGAATCAGTGAGGTTCCCAGTACCTGATAAAATCACTAAGAACCGAATGACTAAGAAATAAGCTAAGTCGTGACACCTAGGAATGTGCCAAAGCAGCTAGAGACAAAGGCAGCGGTGGGCAATAGCAGAGACAACAGCAAGAGCAGTGGCAGCAATGGAGGCATTTCTTGACCCGTTTCCTTCCTTCAAGGGCAGGAGGCAAACTCATGTGAACATTCCCTTGAATTCTGGGAGTTTGCTGACTTTGGACAAACATCTGTGACAGGGATGCAGCAGAGGGAAAAGGGAGTGGCATGTTAAAAGGAAATGTATCTGTCAGACTTCCACACCACAAGGTGGGAAACTGAGGCAAAGGACTACTGCCCAAAATACTGTGAGGGTGGATCTATAGTTACTCTTTGCAGGCTTTTGAATCCTTGTTGTGGTATTGTTCCAAATTAATGCTGAGTTTCCTCTCCCCTTTAGTAAAGGTTTTCTTTTTTTATACACAGACTCAGTGCTTGTGGCAAAATGGAAATTGGACCCCTGTCTACCACAGTCCAGGTTCTAAGTATCGGATCAGCCTTCCTCTCCTCTTTTGTGTGTCTGATCCATAACTCTGGAAACTTCACAAATACCATGATCAGCCTTAAATGTCTGTTACCACATGAGCTAATATTCCAAAGACAAAAATAATCAGCAAATATTCAAATAATTACATAAAGAAAATAGTTTTTGGGCATATTTCTGCCCCTTTTGTGTTCACTAGCCATGAACATTTATACATCTGAGTCTTACTAGCATGAAGTGTTATTTACAGACAAAATTTAAACTTTCCATAATGTTTGTTCCACAAGCCCAATTATAAAAGAAGCTAGCTCATGTGACTTTGTGACCACCTAGAACTAAAAAGCCAAAATTTGGGATGAAGTTCTGGCTCCGTTGAAGTCAGTGGTAAAATTATTATTGACTTTAGAGGGGCCAGTATTTTTGAACATTGAACAGCAAACCATAGAGTAACTGGCAGTCTTGAAGAAAAATTAACAAATTTTGAATCGTGAAAAGACTGTTCCATTTGTAGATGTTCTGAGAACAGAAAAAGCAGCAAAATATATAAACCATTATCTTAACTAGTTTCTCAGATCTAGCAATCATGTTATTCTTGCCAACGTATCCCCTTACATCATGGGTGTTATGTTAACTTATTTCCAGGGCTAGAAAATCACTCTTGTTCCCAGTGAGGGGTTAAAACTTCTGCTATGATCTAAAAGAAATATGTTTACTATCTCTTTCAGAATGTTGATGCCCAAGCTTTTCAAAACAAAAGCATCCATTTATCTTTCTTTATTTGCTATACATTTTGTTTTAGACCTCCTTTGTTGTCACTCTTAATTAATATATTGCTTGTCACTTTAAAACTTACTTCCCTTACTAGCGTGTTCCAACATTCTCTCTACCTGGAAAACATGGAGAGAATTTATTTGCTGTAGTTTCACAGTGACTTCTGCCTCATCTGTCACTACACAAATGCAGAAGTACGTAACAATGACAAATAATGAGAGGTAAATAGTTTAATAAAAATTTCCAAAGCTGTAAAAAGGTTTGGTTTAGCACCGGAGGAAGGAGTGGAAGTTCAGGACAGCAGAAGAGAAGTTGGTTCCTTATTTTTTCAGGAGTGGGAGAACCAGTTTGAACTATGATATCAGAAAAGAAATGCTGTGGTAGTATAAAACGTTACATCATAGATTCCAAGGCCAGAAGGACCATTCTGATCATCTAGTCTGACCTCCTGTGTAATACAGGCCACAGAACTTCCCCAAAATAATTCCTAGAGCATCTCTTTTAGAAAAACATCCCGTCTAGATTTAAAAATTGTGAGTGGTGAAGAATCTGCCATGACCCTTGGCAGATTGTTCCAATGATTATTTATGTGCACTGTTAAAAATTTACACCATCACTGGTGGAGTGAGTTTATAAATTAATTTCCAAGGCCCTGGTGTACCTAAATTATGTGGGAAGCCTGTCCTCCCCCACCCCACCCCCCCGGAATTTATGTAGCAGCACTGCACTGAACCCTGAGGTAACCTGGGAATGATGCAGCAATGGTAACTGGTGATAAAAATCATTTGATTATTGAAATACACCACAAACTGAAACTATAGAACCATTGCTTTGAGTCAGAGGAATACAACTCCTGCAAGCATTACTAGCTATGCAGCAAGGGAAGGCAGCTGCCATTAAAAACTCATAAACCCTGAAGGAATGGTGCTCCATTCCTGAACATTTTAGGAATGCCAGAAAGCAGCCACTTCCTGCTGCAAGCTTATGCCTGTTCTCACCCCCATCGCCACCACCATCTGAGACAGTGTTTCAACCCCTTTTGCTCCCTTACCTCTGAATCACTAAGGAGCTCCCCCTTTGCTGCCTTGTTTTAGCCTTTAAAAGCACTAAATCAGGCACAGGAAAACTACTGAAGTCTCTCTTATGGGAAAAACATAGTATGATGCACAAAGGGACAAATGGAGGAGCTGGAAGATGGCAGGAAAATGGCCTTTTTGTGGTTCAGGCAGCACAAACAGATATATGTGACACCTTAGCAAAATGGAAGCATCTTTATGTGGCTACATAACTGTATTATACACAATCCCTGTTCATGTTTTTATTCTTCTGGGCAAGAGATTTTGACCTGCCTTATACAATGGATTGAGTGCTTAATAGTTAAGGTTAAAATGGTAATGATATGATGGTGGTGTTCTGTATGTTTGAGCCTGCCTAATGTATTTAAATTGTTACTGGACTAGCATCTGGGGACGGAGGGGCTCTATACATACCTTATCCTGTTCAAGCTTTGTCCAGTTCAGCCAAAGTTAAGTGTCATTATGTTCAATGTCTTTGTGGTTTTATAGGTGGTAAGGGGATAGATGCATTGAAGGGCTGAGCTACTTTCGGCCATTTTTTTTTTTTTTTTTGGTTATTCTTCTTTTGCTCATTATGTAGAGTTAATCTCTGTGGGTCTCAGCTATTTGGGACACATGCATTTAGCAACACCCCTACGTTTATGCTGTTAGTATAGGTCTCAGGAGAGCACAACTGGAACACATCACTTTTATTACTGTTTATGATCAGGCTAAGATTTTTTCTCTTTCCAGCTTTTACTTTGAATGTTACTGAAAGCATTAAGGGCCTGTTCTTGCCTCTCTTCTCGCCTCAAGTAGTCCTCCCTCATGTGAGTGTCTCCGGTAACTTAGAGACTTCTTGAGTAGGTAATGTCTTTACAGGATTGGGTCTTTGATTTTTATCAGCGATTGTACCTCTTTACAGTGCAAGAGGTGTTCTATTGTACAGATGTTTAGTGAACTCACTCCTGTAGGCATGGCAATAGGAAGCAATAATTTCACAATACAGTCTTCTTTTGGTTCTGTATCTTACAGAAGGATATAATGGGATGGATTGTTCAAAGAGAGTGTGCTTACAGTTCCATACTGAAGGTATGGTGCTGTAAGCAGGTAGAATTGGGGCAGCCACAAACCACAAACGTTTCATCAAGTGAGGGAATTTTCTCTTGACTTAGTGTGCACAGGATCTCTCTCTCTCTCAAATAAAAAGCACTTATATTAAACACAGACTCAAACAGAAAAAAATCAGGCTCTGTCTACAATCCAACAACCTAGCCACTGTGCATCGTCACCTACCTTCTCAAACTGTCTCCCAGACAGTGCTTAGAGTTTCCTAGCTTCCTTCTGCAGCATTAATTGTCACTGCCGGGCTCTAGACGCTGCCTAATTGGGCCCTCAGTCTCCAGCCGTATTCTGCTACTTCACCCAAAACACCTGTGTGACATATGAGCGGTGAGTAAGTCAAGGCTTGCTAGAATTCAAATGGGACTGCTACATGCTGTCACAGAGACAATCAGGACAGGCTTAATGCCTTCAAGACATTCTCCAGTATTAAGTGAGTTCATTAAGTAGCTTGTTCAGTAAAGAAACTGTATTCATAAGTTTAAATTGTTTAAATATTTTTTACTGCTTGTGAACTCTTTTCTTAAGTGAGACTGAATTGAATTTTGTTGTTTGGAGTCTTGTCCCTGTTAAGATTCTTCAGAAGTTAGCCAACCTGTATTCTTATCCGTGTTGCTTTTCTGGACAAAATTTAGAAAAGTATGGGCAAGTTTTGACTTCTGTCATTTTCTGAAGGCCATAAGACCATTGCATGTGCAATGTGAAGGAAATTAACTATATATCCCTAACATCTGTTTTATTACCACTGTAATATTACGTGTGTGCTGGAAGAACATGCCATTCATACACCACCTCTTTCTGTAGCTGCGCTGAATTCCAAGGCCATGAGAATGGGAATAGCAGTGATGTTATTAATGCCTAACAGTAATATGAAATAATGTTTACCAAAGTACATACATAATGAGGCAATGGGTTTTGTCTCAACGTTCTCCTTTCGCTATAATCTTTAGAACTAGACTATCTGTGGTTTGACAACTAGACTTTTATTTAATGTTGTTCTGTTGTATCTGTGTCCTTGAATCTTAGCTGACAGGGAGGCAGCGATACACTGAAATGGGTTCAATGAAGCATACAAATGCCAGAGTAAAACCAGCTGTTCCTTTAGGCTAAATGAACTGGAGATACAGTTATGTGAATTTCTCCCTCTGCCACCCTATAGAATTCTGTGTTTCTAATGCCCAAGAGCAGGTGCTGAATTAATCATCATTTTCTAAATCAATTCTCTTTAACTGGCTCAATGCTCTGTACAAAGAGTATTCTAAACTACATAGCTGAAGTAGACACTGAACCAGTCCAATTGCAGATTGTTAGGTACATAAACAACTGAAAAAAGCTAGGCTGTTCTCTGGTAATTCAGGGTTAAATCCTGAAAAATGCTTGCTCTCAAGTAGCTTTACTCATATAAAGTAGTCCTATTTTTGCAGGATTGAGCCCCTCATATTTTATATCCTGTATTCTTTCCTACCAATAGGTGATATTTAACAGTTGTGAGGGAGTTTGACCACAGTTCCCTTCTCTCTCTAGCTTCCTGATTAATTTTAATAAATAGAATATAGAAAACTTTGAAATACTTGCTAAAGACATGTTTATTTTTAAACTGACTTTAACACATTCACTGAAACAAAGTACCGTAAGTTTCTGAGCTATTTGGATGTATTTTCTAATCCAAATGTGGTGCTGATAATATTTCCTGTTTTGAGGGCTTAAGTGGGGCATAGGCATTCTACCCAGAACTGGATTTCACCCCAAACAAGTATAGCCAGTAGCTGATATTTAAATGAATAACTAGAGGCATTTTTCATCCCATTCCTGTACATCTATGAATTGGCATCGTAAATGTCTTGCGGAAATAGTAATATATTATTGACCTGACTCTCTGTATCTCTCTGCAGAGCTATGTGATATCAAATGTCATTAAAATTGTTAAAAAGGAATGATCATTCAGTGTGGTTTAAGCAAGAGAACTAGTTTGAAAACTGAGCTGTGACGTGGATGTAGGCAATGAATTTATTAATGATTTTTATTAAGTTTGCACTGTTCTGCATTTTTTGCTTTGCTTCTGCATTCAGCAAAATAAACACTCCATCAGATGTAATATTTAGTGGAGCTCCCAGGAGTGACCTTAAAATAGTAACTAAGTTTGGAAGACAGGACATTGCTTCTGCCTCTTAATAGGGTGGCCAGACCATTGAATGTACAATTCAAGAGATGCAATGAGAGCTTTAGTGTCCGTTATAGTTTAAAAATAAATCTAAACTGATTCTGGTGGTTGTCAACTCTTTTGACTTTATCGTGAGTGTTGTGATATTTGATGTTCTTCCTGAAACCCTAGCTCCTGGAGTCATGTGATTAGGTTAGAATCTCAGATTTCATTCGTAAATTTCTAGCCTTCATGTTTGCAGAGGAAAGGTTGACATCATGTGTGAAACACTGTTAGATGTAAAAACAATAATAATGTAATTAGTTTTGCACTATTTTTACAACAAATAACCTGGCAACTATATTACAATATATCCTATTTTTCTGCATTCTGAAATATTTTCTTTCAGTTCTACAATCTCAAATATATCACAGTACAAAAACCCCTTTTTAAAAAACATATTGGCAATCCAGTGTGTGGCTATACCATGAAAGGATAATGTTCACATCTGCTTGAAGGATGTGGACAGTGTGGCCCTTGTCCATATTACTGACACAACTGTTTAAAAACTGTCCGGAACAAGAGTTGAGTGAAAATAAGTACTTCATGAGGCGATTTTATAACTTGGCTTGAGAATGCTGAGGAATTTAACAAAATTTAGAAACCTCTAAATCAGAAAAAAAATAAACCTTCCATATTCAATCTATTCATAAAGAACAATCAATATCTTCACTGCCTTAGATGTACTCATTATTCAGACTTTTTCTTTGCCATAGCTGTCCAAACTGTTGGGAACTACCATGAAATCTTGATATATATATATTTTTTTATAAAGGTTTTGGGGAATATTTTAAATTCGCCCAATATTGGGGTTTTTGAATAATTATACTTCTCCACTTTACAGCTCCATGAGCTGGCTAGTTTCTCCAGCACTGATCAGCTCAGCACAATTGAAGCTCATGAGAACCTTCTTTCTTGTCAAACTCCTAAATTCTGCAGTAATGGAGCTTATCTGCTGCAGAACTCTTAACTCCAGAGGAACAAGGATACACTAGAACTCCATAGAAACACAGTATCATGCAGTACAGTCCCAGAACACCCAAACAGCTTTTAGTCAACTGGGAGTTCCCAGTTAATTGAGTTTGATTGCACTGTGTTTGGATTCCAGAGAAGAGAACTTCTTATCAGGATATGACCTGATTCTTTGTTTACCTTCTGTTTAATCTCTACTATAATTTGTGCTTGAATTTATATATGGTTCATCATAGCCTTTGCAGACCTCAGAAGCTGAGGGGTTTATAAAGTGTGCGCTTGGCCTTTGACATAATAAATCTTTCACATGGTAAAAAATATCCCGACCAGGATGACTTGTTTCTCTCCATCACTCCTCCTTTACACACAAATTAAAAGTGGCCTCTTGACAAACTCAGTGTGTTTGCCTGATTTTGAATGTTCACTGTTTAGTCACAACAGAGCTCATAATTCCTAAGTACATGATAGAATAAAGATCCCCCCCCCCTTTTTTTTTAGTGTATGTGTAAGATCTAATGCTCAGAAGTCTTCTGAGGGTGATCAGTAGGTCCCTTTGCCCATTCCAAATCTTCCACAGGTGGCTGAGGGACCTGGTCTTCCTTTTGGGATCTAAAAGAGGCTGAAGAAAAGGCCACTCCCTCCTTTTAGATCTTCATTTGGTGCCTGGCAGGGCTGCAACCCAACCACATCCTCAATATCACAATATTATGCTGTAAGTGGACTTGCACCATAGGCCTCCAAGAAAGCAGGATCAAGGACTGGACTTGGCTACTACTTCCAAAAGATCCCACACAATCCTAAAAGACTTTAAAAAGTACGAGACAAATGGGATCCCAGCCCCCCAGAAACTCATAGAGGAGAATAGGATAGGAGGTTTAGATCAGGGTTCTTACATAAACATATCAGAACTTCAAGAATGATTTCAGTTTGGTTCATTCCTAGGCTTAAATAATAATAACGTAATTAGTTTTGCACTATTTTTACAACAAATAACCTGGCAACTATATTACAATATATCCTATTGGTGGCTGGTGTATTTTACAGAAAATATAGAAGTTCACCCCTCCCTGATGTCCTGTAATGTTGTAGAATCTGTTATGAAAAGCATTCTAATCCATAAGATAAATAATTTTTAGTTCTGTAAACAACATTGTGAATAAGAACATGTGGATGAAATAAATGGTGTTAAAACTCTCTCCTCACCAGGTCATATCATTATGAAATATGTATTCTGTCATTTATAGCAATAAAAGGGTTTATTGCCAAAGAATTGTTTGTTTCACACACATTAAAATTTATATAAAAAAAATCACAAAAATTGGCTTAACAGTACAATATAACATTTGTAAACACTGTGCAGCTGTTAATGTCAGTTTATCATTGTGATTTTTGTATTTTGTTCACTTACGTGGCAGCTGGAGATTTGCTCTCAGTGGGCCTGATCCAATGTCTATGGAGGTCAGTGGAAGTCTTTCCATAGTACTTCTCTCTCAAAGGACTTTGGATCAGGCTCTGTGCCCTTTCCAAGCAAAATAACATAGGAACTACCCTCTCCCCACACTTGGGTTACAGAGCCTTCAGGATATATCCTACTAGGCCAGGGCTGGAATAGTCTGTCTGTCCATCTCCACGGCAGGAAGGCTGGAGGATTTGCAGTATAAAAAGAAATATCTTCAATGCAGCTATTTTAGAAATGTTGGAGAGAGTGGGTTGCAACCTTGCTGCTGTTGGGGAGCGCGCTCCTTCCTCTTTCATCCTCTGGTCCCTTTCTAGGGAGGGGAAAATATCTGTCTCCTTTGCTGAGTTCCAGTTCAGAATCTGTTTTATTAAATACACCATCTGAATGATTGGAACACAGTACAGAGCAATTTTCTAACTGAGACATGACAAGTAGGTCCACTAGTTCCGCTCTTACTGCTGCTACATCCATTCAGTTGCTGCCCTCTGGCCTCTTTTCTGTTACCATGTTGCAAGTAGCAGACTTGTATATCCCAGCTTGGTCGAATCAGAGCCGAAGGATGTTTGGTGCTAAGCTGCTAAAGGTATGTCTACACTGTATTTTAAAATCTGTGGCAGCTTGTGCTCCAGCACTAAAAACAGCAGTGTAGACATTTGGGCTTGGGGTCTGAGGCCACAGTGCAAATCCCCGAAGTCCAAGTCTATAGACCTCGGCTCTGAGAGTTGCTGCTGTGGGTTTTAAAACACCGTGTAGATAGACCATACCTGGCTAGCCATCAGAAAGCGTCAGTCTCTCACTTTGTGCTGCCTGTTTTATTCAATTTATTTATTTAGGTCATCAGTGCAATGAACACAAACAATATGGCTCAAGAAGCAGTGTCAAAATTGCAATGCAAACCTGAAAGAGTCTTTGGTTAATAGCATTCTACAAATACTCTTAAGAGTGTATTCCAGGGCTCAGAGAATTTCAAAGCTATTTAGCATTGCCAGGCAGTAATATGTAGCAAAATGAATGTAAACAGTGTTCTCTGAATAATTGTTCTCTAGGCTAGTGATGATGAAATGCAGCAATCCACTTAAAAGGAAGAGGGTCATGGCCCCCTGTTGCTGTAGCACAGGCACTGGTCTTCAGGGAAATTCTCCTTGGCCAGCTACTTGTGGGCCTTTCCACTCACTTCAGTGGGAATTGGATGGGGCCTCATGTGAACTAAAATCTTGTAAAAATGTGCTATGGTAGCATTCCAACTACATTGATGGTTACCCACTTGCAATATCAATTGCACACAGTAGTTAATAGGGAGAAATAACTACATACTGTTGAACTACATATTGCCTGTGCCATTAAAATGGAGTAGATGTTAAAAAATCTTCAATTTGTATGTCAGTCACACTGCAGAATATAGTCTATGAGGTAAGAAAACTCTTTGCTCATTTAAGGGGACTGTTACCACATTGATAATACTCAAGAGATTTTGTTTCTATCTATGTGCCAGTACTATCACTAGGAGATATGGGAAGTGTGAATTTCCCCCCTCTTCAAATAAAGCATGGGTTTTGGATGCTGATTGCTGATTGATGTATCCCATACAACTTCGTGCAGATCATCCCATCATATCTTTTAAAAATGACCTTTAGTTTGTATTTGAATTGCTGCAAGAAATCCTTCTTACTTCATAGGTACAGATGTATTTCAGAATTTCACTAGAAGTAGAAACTTTAAGATCCTAGGACAAGATAAGCTCCTAAAAGAATACAATAATTAACAGATGCCAAAACCAAAAGCTGTTGTGTCTATAAAGATAGTGTGAGGTCTTCAGTCAGGTTCATCTGGTTGCAAAAAACACAGATTCTAGGCTGCAGGTCATTTACAGAGAATGAAGAGCAGCATTTAATTATTGCTGGTTTAGCAAGATGAAGGAAATGGGAACATAAGATTATCTTTGGCACAAATTGCAATTTATAAGTATTGAGCATCAATATTCACAGTTAGTACCTACTGCTTTATTTTAGAAGAATGAAATGTATTATATCAATCTTCTATTATCAGAGGCAAATTTTCAAAACAGATTCTCAACTAAGCATACAAGATTTGGCCTGATCATGATAAGTGCTGTGGCCTTTATTCTGACTTCAGTGGGAGGTAAGGTCACAGAGCACCACTCAGAAGACCTTTAGCTTATCACAGAACTTGCCTCTTTTTTGTGTGCAAATCTGTTTTTAAACATATGATCCCATCCTGTAAAATGCTGAGTGGCCTGAACTAACATTGACTACCCATAAATCCCCAAAATCTGATATGATGATCATAGGAAGTCAGCTAATTAATGATGTATCAAATAGCAAAATAAGCAAATAGGCTTAGTTGGTGCTTTATTCTGAGTTGTGTGTATATTTATATATATCAAATATTGTATTTAGCAGAGACACTTGAGTTAGTTTCTCTGTGTAAGCTTGAAAGCTTGTCTCTCTCACCGGCAGAAGTTGGCCCAATAAAAGATATTACCTCACCCACCTTGTCTCTTTAGTTGTATACTTAGGCTTTGATCCTGCAGCTTGTGTACAATCAGACCCCTGAGCAGAATCCACAGCAGGACTGATGGCTTAGATTGAAAGCTCTTTCTAGCAGGGATCATGTATTTGCATATGTTTGTACAGCACCTAGCACAATGAACCCTGATTTTGATGGTCTATCTGGTTGATATACTAATGTAAATATGTAATAGGTGCACGGAACATGGTTGGCTGCAGTCAGAAAATGGAAAAATGTTATGGGACAGCATCTCTTTTTAACTCTTGAAAAGGAAAATAAGGATCTGTATTTCATCTCTTGGTATTTGCTGATGAAAAGCTGAAAGAACTAAATAATGAAGAATTTTCCCTCTTGTTTGAGAAGCTGTGAAAATACACAATTTTAAATAATTAAGCAATCAAATAAACCCAGCAAATTGAATCAAATTTTTCCCTCCGTTTCATGTACACTGCTCCCATATTAGTCACTTGGAATTGCACAGATGTAATTAGGGTAAAATTTAATTTGCTTACTTATACACAGTTCCTTGTTCTGTCACCACTCTAGTTACACACTGCTAACTAGTTTACCTTTGTAGGGCTGTCAGCTTTTAATGTATAAACATCAAAGCTTTTGCCTAGATTTTCCAAAGTGCAGTTTTTCTTGCAAAGATGTGCAAAAGTAACAGGGAAATTGGGCATTTTTGTGTATTGTGAGCAGACTTCATATCTTCACAGAGATAGAATCATAGAATATCAGGGTTGGAAGGGACCTCAGGAGGACATCTAGTCCAACCCCCTGCTCAAAGCAGGACCGATCCCCAATTAAATCATCCCAGCCAGGGCTTTGTCAAGCCTGACCTTAAAAACTTCAAAGGAAGGAGATTCCACACCTCCCTAGGTAACGCATTCCAGTGTTTCACCACCCTCCTAGTGAAAAAGTTTTTCCTAATATCCAACCTAAACCTCCCCCACTGCAACTTGAGACCATTACTCCTTGTTCTGTCATCTGCTACCACTGAGAACAGTCTAGAGCCATCCTCTTTGGAACCCTCTTT
The DNA here is from genome assembly GCF_015237465.2 of Chelonia mydas. Lineage (NCBI taxonomy): Eukaryota > Metazoa > Chordata > Testudines > Cheloniidae > Chelonia > Chelonia mydas. The sequence continues at coordinate 79,945,295 of NC_051245.2, forward strand.
CAGGTAGTTGAAAGCAGCTATCAAATCCCCCCTCATTCTTCTTTTCCGTAGACTAAACATCCCCAGTTCCCTCAGCCTCTCCTCATAGATCATGTGTTCCAGTCCCCTAATCATTTTTGTTGCCCTCCGCTGGACTCTTTCCAATTTTTCCACATCCTTCTTGTAGTGTGGGGCCCAAAACTGGACACAGTACTCCAGATGAGGCCTCACCAATGTCGAATAGATGCGAACGATCACGTCCCTCGATCTGCTGGCAATGCCCCTACTTATACATCCCAAAATGCCATTGGTCTTCTTGGCAACAAGGGCACACTGTTGACTCATATCCAAACTTGCTGAGGGTGCAATCCACGCCACCCTCCAGATCATTAATGAAGATATTGAACAAAACCGGCCCCAGGACCGACCCTTGGGGCACTCCACTTGATACCGGCTGCCCACTAGACATGGAGCCATTGATCACTACCTGTTGAGCCCAACAATCTAGCCAGCTTTCTATCTACCTTATAGTCCATTCATCCAGCCCATACTTCTTTAACTTGCTGGCAAGAATACTGTGGGAGACTGTGTCAAAAGCTTTGCTAAAGTCAAGGAATAACATGTCCAATGCTTTCCCCTCATCCACAGAGCCAGTTATCTCGTCATAGAAGGCAATTAGATTAGTCAGGCATGATTTGCCCTTGGTGAATCCATGCTGACTGTTCCTGATCACTTTCCTCTCCTTTAAGTGTTTGAGAATTGATTCCTTGAGGACCTGCTCCATGATTTTTCCAGGGACTGAGGTGAGGCTGGCTGGCCTGTAGTTCCCCGGATCCTCCTTCTTCCCTTTTTTAAAGATGGGCACTACATTAGCCTTTTTCCAGTTGTCCGGGACCTCCCCTAATCGCCATGAGTTTTCAAAGATATTGGCCAATGGCTCTGCAAGCACATCCGCCAACTCCTTTAGCACTCTTGGATGCAGCACATCCGGCCCCATGAATTTGTGCTCATCCAGCTTTTCTAAATAGTCCAGAACCACTTCTTTCTCCACAGAGGGCTGGTCACCTCCTCCCCATGCTGTGCTGTCCAGTGCAGTAGTCTGGGAACTGGCCTTGTTCCTCACCCCAGGGCAAACACACAGTAAGAGGAACCTATTTTTGTTTTTGAAAAAAAAAGCATTTATAACACTTATCTCCAGACTCGTCCTCAGTGTACCATCCACCCTTGGAAGGGAGCTGGGGTTGGGACTCTGTTGATTTGTTGGTCTGTTAGTGTTAGTTAACCTTAATCTCTCCTTCCATGAATCCTATTTTACTGCTCCCAGTAAAGTCCCCCTGTTATATTGTTACTTTGGGGTATGTAATTTCTTTGCTGGGGAATTGTTGCTGTACTTTTTCTTGTGTACTGGGTTTTATACTCCTTCCCAGCAGTGGTAGTGTTACACTCCCATGTGTCTCAGGCACAGTGAGGAGTCACCTTGACTAGAGGTACCACAAGATAATATAGGACCCAACGCTATCTGAGGAGAGGGGAAAAGCCACTCCAAGCAGTGGTAGGCACCGGGAGGCTTGAGCCACACCTCAGGTGAGAGGCTACAGTTGTAATTTGTAAACTGTCTGCTGTGGGTGAGATGCTCAAAATGGCCAGCTCCCAGGGGTAAATATTAATGAGAACTAAAAGATAACTGATGCCTGTTAGCCGGGAGGAAGAAGAGACCTTATGTTTTTGCAGATTTCAGTACCCTTCGTGTCCACCATCATCCTCTCTCCCAGGGGAAGGGTGAGATCACTCAAAGATGGACTGAATCCTAGGGGGTTGACCATGAATGTTAGTTATATGGCAGGGAGGCCATTTAACAATCCATTGGGTCCAAGAAATACCTGGTATTTGGGGAGGGAAATTACTTTTCATTGATGGTTAAAAGCTTTGATCTACAACAAATGCTCCTCTAGATATATCTAACCAAGAGTATTGACAATTCTAAATATGAAGGATATTAATTTAAAAATACATTATTTGTATGTTCAAGTTAGTTGTATATAGTATAATACTGTTTATCGCTTAAATCTCTGGATGCCTGTGATCAAAGCAAATGCTTAAATGATTAATCAGGCCTGATTCTCTGTTTAAGAAGGCTCATATGACACCATGCAAAAACCATATACTTGTGATTTTAGGTATTTTTGTGGTTCCAGATTAGAAACTAGTGTATCAGTCTCAAATTCAAGCATTTGGTATAAAATATTAATTTTCTGAGCACTTAAGTACTGTAAATCCATCACTTAATTTAGGAACTAAAATTTGAAAATGGGTCGGTTCATAAATTTACACCCATTATCAGCCTTTAAAAAATGATTGGATCATCTTAACCACAATAATAAGCCACTTCAAACTTTCCTTACATAGTTTAAATTTGCAGAAATCTTTGGATAGGAAGATTTCGTTTGAATATTATGTTTTAAAGGTTAAAGGTAATTTTGTTCTTTCTAATAAAGCTTTTCCTTCAGCAGACTCTGGAAAAGGATTTTATTCTACAGATAATTCCATGGTAATTGCAGCCATTATGAAAGAGGGCTATCCCCCATTCTCCGTAGGACAGGAGTCACAGGCAGCCCTCAGATGAGAACTTACATGAGAATCTCAGTTTTCTCAGAAAGGATTTCAGTTCTCATGACCAGAAGGCAAAAAAAAAGAATGACATTTTAAAAAAAGAATGACATGATTTTAATCTATTCTCACAAGGTTTTTAGGCCTGCATCATAATTTTTAAAAGGTTGAAGTTGACAATGCCGTGAGCGCTCTGCTCTGTCTCTTAACAGCATAGGGGAGTTACTGAGGACAGCTTGGCTTCATTGTCATGGAGAATGAGAATGGGAGATGGCAGCCATTTTGAAATGGGTAATTCTGTGCGAGTTTTTCTGATGCTATTATATGCACTCATTTCCACCGACAAATAAGTAATTAGCTATGAAAAACAGCAAAAAACTTTCATCTAGAGCTACTTATGGTACTAAATCAGCCTGAGAGGAGGGAGGAGGAAACTGATCTTGTATGTGTGCACGCATGCGTGCACACAGATATATTTCTCAGAGGAGTGTGGAAGGCAGGAAAGAGGGAGATTCTAGGATGCATGCTGGGGCTGCAAGCATATATCAACAATTTAAACTAGAATACATTATAGGAATGCTGTAATCATCTCAAAACCCAGGAAATTTAGAGTTAAGCTCAAAATAAATCCAAACATGTTACGGTATGGAAATGCACCCAAACAACCTTAACTCTGCCTTGTGACACCGTGGATGGGGGGAAGAAAAAAATCAAATGTATCTGTAGAAAAAAGCCAGTTTATTCTAATCTGGGACCACAAAAATGTCTAAAATCATGAATCCCTTGCTTTAAATACAAAACTCAACTCAATCTGACGCCTCTATAGGGCATGCATATCTAAGTCATGTAAGTATCTATGTTACAGACTTTAGCCTGTTACAGGTAGCAAAGGTACAAATGAGGGACATAGTCATTCTCTTTGTGTTGTAGAATCTGAGCATTGGGTAGCACTCACAAAGTAGGATTTGATTTTTTTTGGTATTAGTTAATCAAGCCATAGGCCAGGAGAAAGAAAGTATGTGTATTTAGAAGAGCTGTGAAAATGCTCAGACAGAATTCTGGAGTCTGTTCCAGATGGGGTGATTCTGAAGCGATCAGAATGGAGTACAGAAATAAATTAATACTTGAGCATGTGGAGTAGAACAGGCTGAATAAAAAGATTGGAGGAATAGGAGGCAAGTTCATGAAGCAAGCAAGATCTTCCAACTGTTTCATCAATAATACTTCATTCTAATTCACGTTTAACTTCATCCTTCAGTCTACTTCATAATCCTAACCTGATAGCACCTAAAACGTGCCCAAAAAAGAATGAACAGAATAATTATAAGGCAGCGCCAATGCCCCTGCTCCACCATTCAGCTGGGACAGGAGTACCGCAGTATCAAAAACAGTTGCTATGTCTAACATTATCATTAGTATGATATGATATATGGCAGTCATCTGGGAAACACACAAGTGCCATCTCTGCATTTGGACAAGGTCTGAACCCAGGCTGGAGATTTTTTTTTAAAAGAATCCCTTTCTGCCATGACAGGTTTCAGAGTAACAGCTTGTTAGTCTGTATTCGCAAAAAGAAAAGGAGTACTTGTGGCACCTTAGAGACTAACAAATTTATTTGAGCATAAGCTTTCGTGAGCTACAGCTCACTTCATCAGATGCATTCAGTGGAAAATACAGTGGGGAGATTTATATACACAGAGAACATGAAACAAAGTTGCTCATCCACAGCCTTCTCCTGCCCCCCCACTCCCAAAAAGGAGGTGTAAAATAGGAGGGTGTCTATTTTCAAATTCTCAATACCCACAGTTGGTTTTCAAAAGAATGGAACTTCCATTTAAGCATTTAAATAAGAGCTCAGCACCCAATGCAGTCATTTATTTAGGTGCCTAAATGGGAGTTGGGATCTATTGAAAACCTGAGCCTGGACGCATAAGAAGGTTCTCTAAGTCAAGTGAACTTTTGAGAAGAGGTTAAACATCAAGCTGGTTAGCACTGTCCCAAAAGAGTGAGACTGTTTTCAGGAGAGAAACAGTTTAATGAAACAGCCTCTTCCATCACCAAACTGCTCTGCTAAGACGTTTTTCATCACAGGTAGAATAGACCAAATTCATCCTCTTTGCCTTCTTGATGCTGTAACTCAAAGACCTCTTGATGCCACCTGGTAGAGAGCACAGAGATGGCTAAGGGTTACAGGGATCCCCTGGGTCTGGTATTTACATGCTAGTTCACTAGAGAGTGTCATGTAAGCTTTCTGCTGAAAGCCAGAATCACCATGACTTTCATAACATTTGTGAAATGTATGGCTAATATGTAAGGAGGTGTGTGTGTGTGTGTGTACGTACACTGGAAATTATGTTCTTAAGGTCTTGAAGGTAAAGGTAGGTCACCCAGAGGTGACATTCCTTCAGGCAGATTCCAGGAGGCTGAAGCTGGCAGACATTTGTATGTTGAGCAGTGAGTGTCTTGCAATGGAAATCAATTTGCAGATGGTGGTGGCAAAAAACATGGCATGGCAGGCATGTTTATTTTAGCAGCAGATACAGATGGAGAAAAGACAATAGAAAAAATACTTTGGACCACAGTTTGATCAGTGCCATTTTAGCTGCTTTTATATTTTCAAACATACCCTAGAAGAAGGTAGAATTGCCCAAATGATGCTACGGCCACATTTCATAATGCAGAGAGAAGACATTTGTGGCTGTCCCTGGCTAGCTTTAGTTAGGCCCCAAGTATCGTTAACCCATTTTGCTGCAAAGGGACTAACAAACCTGAGAGACCAGTCTGTGCAAAAGTCTTTGTTGCAATACACTTTGTGCCGGTCAGTGGGTTTAAATAAAACAGAACTTAAGGCACAGATAGGTAGAGCTCATCAGGAATTTTTCACTGTCATTTTTCATCAGAAAATGCCAATTTGTCAAACTGTTTACAAAACACAGTTGATTCTGAAGATTGGTGTCAAAACAAGTTTAGAAGTTGGAAGTGACTTTACATTTTGAAATTTAAGCTAATAAGACCAGAGAAGAGAAAAGGTCAAAAAGTGTTTGTTATTAGAAATGTTTTGAGAATGTTATTAGAAATGAATGTATTTTGTTTTTTAATTTATGAACATTGGAGATCAACATTTTCCCAAACTCAAATATTCACAGGATGGGAAAAAATGTTTATTTGAATGAGTGTGCCAAAATAGGGCACTATCTCTAGCACCCACTGCTAGAGATAGTGCCCTATTTTGGCACACTCATTCAGAGGCAATCTGGCCTTTACAAGGTTTCCCATATGGGTTTTGTTTGTTTTCCACTCCTACACAAGCTATCCTGGTAAATAAAAGCTCTGCATATCTTCCTGGTTTGCTCATTGCCTTTTTGAACAGGACCCTTCTCTCTCTCTCTTGGGGACATGCCTCAGGGTAACATCCTCTAATATGAGGATAATCTTTGCTGTTTTCAAATAGGAAAATAGAGGACATTCATATCTTTCCACAGCCTGGATGGATATGACTATTGTCACAATTGTTATTATATGTTCCAGACAAAATAAAAGCAGGTCTTTAGGGAACCTGCTGATGATATCTCTGCTTCCTTAGAATAAAAGATATCAGAAGGTAATAAAGCATGACACCTCTCAAACTAGTATGTCGCAAAACATTGCATCACAATTTGTGTATTACTTAGTGGAACATAAAGATTGTTCCATTCCTGTGAAGACATACACTATCAAATGTGATCGAAAGAGTGAATATTAGGAACATATTCAATGTATAGATCTTAGATGAAATAGATCACTGCTTCAAGGTGAAATGATCTCATGTGTAAAGAGTAATGTTTATATTTAAATAAAGGTCTTTATTTGGCTGTTGATAGGTATCCAGTGGTCACCAACACCACAAATAATTCTTATTGATGACTGTCATATCAGTACGTTACATGAGAAGAATTCTCTAATTTTGTGAAGGGAGCTGTAACAGAATGTGTTATTAATTTGCATAGAAATTTTGTTATTTACACAAAGTCCTCCCCCAAATACTCCCTACTAAAGAGAAACTTCCTCTGGAGTCAGCTAGATAGTCTTATGTTGGCAGTCAAAGGGATGAAAATAAAAACATGTTTGTTTGAATTTGGGGTGAAGTTTCTTTTAGAACAAATAACACCACAAACACCAAAAGCAGTGCAGAGAGCTGCATCCTTACACTGCTTTAGTGTAGTGATGCCATCAAGTGCAGTGAGGAAAAAAAACACCCACAGAACCCCTGATGACCTGTCCTTGCCTGAGATCTTAGCAGATAGTCTTTCCTTTACTTAACTTTAAACTTTGTTTTAAAATGCATTTATTTGTAATATTCAGAGTCAGCATATCTATTTTGCTAAATATATGAAGTTTGTCAGGTTTTGTATTTTAATAAAAACCATTTTAGTTCACCTTAAAAACAATATCTAGTACATCTATAGTACTTTCTGTCTGAGGATCTCAAAGCACTTTACAAACACCAATATGTGAAACTTCGTTCCACTTTTGAGGTAGGAAAGGGTCATTGTTCCTATAATATCCCAGTTTTGCAGACTGGGAAAAGTGAAAACACTAAATCTTAAGAAAGTTTTGGAAGTCTAAACTATTTGACGTGATGGTGGGTAGACAGATCACTGCTCTCAAATGCCAGTAAATATAACTATGTATCAAGTAGTGTAATAATATGTGCTTTGAATACCTTCTGATTTTTTCAGTATCTGCAGATAAGTTCCTTTCAAATTTTTCACATACAAATGGAAATTATCCATTCGCTGTGTCAAATAAGAAAAAACACTGTTTTATCGAACTACCCCAGTATAGTTTAAATTTCTCATATTGTGATTAAAAATATATCTAAGGGTATTTGGGATTTACATATTGAATGTTAATTTATAACACATTCAAGCATTACGAACTGGAATATTCACTGGGGTCTACTTACATTGTCAAATGCAATAAAGATGTTCAACAGTGCTTTACAAAAGAGAAAAAAATCACCTTGCTAAACTGAAAGATGCTTGTATCTGAAAGGGATTTAAAATATCTTTTTCTGCATATATTCTCTAGTTATACAAAATCTGAAAACATGAACTATTAATTCATGTTTTCAGAAGAGTTATTAGCCAATTAATAATTGTGCTTACTGCAATTTTATTGTTAAATCATTTATGTAGGAAGGAAAATGGTTGATTCACTTCCATGCTTTTTGTAATTCAAAGGGTTCTTTTTTATACCAAGTTTCTACCCACAAGTATCTTTAGGTGATTGGGATTTCAGTTCTGTGAAAATCATCAAAACAAATTTTTTTTTATTCTCTATTTGTTAAACTTATTCCATTGTTTTATGCCAAAGTAGTTAGTGGCTAAAATCCTTTATGCCTTGCCTGGTGAAAAAAATAAAAAACACAATATTTTCATAGCTTGTGTATTTGGCATATTAAATAATTTGAAAAGAGCTATATTAAAATTGCATTAGGGATCCAATCTCCTATCAATTCACTGACAATTTGTGTGCCAAAATCTCAGGAGCACTTAGATTCCAATGATCTAATTCAAATGAGCAAAATCAAATATTCAAGAGTATGGCTGGTGATGCCTCCTAAGCATATTCTGCAGAACCTTCAGAAGTCATGACACAGATCTCAGAACTATCAGTGATCTTATGCAATACGTACTGCAGTGTCTAGGCATGCAGCATGATCTAAAAACACAGGCTAAATTAATTAAATTTAGTTAAAGCTATTTTAAGATGTTATCAGTTTTCATGTGTGTGCGTTAATGGTACTGTAACAAAGTGGGGCTTTTAAAAATAAATTTTAAAGAATTCATAAAAATAAATCTCCCAGTCAAATGCATATGTAGTAAGGATTGAAAAAAAATAACAGCTTTCCATAGATTTTTGTAATAGGATAATTGGGGCCGAATACAATTTCAAAAGAGCTATTATCATTTCTATATTGAAATAGACAAACTTTAGCCTAATGCCAAAGTCATGTATTTAAATTTATTGCTTCTGTGATCAAGCTGAACTCCAATTAAATTAATGGAGGTGTGCACACTTATGCCACTGGTGAATTGTGAATTGAACATAGTAGGATTACACATGTACATATATGTGGGTAAGACTTTACAGGATCAGAGCCTTAAGTATTAAAATTGAGTCAGTTTTAATAATCTAAGTTTTCCCCAGTTAATGAGTTAATCTGGGTGTTTACTTTTGTCACATCACATTTGTTTATAACCCATTTCACTTTCTAGTTTTTCTTGCACAATAATTGCTGTTTCACTTAACAATTCAAGAGATTGTTCAAATAATAAAAAAAGATTTAATGAACTTATGAAACAGGTTGCATATTACATTCTGTAAAGCAGCATGTGTCAAACTTCACCCTGAACTAAACTTGTGCAACTGCTTGGTGCACTCGCTCTGTATGGGCTAACTTTTACACAGTGGCCTGTGTAGTACTTAGGGTTGTCAACCCTCCTGGTTTTGCCAAGAGTCTCTTGGAATTGGGCTCTATCTCCCAGAGGCTATTGAAGCCAAACCGGGAGATTTTAGGCTGCTAAAAGTCTGGCAGCGCAATGGGGCTAAGGCAGGCTACCTGCCTGCCCTGGCCCTGCACCACTCCCGAAAGTGGCTGGCACATCCCTGCGGGGGGATGGGGGGAAGGGGATGGGGGTCTCTGTGCGCTGCCCCTGTCCCAAGCGCCAACTCCACAGCTCCCATTGGCTGGGAACTGCGGCCAATGAGAGCTGCGGGGACAGTGCCTGCAGGCAGGGGCAGCATGCGGAGCCCCCTGGTCCCCTCTCCCCAGGGGCCACAGGGCCATGCCGGCCACTTCCAGGAGTGACGCGGGGCCAGGGCAGACAGGGAGCATGCCATAACCCCACTGCTCTGACGACGGTAAGCGCTGCCTGGCTAGAGCCCGCACCCCTCACCCCTTCCTACACCCCAGCCCTGAGCCCCCCCCCACCGAGCCAGTACCCCAAACCCCCTCCTGCATCCCAGCTCCCTGTCCCAGCCCAGAGCCAGCACCCCAAACCCTCTCCCACACCCCAGCCCCCAATCTGAGCTCCTTCCCGCACCCCAATCCCCTGCCCCAGCCCTGAGTCCCCTCTTGCACCCAAACTCCCTCCCAGAGTTTGCACCCCACACCCAGTCTTACATCCCAACCCCCTTATCCAGGCTCAGCCTGGCCCCAGCCCAGAGCTCGCACCCCAACCCCCTGCCCCCGCCCAGTGAAAGTGAGTGAGGGTGGGGGAGAGTGAGCGGTGGAGTGAGGGGGGATGGAGTGAGCAGGGCAGGGCCTTGGAGAAGGGGCCAGAGAGGGGTGGGCCTTGGGGAAGGGGCAGGGCAAGGGTGTTTGGGTTTGTGTGATTAGACAGTTGGCAACCCTTGTACTACTCAAAATTATTTTCACCTATGCTTCACAGTGTTATTCCTACCAATGTTTCAGAAATCACTAGTCCACAAATGTAGGGAAAATTCTTCTCAAAAGGTCAGGAAGAGACTTCAGAGAAACTCTGGGTGTAATGGGCCTGATCCAAAGCTCATTGAAGTAAATGGAAATTCAATAGACCTAAATGGGCAATGAATCAGGCCCAATGAAAAATGTTGCTCTTCAAAGAGTGAACATTATATACAACATGCAGACAGGGTGAGGACTGGGGATGTGATGCATTCCTAAATGGGAATAATCATATTCTAATCTCTTTTGGTGAAATTCATGTGCACCATGAAGCAAAGCCAAACAGACCTTGTACAGGAGATGCAAAGTTAAACAGGTTCAAGGGGTTCTCAGAGAGTGTAATCCTCCCTTTGTCACAGCCAGAGCTCAGGCTACCTGTGCAACCGGGTTGAGGTTGTTACTATCGATCCTGCTGCTGTTTGCCCCTCCTCCCCGAACATAGTTCACAGACTCATAGGCCATGCCCCCAGCATCTCCACAAATCCCCTCCTCTTCCACCTGTGTAGAAGCCACATATCAGCTGACAGCTACACATTCCTCTTCCTCAGTTCCTGGCACCCTGCTCAGCAAAATCACAACAGTTCAACTTTTTGATGTTTTGGCCATGGAGGGGCATGCAACATTTAACCCTTGGAGCACAAAGGAAAGCTAAATTAAAAACTGCTGCCATAAAAATATGCAAAAAGAAAGGTGCCACAAGTACTCCTTTTCTTTTTGCGAATACAGACTAACACGGCTCCTACTCTGAAACTCATAAAAATATGGTCACCCTGATGCTCGGAAAGGCTGTCATACTAGCAATACTATTTCCCTTAACATTTGGAACTCTGGTTCTTCCTTGCACAAAAAGTCTCAGTATTTTCACATTTCTGTTACTATTAAGAGCCACTGTTTTATGTTTTTGTTTTTCCATTTTTTAAAATGGCTATGTTTATCTTTAAAGGAAAATTGCAGCTGCTTAGCTAAGCCTGCCAGTTCAAAACTTCATAGGTAGAGATGCTTTTTTTCAGCAACATGAATAAATGGTGAAATGTTTGTTTGGTTTTGTTAACTTTGTAATTGGTGTTGCTGAGCCATTCTGGAGGCAGACATCTTTTTAATAAGAAAAGTCATTTTGTGACTGTTGAAATGTGAGCACATAATGAAACAGAGTCAACCATATTTCAGCCTACCTAAATGATTTAACAATAAAATAATCCCAATTTGTGAGCAAAATTATTAATTTTTAAACACTATATATTTAAGTTTTTCTTTGGATTATAAAACTAAAATGAAGGCACATTGGAAACTGGTTTACAGACTCTTCCATTGGGCTATCACACTAACATTTTCCCAAATAGGGCTAGCTGGTCAAACAGACCTCCATCCAATAGCATATTTAAGCATCAGTATAATTTTAAGCATATCAGTAATCTCATTAAAACCATTGAGATTATTCACATTTATCAAAATAGACATATGCAAAAACAGCCTCCGCAACATTTGTTCAAATTCCAAATTTTTGTTTGGTTTGATGTATCTTTTCCCCCTTTATTATTATGTGGCAATAGGTTTTTGTTCACATTAAGGTTTGTGGAATAACTGTATTTTCACTGAATGCCTTCATTGTTGTTCATATGTGATTATGGATATTCATTATTTGCTATTTGTTGTTCTTGTATGTAAAATATTTTAGTCCTCTAATCAACTTAAACCATCACAGGTGATTCAGGTCATCAGTCATGAAGAACAAATAGAGAATATCAAATAATGACTGACATCTGTTTACTAAACTATAAACACTTTCAGAAATCAGGACTGCAAATGATTTATGCACAGAAAAAAGAATAAAATGTCACTTAATTTATTTGTGATTAATAATTTGAGCAGATGTACTCACAAATCACCTGATTTTCAGCCAGACTAGATTTGGAAATGCTAAAAGGTTAAAACAGTTAACAAACTTGTAATTACAGGTGGTCGTTATAAGTGCTGGTTTCAGAAACAGGAGGATAAGAAAAAGAAAAAGTTGGTACATATTTCTGGGATGGTGGGAAATACCATTAATTTTTGTTTTTAAGAAGGTAGAATTTCCTTGGTTGCCCTCCCCCTCAGTTTGAGCAGTGAACTGAAAATACCACCACCCCTCCCATAAAGCCATAGTTCATTTCTAGTAAAAATACTTCTTACTCTTATCGTGTGAACCATTTGAGATGTGAAAAATACCAGTAGGTACATTTTTCTTTTCTTTTTTTTTAAATCTCAGGGTGGGAAATTCACCTTTTGGTGGCCAAGTAACAGTGGTATAAATTACTAAAGCTGTGTACTGTAGTACTGTATATTGTTAGGAAGTAGACATTATGCAAAATGTGCACACACAAACCCTGGATCCTCACAGTCTAATGTGCTTATTCCACATAAAAAGACACCACGTTCTATGTTCCAGTAGTTTCAATACACGTTGGCAGCAGCAAACTCCTTTCTTCCTAATTTACTACAGGATGATGGCACAGAGCACTTGATCAATAATAGAAAAGCCAGGCTCACTGTTTCTGTATATGAAGCCTTCTGTTTTGTTTTTATTTCTCTCTCTTTTGGTAAGCTATGTTTGTCATATGTCTTTTAATAGTGTAATTACTATGTGAGCTGTCAATAGTCTTTGCAATGGTAATGTTGTCACAGAAACATACCAGCAGTTCTTCTAAGCAGTTTTTAAAAAAACCAGAAACTATTTCACAAATTTCTTTCATTGCCAAAAATGTATCTTAAAATGTGTTAACCATTTGTCTTTACTCTTTACTGTGGACGCTGTCTGTCTTTGGTTAGGATAGGAACTAGGTGATTGGAGCCAAATGTTAAAGCAACAATTTATTATTTTGGTTTTTGTTTTGTGAAAAGTCCATATTAAAAAGAAAAAAAGTTTCAGGGGAAAAAAGACTCTCAGAGGGCACAGCCGAGTGGACAGCAAATGTGTCCCTTAAGTAGCGCCAGCAGTCAGGAAATAACATATATTAAATTCAAAGCAGCCATTCGTGTCTTCATTCTCTCCAAGAATGCGAGTACAAATCCAGCTGGCACTTCAGGTAGGTTCTCCAGCCACATCTGCCTGACGCATTTGGCAGAGTTGGTGGTGTCTGCTACTCTTTTAAAAAAAAAATGCCCCAAATGCTATGAAAAGTATAATTCATTTATTTTAGGATTTCAAGGAACAGATAATCCACCACGTGGCAACAGTCCTCATCTTTTTCCTACTGTTGTAATTCTGTGTGGGAATCGTTGAAAAGGCCACCACTGTCATGCTTCATGTTATTTTGTTTAAAGTTATGGTAGTATCTTCATAATGTTTGTATTCCCTTCCTTACCTGGCAAGATGGCAAGTTATTAGCTTGGTGAAATGCTGCTTTTCCCCCTTCCCCATAGAAAGCATGAAACAAAGATGATACAATGACAAGATAATAGTTGCCCATTTTGACCACAGAGGTACTAGTTAGTGATCAAGTGTTGTGTGTCATAAACGTCTCAAGAACATATTGGAAACGATCTTATAAGAGTAGATTAATTTGACCAAATCCTTCCTTGATGTAACTCCACTGACTTTTGTGTTACATTTTTTTCACAGGAGTGGTGGGTGAAATTCTGTGGCCTGCGTTGTGCAGGAGGTCAGACTAGATGATCATAATGGTCCCTTCTGACCTAAATATCTATGAATCAGGGATGAATTTGTCCCACAGTTTCTCAAAATGGGCCTAATCACCTGTTTCCCCTATTAAGGACATTAGGAAGCCACAGAGAGGGGAATGTTTAGGGAGACTAGATTGGGATACAGGGGCTGCTGGGAATGAGTAGTATCTAGCAAAAAATAAATAAATAAATAAATAAATTTGGATTTTGGACTGAGACTATAGGCAGGAAAGGGCCTGGGAATAATTTATAAGAGGATAAATGGATGGACTTGAGAACATTTTATTTTGAACTGTTTTGTTAATAAAACTAGACTACAGGGAGGAGTGCTACTGGAAAGAAGGCCTGTGTGTGAAGTTTATTTTAGAAAACCCTTGAAGGTGCAAATGGAGGCAGTGGGCTGTGTGGAGGACTGCCATCAAGGGGTGCCCTCTGACAATAATAAAGTAGTAGGTAATGTCCTATTTAAGGCAGTTTTGGGCACTTTCAAAACTTAATGACAAGTTTGATTTTAATATCAAAATTTCACACCCTAATTTAGACGGTGTGAACTTAGAAGGAAAATTGTTTTTAAAAATACTCTTTACTCTGTGTCCAGATATCCTTACCAAAATGTTTATAGAGTGATTGTTCAGCATGCAAGTATGGGGTCAGCTGACTCAGGTCTCATGTGCATTCATGTAGCTAAATAATTTTTACAGTTGAGTCCCTAAATGTTGGATGACATGATAGACGATAGGTGTATAATGAGAATAGTCTCATGATGGTTCAGAATACAAATCATTACACCTGCAAGTTAAATAATATGCAATTAGAGGGAAAGTCATCTCAGTGATGAGAGTCTGTGAAAAGCCCACTGCAACCCTTAACCCTTGTTTTAAGGGCTTAATCCTTAATAAATTATCTGCATACTGTAGACTTCTTTCTATCATGAAGATAAGCTAAACTTTCTTCTCTTCTAATTTCAATATTTAGGACTTAGTATCTTTCTACTACACTTCATTCACTGTACACTAATTTAGCCTGATTCTTCTCCATCAAGCTGGTGTAAATCAGTAATTCCATTGACATCAAAGGTGTAAAACCAGTGGTAAAACTAGTATGAAATGAGAGAAGATTCAGGTTAATTATAACTGAAGGTTTAACAACTGGTTATATCAGACCTCATTCTTAGCTTTTCCTTCCAGTTTTGGATCAGCTGAAAACTTCATCCTGACTTTGGTATTGTCTGTCATATAAATATTGAAAAGGTCTGGACTTTAAAATATAGCAAAAATCTAGTCCTAATATTTTTAGCTGTAGAATACAGTTAGATCGTACTGTCCGTTTTCACTCTATAGAATTTGTACAGGAAGCAGAACGTTTTGCAAAAAGTTCACTAAGGTGAAATTTTGTCCTGGAAACTAAGGCCCTATAGATTTTAGAGACCCTATTTGTTCTCTCAAATATAGTGTCTAAGCCCCCAGTTGCCCTACCTGGGGCTGCCTTAAGCTGTCCTGAAACTCTAGAAATGGTGCCACTTTGCCAAGATGAACAATTTCCTCCTTCCCATCCACCAAATGTATTATACATTAGACATACTAGGTCACTGACAACAATACATTATACTGTCAACTGACAAAACTATCTATTGCAGTAGGTAGCTAATAGTAAGGGAGTTTTGTGAAACTGCTTTGATGAAAATTTTAATAAAGATTGTTTTCACATAAACCCCCCCCCAAACCTATTTAAGGCAGCACAAGCATAATACACAGAATAGTTATATGCAGCATTGCAGGAAACAGGAAACTTGAACCTGGGTAACAAATGTATCAGCTAGTTGTGGCTCAGATTTGCTATGTAACCACTACCAGTAGATAGCATAAGAAAGACAAAGAGTCAGAGCGCGATAACAGAAAATCTCAGAGGTATAAATAAAGTCTAATCTGAAAATCTAAAATGGTCTAATCCTGCAAACTAAATGAGTTCTGCCTGTACAGGATTAGAGGTCCCTGTACTTCCGAACACCTGAACTCAAAGATTTGAAAAGAAGCCAAGAAGAGAAATCTGCAATCATAATTTTTTTCCCTCATCTTACTCTGATGTCATTTTAGGGCTCTTCTGGTGGAGCTTCTTTTCATTACCTGCCTCATTTAGTACTGAGAAATCAACAATTATTTTTTCATTGTTAGTTAGACTTGGGTTGTTCCTGGAACCCATGTCTTCATCCCATCTGCCACATTTTTCTTTCAGGCTCTTCTCACCATCCACTTCTTAAAGAAATCTTAAACTAGGCACTGGATTTTCTAAAGAACTCAATATCAACCAAACTTTTCTCCCATTGATGTCAATAGTAAAAAAATCCCATTGATTTCAGTGGGATCAGTTCAAATGGTAATGTGCTGGAAGGAACTCTTGGGGCTGTTGAGACTCTTGCCAATTCACCCTAGATTTTTGTATATTAAGAAAACAAAAAGCAACTCTGTAACTTGGAAGAAGTGTGCACAACTCAGTAAAGAGATGGTGTGACTAAAATGATTGTACCCTCATCGTTCCCATTCATCATCATCTTTTGACCTTTGTTTAGCATAGTCCCAATCCTGCAAACAGGCATGAGTGCAGGCCTATTGTAGTTATGCAAAGTGTGGGCCATTAATGGTTTGGAATCTTGATGGCTCCCATCAACAAGAACAATTGACTGTGGATGGCTTTGTTTGCTTGCAGGCCTTCCTGAGAGTCAGGCTGGGAGGAATGAAGGCTGGGGGTCGCACAGGACATGTGACCATGTCACCTGGTACCGAAATCCATCTTAAACCTGGTGCTTTTCCATTTAGAAGCGGGGGGACCCAGAGAGACAAAAGATTCCTGCCTTGTAAGGGGGTGGAACAGAACAAAGGGGGCTGCAATCATGAGAAATCCCCTAGCTACCACCTGAGCTGGAACAAGGGCGGTACCGAAGGAAAGGATTGTGCCCAGACTAGGAAGGCATCCAGTCTGTGATAGAAGCTTATTGAAACATAGAGGGTGAGGTTTTATCTGTGTTCAGTTTTCTTACTGTATTAGGCATAGACTTGTGTGTTTTATTTTGTTTGGTAATTCAGTTTGTTCTTTTGGTTACTACTTGGAACCACTTAAATCCTATTTTTTGTATTTCGTAAGTGAAAAGTGATTTTATTAATTAACCCAGCATATGTAATACTACTGGGGGGAGGAGGGCAGCTGTGAATCTCTCTCTATCAGTGAGATAGAGGGTGAACAATTTATGAGTTTACCCTGTTTAAGCTTTATACAGGATAAAACGGATTTGGGGTTTGGACCCCATTGGGAACTGGGCATCTGAATGTTAGAGATAGGAACACTTCTTAAGCCACTTTCAGTTAAGCCTGCAGCTGTTAGGGGACCTGGTTAGACCTGGGTCTGGGTTTGCAGCCGGCTACCATGTCTGGCTCAAACTAGGCAGGGCACTGAAATCCCAAGCTGCCAGGGAAAACAGACTTAAAAGTAGTCTCAGCACATCAGTTGGCAGTTCCCAAGGGATTTTCTGAGATCCAACCTGTCACAGTAAGCTCTTCAGATAAGAGTTCACACCTGTGATGCTTTTATGCATGGAAAAGCTATTTTAGAACATTTTGTCTCTTAAAATGTTTCCTTCCTTCTGAACCCTGTACAGTTGGACTTATGGTAATTAAGGCACATATGTTTACACATAGAAAGATGCAAGATGTAGATTCAATTTAAAAAAACCCTCTAAAAAATCCCAACTTTTTGAGTAAAATGTGTTTCACATAGAACACATAATAGTGTGAGTCTGATATATAGTTCCTGTAACTTTTTTACTTTTGTGGTTCTCATTTCATGTCTGTGGATTGTGGCAGAGCTCCGACCTTGTCCTCATAGGTCCCGCATTTCCAGGCAGTTTATGCTAGCTTCAGAGGTTCACTGCAACCCTCCATGTAGCCCTTCTCTCTCTAGGGCCAGGGATACAGTCTACTGAGCCCTTTTCATCATAAGCCAGCAAGGAGGTTGGTGAGAGAATTCCTACAGTCTCTGTTGCTCCTACAGCCTTATACCAAAACAGTTTAGTCTCCTGTCCTTACAGGGGCCTGTTTTCCCTCCCAGGAAGTGTTTCGGGTAGTGACGGATTGGGGGGGAGAACCCGGGCCCGCCCTCTACTCTAGGTTCTGGCCCAGGGACCCTAATAGTAGTAGCTGTTGGCAGCCAATCTTTCACTGCCAGAGTTGCTACATTTCCCTGGGCCACTTCCCCACAGCTCTCCTGCTTCTCCCTTACCTTAGAGCTCCCTTACCAATGACTTGAGGGCGTCTTCATTAACCAGCCCTTCAGCTACACTTCCTCTCCCCTGGCTCTCCTCTGCCTGACTGGAGTGAGCCCTGATATTTATAGTATCAGAGGGGCCTTAATTAGAGTAAAGTGGTCACATTAGTTTAATGGCCTCACCTGACTCTTTGCAGGTTAATTGGAGTCAGCTGTTCTTATTAGCCTAGCGCAGCCCCTGCTCTGGTCAGTCAGGGAACGGAAAACTGTTAATCCAGTGGCCAGTATATCTGCCTTCTGCTACTTTGCTGTATGGGGGGTAAGGAGCCATGGTGGGCCAGCCTATATTCCACCTTAGTCCCGAGGCCCGCCGGGGATATCAGTTGGCGGCTCCTCCACGGGGCCGTGAGCACGGGTGTGTACTTGGCGCGGTTTACCCCAATCCCGGACACCTGCCCCTTTTGCGGCGTGAGGGAAACCCTGGCGCACGTCTATCTGGAGTGTGCCAGGTTGCAGCCCCTATTCCGGCTCCTCACCGATATTTTATTAAAGTTTTGGTTGCACTTTTCTCCTCACCTTCTTATCTACGCACTCCCTGTCCGTGGCCCCCACTAAGTCGCGGGACCTCCTGGTCAACCTCCTCCTGGCCCTGGCTAAAGTGGCCATCTATAAAACCAGGGTGAGGAGGTTGGCCGATGGAGTCTCCTGCGACTGCGGGGCCTATTTCCAATCCTCCGTCCGTTCACGCCTCCAGGCAGAGTTCCTCTGGGCGGCGTCCACCGACTCCCTTGAAGCCTTTGAGGAGCAGTGGGCGCTGTCTGGGGTTCTCTGCTCGGTGTCCCCGTCCGGTTCCCTTCTTTTGACCCTTTGACCGCACTCCCGTCCCTGTTTTTCATTAGTTGTCCCCCGTAATTTTTTGGCCTCCAGGTCCTGTGGATCTCCCCCTTAGGCTGGGGGGGGATCCTTTAGCGGTGGGCGAGCTTTGCCCGCCCACTTCCTGGATCCCAATAGGGCTACTTTGCTGTATGGGGGGTAAGGAGCCATGGTGGGCCAGCCTATATTCCACCTTAGTCCCGAGGCCCGCCGGGGATATCAGTTGGCGGCTCCTTCACGGGGCCGTGAGCACGGGCGTGTACTTGGCACAGTTCACCCCAATCCCGGACACCTGCCCCTTTTGCGGCGTGAGGGAAACCCTGGCACACGTCTATCTGGAGTGCGCCAGGTTGCAGCCCCTATTCCGGCTCCTCACGAATATTTTGTTAAGGTTTTGGTTGCACTTTTCTCCTCATCTCCTTATCTATGCACTCCCTGTCCGTGGCCCCACTAAGTCGTGGGACCTCCTGGTCAACCTCCTCCTGGCCCTGGCTAAAGTGGCCATCCATAAAACCAGGGTGAGGAGGTTGGCCGATGGAGTCTCCTGCGACTGCGGAGCCTATTTCCGATCCTCTGTCCGTTCACGCCTCTGTCCGTTCACGCAGAGTTCCTCTGGGAGGCATCCACTGACTCCCTTGACGCCTTTGAGGAGCGGTGGGCGCTGTCCGGGGTTCTCTGCTCGGTGTCCTCGTCCGGTTCCCTTCGTTTGACCATTTGACCGCACTCCCGTCCCTGTTGTTCATTAGTTGTCCCCCGTAATTATTTGGTTTCCCAGGTCCTGTGGATCCCTCCCTTAGGCTGCGGGGGGGATCCTTTAGCAGTGGGCAAGCTTCGCCCGCCCACTTCCTGGATCCCAATAAGGGCTACTCTGCTGTATGGAGGGTGAGGAGCCACGGTGGGCCAGCCTATATTCCACCTTAGTCCTGAAGCCCGCTGGGGATATCAGTTGGCGGCTCCTTCACGGGGCCGTGAGCACGGGCGTGTACTTGGCGCAGTTCACCCTAATCCCGGACACCTGCCCCTTTTGCGGCGTGAGGGAAACCTTGGCGCACGTCTATCTGGAGTGCGCCAGGTTGCAGCCCCTATTCCAGCTCCTCACGAATATTTTGTTAAGGTTTTGGTTGCACTTTTCTTCTCACCTCCTTATCTATGCACTCCCTGTCCGTGGCCCCACTAAGTCACTGGACTTCCTAGTCAACCTCGTCCTGGCCCTGGCTAAAGTGGCCATCTATAAAACCAGGGTGAGGAGGTTGGCCGATGGAGTCTCCTGCGACTGCGGGGCCTATTTCTGATCCTCTGTCCATTCACGCCTCCGGGCAGAGTTCCTCTGGGCGGCGTCCACTGACTCCCTTTATGCCTTTGAGGAGCGGTGGGCGCTGTCCGGGGTTCTCTGCTCAGTGTCCCCGTTCGGTTCCCTTTGTTTGACCCTTTGACCGCACTCCCGTTCCTGTTGTTCATTAGTTGTCCCCCATAATTATTTGGTTTCCGAGGTCCTGTGGATCCCCCCCCCACCCCTCGTAGGCTGGGTGTGGTATCCTTTAGCAGTGAGCGGGCTTTGCCCGCCTACTTCCCAGACCCCAATAAGGCTACTCTGCTGTACCCAAGTGGCCTGGGTCTATCACAGGATTCGGTTCCTTTTTGCAACCTGAAAGGCTTTAATGTTTCCATTTATATATACTTGCATATAGCTCACTAAGAGCGTTAGAAATTTGTACAGTGTAATAGTAGCCCCTACAGATGGAAGATTCTCATCCCAGCCATGTGACTGGGATATAGAACTTTGTCCTATACCAACCAAGTCCAGCAACTGAGAATCAGTCTTTCCCCTGCACTCCTGTGTGTCTCTCACACTAATTACATGTACCTGCTGGAGACTTCTTTATTTTAAATAGCTGTAGTACTTACTCACTGAGTGAAGAAAAGCCCAATGTGACTGCTTTGGAAGCTACTTGGAGTATCCAGAAAAATGACCTTTGGCCTTAGATAACTTTAAAACATAAGAGACCAATTATCCTTAGTCCTTACGTGCATGTGGAGTCCTATGGTAGGAGGATGCAAGGAGCCTTCCCCTGTCTCTAGAACTCCCTGCATAAAGGATAGCAATAATTATGGCACTTGGACTCAGAGGAGTGCAGGGGCTGTAGTTATTCTTAGCCCTTGTGCGGGGAATAGAGATTGGTGACATCTTTTGGATGAGTAGTTTATTTGCTGAAAAAGCCAGTTTTGGTTGACCTGAAACTATTTATGAATTTGACCTGACCTGATTAGTTTCAGTTGGGAAAAAGTCTTTTATGGCCAGCTTCAGGGGGAGAGCATGTGTGTGCCTGTATCCCCACCCCTCCCCTTAAAACCTGTAGCCTAGTGGTTAAGGCACTTGTCTGAGATGTGAGAGACTTAGGCCTGGTCTACACTGGGGGATGGGGGGGTGATCGATCTAAGATACGCAACTTCAGCTATGAGTGTAGCTGAAGTCGACGTATCTTAGATTGACTTAGAATCACTTACTTCGCATCCTCGTGGCGCGGGATCGACGGCCGCCGCTCCCTCGTCGACTCCGCTTCCTCCTCTCGCCGTGGTGGAGTTCCGGAGTTGATGGCAGAGTGATCGGGGATCGATTTATCGCGTCTACACTAGACGCGATAAATCGATCCCCAATAAATTGGTCACTGCCCGCCGATTTGGCGGATAGTGTAGACGTGGCCTTAGATTTGAATCCCCACTCTGGAGGAGGGTCTTGAACTCCATTCTCTTCGCTCCCCTGCAGATGAGCCTCCTAACCACCAGGCTGTTCTAGGGTGGGTTGCCCTCAGTCTCGCCTGCTGAAGCTGTTCTTCTTTGTAGAGATATTTAAATATTAATTGGAGTAGAGAGAGACAGTGAGAATAACTATAGCTTGGTGATTAAGGCATTCACCTGCGTGGTAGGCGATGTGGATTCAAATGTTCTCTCTCCCTGATTCAGGGTTAAAAGGTTAAGGGAAGCACACACTTTTCTGAAGCTGAGGAAGGAAACATTTTGGAAAACTCAAAATGGACCTTTCTGATTTCCTGACACATTCCAAACATTTTTGGAATTGAACTGAACTCAATTATTTTTCCCCATTTGTTGGCTGAATCAAAATTATTATGTACCCAGATCTAGTGGGGAGTGCTAGAGAAGGCCCCTTACGTGTTTATAAATTGATGAGTGCCATCGGTCATTTTTCTGGATATTCCCCTCCTCTCTTCTGGGATGACAGATCACCTCACAAAGGGCAGAAAGGAAGCAGACCTGGCCAGGTCCAGAGAAAAGAGCATACTAGACTATTCTAAGGGGGGAGGATGCAGCCTGATCACTCTCCCCGTGCACTGTGGAGGTTCTGTACCTACCTCTCTCCCAGTGCTCCCCATAGGGTAACAGAAAGATCTACTTTTCCGAAACGCTTCTGAGCACCTTTCTCCAAAACATATACATTTTATTTGGGCGGCGCAGCTATAGGAACAGTGTGAGTAGTGAGTGCATGTACCTGGAATCTGGCCCAATATGCACATTTTCTGAATAATTGATTGTAACATTATTGGGAGTCTGCAACAGGGCTGCTGCAAGACGGCCTTGCTAGTTTTGTTTATCTGAATATACAGGACTTGGATCTTGGAGAAATCACTGTCAGCTGTGATGTAGACTTTTTGAAATGCTGAACATATTCATAAAATTCTGCCTGAAGTGTTCTACCTCTTTCTGACTTATTAAGAGTAGCACTGCTACCTACTGGTGGCACCTGTACAAGCAAACGAACCTTACATTGTGCTGCAATATTCGGCTGATGATTGCACTACATTTGGGCAGCAGTGGCAAAGACTTATTAGGACAGACTCAGCTAAACTAGCACAAAACACACAACTCTAGTTTAACCCAGTTTGATCTGTAACTGCTTCTTTTAGTTTTTGTTTCCTGCTCATCCAGCTCCTTTTGCTTTGAGGGATTAATGCAGGTACCTCATTCACATTGACTTATCTTGGGCCCTTTCTATTGGAAATTGCTATGCAATAGAAAGGGAAGCCTTTTGACTCAAGTCCTGTCCATAGTCCTTATTCCATTATGAAGTCACCCTCTCTGTCAAAAATCATGGCCTGTTGAATGTCATTTACCTTCTATTGAAACCATGTTGTTTGACACATGGAATTTAACCCCTTGCTAATACATTCTCCAACATCCAGCATAGATCTTGTATAATCATTGCCATTATATTAAGCCTAACATACAAATATATACAAACATCAGGGCCTTAACTCTTTCCAAGAGAAGGAAATGAGGAGTCAATTATATTTGCAGAAGAAAATCTGCAAATAAACACTTTATATATTACAATTAGGCTATCTCTGACCAAAAAGGAGAAGCAATTTTGGTCATTTTAAAATATATTTTAGTTAAACTTTAACAGTCCTATCCTTCAGTTTACTCCTCTGTAAATGAAAGTAACAATAAGGTCTGAGAAAATAATTTCTAACGAATAATTTATTCAATTATTTTTGTCCTTTTCATGTATTTTCCTTAAAACATATGACTTTTAATATTTCATTATAGATATGAATAATTCAGGTAAATAATTCCTGGTCTGTTGCTCAGTTGCAAGCAGTTTGTTGCATTTTTTTATGGTCAAAATTTGAAATTCAAGCTGTGAGACTGGTTATTTATGTCACAAGTTTCCCTCTATTAATGGGATCAATCTAATTCTTAGAATTAGGTTTCTTAAGAGAATGTTTGTGGGCAGTGAAGTGCTTTCTGAAGATATTCTTTGATAGTTACATGCCATTCTGTTTCCATGAACATTCCAGCTACTTGCATTTCTTCTTCTAATATTTTAAAAAAGTGAAGACAGCTGAGGCACAAATGTAGTCAAAGTAAATTTATTTAAAAGTTAGAGTGAAATTATTACAGCATATATTACAGATTTTTTTTCTCACTTCTAGTAGTAATGTCTGCCTTACGAGGTGATGGGAGGCTTAATGAATTAAAAAGCACTTTGAAAGTGCTATTGAAGTGCAATCTGCTACTGAAATCCAATGTAAAGGGTGTATTTCTTAGGAGTGATGAAGTACTAGAAAATATACTGTAGGGATAATAATGAACTGGCAGGAGGAATAGATTAGATTTGACCTATGAGATGGAAAAGCTTTTAACTTCTATGACTAAATCTGTTTTTAGCAAACTTTTTAAATTTACAAAGAATATAAACAAAGGAAATGATCTTAAAGGGCCAGATACTATAAAATGTTTCTGGTTTCAACACTGTAGGATGGCTGCAAAAACCCTGGAGAATCTAACTTCCACACCGACAGCTCCCTCCCAAATAGACATGTTTTTCTTTTATTTGGATCAAGCTCTAACTTTTGAATTTAACAGGAATAAGAAAATAGAGATAGAACTCTATACAGACTCTGAAAACTGATCATAAAGGCTAAAAAAGGGGGAAAAAATCAATCTGAGAAACAAAAGATGATTTAGTATGTCCTCTCCATTAGAGCTGGAGAATGCTGGAATGGTAACACTAGGGTTCAATCCAGGACATGTGGTGTTAGTTACATAAAAATAGCTATATAAAGTATCAAAGAAGCAAAATGTTAGCTGCTGCTGTTTGAGTTTTTCAAAGTGTGATTTGGGATCCTGGTCATCATGTAAGGCACAAATCTTAATTTTTTACAATATTTTTCCTTCTACATGTGGAATTTGTTTGAACAGGCACAAACACACCCTCTGCTGAAATGTTGTTCCACGTTCTGTCTCACTCCTACTCTATCATGCAAACCCAATTCCAAATCCACACATACAATGCTCACTAAAATAACACCTAATCAGAGCTATAGGCAATTTTCACACCCAGTTAATACCACAACAATAGCGCAATAAAATCAGCAGCACCCTAAATCAGAAAATAATAACTTAAAAATGAGTCAAACAGCCCAGCCTACTCAATAGTCCTGACTGCATCATTCCCTCAACAATAGCTTGGAAGAATAGGTGGGCTTTGTACTGGGCTCAGAAAGTCAACATGTGCAGCTATTTTGGATCAAGAAGGAGCACTAACTCGCAAAACTGAGGAGTCCTTATAGCAAGAGAGCACCCTGCTGGAACTCCCTTCTCTTGTAAATGAATGAGGCTCCAATCTGAGCTTCTCAAATGCTTGCAACTGTGGTAGTATGGCATGGGTGAAGACACAATCTGTTAGAAGTTTAGGGCCTTGTAAGTAGAAACTAATACCTTAAATTTTGTCCAAATACCAAAAGGTAACAGGTTCATTTTCTTAGAATATTGGTTTTGTATGCTGCCAGGGGGAAATGCCACTCAATAAGTGGGCCACCTCATTCTGCATCTGCTTCAGAATCTGAATGGATTCAAGGTGAAGCCTCATGTAGAGCACACCATAATATTCTAATCTCAAGGTGCTAAAGGCATAGACAACAGTAGCAAGCTCTGCATTTGAAAGAAAAGATTTCAACCTCCTGACCACACATAGATGTTGGGGGTAGGGAAAGCCACCCTGACTACTACTGTTGCTATCTGATAATCAAACAAATTAGGGAATCTAATCAAAGCCCCAGAGCATGAATGCCAGTGACAAAAGGCACACACACCCCCATCTATCAAGGCTTGGATATAATTCTCACTGTTCTTCAGTTACTTCTGTAACCTACCCACACTGCTTCAATTTTGTTTGGATTGAGCCATAACCAAGTAACTGGTTTCAGAGTAACAGCCGTGTTAGTCTGTATTCGCAAAAAGAAAAGGAGTACTTGTGGCACCTTAGAGACTAACCAATTTATTTGAGCATAAGCTTTCGTGAGCTACAGCTCACTTCATCGGATGCATACGAAAGCTTATGCTCAAATAAATTGGTTAGTCTCTAACGTGCCACAAGTACTCCTTTTCTTTTAACCAAGTAACTTTCAGTCAGGCCCTGCTCTCAACCATACACTGGGCAAGTCACTCAACTGCATTGGCTAGATCAGAAAAAATTGAGACACTGAGCTGGGTATCATCATATTGAAACCACTATAGCCCATGTTTCCTCATTAATGCTCCCGGTGGCCTCATATGCACAAGAAAGGAAGCAAAAGGGAACTCGAGGGAACCCATCATGAAAGAGCTTCTAGGGGAGAACAGCTATTGCCCAAAACTATCCTATCGAAATGCTCAGCAAAAAAGGATCAAAGCCACTCCAGAATGCGCTCATTCAGTCTTGCTATTGTCTGCAGGTGAATCAATAACAGGTTGCAATCAGCAGTATCAAATACAACTGATAGATCTAATGATATTAGCACGGACCCCAGCATACCTGATATTCATCCTTTGCTAGGAGGAGATAGTCGACCAGTGCAAACAATACATACAAAAGTAAATACAAGGGTCAAGGAGATCTGAAGCATCTAAATACATGGTGAGACTTCTCTCACTACAACCCATACAAGAATTGAAACAAAAATGGAAAGAAACCAAAGAGTACAATAATTGTCCAGATTATTAATGCCAAGTGATGGGGTTTTTTTTTAATACAATAGCTTCCTTAAGAGAAGTTGGCAGTCTGCCCTTCATAAGGTAGGTGTTGACAATCTCCTGCTAGCCTGGCTCCAAACCACAGCTTGTGACATGAAGTACCCTCAACACATTCTATATCTGCACTGAAATTCAAGCAGAGCTGACTTAGTATTTGTCCCCTCAAGATATCTTGCTGCAAACAGTTTAGCTCAAATCTGGATGACTGTATCCACAATTACACTTGCTTACTAGCAGCTCATGTACTCTTAACAGCATATAGCCATGTGCATAGAAAAAGGAGTGAGTCATTTTAATGGAGTGGCAGAATTTCCTCAGTGCCCCACCCTGCCACCAGGTGTTAGAATACATCAGGGAACTGCATGTTAAATCCTGCTGAGTCATTGCTGTAGATGTGACTTATAAAATTCCATCTTGATGTGCTTCCAAGACAGGTAGCTAGGGTTTGGACATGAGGATCTTGAAGGAAGGAACCTTAAAAATAGCCAGACCTGAGGTTTAGGTTTAGACTGGGGATTCATGTGGCAGTATTTTGGAATATTATAGATGGCATTAAGAAGAAAAGAAAGGGGGAAAAAAAACCCAGAAGTTTGGAAGGGATATAAAGGTATGTGCTTCAGGTCCAAAACCAATCTCTGATTTAAAGAGGTGGGATGAAATTTCTCCTATGAGCAAGATATGCCCTAACTGCCAGCGTCAGGGTTTCTTAGTTCTTCTATTAAACCATCTGGTATTGTCTACTATCAGAGACAGTATACAGGACTAGATAGATCCTGAACAGCAATTGGCCAGTCTTCCTAATTACTTTCTTATCAACAGACCAGGCCTCAGAAGAGTTAATATTTTGATTCTATGAATGTGTTGCTCTTATTTTGGGGGGCTCTGCCAACTATATAATCAATGCAATCATTATACTTTTTAAAACAATAGGTAGTGTTAGGAATACTGTAATAAGAACGTGTAGGTTACTAGAATTACAACCCCCATTAAATAACTGTTAGACTACGATTTGCGGTTCCTATACAGAGTAGATTTGCTTGTTTTTATAAGTCAAATGGCTGAATACCCCATACATTTCTCCACCTCTTTGGCCTTTTGACATTTATAAAGTAGATAACTAAAGTAATTTATAATGAATCACTGATGGATGGCAGTGTCATTTCTGGAAGCATACTAACAAATGGCATATATATATTAAAATGCTGGTAAAATTATCATCCTATAAATATTCTCTTTATTTTGAAATCTACTAAAACCATATTTTTAATGCTTATTATTCTGAAAATGGTATCTGACCCTGTCCTTGAATCCCTTCACTGGTTCCTTTTTCATGATTTGTCACTACCTTTAAGGCTTTACATGTTTTTGTACCTGACTATGTAATGGTCCTTATCTCATTTTCCTCCTGCACATCAATGGTAGCCTTCTCTGCCCAGTTTTGTGGCATCTCCAGGCCTTCTTTAAAGCTTCCCCCTTTGTGTGGTATATAGGGCTGTCTAGAAAACACGACTTCTGTTTTGTGAAAAATTTTGAGATTTTGACATTTGTTTTCATTTTGATGCAGAATAAAATTCTGACCTTTCAATTAAAAAAAAATGGAAGAAAAAGAGGGCCACCCCAGTGGCTAGAGTGCTCACCTGGGATGAGCACTCAAATCTGGGTCCGCCACATGCACCAACGGTGCATTATTATAAACAAAGTGTTGGAAGGGATCTTGAGAGCTAATCTAGTCCAGCCCCCTGCACTGAGGCAGAAATTAAGAGTAGCTAGACCATCCTTGACAAATGTTTGTCTATTCTAGTAAGAGTTTTTTTTTGGATATCTAACTTAAATCTCCCTTGTTCCAATAACTTCTTGTCCTACCCTCTGTGGACATGGAGAATAACTGATCACCATTCTCTTTATAACAGCCCTTAATATATTTGAAGACTTTTATTGGGTCCTCCCTCAATCGTCTATTCTCAAGACTCAACATGACCAGGTTTTTTTTTTTAACCTTTCCCCAGAGGTCAGGTTTTCTAACCTTTTATCATTTCTGTTGCTCTCCTCTGGACTTTCTCCAGTTTGTCCACATCTTTCTTAAAGTGCAGTGCCCCAGACTGGACACCGCACTCCAGGTGAGGCCTCACCAGTGCTGAGTAGAGTGGAACAAGTACCTCTCTATTTTAGACGTGCCACTCCTGTTAATACACCCCAGAATTAGAAAATAGCATATTCAACTAACTCACCGTGGTAATATGAAGATTGTAAAGTGTATTGAGGTCTTTAAATGAAAAGCACTGTTGAAGTACAGAATATTAAGCATTTACACTGGAGATTTTCTATAAAAATTCACTCAGCAATATGTTTGAAAGTAAGTAGAGAAGGCCTCAAAGAACTCTTTCTATTAGTTTCACTGTAGAATTCAGTCTTTTACATACAACAGCTGACAGTCACAAAAATTCTGGTCCTATCCAAACACAGTTTTATTCCAGGTGTACTTCTGAAATTTAGGTTGTGAATGAGATTATGTCTGCCTTTTTTATATTGCTTGTTCTGTTGGCTTTGCAGCCCAGTACACCCAAGTGGCCCATTTAAGTTAGAATTCAAACACAATAGTTCACTGATGGTTTGTTAATGAACCAGGCTGATCCAAGATTAAAAAATATGTAGACTGAAGGAGAGAACTTCAAAGAATCATATGCAAACAAAACTGCAGCTCCAGTGACCATTTCAGAGGAAACAACTGTTTTAGTTAAAATTAGGCAGAAGACAATCACCCAAATTTTCACTTTACAATTCTTTTCAATGGCCTGTGGGTCTTGGCTCTTGACATGGTTTTGCTCAGAGTATCTCTAAAGTGGTCATTTTAATCTCTGGAAATCCCTCAGTCTCGCCCTCCCACTCTCTCCAGGAGTTTTTCTATGATCATGAGCCAAAAAGGACTGGAAAGAACTTAAACTTGTTATCAAACTTATCATATAGCATATAAAGCAGCAGGGCAAATTGTAAACCGGTTAAAATAGTACTGGGGGCCAGGTGTGGGGGAGAAAGAGAACTTCAACCAGTCTAACTCTTTGTTTTACTTTTTATTTTATTTAATTGGTAGTTTTCCTCTGTTTATTTATGAACTATAATGTAATACATTCTTGTACTGAAGACTTCTGCTTCAGGTAGTGAGGGAAGCTGTTGATGTAAAAATTCCTTGAGAGTTTAATCAACTGTCTTGATTAAGCTTCATTTTAATCAGTTAGAGGGCCTGATCCTGCAAGATGCTGAGCCCTTTCAGCTCAGTGAAGTTAGAGGATAACGGTGTCTGGGATTTGAGCAGTGAATGGCAAAAGACCTGAAGAGTCCTCATGCTGCAGTTCTAATATGGGAAGACGACTACAATGTGAAAATTACTGTTCCATGGGACCATTGGGAGGGAGTGCTATAAGGCATGCTATGTAAAATGTGCACATGCTTGTGTTCTAATGATAGTGAAGTTTGTGTTTGATTTGTTGCTGCCATAAGCATATTTATAAAAGAGAAGGTACTGGAGACCATAGCTGCTATACCTTGTCCTCAACTGAAGGAAGTGAAGATACAGTGTATGCCACTGTGAGCTTTGATACACGCATCCCATTATCTGAACACTATCAGTCAGCTTCAACTGGTACAAAGGCAGGAACGATAATGTGGCTGGCAGTGAACAAAGGCTTAATGTAGCATGATACCTTTTTAGATTTTCCCTCTTGTTTTAAACATGAGGTTTACAGTACTGTATGTGGGTAGGATTTGGTGTCAAAGGCAAACTTTATCTCATTTAATGTAACACTTGAATTATACTGCCAATTAAAATAGTTTCTTGTTAAAACAAACCACTGATTCTCAGAATCCTCATTGTGGTTTATACAAGAACTGATATGTTGGGTCAATATTGCTCTTTCAAAAGCATAGCCAAAAAAAAAGTGGGGGGGGGGGACTGAATTATGGTGTAGTAGTTATGTATTCTGGTAACAACTTGCATTTAAAGTTTGTTTCCTTAACATAAAATCATTATTTCATTTAAAATAAGAAATTGTGAGCTGAAAATAAAATGGGAGACTTAGTATGTGATGTATTACTGTTGGCATGCTTGAACTTTCAAGAGCCTTCAGTTAAGGGCCAGCTTCAATAAAACTCTATCCGGCTTCCACACCTTGGAATCTCACAGAAGGCCAAACCAGTGTGGCTTGCACTGGCTTCTGCAGCACAGAAGTTGGATGGAATTTTGGTGAATCTGGCTCTGAAATATCACTTTTAGAAATATAGACTTTTGATGTCCAGAAACCTCATTAAATCCAGATAATGGCAGATAGATCATGTGATTAAAGATTAAAACATTGACAACTGTACAGGAAACTTCCTAACTTTTCTACTATCATTCTCTATTTTTCTAGTAGTGGTAGTATGGCAGTGCCCACTATGTTCTAGGTGCTGTCTGTATAGAGGAAGCCATATTCCATCCTCCAAAGAGCTCACAATCTAAGGACCTGATCCTGCAAACACTTATGCAAGAAAGTAACCTTACACAATAGTACATCCCCAAACTTACTCACGTGTGTTTGCCAGTATGAAGCTGAATACATGAAGAGCAAATTCTTATGTTTACATTTAGATAAATTCTAGAATCTTTCTTCAGGCAAGCCTCTTATTTAAGTCAAAGTTAGGTTTTTACTGCATAAAGGCTGTATGATTTAGAGCATTATATTTAATATAATTAAATTATATTATATATTATATAATTAGCATTAATTAATATTTACAAAGTACTATAAGTGAACTGATACATAGGTTTTATTTGTCTACTAAAACCACAGAAATACTTCTGAAGTTTATTTAACTTGTGATTACTGGATTTAGATTTTTTTAAATTACCCCTTTTTGTTTGATGATATAAATGTCTTGGATTCAGATTCCTTGGAATTATTTGTGTGAATTTCTAATTTAGCTACTCTGGATCAAGTGATCTTTTCTGCACTAATTTTACAGGGACTTTTGCCATTGATACCAGCAAAAGTAGGATGGGTCTCTCAGTTTATCGCTGTTTTCCTGATAATTTTACTTTACTTGCGGTCAGCAAAGATGCTCCAGTACTCAAGAGTGAAGATTATGCAACCTTGTTTTTATTTGCTATTATTCCAGTAATATCTGGACTAACTGGGCCTGAATAAAAGATAGTTACTCATCAGAATTGAAAATATGTTGCATTTCATTCCAATGTTATCTCTGTCCAAATTTCAGAGATAGATCTGCCCAGAATAGATGTGAGAGGAAGATTTGGCCTAAATGTTGCTAGAACTACTACTTGGAATAATTTCATTAAACTGTAAATCAGAACACTGCATGGCATTAACATTGTACTGACTATTGAAATTTAAATGCTATTTAGGTGTTATACTGGCCAAACAGAATTCTAAGGCTAGCAAAGACCCTGAGTGTCATGTGGGAGCTTCTGTAGACTAGATGAATTGCTGCTAGCTAATTTATGGAGCAGCACTAACAGAGGATGCTACACATTCTGGTCTCTGAGATAAAGTGCTTTGATAAGGCAGCCAAAAAATGTATATATAGAGAAAGGTATTTGTTTTTTATTCTTTGCCTAGCAAAGTGGCCTTACTCAATCAACACTCCCACTTATTTTAATGTGAATTTTGCCTGTGTAAGGAGTAAGACCAGGCAAAACATCATTTGAGGTACAATTCTTTTGTTGAACAAAGTGGTACATGTTGCCCAAGTATTTTCTCTAAGAATGCTCAGTTGGAACAATGTAGCCCCAAGGTGTGAGACTTTATGTTCAATTTTCTTAATTCAGATCTTAGGATAAAATTTTTGTAAATAATTTTTGGCCCTGATCTTGATTTTTCCATGTCTCCCTTGTCTGTAAGCTTGCCTACTGTGACCTATAGATTATTGGCAGAATTTGCCCTTATGTTGACCTTTCTTCTTCTGAAATCCTTAGTTATGCATTAATCACTTCTTATCTTGACTATTGTGGTTCCCTCTTTTATAGTCTTCATAAATCTTTATTATCTAAACTTCAGGGGGTCCAGAATATTGTGGCCAGACTTTCACTGTCGAGTAAATACGACCATATCAGCTTCATGTTCCAGAATCTTTCCTTGCTTTCTACTATATCAGCCTTCAAATCCACCTCAAAATGGATTTCAAAATGTTTCCTGGACTTATTCCACTGTACTGCTTTGAACTCCTATCCACCTACTAACTTGGCTCCAACTGTCTTGGCCTTCTCTCTGACTCTCCTCTCCATAATTTGTGTTCACTATTTATCTATCACACCATCTATCTGAGACTTTATTTATCCCTGCCTACAAGCCATGGAGTCACTTTAAATCTCACTTTTCTTTTTCTACATAGCTTGCCTGACTTTGTGCAAAGCTTTTTACTGTAGCTATCCTATTATATAGTTTTGGTGCTTCAGAGTTTGGTAATGAAATGTCAAAGTGGGATACAGTAATACAAATAAAATATTGCACATTTCAATAGTCTTTCTTGACATATTAATGGAAGATGTACTTAAGCTGAAATTCATATTTGTGTTGTTTGATTATTAGGCTTGATAATTATTACCTGGTAATTCTAGTATTATGTTTGCTATTTGTTAGTCACAACTTCAATAAGGGTAGCTTACTTTAAGAAAATATTTATAATCTGTAGCAGCATAGGGGATCTGAAAGTTTATAAAGCTACAAACTGAGTTGTTTTGAAATATATTGTAGACAATGCTTTGTAGAAAGTGTGTGTGGGGGGATGGGGGGCATTTACCTCTTGGACTGTTTTTCTTGGGAAGAGTGTTTTTCTTTAGAAAAATCAGTACATCCTTTTTATTCCCCTCCCTGTTGAGTGAATGGCCATCTCTGCTCATCATGTGCATGCTCAAACAAAAGAAATAAAAAGGCAACAAAAAGGAACTAATGGTCTGTCTTTAGACAGCCTGAAAGAGCTGCTGTAAAAGAAATGTGAATTGTCCAAAAATAATCCATGTTGTGTTAACTCTTAAGCCTAATGGTGGCATCGAGGCAGATTTCAAATAATTTTAAGCACACAATTGTTAATTTAATTAGGACAATTACTGATTCCTTCGGATTTATGAATTAAATTCACTTGTGGGTCATGTTAGGAACTAGGGTAGGAATGATTTTTCAGGACAAAAGTCATAAGACACCTGGCACATGTTGAGCTCTTGTTAAATAGTAATCATGTGGCAATGGGTGAGAGATCCCCCTTCAAAATAGGTTTTTTTTTTCCTGGTAAAATCTGCTCTGATTTTTATAATGAGATTTATTTACAAGGTGTGAGTTATGTTCCCTTTTGTGTTAAACTTTTGAATTACAAGTTGAAGAAGAAAATAATTGCAGTGTTGCTGCTACTCTCTATACACTGTAGTTCCATTGTTTGTGCATATTTTTACAACAGATTCTAAGTATAAGGCTAACCAAAGAGTATATTCAAACTTGGAGTATAAATTCTGATATGATTTAACTTAAAGGGCTGCACTGTAAAGTCTAATTTAAAATATTAAGGATGCAACAGTCCAGAAAACTCTGCTTATGAAACACCCAGACTTTTCTGTGAGGTACAAAACATCACATGTTATAAGAAAGCTGCCAGTAGAAAAGTAATGGAGAGGAGCAGAAACAGAAAACAGGGACAAGGTCATGTCTGGAATATTTCAGAGTCTTAGCAAATGACAGCTGAGTGTTAGAGGTATGAAGAAAAAGATCCACTGAGGGATTTTTTTATAATTCGAATGAAAGTCCTGAGTATCTGGAGGGCACTTCTCAAATACATTTGGGATGACAGCTTTAATAACAGACTCAATACTTTTGTTCTCTAGCTCCTTTTGAAATACGGCACGGTCACCCTGACTTGTGGTGGTCACATCTGTCTGTGGCACATTTCACATTGAACACAGTTTGGCTGTACACCGTTTCATTTGCAGCTCTACCCCTCTTGATCAGAATTCTGAAAGTTGGACACAGAGTTCAATGGTAGGATTAAAAAAAATTCTAGAAATAAAATTTTGTAATCCGTCCTGGAGATTGCATTATGTGTATATAGCATGAAATCTTAATGCAGAGGGCCTGTTGAAGATGCTGAATAACTCATGTCTTTATGTGGGGTATAAATAGGATTCAAGAAGTACGTGGGTGAGATGGGTTCCCTGGGGTGCAACCTGGAACTGGGGTACTGCTGAGCCCTCTGTGCCACCAACCTGGGCATCCTCTCACACTGTGATTCTGTTGCTAAGCCACAAACCTCTGTCAAGTACTACTTACACAGACATCCACAGGCAGGGACAAACCCAGCTGAGTTACCTGAATGCTTCTCCCAGTTCACTCATGAATTAACAATAGAGAAGCTCCAGCCAATTCCCACAGCTCCCCAGCCTGGGACACCAGGGCTGTACCATCTTGCCCTGGTCAGAAGCCTGACCAGTATAAGTTTATTACGCAGGTCACCTCTTCTACAAAGGAAAGTGGACGTGCACCACCCCTTGAAACCTGAGCAGATTTCCCAGACGCTTCAACCAAAACACACTATTTCAGGTAAAATATAAAACAGATAGATTTTAAGTAATTATAAGTAATAAACATACAGATCAAAGTTGGTTACCATTAGAAATTGAAGAAAAATTGTAATCTGAACTCGACAGGATTTGAATCAAGCAGCGTCTTGCCCTGGTAGATGGTATAGTTCCTTAATACACAAGCTGGGATTCTCCTTTCTGCCTGGGACCCCTTCCCAGTTCCAAATCTTTGTCCTCCAGATGTGCTTCCAGGTGTTGAGTTGTGGGGGGAGTGAGGCCAAGACATGATGTCACTTCCCCTCTTTTATACCTTCTTCCTGCTTGCTGAAAAGAACCTTTGCTATGACCTGGGTCAAGCTGTGTCCATTGTGTATGTGCTATCTCTTAGAAGTCTCCGTTGTATACGGTTCCTGCGATAGTTCTTGGGAGTGTGAATTCCCTTTAATGGACCATCAGCGTGTCTGGCTGCTCCATTGTTGTACCTGAAAGGCTGGTTGTGGATGTTCCTAACCCTACAACATATTTCAGTAACACACACATAGCAAAACTTCATAACTTCACATACCATGATAGCACATCTAATCCAACAGGATATTAATGTTCAACAGATCAAAACTTTTTAAAATGATGCCTCACAGGGCACACTTTATACAAAACATATCATAATTGTGTGACAGTGGTGAATATTAGGATTCCAGGGTGCTGCTTTGAAGTACATCATTCCACAATGGGTTTAATTTCACCCCAAATTTGCATTTGTGCAGTAATTCCTTCCAAAACTACTGAAGTATTATCATTGAAACATCCCATTCCATTGCACAAAACTTAACCTTGATTCAGATACTCTTGCTCATTGAGCTCTAAGTATAAAGTAACTGAAATTTCCAGAAAACATTTCTAAATGTAATAAATTTCCCTTGGGTGAACAGAAACCTAAGGCAATTTAGACAGTCCCTGGCCAATTCTGGCTGGGAGATTACACAGCAATAATAAGACTTGTTCAGATAAAAATCCAGCATATTTGAACATAATTTTGATTCATACCATAATTTATGCCTCCTGATGTAATTAGATGACAACGTATGCCTCTGTACTCCATCCTCTCCTCTGTCAAGACCTAACCATTGTGCTTGTTGATTCCTAGGCAGAGAGAGAGAATACCTAAAATAAGTCTGAGCTAAGGTTGAAACTATATATCAGTAACTTTAAGAATGTAAAACATCACACATATGTTGTAATTTTCCTAAAATTAATAATTAGAAATCCAGGAAATTCAGAATTAAGGTTAGCCAAAAGAACTCCAAACACATTAAGCTATGGAAATAACACAGATAAGACACTGTAACAACCTTAATTCTGTCCTGTTATAGGTATTACAGGGCAGAGTTAAGATTGTCAGGGTGCCTGAATTTTGTGTTTCCATACCTTAACATTTTTGAATTTCTTTTAAGAAAATATCACTAGCTTCACTTAGGAGTGAATTGAGCTATTGACTCGGACCTGTTTAAAATTCATAATAATCATTAATAAATTATCTTAATTGCATTATAATTTCTTCAAATGTAGCTTTCAAGATTTTAGTGAATTTTAACTAGAGCTGGTGGAAAAAACTGAAGGTTTTTTTGGGGGAGGAAAAAGGACTTTGTGGTCAAATTTTGAAATTTTGGAAAATTGTAACCAGCTCTAATTTTAGCTATAGAGTCTGGGGTGTTTTTTACCCCCATTATTGAGTTCATTTGTCACAAAAATGCTAAATTTCTGAAAGGACTCATCTTAAAATTAATTTTTCATTAATAAATTAATGGATCTAATTAATGGATCTATTTGTAAATTCTCAAGAAATTCATTCTAAATTCAGTGCTGCGATTTTGAGGAGGAAAGATACCATGTATTCACCATATAAAGCAGAGGTTCAACCTCTTTATTACATATATGCAAAACTCACCATTAACTATGGATCTATGACTGGCATTTGGATAATAGCCCTAGAATTACACAATATATTGGTGTTTTCCTTTAGAACAATAGTGTCTTGACAACTATGAGCATTGTCCTTGAATACTATATATAGCTTTTATCACTCCTTCTAATCTGTCCAGATTTTACATACCCTCAGGTCCGGTAATGGATTTGTCTCTGCGTCCCATTAAAATCTATCTTTTCAAAGAACTT